>NW_027361876.1:8562500-9162500 GCF_039654945.1 Dendrobates tinctorius
CAGGAACTGACAGGCCTTGTTGCTGGACCGCCCCCCTCAGTTCAGTGACCTGTAAGGACAGAGCCTCCAGCTGTTTGGTTAAGGAGACTATAGGATCCATGGTAACTAATTCTTGGGCCGACTATAATGTCACGGGAAGCTTAGGTAACTCTAGGCTGAACCTCGGGGCCCCTGCGGTGTCCCTCAGACTAGAGGAAACCCTGACTTTCCCTCAACCCAGGGTTTACACTGAAGGTGTACCTGCCTGGGCCTCCACCCTTTCCTTGTCTCCTGTCCAGCCCTAAGCTGAACCCACCACCTTCCACCCAGTGAAGAGACCAAACACCAGACCCCACAAATAAGTATGGACAAGGGTAAGGGAAACGCTCCACACCACGTACACACAAGAGAAAACAATAAGGTGCAAGGGCAACCAAATAATACCACACAGGGAGGAAATAATGACAACAACGGAATATACTACACCAGATATTGTAAGCTCCTAAGACGCCCCCTTCAGACCGGTAACGCTAGCACAAGGCAAGAGCTATAGTCGGCGACGCCCATAGCCACCCAGGACAATTTAAAGGCAGGAGGCATGGCTAAGCCCTCACTCAGACTAACAACCTGGTTAACCCAATCCAAGCCGGATCAGAAGATCAATCGCGCCGCTGAGAACAAAGTGGTAGGATGGGGTATTACCGCTGTCTGCCGGACAACCTGGTGCGAACCGTGTCCGACATGACACAAGAACTCCTGCTCAAACTGACACTTTTCCAGCTTGGCATAGAGAGAATTCGCCCGCAGGCGGTCGAAGACCCTGCAGACATCTCTTCGGTAGGTGGTCAAATCTGGCGAGAAGATGAGGATGTCATCCAGATAGACCACCACCGAGGTAGAAAGCATGTCGCGGAAGACGTCATTGACGAAGTACTGGAAGACAGCAGGTGCATTCCAAAGGCCGAAGGGCATGACCAGATATTCGTAGTGGCCATCCCTGGTATTAAAAGCTGTCTTCCACTCGTCTCCTTCACGAATGCAGATCAGGTTGTACGCCCCCCGTAGATCTATTTTTGTAAAGATCCTGGCCCCTTTCAACCTGTCAAATAACTCAGAGATCAACGGCAGAGGGTATTTGTTTTTGACTGTTATAGCGTTGAGACCTCTGTAGTCAATACAGGGGCGTAACTCACCGCTCTTCTTCTGTACGAAGAAGAACCCTGCACCAGCCGGCGACACCGATTTTCTGATAAAACCTCTAGCCAGGTTCTCCCGGATATATTGAGACACAGCCTCTGTCTCAGGGAGTGATAGCGGATACACACAGCCTCTAGGAGGTTCTGTGCCTGGCATGAGATCTATCGGGCAATCATATGGACGGTGCGGCGGGAGCATCTCCGCAGATTTTTTTGGAGAAGACGTCTGCATACTGGTGGTAGGGTTTAGGAAGCGCTGAGAGATCCGCAGGCACTTCAGTGGAAGCCACCTGGAGACTACCCCTCAGACACCTTCCCTCATAGTCCTTGCTCCAACCCAGTATCTTCCCTGACACCCAATCAATATGAGGGGAGTGGCAGCGGAGCCAGGGAAGCCCAAGAAGCACCTGGTCGATGCCATCAGGCAAAATGAGCAGGGACAGAGTCTCACGATGGGAAGGAGAGATAGAAAGCCCGAGTGGAGCTGTCTGATGGTTCACCTGAGAGGGCAAATGTGCACCGTTAACCACCATGATAGTCAGAGGCTGGAGCAGCAACACCAGGGGAATAGCGTGTTTCTGGGCGAAGGTTGAGGACATAAAATTCCCCTCAGCCCCGGAATCCACGATAACCTCTGCCTCCCAGGTGGAGGACCCACTGTCTAAAATGCCCCGGAATACCGGTTTGGGTGAAAAGGGTTTCTTATTGGACTGACCACCACCTACGGCCACTGAACGTGGACTTTTTTTGCCCGCAGAGGACACGTGCTAGCAGAGTGACCAAACTGTCGGCACTGATAGCAACGTACAAAGCTTCACATCGGACGTGGCTTGGGGCTGGTGCGAGACACCTCCATAGGTTCAGAGGATGCAAGCTCCTGTGCAGGGTATCTCAGCGGCTCGGTGAAGGTGGGAGCCAAGTTAACCCTTCGTCTGGATTGTGCACGTTCCAGCCCGCGCTCCGTAAACCGGAGGACACTGCGGGTGGAGACAGCATTCAGTTCCTCCAGACTTGTGGGAACTTCTCTGGTAGTTAGAGCATCCTTGACATGCTCAGCTAGCCCTCTCCAAAACACCGGGACTAATGCTTTGTCCGGCCACTCTAATTCGGAAGCCAGTGTCTGGAACCGGACGGCATAATGGCTAACCGAAAGCGACCCCTGTGTTAGGGATAGCAATTGGAGAGAAGTATCGTGCGTGATCCATGGTCCCAAAAAGACCTGCTTCAGAGCCGTGAGGAACTGAGCAGCACCCTGAACCACCGGATCATCACGTTCCCACAATGGCATGGCCCACTGTAATGCCCTGCCAGACAATAATGAGACAATAAATCCCACCTTAGCCCGCTCTGTAGGGAATCGTGCAGCCAGTAACTCGAGCTGAATTGAGCACTGGCTGACGAATCCCCTACAGGTGGCGCTGTCACCCGAAAACTTGTCGGGGAGCGGGAAGCGAGAAATTGTCGGCATGGGCAAAAGTGTGGGCACCTGTGAGACAGCCTCAGCGACTGTCTGAGCAGCAGCTAGCGCAGCATTTGCAGCTGAGTTGGCGCTCTGAATAGCCGCCAACCTGCTCTCCAGCTGCCGAATATAGCACTGCAGTTGTTGCACGTCTGCCATTACCAGCCAGACCCTGGCGCTAGTGTAATGTTAGGGACGGCGGAACGCACCAAATAAAAATAATAGGGGGTGCGTTCGCAGCCCGGGGTCCACCGTGCGGTAGGTGACAAGACCGCTGCTGGACAATGGCAGACTCACTAGCTGGTGAAGTGCTGCACTCGGGTTAACGTCACCCGAGGAGTGAAGGCGGACTCTGTTAAGCCACAGAGACGCCATAATATAAATTAGGAATGAGCGCTGGGCCTGTTAACTCCACAGGACCAGCTGGCGTGTGGCGTCGCAGCCGCGAATGCCAATAAATGCTGCTACTGCAACGCGGCGGTAACTATAGCCGCTAGACGACGGCGCCGGAAAGCCGGACACCGTCGGACACTAGTGTACAGTGCAGGAAGCACAGTGGCGCATAGCTTGCCACTAACTGGAGCTGACTATAACCAACACTCTGTCACCATTCGTATTATCAGAGGGAAGGGGGTTTCAAATAAGTCAGTCACCAGACACATGCATCCATCACCTTACACACACGGCATAATAGTCTTCACTAGCGCATGGCCGAGCCGCCATGCGGGCTTTTTATAGCCATGCGCTTCCGGGACCTTCCAGTACTCTGGGAAGGACCAATCAGATCCGACACAGGACCTGAGCATGTGACCCCTGCTCTCCACTGAGAGGTCATCTTGCGGGCACACCCAGCAGCACGGCGAGAGGACTTAGCCTCTGGAGCGGTTGCCTGCAGAGCAGGTTGCGCTACCATTGCTGCACCAGAAGTGACAGTAACCTCCAGGCTCACAGAGTGAGTCTGAGCAGGACGCCTGGATCGCCAGGATTGCTGAGCAGGTCCCTGAGCAGTTGGAGGGGAATGGGAGACTGCTGGATGTATGGCTCTGGATTCCTGTTGTGCAGTCCCAGGAATCCGACGCCTAACAGTCATCATGACAACATTGGGTTGAATTCGCTGAGGCACTGATCTGAAGGGAGTTGGAGCTATCTCCATCTCCCTGCCTTTTAAAAGTTGTGGTGGCTATAGATCACAGCATATAAGGGATAAGGCGGTGTGGGTACCGCTCCTGGCAGTGACAGCCGAGGCTCGGCTGTCGCTTAAGCTGAGCTCCCAGCGGCAATTGTGCGGGCACTGCTCCTGCACTACTCACACAATGACGTCAAATGTCGTGAAAGGGTTAATTAAACTTGACAGTCTCCCTGGAACTGAGGAAAATAAGAATTGCATATATTGAATTTCCAGATAAAAATCCTCCTGAGATACCAGCTCAGCACATGTTTTGTCTCATGTATACGATGTATATATTACTGCATCGAAAAGTATTGTGACAGATCCTATTCTTTATATAATTTTATATTTGTACAACATGACTTGTTATGAAGCTAGAAAGTAAAATAAATCCAAAGCATTATGATGCTTACCATAAGAAAAAACCTCAAACAAATATCATAGATCATAATGTGCAAATGCACAGTGCTGCCCCAATAATGAACACAGTAGGAATGACTCACAAAAGGCATTAATAGAGGAGGAAAACAGAGTCCAAAGCTACATAGAAAAAATGTAACATCTTTATCTGTAATGCAAAAAGACGCCATATAGAACAGGACAAATCATTGCAAAGCGTAAAATCCGATGAGGAAAAATAGTATCATTGTTAATCGGACACACTGGCCAGCAACACAATGGTATGTAAAGAAATACACTGCTCAAAAAATAAAGGGAACACTTAACAGAATATATCTCCCAAGTAACTCAGACTTCTGTGAAATCAAACTGTCCACTTAGGAAGCAACACTGTTTGACAATCAATATCACATGCTGTTGTGCAAATGGAATAGACAACAAATGGAAAATATTGGCAATTATCAAGACATTCTCAATAAAGGAGTGGTTCTCTAGGTGGGGACCACAAACCACATCTCAGTATCAATGCTTTCTGGCTGATGTTTTGGTCACTTTTGAATGTTGGTTGTGCTTTCACACTCGTGGTAGCATGAGACGGACTCTACGAGTACAACCCACACAATTGGCTCAGGTAGTGCAACTCATCCAGGATGGCAAATCAATGCGAGATGTGGCAAGAAGGTTTGCTGTGTCTGTCAGCGTAGTGTCCAGAAGCTGGAGGCGCTACCAGGAGACAGGCCAGTAAACCATGAGACGTGGAGGGGGCCGTAGGAGGGCAACAACCCTTGTAAGCACAATCCCCATCTGTGGACGTCGGGCACGCAGACCATCCTCATGGAGTCGGTTTCAAACCATTTGTACAGACAAATGCACATTTGTGGCCTGCTGGAGGTCATTTTGCAGGGCTCTGGCAGTGCTCCTCCTGTTCCTCCTTGCACAAAGGTGGAGGTAGCAGTCCTGCTGCTGGGTTGTTGCCCTCCTATGGCCCCCTCCACGTCTCATGGTGTACTGGCCTGTCTCCTGGTAGCGCCTCCAGCCTCTGGACACTACGCTGTCAGACACAGCAAACCTTCTTTCCACAGCTCGCATTGATGTGCCATCCTGGATGAGCTGCATTACCTGAGCCACTTGTGTGGGTTGTAGAGTCCATCTCATGCTACCACGAGTGTGTAAGCACAACCAACATTCAAAAGTGACCAAAACATCAGCCAGAAAGCATTGGTACTGAGATGTGGTCTGTGGTTCCCACCTGCAGAACCACTTCGTTATTGAGGGTGTCTTGATAACTGCCAATAATTTCCATCTGTTGTCTATTCCATTTACACAACAGCATGTGAAATTGATTTTCAAACAGTGTTGCTTCCTAAGTGAACAGTTTGATTTCACAGAAGTTTGATTTACTTGGAGTTATATTCTGTTGTTTAAGTGTTCCTTTTATTTTTTTGAGCAGCGTATATATGTTTTTCAAGGAATATTACTCAATTCATAAAGAGGGCAGTATATTAGATACCTAAGTTGATCTTTAAGAGTAACAGTCGCTGCACTCCAAAATATATTAAAAAATAGTAGTTGTGTATGGATAAGAAGTAAAAAAAATCCACTTCATTAGAAAAGAGTAGCAGACCCGCTATTACAAAAGCAATCTAGTCAAACAATTGCACTTTACCCAGAAACAATAATGTAATAGCCTCAAAACATACCCATCATGTTAACCATCAGAGATGTGCTTGTCAGTAGACCCCAACGCGCATTTCGCGGTACAACCGCTTCCTCGGGGAGCGTGACTTACATTGTGACATATGCCCTATTAAATACCTGATGGTCTAAATCACATGGGCGCTATTGGACAATAATAATAGACGTAGTTTGCGCATGCGCAGGCACGGGGAAAAACACACTTCTGCCCTTCTCGCCCAACAAGGGGATGACGCTGAAGGGGGAGCGGACGGTGCCTAAAGCCCCCGTTACACACTGCAATATCGCTAGCAATATCGCTGTAAAGTCACCGATTTTGTGACGTTACAGCGATATTACTAGCGATATCGCTGCATGTGATACTTACCTCCGACCGGCTCCCACGCTGGTTATCGCTGATCGCGCGAGAAGCTGCTGGACCATTCCTCGTCGTCCACTTCCGGCGGCGCTTCCTGCTGTGACGACGAGCAACGCGTGAAGACGGGCGGGAGGACGCAGGATCGCCTAGTGTGACAGGTAAGTAGCGATCCCCGTCCCCTGCGATGTCGCTGGTGAGATCTGCCTGAGTGGCAGCTCACTAGCGACCACCCAGCGATTCACCAGCGATCCTGACCGCGTCATATCGCTGGTCGGGATCGCTGGTGAGTCGCTAGGTGTAACGGTACCCTAACCGTCACCCAGCAATGAAACACACCAAGGAGGACAACAAGGGAAGAGACAGAATCCCAGCACAAGCCGCATGGTTTAAACACAGATAAATATACAAATCCACAGATGAAAAATATGATTACAAACATCACTATCTATTAACAATAATATGACAATATCATATAATCAAAAAATGAAAATATAGCAACTTATTGGAAAATTCACAGAGAATATAAAGAGGCAAGAATTGTTCCAAAACAAATAACAATAATCAGAGTCAATATGAACATCAGAAATATAGCAAGTTATTGGACAATTCACAAAGAATAAACAGAGTAAAGAATTGTTCCAAAGCGGATAGCAATATATAACGTCTGTATGAACATCAGAAAAGATGTATAGCAACTCATAGAAGGCTAGTTATAATAATGGACCAAAAGGTTTCGTTCTCTCATTTCCTTCATTTTTCCTGATGATTCCTCTCATCTTGTGGAAATATAAGTGCAGTGTGTCAAGAGTGGGAGAAGAGGGTTGCACTGACAATCCAACACAATGGGCAGCACTTTGAACACATTTCATAAGTGGTCATAAACGTGTAAATAACTCATGAAAGAATAATGTTACGTTAAAACCAAGCACACCATTGTTTTTCTTGTGAAATTCTCAATAAGTTTGATGTCACATGACCCTCTTCCCATTGGAAAAAATCAAGTTGGATCCAAAATGGCCGACTTCAAAATGGCTGCCATGGTCACCACCCATCTTGAAAAGTTCCCCCCTCCCATATACTAATGTGCCACAAACAGGAAGTTGATATCACCAACCATTCCCATTTTATTTAGGTGTATCCATATAAATGGCTCACCCTGTATATTAAAGGGAATCTGTCACCGGAACTTGGCGGCCTTTGTAAACGGCCTGTCTCCGATCCGATGGGCGGTGTTTCTTCTTTTTTTTCTCCACCTTGTCCGTGGCCCCCATCCGCGATCTTTTCCAGAATTCTAGTAGTTCTACTACATAGTTCGCGCGGGTGCAAAGCAATCTTGCTTCACACATGCGCAGAATGCTTTGCCCAGCTGCGGGCAAAGCCGAAAATCATTACTGCACATGCGCCGGTACACTATGTCCTGGAAGTATTTCGCTGTGTTCCGGGACATAGTGTACCGGTGCAAGCACATTAATGATTTTTGGCTTTGCCCGCAGTTGGGCAAAGCATACTGCACATGTGCAAAGCAAGATTGCTTTGCGCATGCACGAACTATGGAGTAGAACTACTAGAATTCCGGGAAAGATCGCGGACGGGGGCCACGGATGGGGTGGAGAAAAAAAGAAGAAACACCGCCTTTCGGACCAGACACAGGCCATTTACATAGGCCTCCAACTTCTGGTGACAGATTCCCTTTAAGGCTGTGTGTCCACCAGGAGTTTATCATGATGAATATTTTGTTCTGTCAAAAACTCAGAATATTACAGTTACATTCAAGTAGATGGGATTTATAGAAATCTGATGCCCACTGTGTGTTTTTTTTTAGGCTACATTCCCATGATGAGTTTTTTTAACCTGCGTATTTTTTTAAAAAAATGCATGTAACCTATTTTGATGGGTGCAGAAATTGTGCAGAAAATCTGCAACATCAAAAACTCACCAAAAAGCGCACTTCTTCCATAAGTATATTCTAAAAAAAAAATCGAAACGAATGGTTGTATTTGTAATTCCTTCGCCATAAGCTGCAGATGAATTCATGCGTTTATTCCCACAGTTCAATGCCTATGATGTCAAAGCAGCATAAGTACAAAGCTCACCATAAACACAGATGTTGTTTATGCATAAATACACATAAATGCGCTTACATATAATTTACAGTCAACTGATATGTAACATACTTACAGTTCTAACTTTTATACCCAGTATAAGTATAGTCAGGTCAAAAACACAATAGCAGCTTTTCTCCTGTAAACCAGGTGTAATGTGTTACCCTATATAAGAGTTAGTAGAATGCAACCCAACTATTAAATACATTCTAAAATATAATATAAAGCATTTTTTGTAAACTAGACAAGAGGTGGCTCTTGATACGTATGATTGTAGGTCATTCTAAAATGTGCATATTTTTTATGAGCACATTTCACAGAAATTTGTAATCTTGTAGCGTAAGTAGCGTGATCGCCATTTTATTATATTTTCATAAATTATAGTACACATGAAAATAACAGACCTTGTAGTACATTTTAATAGAGAAATCTCCTTCCTTTTCTTTCTGGACTGATCTTTCGTTGTCAAAATTGTCAATTCACGGTTAAAATTTGTCTTCCGTGAACGTAGATTTTCCCATTTCTGAGATAGAAGACGGCAGTTGGTGCTCATAAAGTTCTATGGAGAACTGCAACTATCGTTTCAGGAGAACGTGCAGTAGATTGTCTATGTCTATCATTAACTACTTCCACCTTCCAAAGAATCTCAGGAATGTGATAATCTGTCTTTACATCATATAGATTTAACAGAGAATAGAAGATCAATTCCCGAAGTGAAAAATGAAAATTTATCTTATAAGATAATAAAAAACAATACTTACTCTTTAAATGTCAAGCAGTGGTATCATGTACTATTAACCCCTTCAACCCCCATGCCTGTTTTTATCTTCATGACCAGGCCAAGTTTTACAATATTGACCACTGTCCCTTTATGAGGTAATAACTCTGGAACGCTTCCATGGATCTCACTGATTCTGAGAATTTTTTCTCATGACATATTGTACTTCGTGATAGTGGTAAAATTTGTCTGCTATGACTTGCGTTTATCTGTGAAAATATTAGAAATTTGTCAAACATTTTGAAAATTTTGCATTTTTCAAATTTTTAATTCTTATGCACGCTCATATGTCACACAAATTAGTTAATAAATAACATTTACACATGTCTACTTTACATATGCATTATTTTTTAAACATATTTTTTGTCAGAAAGAAGGGTTAAAAAAGTGGACCAGCGATTTCTCATTTTTCCAACAAAATTTACAAAACCATTCTT
The DNA here is from genome assembly GCF_039654945.1 of Dendrobates tinctorius. NCBI lineage: Eukaryota > Metazoa > Chordata > Amphibia > Anura > Dendrobatidae > Dendrobates > Dendrobates tinctorius. The sequence continues at coordinate 8,572,072 of NW_027361876.1, forward strand.
TTTTAGGGACCACATCACATTTGAAGTGACTTTGGGGGCTATATGACAGGAAATAACCAAAAGTGACCCCATTCTAAGAACTTCACCCTTCATTGTCCTCAAAACCACATTCAAGGAGTTTATTAACCCTTCAGGTGCTTTCCAGGAATTAAAGCAATTCAGTAGGAAAAATTCTCATTTTTCTATTTTTTCATAAAAATTTTACATTAGCCCAATTTTTTTTATCTTCACAAAGGTGACAGGAGAAAATGGACCCCAACATGTATTGTGAAATTTCTCCAGAGAATGCAGATACCCCAAATGTGGGGGAAATCTGCTGTTTGGGTGCACGGCAGGGTTCGGAAGGGAAGCAGCACCGCTTTACCTTTTGAATACAAAAATGGTTGGAGTCGAGAGTCTAAACAGTGAAAATTCCCCACAAGTGAGCCAGTTTTGGAAACTATACCCCTCAAGGAATGTATCTAGATTTGTGAAGGGCACCTTGAACACCCACGTGCTTCACAGATGTTTATGATGTTGAGCGATGAAAACTACTGTTTGAGCACACGGCAGGGCTCCAAAAGGAAGGAGTGACGTTTTGGAACACAGACTTTGATCGAATGGTCTATGGGTGTCTTTGGAGAGAGAGCCTCTGATGTGTCTAAATAGTGGAAACCCTCACAAGTGACCTAATTTTGGAAACTGCACCCTTTCAAGGAATTTATCTACATTGAATACATTGAACCCATTGGTGCTTCACAGAATTTCACAAAGTTGAACTGTGAAAATGAAAAAATATACATTTTTCCCACAAAAATGTTCTTTTAGCCTCAAGTTTTTCATTTTTCGCAAGGACAGCATAAAACTATGGCACCCATAATTAATTGTGCAATTTCTCCTAAGTACACCAATACAACATATGCCGCCAAAAACTACTTTTGAAGCACAGTGCAAAGCTCAGAAGGGAAGAGGCACCATATTGGAGTTCAGATTTTGCTGGAATGGTTTGAGGGTGCAATGTCACACTGGCAGAGACCCTGAGGTGCCAGAACAGCAGAAATCTACCATAAGTAATCTCATTTCATAAATTATACTCCCCACCCAATGAATTCATTTAAGGGTGCAGTGAGCATGTAAAATATTGTTTAAGTACCAAATTTTTAATTATTCTAAGTACTGGTAGGAAACAAAAACCTGAGTGCACCAATACCCTACATGTAATCTGGAAGAGCTGAAAAACATATACTTCTACGGGGTGTATATATTTATATATATATATATATATATATATATATATATATATTACACATACTGTAATAATTATGAAGGAAGGCATCATACACACCCTGGAAAAATTAAGAGCGAGGGAGGCATGATGACCCTCTAAAAATTATGAGCACGTGAGCAGAAAAACATGTTGACGTCATGGCACCGCAATAGTACGTCAAGGTAACTTATCTTTTACAATATTTTTACTATGAGTTTGACAGGTACAGTTGTGCTCAAAAATGTACATACCCCGGCAGAATTTTTGCTTTCTTTGTCTTTTTTCTGAGAGTATGAATGATAACACCAAATCTTTTTCTCCACTCATGGTTAGTGGTTGGGTGAAGCCATTTATTACCCAAATACTGTGTTTTCTCTTTTTAAATCATAATGATAACCCAAAACATCCAAATGACCCTGTTCAAAAGTTTACATACCCCATTTCTTAATGGTGTGTATTGCCCCCTTTTACATCAATGACAGCTTGAAGTCTTTAGTAGTAGTTATGAATGAGGTTCTTTATTTCCTCAGATGGTAAAGTTGCCCACACTTCTTGGCAAAAAGCCTCAAGTTCCTGTAAATTCCTGGGCTATCTAGAATGAACTGCGCGCTTGAGATCTCTCCAGAGTGGCTCAATGACACTGAGGTCAGGAGACTGAGATGGCCACTCCAGAACCTTCACTTTGTTCTGCTGTAGCCAATGACAGGTCGACTTGGCCTTGTGTTTTGGATCGTTGACATGTTGGAATGTCCAAGTACGTAACATTCCCAGCAGTATTTGCGGATAACCTGCTGCATTCATCTTTCCTTCAACTTTAACCAAGTTTCCTGTGTCTTTGTAGCTCACACATCCCCAAAACATCAGTGATACACCTCCATACTTTACAGTAGGAATGGTGTTCCTTCTATCATAGGCCTTGTTGACCTCTCTCCAAATATAACATTTATGGTTGTGGCCAAAAAGTTCAATTTTGGTTTCATCACTCCAAATTATCTTGTTACAGAAGTTTTGAGGCTTGTCTCTGTGCTGTTTTGCATATTGTAGGCGAGATACTTTGAGGCATGTGCGCAGTAATGGCTTTCTTCTGGCAACTCAACCATGCAGCCAATTTTTCTTCAAATGCCTCCTTATTGTGCATCTTGAAATAGCCACACCACTAGTTTTCAGAGAGTCCAGTATTTCAGCTGATGTTATTAGTGGGTTTTCCTTTTGCATCCTGAACAATTTTCCTGGCAGTTATGGACAAAATTTTTGTTGGTCTAACTGACTGTGGCTTTGTTTTTATGGAGCCCCTGATTTTCCATTTGTTAATCACAGTTTGAATGCTGCTGACTGGCATTATCAATTCGTTGGATACCTTTTTGTATCCCTTTCCTGTTTTATACAGTTCAACTACGTTTTCCCATAGATCCATTGACAATTCTTTTGCTTTCCCCATGACTCACAATCCAGAAATGTCAGTGTTTGGATGAAAGATGCAAGAGTCTGTCTGAATCCCAGAAACTCACTCAGCTTTTATGCACACACACTGATAACAAGCAAACAGGTCACAGGTGAGGATGTTACCTTTAGTAGCCAGTCAAACCCATTTGTGTCAACTTCTGTGCATGTTATCAGGCCAAAATCAACAGGGTATGTAAAATTTTGATCAGGGTCAATTGGATATTTTGGGTTGCCATTATGATTTAAAAGAGAAAACACAGTAGTTTGACAATAAATGGCTTCACCCAACCACTAACCATGAGTGGAGAAAGTTTTGGTGTTATCATTCATATACTCTGAAAAGAGGCCAAGAAAGCAAAAATTCTGCTGGGGTATGTAAACTTTTGAGCACAACTGTATATCAGGATATCAGTTTATGGATGCTCCCAGGCTCTATACTATTATTTTTATGTACAACTACTATTTAATAAATAGGGTTGGTACCACCTGCTCATGCCTTGATCTGTACTCTGTTACATACCTTGTTTTGCGCTCTGCATTGTATACATTGTATTTTGCCTTGCTCCATTGCGGTGCCATTTTTTGGTCATTCATTGTCATCACTCCAGTCTCTAACTCTTTGTACAATTTTAAAATACGGTAATTGATTTATTAAATATGATACTTTCATCTTTCTACCCTTGGGTTCTTTGGTGCAATTTTTTCTAAATGCCCTTCATGTTTATTGCACTGAACCGTTTGTCCTTATTTTTATATAGGTACATTAATTCAATTTATGTAGAGATCTTCTTATATGTACTAGCTAGTGTCTATATAGGATTATCCTCTAAAAATTCTAAGCAAAAGCCGCAAGATGACCCTCCAAAATTTATGAGTGACGGAAGCCTGATGACCCTCTAAAAATTATGATCAAGGGCAGCACAATGACCTTCTAAAAATTTGGAGCAAGGGCCGCATGCCTTGTGGATTTTAAATTAAGTATTTAATATATGTCTGCAAACTTTAATAGAGAAAATAAAATATGAGGAGAGGAGACACAGATTAGATATTAGAAAAAAGTTTTTGATAGTTAGAGTGATCAATGAGTGGGACAGGCTGGCTCGAGAAGTGGTGAGTTCTCCTTCAATGGAAGTCTTCAAACAGAGGCTGGACAGACATCTGACTGGGATTATTTTGTGAATCCTGCTTTGAGCAGGGGGTTGGACCAGATGGCCCAGGAGGTCCCTTCCAACTCTACGATTCTATGATTCTATGTAGCCCTGAAAAGGACTTTTCTTTTTAGGTTGCAGCAGAAGTAGACCTTTCAAAGGACTGTAAGGCAATAAACCTTGCCTAAATGCCTCTAATCCAAAACTATTCTTCCTTCACCAGCTATCACTACACTAAATGCAGGTAACAGCGATTTTACCATTGAAGTGTAAGGAGTACGGAAACCGGCCATTGTCCACCGCTGAACCGCCTCCCCCGCATCCATACTTTTAATCTTAATGAATTAAATACAAAAATTTACCGGATATCAGTGTGCCATCTCTTTACTACTTCGCTTGGATTTTTCACAACATTGCCTGTCTTAGATGTTGCACCTTCGTCCGTGAATCAACATGCTGCCAGCCTCCCGTGGACTTGCTAAGGTATGTGTGCTGGGTTTAGAGTTGGAGTCCCCATTTTTGCATTTAAAACACTGCCTATATGCCTGTTTTAATCTAAGTTCTCCATGCTAGATCAGCTCTCACTGAACTGCTTCCAGAGGTGAGAGTGTCAAGCAGTGCGTCATCGGGTCTTATATAATACTCGATGACGCCGGCCAATCACAGTAATGCCAGTAGCCAACATGGCTATGGCATTAATGTGTATGGCAGTCAATCTCCACATGGATAATGGCTGTCTAACAGCCGCAAAACATACGGGGCAGGGACTCGAGCACCCGTGATACTCAATCGAGTAATGAGAGACCTCTGATGCTCGATCAAGTATTGAGCTGTGGCGAGCCTGCTCATCACTAGACCTTTACCCTTTAAAGTTGGTTGTGCATCTTTGGGGATACTTTTTTCTTACATAAATGCATGCAATGGACAGGTATGGTCACATGACCCTCCACCAGCAATCATTTTATGAACTGGAGATTTGTGGAGTCTATGAGGGGAAAAGCAGCACGGACAAGAGCAGGAGGAGAACCTGTCATATCTATATAATAGCAAGTTCCAGAAAATCATATCAACAACAGATCTAAGAAAATAAAGATAATGTGGCAAACCTTGGTAACTCATTCTGCAGCCAACAATAGACAGTGTAATACAGTGGATGTAGGAGGCAAACAGTGTTACATTTTTAGTGAAACCCAATTGTAAAAATGATTATAGCCCGAACAACATACATTTAGGTAAGAACTAAAACAACCCCTTTAAAGGAGTAACATTTTTCCTTGTGGATTGTGACGTTTGACATGCCAGGGTAAGGAGACTTATAGGCCACACAGTGCTCCTCCAGGGAAATTATTTTTTACTCTTAAACATGGCTACACCAATCTCTTCTACCATTGTGAATGACAGCACAGCTGACCACTCAGGTCAGGCCTGCTGGGTTTTGTCCAGGTATCGTCCGTTCTGAATGATTGCCTGGTTATTTTATTACTTGATCATGGTAGTTCATTGAAAGTCATACTTTTAGCTCGGTGGTGTGTGTGCCTAGTTCGCTATTCTTCTGTTATTTTGATCTTTTGCTGCCCGACCTTGAACGTTGCCTTTGACCATCCATTTTCATAACCCCTTTCTATTGGCTACCTCCCCAGAATTCTGACCTCGGACTGTGACCTGTTTACTCCTTTGCCTTGCCTCTCTGTTTATGACGATCTCTCTTGGTCTTTGTCCCCAGACTTCTTGACTCTCCTGCCTCACGACTTGTCTGTGAGAAGTGACGATTACTGGCGTCACAATGTATATGCTAAAAAAAAGTGTTCCTTCGGCCTCTCTTTGGGCAGTTTATGTTGGGATTTACTTGGCTGAAATGTATTGCAAAGAGTGCAGTCTAATCTAGTTTTCTTACAAATGTAAGCATTTTTAATTGGGATCTAATTACAGATATGCTACGGGAAATGGTAGAAATTGAGTGGCTTATATATTGAAATTCTCCACCAAAGTGGTAATATCATGCAGTAGGCCCAGTGTAAAAACTTGATCTTTGTATCTTATATTATCTACTAGTCTGTAACATAAGTCTATATAGCTAAGTATCTAAAATATGGAAATGGAAAATGACATAATGTATCGTAAATTACGTCAAATGACATATCAAGGTAACAGCAGATGGCAACTGAAATAAATATTGAACACGTTTATAGCGCTTTACAACCCTTAACCCCTTGTTCCCCTCTCCATAATGACATAAAGATGCTTAGCCGATGTGAGCGCGCATGTTTATGGGTAGGTTCATTGGTAGATCAGGGGAGAATGGATTATTCAGCTTATGACTTTCTTATCCGTATGGCCATCATGAGCTATTAATCATATTTGAAAAGCAGTATACTAAACAGAAGCGGAACATCAGTCAGGCTATTGTGGAAAAAAAAGGAGAAATGGCAACAGTCATCTAGGGTCAATGTGAAAAGTCATGTGCAGTCCTGCAGGTAGCATCAACAAGGGATTCTGTCTCCGTCATGGGCAAAACAATATGGAAGTATATTGATGCTGGTCTGTACATCTCCATCCCCAAGAGGCTGTTTGATCATATTAGTTTTTTATAGTTGTGTCTGCGGAATTTTAGTATTCAGATGAACTCAATACTACTTTCTGCCTTGTAGCCGTCACAGCCGAGCTACTTCACTACACTTTGCAAATTTACTTTTCAGTTTGTTCCAAGTCGAAAGCAGCAAATCACATCTTATCCTAAATTTTTAATGTAATGCATTTGGCTCCTTCCCATGACAGACTGTTTTTAGAAAATTTAAGCATTAGATAAATATGTAGCTCCAAGTCTCATTAAATATTATGACATCAGGTCATCAAAGCAACCACCTACTTCATGCTGAACTTGCACTTATTCTGTTCAGTGAGCATCTTATAATGGTGACTTGCTCTCTTCTCTGTTCCCATGATGTCCAAAAGCCTGAAATAGATCTTCCTTTGATCTGTGAGCAGGGAAAACACTTTAGACAGCTTTTGGTCATGCTTTTCAAAATGTTAGGTTCTACTAACTATTTCGCAAAGAAACACTCCCATCAAGGTTTTCATCCTCTTAATATATTGCAATCCTCATATTATACAGCACTCTGTACTTACAATTGCTCATTTTACCTTTCCACCCAGATAATTCTTCTCTTTTCCATTAGGTCTATGACATCGTGTAATTAAAAGTTGACTAGCTGAATACTTCTAAGCTCTAGGTAGAAACAGGAGGTCAGTTTCCCCTATATGAGTCATGAGTCACTGCAAAGTCCCTGACAGGAGGAGGAGGCAGCAGCTGAGTCAGGAAGTGAAGAGAGGAGTGATAAATGTAGGAACAAGAGAGTTCCTGTTTCTACATAGAGCAAGGAAAAGAGAAGAATTAGCTGGGTAGAAAGGGAAAATGAGCAATTGTAAGTACACAGTGTTATATAATATGATGACTGCACTATATTAAAAGGATAAAAACTTTAATGGGAGTGCTTCCTTAAAGAGGACCAAACATCGAATAAAAAGTTTTCTTCTTATTTTATTTCTGCTGTACCGCGGAGTACCGTATGTTTTTTATTTTGTATTTTTTTTATTTATATAATTAAATCAGAAATATATATGAGTTATGGGCCTTTTTCTTTAGTATTAATTAGTATTGTATGATCTTTACTATGGGGGTGAAACATCACAACATTTTTGCAGCAAGTTATCATATAAAATGGACGTGTCTGTGTGATAGGTCGCCTTAATATAAGGAAACATATTCAAGTAACTAATGCACTTTAAAATCCCTCTTCTTTCAGATGGGTTCTCCAAAAACAGATGCAGTATTTTAGTAAGGCTGTATCATTGAAGAGGCACCAGCATTATAAATATAGAGAATGGCTACCAGTCATTGTTTTTTCATGCTCTGAGCTCTAGAAGAGAGGAATGGCTTATGGAGTCCGCTACCAATGCATGACATACATTTCAAACAGAGAGATGCCACAAGCTATTTTAAGTAAATTGCCTAACATAAGGTTATAGTAGAATAAAGGGACATTACACACTAGAGCAGGGTGGGAAATTAATTTTCCCCAGGTGACACATGAGAGACCGTGACTGTTGTGGAGGGCCAAACCATTATGCTGAAATTAATTCTGCTCAATATTACTATTACCATATTCACGATTATTTTATAATATTCATTGTATCCCTTAATATTAAGCAGAATTATGTATGCTATGCTGACATCCTCCTGTATACCGTATGAGCCCACATATAGCCCCCTATATAACGTAAGAGCCCACATATAGCCCTCTATATAAAGTAAGAGCCACCACGTGGCCTACTATATACAGTATAAGCCCTCACATAGCCTCCAATATACAGAATGAGCCCCACGTGGCCACTGACATAAAGCATGTGCCCCACATAGCCTCTTATATACAGCATATGTCCCACATAGCCTCTTATGTACAGCATGTGCCCCACATAGCCTCTTATGTACAGCATGTGCCTCACATAGCCTTCCATATACAGTATTAGCCCCCACATAGCCTCTTATGTACAGCATGTGCCAGACATAGCCTCTTGTGTACAGCATGTGCCCCACAAAGCCTTCCATATACAGTATTAGCCCCCACATAGCCTCCTATGTACAGCATGTGCCTCATGTAGCCTCCCTATATGCAGCATGATCTCCACATAGTCACTATGTACTGTAAGAGCCCTACATAGCCTCTTGTGTACAGAATGTGCCTCACATAGCCTTCAATATACAGTATGAGCCCCCACATAGCCTCTTATGTACAGCATGTGCTAGACATAGCCTCTTGTGTACAGCATGTGCCCCACAAAGCCTTCCATATACAGTATTAGCCCCCACATAGCCTCCTATGTACAGCATGTGCCTCACGTAGCTTCCCTATATGCAGCATGATCTCCACATAGTCACTATGTACTGTAAGAGCCCTACATAGCCTCTTATATACAGTATGAGCCCAACATAGCCTCCATATATACATTGCGAGCCCCCTATACACAGCAAGAGTCCCACATAGCCTCCTATATACATACAAATATCCCATACGCAAGAAAAAATAATACATACCTCACTCCCGTTTTCCTGGTGCTCTGCTTTGCTCCTGTCTCTGATACACGGACTCCCCGAAGTGCACAGCTAACGAGAGTCAATGATGTCATCATGTTTGCTGGCTCACACACTGATTGGTGGAAGATGGTGCCGCTGGCGCCATTTTCCACCAATGTATTCACTGCTGTCTGCATCCAAAGGATGCGGAGAGCAGTGACAGCGGGCGACAGTGGCGAATAGATGGCTGGTGGGGGAGGGCATGATGCTGTCTGTGGAACACTGTTTCAGCCCTTCAGCCTTCCCAGGTCTGCACTAGAGCAAAAATATCAATGCATCCAAAGACACTATATCTTAAATACCGTAAGAAACACATTGAATCCTTTCCCAGGGAGGGTGGCAATTCCACTAAGATCAACAACTGGCTCAGTATTGGATAATATGCTCCTAAACCACTACATAATAATAAAGTAATGCATACTGGCAAATATGGATCCATCCATGGATATGCCTCTATTAGTAAGCCCTGATAACTAGATAGTCACCGATAAGATAGATGGGTACAGCTTAATGCTAGAAATTCTGGAGTGCCATCAAGTGCATGGATATACAAAAATCAGCACAGTAAATACCTTATTGAAGGCAACCTAACACAGGAAACATCTAAAAACAATTAAAATTGCCAAGCTGATTGGAAACAATCATAACATGAATATGTCTTGATTTCTGATGTGCACATTCCAATTTTCAGATTTTTATTTTTAAAATAATTAAACTAGGTATCATTTCCTTTACACTTCACAAATACTTGCTACTTTGTGTAGGTATATCGCCTAAAATCCAGATTAAGTTTGTGGGTGTAACGTAAAAAATGGGAAAAAGTTCACAAGGTATGAATACTTTTTCAAGGCACTCTATACGATGGTTGCGCCTGGTATTGATGGAATAAGCTATAACCAGTTTTGTGATGGCATCCAACATATTATCACATTGGCAATTTGAGTAGTGAGGTCTATCTTTTCTGGCTGATACCAAGAGCCTTTTACCTTTTAGCAGTTTTAATTGGTTTTAGATGTTTCCTTTATTGGGTCACCTACTATAATAAAGTACTTTCTATATGATGGCGGATGCCCAGCAGCTTTTGTGGGTGTAACTTTTCCTTTTACATGTTGGCCCGAGTAAGTAATCGCTGCTTAATAAGCAATGTTATGGGTCTTGTATAATAACTTATGTAATGAGCTTGTGATGAAGCAACCAGTCTGTAAATGTGGTTAGGAATAAAGTGACATTGCAGCATGCATAGTAATCAGTATGGCACTTCATTACATGTACTTACTCTAAAGGCGGCCGTCCTGTACTCCTTGTGTAAGGAGATTTTAGCCCCGGATGTCTATTATAAGAACAGGACCAGCTGCCTCCATGCAGAAACTTAAGAAAGAGCCATGTAGTCTGCATTTAAATTGGGTTAGGCCTCTATAAGGAATGGACTGGCTTTAAAAAATAATCAGAAAATATTTGGAACTGCTCATTGGGTAGTAGCAAATATATCACATAGGCTTATCATTATTTTTGGGCTAATTGACACTGGATAAATCCCATTTGCATACACTTGATGCCAGCAGGCTGGCTGTCTCTCCAGAGATATGTGTTGCTTTACCCATGTAGCAGCTGGCACCGCCGCACCCTTGCCCATTGTGCAGCTTTTACTAATTCTCTCTTCTTTGTCTCCTCATATAATAGGCTGCACGATCCAAAACTATGAATGTAAATGACCTCTAGTTCTGGAAATAAAATGATTCAAGTCAGCATACGGCATCTGCACTAGGAGAGTCCTTCATTGCACAAGTATAGTTTAATAAATTACTAAGCAAAATCTAAATGGATAGGGACAAACGGCATAGTACACATCACGAAGCCATGAGCTTGAAGATTTGAGGGTAGAGTCTCATACATTGGCGAACACAAACCGAAAAGGACCCCTGTGCAAGAACGATATATGGGCCCTTACAGCCCAAGAGCTCCAAAAATGTAAAATGGCAACCTGCTTTGGTTGCACCAACGATATGTCTGCCCCTGGTCTCCTACGAATGGTTGAACAGTTTGGTGGGTGAAATGACTGTTCATCTGAGGTACATAAAGGCTTTGTTTTTAGAATTTACAACGCCCATATTCTAGACATATTCTTCCAAAGAAGCAACTTCTAACAGTGTTCCACAGATTTATATGGAATTAAAAAAAAGTCATATATATTCAGATTACTGGCTTATATAGCATAATTAACTCCAAAGTGCTGTACATACTGTGCATCATCACTGTCCCCATTGGGGCTCAGAATCTAAATTCCCTATCAGTATGTCTTTGGACTCTGGATGGAAATTGGAGAACCCGGAGGAAACCCACACAAGCACGGGGAGAACATACAAACTCCTTGCAGGTGCTGCCATTGGTGGGATTTAGACTCAGCAACCTAGCACTGCAAAGCAACAGTGCTAACCACTGAGCCACCATATGAAATCAGATACATGTGGAGATGTAATATACATTAATGGGTGTCTTGTATTATTTGCATGTTGCACTCAACCATAATATAGTCATGTTTGTGAAGGCTTAGTAGTATTTGATCCCTCTGGCAAACAAGACTTAATAGTTGGTGGCAAAACCCTTGTTGGCAAGCACAGCAGTCAGATGTTTTTTGTAGTTGATGATGAGATTTGCGCACATGTCAGGAGGAATTTTGGTCTACTCCTCTTTGCAGATCATCTCTTAATCATTTAGATTATGAGGCTGTCGCTTGGCAACTCAGAGCTTCAACTCCCTCCATAAGTTTTCTATGAGATTAAGGTCTGGAGACTGGCTGGGTCACTCCATGATCTTAATGTGCTTCTTTTTGAGCCACTGTTTTGTTGCCTTGGCTGTATGTTATGGGTCATGGTCTTGCTGCATGTTAGAGTGATCAATGAGTGGAACAGGCTGCCACGAGAAGTGGTGAGTTCTCCATCAATGGAAGTCTTCAAACAGAGGCTGGACAGACATCTGACTGGGATGATTTAGCGAATCCTGCTTTGAGCAGGGGGTTGGGCCAAATGGCCCAGGAGGTCCCTTCCAACTCTACGATTCTATGATTCTATGACCCATTTTTAATGTCCTTTCGGAGGGAAAGAGGTTGTCACTCAGCACTTTACGGTACAAGGCTCCATCTATTCTCCCATTGATGCGATGAAGTAGTCCTTTGCCATTAGCTGAGAAACACCCCCAAAGCATAATGTTTCCACTTCCATGCTTGACAGTGGGGAAGGTGTTCTTTGGGTCATAGGCAGCATTTCTCTTCCTCCAAACACGGCGAGTTGAGTTAATGCCAAAGAGTTCAATTTTTGTCTCATTTGATCACATCACCTTCTCCCAATCACTCACAGAATCATCCAGTTGTTCACTGGCAAACTTCAGCCGGGCCTGCACATGTGCCTTCTTGAGCAGGGGGACCTTGTGGGGACTGCAGGATTTTAAATCTTTACTGCATAATGTGTTACAAATGGTTTTCTTGGTGACTGTGTTCCCAGCTGCCTTGAGATCATTAACAAATTCTCCCCATGTAGTTTTAGGCTGATGTCTCATCTTCCTCATGATCAAGGATACCCCACGAGGTGAGATTTTGCATGGTGCCCCAGATTGATGTCGATTGACAGTCAATTTGTATTTCTTCATTTTCTTACTATTGCACCGGTCCTTCTCATCCAGCACCTTAAGTATGGTTTTGTAGCCCATTCCTGATTTGTACAGATGTATGATCTTGTCCCTGACACCCTTATAAAGCTCTTTAGTCTTGCCCATGTTGTAGATGTTAGAGTGTGACTGATTGAGTCTGTGGACAAGAGTCTTTTATAAAGGTTTCTATGTAAGACAGCAGACTTGAATGCAGGTAGCGAGTTCATTAGGAGCGTATAACTTGTCTGTAGGAGCCAGAACTCTTTATGGTTGATAGGGGAACAAATACTTATTTCTCACTGCAAAATGCAAATAAATTTATATAATTTATACAATGTGATTTTCTGGATTTTATTTTTGAAATTCCATCTCTCAATGTTAAAATTAACCTACCTTTAAAATTATAGAATGTTCATGTCTTTGTCAGTGGGACAACTTACAAAATCAAATAATTACTTCCGTCACTGTAGTTCAGAAAAATAGTTGAAGACACCATAAGGCGGCATATGGAGTACCTACAGGTGTTTATTCAATTTGAGTGATCAGAGGCACAGTTACAAAAGGAGCACACTGGAGGAAAGTAAAACCCTATGAAGAAAATCTAAAAGATATTTAAAGAGACATACATTGCACAACTTTTTATATATACACTCACGTTACTGAGGATATGCAGATGACGCAAGTACAAAGCTCTGCTTTTAATACTGAGCCTGATAGTATAAATTGAGTCAGAGTTGATAACCTTTGTCCAGCAGTTATCTCATGTTTTTGGACAACTTTATAAAAAAACAAATAAACCAAAGTACATTACAGTGCAACTGTCTGCCATATGTACTGACCTATGTGTTTACCCAGCAAATGAAAATGCATTGCTAGTTACATAAATAGAGTGCAGAAATGCAAGGCAGGCATTGGACAGTTGCCAGGGGCCCACAGCATCTACAGCTGAAGCTACACTGATAACAGCTTTAGCAGTGTAGCTTCCAAGGTGGAGACAGCTTTTGAACCTTTGACATCACAGCCACGTGACCAGTCATGTGACTGTGATGTCACCACAGATCTTGCACTCTGGGACTATGGGACCTTTGATGCCTTAATGATCATGTGAACCATGGTGTGACTGTGATGTCACCACAGGTCCTGCTTTCTGCGGGAGTCAGAAGAATAGAAAAGGAGATAGACTGGTGGTAAGTCCGCTATTATCTGTGTGTGTGTCTGTCTTTGTATCTATCAAACACAGAGTAAAACAGCCCTGGCTCACATGGCAAACTCGATTTCTCCAGCGATGCTCTAGGAGTGCTGAACGCTTATGGAGGAAAACTCGCACACCAGAAGACTTCATACACTTCAAATTTATGTTAAGGACCTATAACTCTACCCTTCACCTCACCAAGCAGACCTACTACACCACCCTGATCTCCTCACTACCCAACAACCCCAAGAAACTTTTTGACATCTTTCACTCCCTCCTCAGGCCAAAAGCACAAGCCTCTATCACAGACATTTGTGCTGATGACCTAGCCTCCCACTTTATAGAGAAAATAGATAATATCCATCAGGAAATCCAATCCCAACCACTAAGTGCTGTGACTCCCATCCCTCCCTGCATTTCCCCAGGTTCACTCTTCACATTTGATCCCACCACAGAAGAAGTCTCCAGGCTCCTCTCTTCTTCTCATCCGACTACATGCACTACCGACCCCATTCCCTCACATCTCCTCCAGTCTCTCTCTTCAGTCGTCACAACTGACCTAACTACAATCTTTAATCTCTTCCTCTCCTCCAGCATTTTCCCATCCTCCTTCAAACACTCTATCATTACTCCATTATTAAAGAAACCCACTCTCAACCCATCCTGAACAAATAACTACAGACCAGTCTCCAATCTTCCCTTCATCTCTAAACTCTTGGAGCGCCTTCTCTACTCCCGCCTTACCCGTTACCTTTCCACTCATTCACTCCTAGACCCTTCACAATCCAGCTTCCACCCCTACACTCGACAGAAACTGCACTCATCAAAGTTACCAATGACCTTCTGACAGCAAAATGTAATAGTGACCACTCTCTGCTCATTCTTCTCTACCTTTCTGCAGCTTTTGACACTGTTGACCACAGTCTCCTACTCTCTAGGTTCCAAACGCTAGGCATTAAGAACACTGCCCTCTTCTGGTTCTCTTCCTATCTTTCTGACCGCTCCTTCAGTGTCTTGTTCACTGGCTCCACTTCATCTCCTCTTCCTCTCACTGTTGGTTACCTCAGTCCTTGGCCCCCTTCTCTTCTCTTCTCTCTTTACACAGTCCCAATTGGACAGACCATCAGCAAAATTGGCTTTCAGTACCATCTTGATGCTGATGACATACAATGATACACATCATCCCCTGACCTTACCCCTGCTGGACTACAGAATGCCTTTGACTGTCTATCCGCTGTCTCCAGCATCATGTCTGCTCTCTATCTGAAACTCAACCTCTCCAAAACTGAACTTTCTTTTGCTCCTGCCATCTACTAACCTCCCTAAATCTGACATTTCTCTCTCTGTGCGTGGCACCATAATAAGACCCCGGCAGCAGGCACCCTGTCTGGGTGTTACGTTTGACAACAATCTCTCCTTCACATCCCATATACAATCTCTTGCCCGCTCCTACCGTTTACACCTAAAGAACATCTCTAGAATCCGCCCTTTTCTCACCTTGGAAACAACAAAAACCCTCACTGTCGCCTTGATCCACTCCCGCCTGGACTACTGCAATGCTCTAATAATTGGCCTCCCCGTTACTCGACTTTCCCCTCTCCAGTCAATCATTAATGCAGCAGCCAGGGTCGTCCATCTAGCTAATCGGTATTCAGACGTGTTCGCTCTTCGCCAGTCATTACACTGGCTGCCCATTCATTATAGGATCCAATTCAAAGTACTTGTTCTCACCCACAAAGCTCTCCACAGTGCGGCACCCTCTTACATCTCCTCCCTCATTTCTGTCTATCGGCCTAAATGATCACTGCACTCTGCAAACGACTTTCGACTAACCTCTGCACTAATCCGTACCTCCCGCTCCCGACTCCAAGACTTCTCCCGCGCTGTGCCAATCCTCTGAAATGCTCTACCAAGAAATTAGGACCATCCACAACTTGCACAGTTTTAGGCGCTTCCTCAAAACCCATTTGCTCAGAACGGCCTATCATGTTCCCTAATCAAAGTCATTTTATGTGTAAGTGTATGTGTGTAGCCCATTCATTATCTCTATCTATCCCCGCACTCCCTCAAGATGGCTGGACCATCATTGTAAGTATACACCTGTACTTTGTATCTCCTCTGCCTCATTGTATATTGTAAGCTATCACGAGCAGGGTCATCTTATTTTGCTTTAATTATTGTATTGTTAGCATTGTTACTTAAGACTTATGTTTGAAACTATTAAACTGTAAAGTGCTGTGGAATATGTTGGCACTATATACTGTAAATAAAGATTATTATTTATTATTGTTATTATTATGTGTGTGCCTCTGTCTGTCTTTGTATCTACAGTATGTGTGTTTCTGTTTGTCTTTGATCTACATGTGTGTCTCTGTCTTTCTGTCTGTCTTTATATCTATGTGTGTGTATGTCTGTTTGTCTTTGTATTTATGTATGTGTCTGTGAGTCTGTATCTGTGTGTGTGTGTCTCTCTAACTGTCTGACTTTGCATCTGTGTGCGTCTTTCCATCTTTGTATCTATCTGTGTGTGTGGTTGAACATAGAATGTATGGGTTCCTGCTCATATATATTAGAAGGACATCAGAATGTATGGATTACTGGTAGGTATATATTAGTGAAGATATCAGAATTATGAGCACTTGGTGGAATATATTAGTGAAGCCATCAGAACGTATGGGCTCCTGATAGGTATACAGTTGTGCTCAAAAGTTTACATACCACAGCACAAATTTTGCTTTTCTTGGTCTTTTTTAAGAGAATATGAATGACTAGATGGTGGCCCAATTCTAACGCATCGGGTATTCTAGAATATGGCCAGCAGGGGTTATACCCACCTTTCGATGGCCCCCGATCTCCTCTCCACGCTCCCGGCATCTTCCGGTCCAAGTAATGTTTAGCGCGAAGGACGGGAGATGACGTCACTCTTGCGAGAGCGCGACGTCATCAGTGGTCTTTCGCGCAAAGCATTACTGGGACCGGAAGATGCCGGGCGCGTGGTGAGAGGAGGGAAAGTGTCCGGGGGCCGTCGGAAGGTGAGTATATAAATATTTTTTATTTTAATTCTATTTTTTACAGGTTTATGGTACCAAGGGCCTGGAGGAGAGTCTCCTCTCCTCCGGACCCTGGGTACCATCTGCACATTGAGTGCTGCGCCGGTCATCTCCCGGCTGCGTCGCCGCTGACCTCCGTGTTTCAGGAGATGACCCACTGCAACCACCAGGAGATCAGCGGCTAGTGCTGCAGATCTCCCGACGGTAGCGGTGGCGTGCGTCGTTCGAATTCCGCGCCAATTCGCAACCAGACTGCGCCACTCACTGATTGGTCGTGGCCAGCAGGGAATGACCAATCAGCAACGCGGGATTTCTGTTACAGGCAACCAGAAAGACAGACAGAATTAGACGATTATATAGTAGATAACACCAAAACTTTTTCTCCACTCATGGTTAGTGGTTGAGTGAAGTCATTTATTGTCAAACTACTGCGTTTTCTCTTTTTAAATCATACTGACAACCCAAAACAACCAAATTACCCTGATCAAAAGTTTATATACCCTGGTAATTTTGGCCTGATAACATGCACAGAAGTGGACACAAATGGGTTTGAATTGCTACTAAAGGTAACATCCTCACCTGTGACCTGTTTGCTTGTAATCAGTGTGTGTGCATAAAAACTGAGTGACTTTCTGGGAACAAGGTAGACTCTTGCATCTTTCATCCAGCCAGACATTTCTGTATTGTGAGTCATGGGGTAAGCAAAAGAATTGTCAACTGATCTACGGGAAAAGATAGTTGAACTGTATAAAACAAGTAAGGGATACAAAAAGATATCCAAGGAATTGATAATGCCAGTCAGCAGCATTCAAACTGTGATTAACAAAAGGAAAAACAGGTGCTCTGTAAAAACAAAACCACGGTCAGGTAGACCAACAAAAATTTTGCCCACAACTGCCAGGAAAATTGTTCAGGATGCAAAGAAAAATCCACAAATAACAGCAGCTGAAATACTGGGCTCTCTCAAAACTAGCGGTGTGAATGTTTCAAGATGCGCAATAAGGAGGCACTTGGAGAAAAATGTACTGCTTGGTCATGTCGCCAGAAGAAAGCCATTACTGTGTAAATGCCACAAAGTATCTTGTCTACAATATGCAAAACAGCAAGGAGACAAGCCTAAAAAATTCAGGAACAAGGTAATTTGGAGTAATGAGATCAAAATTGAACTTTTTGTCCACAACCATAAAAGCTACAGTTGGAGAGAGGTCAACAAGGCCTACAGTAAAGCATGTTGATGGATCGCTGATGTTTGGGGATGTATGAGCCACAAAGGCACAGGAAACTTGGTCAAAGTTGAAGGAAAGATGAATGCAGCATGTTATCAGCAAATACTGGAGGCAAATTTGCAATCATCAGCCCAAAAGCTGCACAAGGGACGTACTTGGATGTTCCAACATGACAACGATCCAAAACAGAAGGCCAAGTCGACCTGTCATTAGCTACAGCAGAACAAAGTGAAGGCTCTGGAGTGGCCATCTCAGTCTCCTGATCTCAATATCATTGAGCCACTCTGGGGAGATCTCAAGTGTGCAGTTCTTGTTAAACAGCCCAGGAATTTACAGGAACTGGAGGCTTTTTGCCAAGAAGAGTGGGCAGCTTTACCATCTGAGAAAATAAAGAACCTCATCCAAAACTACCACAAAAGACTTCAAGCTGTCATTGATGTTAGAGGGGGCAATACATAGTTATAAGAAATGGGTTATGAAAACTTTTGATCAGGGTCATTTGGATGCTTTGCATTGTCAATATGATTTAAAAAGAGAAAACACAGTAATTTAACAATAAATGGCTTCACCCAACCACTAACCATGAGTGGAGAAAAAGTTTTGGTGTTATCATTCATATTCTCTGAAAAAAGGGGAAGAAAGCAAAAATTCTGCCAGGGTATGTAAACTTTTGAACACAACTGTATATGCATCTGTATGTATCCGCTTTTTGTATGTATGTGTCTGTATGATGGTGAGCTGTGCGCATGCATGTGTCTGTATATACTCTGTGTATATATGTTTCTCTGTGTATACATATACAGTCATGACCAAAAGTGTTGGCACCCTTGAAATTGTTCCAGAAAATGAAGACCTTCTCCAAGAAAATTATTGCAATTATACATGTTTTGTTATACACAGGTTTATTTCCTTTGTGTGTATTTGAACACAAAAAAACGAGAAAAAAAGCTAATTGGATATAATTTCAATCAAAATCTCTAAAATAGGCAGGACAAAATTGTTGGCATCTTTCCAAAATTGTGGATAAACAATTATGTTTTAAGAGTGTGATGCTCATTCAAACTTACCTGTGGCAAGTAACAGGTGTGGGCAATATAAAAATCACATCTGAAACCAGACGGAAAGGGGAGAAGTTGACTCAATCTTTGCATTTGTATCTTTGAGTGGCACACTAAGCATGGAGATAACAAAAGACTAACTGTGACTGCCACTTCATTTACAGGTGCAAACTAAGAGTAGTCATCTCTATACATAATTAACAAATAAAGTTGCACTCTGTAGTGCTATAGCATGTAAACATGAAATAGATGAGTGGAACTCTTAAGGGGGTTTTACACATAGCGATATCGCTATGTGTGATACTTACCTCCGACCGGCTCCCCCGCTGTTCATCGCTGATCGCGCGAGAATGTCCGGCTCCATTTCTCGTCGTCAGCTTCCTGCTGAGGCTTCCTGCTGTGACGACGAGCGACGCGTGGAGGCGGGCGGGAGGACGTCAGGATCGCTGTGTGTGAAAGGTATCGTGCGCTGCATCGCTGCTGCATCGCTGTGAGGTCTGCCTGTGTGACAGCTCACTAGCGATCATTTAGCGATGCACCAGCGATCCTGACCGGGTCGGATCGCTGGTCGGATCGCTGGTGCATCGCTAAATGTAAACGGCCCTTTTGTTGGCAACTGTACAAACCAGTTTTCTGTTTGGAAGCGACAGTCAGTCTTTTGTTATTTGTATGCTGGGCATACATGAATTGGCCAAATTATATGCTAAGAATCTCCATTTTTCTTATTATCTAAAGAAGTAATGTAATTAAAATTTCATATATTTCATGTTTACGTACTATAGCCCTACAGAGTGCATCTTTATTTGTTACTTACACTTAGCATGGAGAACAGAAAGAGGAGAAGAAAACTGTCTGAGGAACTGAGAACCAAATTTGTTGAAAAATATCAGCAATCTCAAGGTTAGAAGGATATCTCCAGAGAACTTAGTGTTCCATTGTCCGCTGTGCGCAACATAATCAAGAAGTTTACAATATATGACACTGTAGCTTATTTCCCTGGATGTGGACCTCACAGAAAAAATAATGAAAGGTTGCACCACAGGATGGTATGGATGGTGGAAAAACAGCCCCTATCCATCAACATTTGAATGAAATGAAACACTATGGTAAGAGACCCAGGAGACATAAAAATACTAGACTTCAGTTTGCCAAAATGCATGTGAGTAAGCCAAAATTCTTTTGGTTAGATCAGACCAAATAAACCTTTTCAATAAAGCACATCATTCTACTGTTTACTGAAAATGGAATGAGGCCTACAAACAGGAAGTAACACAATGCCTACCGTCAAATATGGTGGAGGTTCAAAGATGTTTTAGGTTGCTGTACTGCCTCTGGCACTGGATGCCCTGACTGTGTGCAAGGCATAATGAAATCTTAAGATTCCCAAAGGATTTTGCATCACAATGTAATGCCCAGTGTCAGGAATCTATGTTTAGTCATGCCAGCAGGACAATGACCAAAAAATACTTCAAGAAGCACCAAAAAATGGATAGAAACAAAGTGCTGGAAAGCTGTTGTGACCTTATCTGTTCATTCACCTTTTGTGTCCGAGGATCTCCCTCTTCTGGTGAAGGAAGGTAGTGAGGCTGATTTGGATGAAAGAAACCAAACACCTGATCAGGTGGACTGTGACTGGGTAACAGGAACTTCAGACTGGATATAAGGCAGCCGACGCCCTTCTGAGTGGCTGGTGATTTCTCTGCTGGATTCTTGGAGACCAGTCTGATTCCTGCTTCCCAAAGATAAGTTTTTGCTCTGCTATTGAACTTATTAGTTTTCGTTTTGTTTACCTTGTTTTTTGAGTTCAGCCATCCCCGGCCGGGGGTGTGCTGGATTCTTATTCCTTGATCAGTGTTCTCTTTTGCTCTGCTTTCAGAATATTCTGAGTGTTGATATAGGGTTTGAAGTCTAGTGACTTCAGGGTCCTTTTTGCTTATCAGTTGTGTTGGTAATATTTTTAGCAGGGTTTTCTCGGATTGCAGACAGCAGCTTTTCTGTCCTGTCCTTTTTAGTTAGCTTGGGCCCCATCGTTTGCTCAACCTATCTTTCTATCTGTGTTAGTATTTTCATCTTGTTTCACCGTCATATGTTGGGGGCTGCCTGTTGCTTTGGGGTCTGCTCTGGGGCACTCAATTTTTCCCTTTTCTCTCTTTAGGCTTATTTAGATCTCCGGCTGTGACGAGGTGTCTAGGATCACCGTAGGAACACTCCACAGCTACTGCTAGTTGTGTGATAGGATTAGGAGCCTGCAATCCGCTAGTTTCCAACCTCTCTGATTTTCTGGGCTGAGCTTGTGTTTTGTTTTTTCCTCCTCGGTGACTCAATCATAACAGAATCACCAGCCATACCGCAGATTCTAGGGTACTCATAAGCAGGAAGGAATTGTTAGAAAAAAAAAAAAAGTGTCAGAATTTTTTTTTGTCTATATTTTTTCCTCTTTTTCTCTGAGGCCGTAGGAGGAATATTTTTTTTTTTTTTATGGAGTTTAAGCAATTGTCTGATCGTGTGGAGCAGCTTGCTGCTGAAGTGCGAGGAATTTCCGCCTATCTTGCTCATTCACATGCTGCTGAACCAAAAATCCCCACTCCTGATGTGTTTTTTGGGGATCGGTCTAAATTTTTGAATTTTAAGAATAATTGTAAATTATTTCTTGCCTTGAAGCCTAACTCATCGGGGAGCTCTGCGCAGCAGGTTAAAATTGTCATCTCCTTGCTGCGTGGCGATCCCCAGGATTGGGCGCTTTCTTTAGTACCAGATGATCCTATTCTAACTAATGTGGACGCATTTTTTCAGGCCTTGGGGTTGTTGTATGATGAACCTAATGCGATTGATCAAGCTGAAAAGACCCTGTTGGCATTGAGCCAGGGTCAAGATTCTGCAGAACTGTACTGTCAAAAATTCCGAAAGTGGGCGGTCCTCACCACTTGCACCCATTCTTTAAATTACCGTATATACTCATGTATAAGCCGAGTTTTTCAGCCCCTTTTTTGGGCTGAAAAAGACCCCCCTCAGCTTATACATGAGTCATGGCAGCAACTTACATTTTACTGATGCAGGGAGGAGGTCCCCATCATCTCCGGTACATGTCCGCGGTCCCCTGCAGCCTCTGTCAGTGTCCCGGTGGCTGACAGGGCTGGTGGTCAGCATTGGCAGTGGGACAAGTGCCGGTGTCCTGGCGGGGACACCGGCGCGCTATGGGGTCAGGTGCAGGTGTCGCCGCCAACTCAGGCCCCCGGCACTTGCAATATTCACCTGACCACGTTCCACCACTGCGCGCCACTCTGCTGTCTTCCACCCTCTGGCATTGACGTTAAGGTGAGAGGGTGCGATGACGTAGTTAGTGCGCGCCCTCTGCCTGAACAGTCACTGTAGAGCCGGCAATGCTGTTGAGGAGTGGGTAGCGATGGAGGTGAGTAAATAGTTTCGTTTTCTTTTTTTTAAAGGGAACTTGTCACCCCCCAGGCGTCTTTAAGTAAAAGAGCCACCTTGTGCAGCACTAATGCTGCATTCTGTCAAGGTGGCTCTGTTACTTAGCTTCCGTTCCACCGCAGAAATAATCATTTATAAAATTGTTCAAAAATACCTGAAATTTGGCAGGGGGGCTCTTTTACTTAAAAACGCCTGGGGGGGGTGACAGGTTCCCTTTATTTGAG
The DNA here is from genome assembly GCF_039654945.1 of Dendrobates tinctorius. NCBI lineage: Eukaryota > Metazoa > Chordata > Amphibia > Anura > Dendrobatidae > Dendrobates > Dendrobates tinctorius. Next base: position 8,594,861 of record NW_027361876.1, read on the forward strand.
GCAGCGGCAGCAGCAGCAACATGATGGGATTACCTGTGCAATATATGAGAATGTATTGGGGCCACCATTCACTGTGCAGCATTAAATGGGGCCACCATTATTCACTATGCAGCAATATATGGGGCATATGTTGCTATGCAGCATTATATGGGATCAGCATTATTCACTATGCAGCAATATATGGGGCATATGTTACTATGCAGCATTATATGGTGCCACCATTATTCACTATGCGGCAATATATGGGGCCACCATTATTCACTGTGCAGCATTATATGGGGCATATGCTATTATCACTAGCTTCGGCATTTCCCACCCTAGGCTTTTACATGAGTCAATAAGTTTTGTTTTTTGCAAAATTAGGGGTCTCGGTTTATACTTGAGTAAATACGGTATATTACTTGGGTTTTTTAATTGCATTTTTGTGTGTGTTTGTTTTTGTGTGTGTGTGTTTGTTTTTGTGTGTGTGTGTTTTTTCTTGATATACGTAGGTGCTTATTACATGCATTTTTAATGCATTTCCACTGCGAAAATGCACTAAAAATGAATGTGCATATTTCACCTCTGTATTTTCTGCATTTAATGCAAGCCTACAATCAGTAGTGTTGGCACCATTGAAATTGTTCCAGAAAATGGAAATATTTCTCCCAGAAAATTATTGCAATTACACATGTTTTGTTATTTTGTCATACATATGTTTATTTCCTGTGTGTGTATTGGAACAACACAAAAAAACAGAGGAAAAAAGGAAAATCGGATACAATTTCACACAAAACCCCCAAAACGGTGCAGACAAAATTGATGACACCCTCAACTTAATATATGTTTGCACACCCTTTGGAATAAATAACTGCTATCAATCGCTTCCTATAACCATCAGCAGGTTTATTACACCTCTGAACTGGAATTTTGGACCAATTTTGCAAACTGCTCCAGGTCTCTCTTATAAGGAGGCTGCCTTCTCCCAACAGCAATTTTAAGATCTCTCCACAGGTGTCAATTGGATTTAGGTCCGGTCTCATTGCTGGCCACTTCAAAACTCTCCAGCGCTTTGTTTCCGTCCATTTGTGGTGATTCTTGAAGTATGTTTGTCCTGCTGGAAGACCCATGACCTAGGACATGAACACAGGTTTCTGACATTGGGCATTACATTGCCACTCAAAATCATTTTGTAATCTTTAGATTTCATGATGCCTTGAACACAGTCAAGGCACCCAATGCCAGAGGCAGCAACACAACCCAAAACAGCTTTGAACTGCCACCATATTTGACTATGGAAAATCCACACAGAAAACTCAGCGTACTCGCACGAGAAATTGACATGTTGCAGATTTGAAACAACCTGCGCAGGTCAGCTTTACGGGGATTAAAAAAAAAAAAAAGAATGAGATTTCTATAAATTCCACTTTGCTGGAACTATAAGACGCTGCGTTTTTGAAGCAGTAAAAATTTACAGTGTCAAAAAAGCATCAAATGCTAATCTTGGAAAAGTAGCCTGAGAACAACAAAAGGACCTAACAGTATAAAAGTGAGTTATTTAACAAGCAGTCAAGGAGAAAATGCTTCTTTTTGAAAAATGAACCTACAGGTGCTTCTCACAAAATTAGAATATCATCAAAAACTTAAATTATTTCAGTCCTCCAATACAAAAAGTGAAACTCATATATTATATAGAGTCATTACAGAGTGATCTACTTCAAATTTTTATTCCTGTTAATGTTGATGATTATGGCTTAACACCAATGAAAACCAAAAAGTCATTATCTCAGTAAATTAGAATAATAAACAAAAATCGCCTGCAAAGGCTTCCTAAGCGTTTAAAAAGGTCCCTAAAGGCACTGTCACATTAAGCGATATCACTAGCAATATCGCTATAACTTGTGACGTTACAGCGATATTGCTAGCGACATCGCTGTGTCTAATACTTACCTACGACCCGCTCCCCCGCTGGTTATCGCTGATTGCGCGAGAAAGTCCAGGACTGTTTCTCGTCGCCAGCTTCCTGCTGAACTTCCTGTGGAGAGACGAGCGACCAGCGTGGAGCCAGGCGGGAGGACGCAGGATCGCCTAGTGTGACAGGTAAGTAGCGACCCCCGTCCCCAGCGATGTCGCTGGTGAGATCTGCCTGTGTGGCAGCTCACTAGCGACCACTTAGCGATGTACCAGCGATCCTGACCGCGTCATATCGCTGGTCAGGATCGCTGGTACATCGCTAAGTGTGACAGTACCTTTAGTCTCAGTAGGTTCCACAATCATGGGGAAGACTGCTGATTTGACAGATATCCAGAAGGTAGTCATTGACACACTCCACAAGGAGGGTAAGGGTACCGTTACACATAGTGATGAACCAGCGATCATGACAACGATATGGATCGCTGGTGCATCGCTAAGTGGTCGCTAGTGAGCTGCCACACAGGAAGATCTCAGCAGTGACATCGCTGGGGTCGGGGGTCGCTACTTACCTGTCAGACGCGGTGATCCTGATGTCCTCCCACCCGTGTCCATGCCTCGCTCTTTGGCGCCACAGGAAGCGCAGCAGGAAGTGGCCGACAAGAAATGATCCAGGACCTTCTCGCGCAACCAACGATGAGCAGCGGGGGAGGCGGTCGGAGGTAAGTATCACATGCAGCGATATCGCTAGCAATATCGCTGCAACGTCACAAAATCCGTGACTTTACAGCGATATTGCTAGCGATATCGCAGTGTGTAACGGGGGCTTAAGCCACAAAAGGTCATTGCTAAAGAAGATGGCTGTTCACAGAGTGCTGTATCCAAGCATATTAATGGAAAGTTGAGTGGAAGGAAAAAGTGTGGTAGAAAAAGATGCACAAGCAACCGGGATATCCGCAGCCTTGAAAGTAATGTTAAGAAAAGGCAATTCAAAAATTTGGGGGAGATTCACAAGGAATGGACTGCTGATGGAGTCATTGCTTCAAGAGCCACCACACACAGATGTATCCAGGACATGGGCTACAAGTGTCGCATTCCTTGTGTCAAGCCACTCATGACCAATAGACAACGCCAGAAGCGTCTTACCTGGGCCAAGGAGAAAAAGAACAGGACTGTTGCACAGTAGTCAAAGGTGTTGTTTTCAGATGAAAGTAAATTTTGCATTTCATTTGAAAATCAAGGTCCCAGAGTCTGGAGGAAGAGTGGCGAGGCACACAATCCAAGCTGCTTGAAGTCTAGTGTGAAGTTTCCACAATCAGTGATGGTTTGGGAGCCATGACATCTGCCGGTGTAGGTCCACTGTGTTTTATCAAGACCAAAGTCAGCGCAGCCATCTACCAGGAAATTTTAGAGCACTTCATGCTTCCCTCTGCCGACAAGCTTTTTGGAGATGGAAACTTAATTCTCCAGCAGGACTTGGCACCTGTCCACACTGCCAAAAGTACCAATACCTGGTTTAAAAACAACAGTATCACTGTGCTTGATTGGCCAGCAAACTTGCCTGACCTTAAAGGGAACCTGTCACCTCGTTTTGCCCCTATAGGATGCAGCCACCACCTTTCGGGGCTTATCTACAGCATTTTGTATTGCTGTAGATAAGGCCCCTGTTTGACCTGAAAGAGAAGAAAAACACATTTTACTATACTCACCCGGGGGGCGGTCCGGTCTGATGGGTGTCACAGGTCCCGGGTCCATCGCCACCCATCTTCATGCGATGTCGTCATCATCATTGCTTTGTGCTGTGCTCCTGCGCAGATGCACTGATCAGCCCTGTTTAGGGCAGAGCCAAGTACTTTTCGGGCGCTGGGAAAGGTCAGATAGGCCCAGAGTCTGCGCACTCCAGTACTTTGCCCTCAACAGATCAGTATGCCTGCGCAGGAGCGTGGCACAAGCAAGCAGGATGACGACATCGCATGAAAATGGGAGGCGCTGGACCCGGGACCTGCGACGCCCATCGGACCAGACCGCCTCGGGTGAGTATAATAAAACTTATTTAACTTCTCTTTCAGGTCAGACCGGGGTCTTATCCACAGCATTATAGAATGCTGTAGCTAAGCCCCAAAACGCAGTGGCCGCATCTTATAGCGGCAAAACGAGGTGACAGGTTCCCTTTAACCCCATAGAGAATCTATGGGATATTGTCAAGAGGAAGATGAGAGGCACCAATCATCAACATTAACAGAAATAAACACTTGAAATAGATCACTGTTTGTAACGACTCTATATCAGTGGCGTAACTACAAAGTTATGGGCCTCAGTGCGAACTTTCAAATGGCCCCCCCCATGCCAAAATACACGCACATCTTCGCTCCATACACCTCGTACACGTGCGGCTCTGCACACCACGTATACACGGCTCCACTCTGTACACCTCGTACACACACGACTGCGCTCCGTACACCTCATACACACACGACTGCGCTCCGTACACCTCATACACACGGCTGCGTTCCGTACACCTCGTACACACACGGCTCCACTCCTTACACCTCGTACACACACGGCTGCGCGCTGCTCACCTCGTGCACACACGGCTCCGCTCCATACACCTCGTACACACACACGGATCTGCTCCGTACACCTCGTACACACACACGGATCTGCTCCGTACACCTCGTACACGCACGGATCTGCTCTGTACACCTCGTACACACACGGCTGCACTCCGCTTACCTCGCGCGCACACACACACGGCTCCGCTCTGTACACCTCGTACATACATGGCTCCGCTCCGTACACAATGTATATGCACGGCTGCGCTCTGTACACATTGTACACACACACACGGCTCCGCCTGGTACACCTCGTACACATGCTGCTCCATTCCATACTTATTGCACACGCACGGCTCCGCTCCATACACATTGTACACACACGGCTCCGCTCCACACACATTGTACACACACAGCTCTGCACACCTTGTACACACACAACTCTGCTCTGCACACTTCATACACACAGCTCTGCTACATCCACCCTGTAAACCCCTCCTGACCCCAAAAATAAACTTACCTCATCCAGCACCATGACAACCAGCACTGCAGAGTCGTCCTGCATACACGGATGTTCCTGATCATGTGACCTCTGACTCCTCCCCTCCTGTGACCTCATCATAGGTCCTGTGCACGCAGAACAGCCTCCTTCCCCCTGAACTCTTTAGTCATGGAGCTCCTTGTGACTGATCACTAAGAGGTGTCGGCAGCAGGTCTCAACCTCCATCACCTGAGACACTGGGGGGGTGGAGTGCAGAGCTCAGGGGGAGGGGAGGAAAAACCGAGTCCATGCTGGAGGAGGAGGCGCAGGACATGATGGAAGCCCAGGTCCTACATGAAGCCGGCTGCTTCTTTGCTGGACTGGGCGGGCCCCTAATCACTTCGGGGCCCCATCGCAGCTGCGACCTCTGCAAGCTCAGTAGTTACGACCCTGCTCTATATAATATACGAGTTTCACATTTTGTAATGAAGAACTGAAATAAATTAACTTTTTGATGATATTCTAATTTTGTGAGAAGCACCTGTACAGTGGGAAAAAAAAGTATTTAGTCAGCTACTAATTGTGCAAGTTCTCCCACCTGTAACTGACATCATAGGTAGACCACAACTATGAGAGTCAAAATGAGAAAACAAATCCAGAAAATCACCTTGTCTGATTTAGCAAGATTTATTTTGCAAATTATGGTGGGAATTAAGTATTTGGTCACCTAAAAACATGCAAGATTTCTGGCTCTCACAAGCCTGTAATTTTTTCTTTAAGAGGCTCCTCTGTCCTCCACTCATTATCTGTAGTAATGGCACCTGTTTGAACTTGTTATCAGTATAAAAGACACTTGCCCACAACCTCAGTCACACTAATAAATCTACTGTGGTGAAGAACAAAGAGCTGTCGAAGGACACCAGAAACAAAATTGTAGCCTTGCACCAGGCTGGGAAGACTGAATCTGCAATAGGCAAGCAGCTTGGTGTGATGAAATCAACTGTGGAAGCAATAATAAGAAAATCAAAGACATAGAAGACCACTGATAATCTCCTTCGATCTGGGGTCCCACGCAAGATCTCACCCTGTGCGGTCAAAATGATCACTAGAACGGTGAGCAAAAATCCCAGAACCACATGGGGGGCCTAGTGAATGACCTGCTTAGAGCTGGAACCACCGTAACAAAGGCCTACCATCAGTAACACACTACACCGCTAGAAACTCAGATCCTGCATCGCCAGACGTGTCCCCCTGCTTAAGCCAGGACATGTCCAGGCCCATCTGAAGTTTGCTAGAGAACATTTGGATTATCCAGAAGAGTATTAGGAGAATTTCATATGGTCTTATGAAACCAAAGTAGAACTGTTTGGTAGAAACAAAACTTGTCGTGTTTGGAGGAGACAGAATGGCGAGTAGCATCCAAAGAACACCATACCTACTGTGAAGCATGGGGGTGGCAACATCATGCTTTGGGGTTGTTTCTGTTAGGAGTCAGATTTCTTCCTCTCCTATGATGAAATCTAGACCCTTACATTCTGCAGTCTCCTGCACTTCATCTGCTGCAGAGGGGATTGCAGAGGAGAGTGCCTTGCGGCAACTCTCTCCAGAGGCTAAGTCCTTTGTTCCCTCAACTGAGCATGCTCATGGGATGAACTCCCATTGGCGTTCGGGAGTCAGGTGCTCAGGTCCTGTGTTGAATCCTATTGACTCCTCCTGGAGCCTGGGAGATTTCCGGAAGGTCCCGTTTGGTATAAAAGTTCCGCCATGCGCTAGTATTTCTCATACTTGCTGCTGTATGTATGGTGATAGATGCTTGGACTGGTGACTGACTTATTAAGAAACCCCTTCCCTCTGATAATACGATTGTGTGAGTGTTTGTGTACAGTCAGTAGCAGCGCTAGCGCCAGCGCGCCTCAGCTCCATCCTGCTCAGCAGCTTAGCGTCTGCATTGCGCCAGCGTTATTGCAGCGCCTTGCCAGCGGCTCAGTTCTTGCCACGCTGCAGTTGCAGCTTATCTGTACATCCGCAGTTGCGGCGTCTCGCACTTCAGTTTACGGTAGGTCTAGACGGAGTAGTCCTGCTGTTTAAGGCTACTCCTGTGACCTTTAATACCGTGTCCGCATCACTGAATGTCTGTGGCTCCGAACAGACTCAGCGATTAGTTTATGCTTTGTGCCTGCAGATCTGTGAACATAACAGAGCTTGCTTCGGTGCACTGGGTGCAGTTAAAACCCTGTGCACATTACCGCCATAGTGCTCTGCCTCTTTTAGCAGCGGTTTTTCCATCCACCGCACGGTGGACCCCGAGTGGCGAAGGCACTTAATTTATTTTTATTTATTGTCTTCCGTCACTCCTAACAGTTTCTCTGCAAAGGGACCAGGACAACTGATCCATGTACATGAAAGAATGAATGGGGCCATGTTGTTATGATTTGGTCACCGAGGAGGATTACCGGGGAATTAGCTAAGCAACCAGGAAACCAGAAAGGTTGGCAACTTAGCGGATTGCAGACCCCTAAACCTAACAACACAACTAGCATTAGCCGTGGGACGTGCCTACGATGCCCTAGATGCCTCGGCACAGCCAAAGAGTTAACTAAGCCTAAAGCAAGAAAGGGGAAAGCTAAACTGCCACGGAGTAGAACCCCAAAGGAATAGATAGCCCCCAAACATATATTGTCGGTGAGACAAGATGAGGCACAAACGCAGGCAAAAAATAGAGTGAGCAAATGATGGGGCCCAAACTGTCTAAATAGGACAAGAAAGAAAAGATACTGTCTGCAACCATGCAAAAAACCTAAAAAATTCAACACGTCTGATATATAAAAACACTGAGGCCACACAACCTCTCCTCTGCTAGATCAGCATTCTGGTGTGAACTGGAAGCAAAGCAAAAGATACTAATATAACAGGAGACCAGCAACACTGAACAGAATGACATAGGGTACCGTTACACCTAGCGATGCACCAGCGATCCCGACCAGCGATATGACGCGGTCAGGATCGCTGGTGCATCGCTAGGTGGTCGCTAGTCAGCTGCCACACAGGCAGATCTCACCAGCGACATCACTGGGGACGGGGATCGCTACTTACCTGTCAGACACGGCGATCCAGCATCCTCCCGCCCGGCTCCACGCGTCCAGGACCTTCTCGCGTGACCAGCGATAACCAGCGGGGGAGCTGGTCGGAGGTAAGTATCACATGCAGCGATATCGCTAGCAATATCGCTGCAACGTCACAAAATCGGTGACTTTACAGCGATATTGCTAGCGATATCGCAGTGTGTAACGGGGGCTATAAGCTGTGACACATGAGAGGGGTCCAGCACAAATCACAGCAGGGAATAATGCTGAACCCACACAGCAAAGCAGAAAGCAGAGAAAGGCAAAAACTATATCAAATGCAAAAGATTCAGCAAAGAAATAACTTATCTGAAAGATGCAAGACCAAGGAGGGGAAAAAGCAGACTTCACAATGCACAGGAAGTCAAACAAATCACCAGCAGCAACTGAAGGAAGCTTGCTCGCTTAAATCCTCCCAGTCAGTAACCCCTGACTTCCAATCATCGTCTTCAGGTGATAGACTTCTGTCAATACGACCAGCTCCACTACCCGCTGTAACCACCAGAGAGAGCCTCGACTCAGAAGTCAGATCAAGAGAGTTCACAACACCATGTATTGTGAGATTTTGAGTGCAAATCTCCTTTCATCAGCAAGGGCATTGAAGATGAAATGTGGATGGTCTTTCAGCATGATAATGATCCCAAGCACACTGCCAGGGCAACGAAGGAGTGGCTTCGTAAGAGGCATATGAAGGTCCTGGAGTGGCCCAGCTAGTCTCCAGATCTCAACCACATAGAAAACCTTTGGAGGGATTTGAAAGTCAGTGTTGCCCAGCGACAGGCCCAAAACATCACTGCTATAGAGGAGATCTGCATAGAGGAATGGGCCAACATGCCACCAACAGTGTGTGCCAACCATGTGAACACACAGAAAACGTTTGACCTCAGTCATTGCCAAAAAAAAGGATATATAACAACATATTGAGATGAACTTGTGTTAATGACCAAATACATATTTTCCACCATAATTTGCAAAATAAATCTTGCCAAATCAGACAAGGTGATTTTCTGGATCTGTTTTCTCATTTTGACTCTCATAGTTGTGGTCTACCTATGAAGTCAATTACAGGCCTCTCTCATCTTTTAAGTGGGAGAACTTGCACAATTGGTGGCTGACTAAATACTCCCCCCCCCCCACTGTATATATGAGTGTGAGGAAGATCCGCTCCTCAGAACACATAGTAAATCTATGGCATGGATGAAACCTTATTTTCAACCTTCAACTCATCAGTCATAATTTCGCTTATCGTAAGAGCTTGTCTGTTCAGAAATCGCCTTGTTTTTCTCCTGTCTCATCAATATAATGCAACTCTGGGTAAATATCATGATACATTTGTGATGATAACCTTTATTGTCAACTCAAGGACACGGCATGAAATATTCATTCCAAGCACGGATTCGTTCTTCTCATTGCACGCTCCATTCTGTCACACTACTTCCAGGCTTCTAAAAGCTTTTTACTGATAATAAGTGTGGAAAACCCAAAGCAGATCCTCTTAAATAAAGTAATGCCGTGCTCCCTGGGTTCACCTTTACTCATATGCAGCCGATGTATCTGTATATAATGTCTTACAGCGGCACAGCTGTGATGCGAGCAGTTGGGAACAGAACGGTGAGTAAGCCCTTGGCTATGCGCGGCTCGGACATTTCACAATACTAGACTAGAACAGGCTAGCTACTTCTGGAATCAGCAAGCGCTGAATACGTATTTAAAAAGACAAACATTTTGTACAGGAAGAAATAGTAAGATTAAAAACAGAAGCCAATTTCGAAGAAAAAAAACTCAAATAGCCACCTAAATGTCTTTATATTATACATAATGGCTCAATTATGTACCAACTCTATTATGTACATATTATTATTAGCTGAAACACAAAAACAACCACTTCATTCTTGGGCTGATGTTCCCAGGAGGACATTTTTGCTAAATATCGACGTTCTCTTACCTCAAGCTAATACTATTTGGTTTCTCAGAGGACACACAATCTACAGCTAATGGGAGCGCTATGCATATTACAGTCAATTGATCATTTTAATTGTGTTTTTTTATACATTTTTCTTACCTTTTTTTGTTGACGAGATAAATATCTTTTCCCAGAAAAGGACGTCATTTAAATGCAGATGAGAAAAATCCTATATGTCACCATGAACTGGATTTAAATAGCAGTCACTTGTCATCTATGGTCATGGTAGCTTAAAATTCGGAAGGTTCCCTGTATTAGGTCAGAAGTATACATTATATAGCTTCACCATTAATATTCAAGTGTGCAAATAGATTTCAAGCGCTCCCGTGTAGCTGCTGGGAAAACAACAGGACCAGACCTGACTAGTACTTGGTTGAGAACAGCCAATATTTAGGAACTGTCTCTATATTATGTCTCTATATAATATCTTTATAAAATGTCATACACGTATCAAATCCAATGAAATACGTGATTTAATAAAGTACAGTATATACAGTAAAGAAAGACGTTTCGATCTCAGTGACCTTCATCAATGTACCATGTAATATACTGTGAGCTCGTAATAATAGGGAAAATTGTCCATTAAGTAGTAGAGAATATAGGGCCATCTATCAGTCCTGTGGGAGAAGGTCAACTGCTAGCAATGACACGGTATCCACCCAGGACAAGCGATGGATACCGCGTCATTGCTAGTAGTTGACCCTCTCCCACAGGACCAATATATGGCCCTATATTGCTCCTCTACTACTTAATGGACAATTTTCCCTATTATTACGGCTCACAGTACATTACATTGTACATTGATGAAGGTCGCTGAGACCGAAACGTCTTTACTGTATGTACTGTACTTTATTAAATCATGTATTTCATTGGATTCGATACGTGTGCCAAGTTAATTTATAGAAGATTACGGATTGGGATCCTACTTAAGCACCACTGACTTAGAGTTGTGCCAATGGTTCTATATACATTTATATAATGTCAGTGACTTTGCAGACCTCTGACAAATATTACTTGTGTATGTATATGCTCTTTTATGCAGTGGATATAAGATATAAACACGCCCCTGTTAAAAATTCAAGTTTATGTCATGTAAAGAAAAATCAGAAGAAGAGGAGTCATTTTAGAACGTGTTCCACCATTATTATCACCTATCTGTACAATTAAATTGAAAACTAAAAAATAAAGAGTTCAAATAATGTGATTGTATAAATATGCATACCCTTGAACTAATATTTTGTGGAAGAATTCTTTTTGTGTAGGAGTCTATCAGCATGGGGCATCTAGAATTGGCAATCTTTGCTAACTCTTTCTTGCAGTAGCTCCAAATCTATAAGATTGTTCAGACATCTCCTGTGCACAGCCCTCTTCAGGTCACCCAAGTATGCTTAATTGGATTTAGGTCTGGACTCTGACTGGGCCATTCCAAAACCATTGATTTTCTTTTGGAAGATAACATTATTTTGCTGATTTGGAGGTAGGTTTAGTGGCATGCTGAAAGGTGAAATTCTTTTTAACTGATATATGGAACTGTTCATAATTTCCTTCTTGACTAAAGCCCCAGATCTTGCTGCCAAAAAACAGCCCCTAAGCATAGTGCTGCCGCCACCATGCTTCATTATCAGTATGCTGTTCTTATGGTGTTGACTTAGCGCCAAACATACCTTTAAGGGCAAAAAGGTCTACCTTGGCCTCATCAAACCATAACACGTTTTCCCATATGCTTTTGGCAGACTTGATGTAGGTTTTGGAAAAACATAGACAGGCATGGATGTTTTTTACTATCAACAAAAGGCTTCTGTCAAGGGTATGTCCACTTTTAACATCTACTCACTATATCTTTACAGGCAGATTTACAAGAATAGCATGAAACTCTTGAACCAAAGTCTGTGACAAGGTCTCTATATAAAATGTGCATATTATGATACATGCCTTCTTATGGCCTCTTTCACACATCAGTTTTTTGCCGTCAGGCTCGATCCGGCTTTTTTTTGCAAAACCGGATCCGGCAAAATGCAATGCCGGATCCAGTTTTTCCCCATTGACTTGCATTAGCGCCGGATCGCGCCGGATGGCATTGCGTTTCATCCGTTCTTTGCCGGATCCGGCTACTTGTCTCATTCCGGCGTCTGGAAAAAACGGCTACTGTAACGTTTTTTGTCTCCGGTGAAAAAGCCGGAAGCGCCGGATCCGACGCTTCCGGCTTTTTGCTACAATGAAAGTCTATGGGCGCCGGAATGCGCCGGATCCAGAAAAAGACAGATCCAGCCACCGGATCTGTTTTTTTAAGTCTGCGCATGCTCATATCCAATTGGCCAGCCCCCAGGAAACAGATATAACCTGCTAGACGGATCCAGCAGAAAAACGGATCCGTTTCTACAGTTCTCCAAAATTTATGCCGGATCCGTTTTTTCTAAAAATAGCCGGATCCTGCCTGACGGCAAAAAACTGATGTGTGAAAGTAGCCTATGAGACAGATGGGCCTTTGGTATTCCTAAGACACTTGGGACCAGGTGCACCTGCTAACTCTGCACCCCCATTAGCTATGCCTCTGGGTGAAATATGCTAATAATTAGATACTAAAAATGGATAGACCTGTTATACTGTTTTTACTCCATTTGAAGTCGAGAAAGTTATGTCCTATATGCTATCCTCTACTTCTTGAACCCTGATATATATATACAGGTTGAAGACAAAAATATTGCAAGTAAGATGTCATAAAACCTGTAATATATGGTGAAATGTCTCACGCTTCCATTCTCAAATCTCTTGCTGTGCTGCCAGTGACTTTTTGTGATTCTCAGTAGCCTTCCATATTCTGTCTGGTTCTGAGCCATTTCTTGCACTAACTGCCTACTGGGTGCATACATTTGCTCACTGTCTGATTTTCATAGGAAAGTTACAGAAGCAAATATGATTACATCAACCTGTGTAATCAGAGGTGATTATCCAAGTGTGAATATAACATAAATCAATAAATACATAATGACAAAAGAAATACAAAGTCAGAAGAATTCTTCAGGTCTAAAGTAACTGAACCTTAAAGAGTAATTCCCAAGAAAGCAAGATATGTTTTATATCTCTATATCAGGAATGTGCAATTCATTTTCCCAAAAGGCCACAAAAGAAACAGTGACTGTGCGGTGAGCCAAACCAATAGGCTTGAATTAATTCTGCTCATTATTCATGTTATCATTAACATATTATTGGTATTTTATATTTATACATAGTAGTACTAAGCAGAATCAAGTGTATTGACTAGCTGCTCCTGCTGATACATGTCATGATAGGGCTTAATGTAACATGAATTCTTACCAGTAATATCAAATATCAGTAATAACAAATATCTCAAGGGCTGTCACATTGTAGAAGGATCATCTTTATTCTCATTTGCACAAGGAAAGACTAGAAGCAATGGGATGAAACTGAATGGGAGGAGACACAGATTAGATATTAGAAAAAACTTTTTGACAGTTAGTGATCAATGAGTGGAACAGGCTGCCACGAGAGGTGGTGAGTTCTCCTTCAATAGAAGTCTTCAAACCGTGGCTGGACAGACATCTGTCTGGGATGATTTAGCGAATCCTGCTTTGAGCAGGGGGTTGGACCAGATGGCCCAGGAGGTCCCTTCCAACTCTACGATTCTGGGATTCTAGCTAATCAAAAACACAGAATTTACTTCTTTTCATAAAGTTTAAAAATCATACTGTTGCTCTTATTCAGCCCTTGCACATTGATCAACAGCTTTTCACACAGTATAATGGCCCCATAGCTCCCAAAAAATATGATTCTGACACAACTTCCCCACAAAATATTATGTCCCTACAGCCAAGCCACACAGTGTGATGGTCCCCATACAGTATGATGTCCCCTCAGGCTTCTCAAACACAGTATGATTGCACCGAATCATTATGACCTTCCACAACACTCACACAAAAAAATGATCCCCCCACGTCCTTAAACAGTACGATCCTGACCCAAATTCCCCTCAAAATATGATGTCCCTACAGCCAAGCCACACAGTGTGATGCTCACCATACAGTATGATGTCCCCTCAGGCCTCCTACATACAGTATGATGTCCCCTCAGGCCTCCTACATACAGTATGATGTCCCCTCAGGCCTCCCACATACAGTATGATGTCCCCTCAGGCCTCCTACATACAGTATGATGTCCCCTCAGGCCTCCCACATACAGTATGCTGGCCCCTCAGGCCTCCCACATACAGTATGATGTCCCCTCAGGCCTCCCACATACAGTATGATGTCCCCTCAGGCCTCCTACATACAGTATGCTGTCCCCTCAGGCCTCCTACATACAGTATGCTGTCCCCTCAGGCCTCCTACATACAGTATGCTGTCCCCTCAGGCCTCCTACATACAGTATGATGTCCCCTCAGGCCTCCCACATACAGTATGATGTCCCCTCAGGCCTCCTACATACAGTATGATGTCCCCTCAGGCCTCCCACATACAGTATGCTGGCCCCTCAGACCTCCCACATACAGTATGATGTCCCCTCAGGCCTCCCACATACAGTATGCTGTCCCCTCAGGCCTCCCACATACAGTATGCTGTCCCCTCAGGCCTCCTACATACAGTATGCTGTCCCCTCAGGCCTCCTACATACAGTATGATGTCCCCTCAGGCCTCCTACATACAGTATGATGTCCCCTCAGGCCTCCCACATACAGTATGGTGTCCCCTCAGGCCTCCCACATACAGTATGATGTCCCCTCAGGCCTCCCACATACAGTATAATGGCCCCCAAACAGTATGATCTTCTACAGCCCCCTCGCACATTATGATCCTCTCATGCCCCTAGACAGTATAACACACACAGTATTATGTCCCTGCCTGAATCACCAGTTTTGATGACTTGCCCCCCTTGCGTACGTGCGATTGACGGCCCATGAGTCTAGCTAGGCCTGTTCATGCGTACCACCCTATTTTAAAAAGGTTAAAATGTTACCTATTAAAAGATTTCCACGTTGGTATAATATCACTGAACCGACAGGCAGCTGGGACTATGTGACAAACTACAAGACACCGACTAGAAATGTACCCAGAGTGCTGGAACAATGGTCCACAAGGACAAACAACTGCTGGAGATAGGCCGCTCTCAGCAGACTTTCCCAATGCTTCATGGCTGATTTCACTCCGTCCAGATAATAGTTTGTTTTTCCACTCCAGGGAGCCAAAGTATCTTCTTGTAATTACAAGCAAAGGACGCATGTACAAAGACACTTTGTTCCGAATTTCGCTTTAGTATACAGTACAATAGGCTAATAGTGACGTTACCATGGTAACAAAATACTATAATGTTAGTGTATGTATAGAGTTATGGAGTCTTTATTACACCTAGCGCACAACAAAAAACATCAAATACCTATATGATAGGATGTAAGAAAAAAAAAAAAAAATAGGCAATTGTGATTAGTTATGGAAATGTGGATAATGGAATGGAAAATGTTACATCCAATTTGTCTTTGCAGGCTTTCTCACCGAAAGGCCGTAAGTGGTCACGTGAAAGCATCTATTGAAAAGCCCCATATGCATGTGAGAAGATGGCATTAGTAAATGGACCTCTGCTGATACCCACGATGGAAGGGTTCTGTAGTGTCCACACCCATCTGGGCCTGCTCCAATGTTTCTGCAACTGGAAATCGGAGACATCGTAACACCACTGGTTGTATACGGCTCCTGGCTTCTCCGCAATTACTAAACAATGTAAGAGCTGCCGAGTCCACACTCTGTACATCACTTCCATCCGGCCGCAGCTCATCAGTGGGGGCGCTAAGCATTGGACCCCAATAGATCTTACAATGATGACCTATCCAATGGATAGTCAATTGTGTACACCTAGACAACACTTTAGGGAATCTGTCATCAGGCTTTTGCTACCCCATCTGAGAGCAGTATGACGTATGAGCAGAGAATCAATTCCAGTGATGTGTCACTATCTGGGCTGCTTGCTGTAGTTTTTATAAAATCATTGTTTTATTAGCAGGAGATTATCACTAGATGACTAGTCAATCTGCTGTTGTGTAGTCCTCCATAATCATGAGCTCTGTGTAACCCTGCCTCCACCACTGATTGGCAGCTTTCTGCCTATGCACAGTATAACCCCACCCCTATCACTTATTGGTAGTTTTCTGCTGATCACAGTGTACGCAGACAGTTGCCAAGCAGTGGTGTGGGCGGGGTTATACTAAGCTCAACATTCAAGAGAAATGCTAGATCTGCAACACGTTAAACACTGGTTTTACCAAAACTGCAGCAAGTGTCACTTAGATGGAATCCAGGTCTCTGCCCCTACATCATCATGCTTTAAGATTGGGTAGCAAAAAAACTGGTAATTCCCTTTAAGCTTATATAATGTCCAGAAAATAAGTGTTGGTTACAGATTAGAGACTTCACTAATGTCATGTCCTCACATGAATATATGAAGTATGAGAAGATCATTGTATTTCTCGTGTGCGGTGCTGCTGCACTCAGGCTCAGCAGGACTGATGGAGAAAGTCCTATAGGCATTAAATGGAGCAGCAGTGCACATGATTGACCACTTAAAGGGTGCTCTGACACTAACATTTATTTTAATCCTAAATGTCTATTTACTTTCATAATCTGATCTGTTTTGTAATATACTTTAATTATAAAGTCCCTATAGTTCCTTCACTACACTGGTTTTTTTACTACCTACTTCCTGTTTGATGACGCTTCGTTTGACAACCCCAGTGCATGCTGGGAAATGCCAGCGAAAAATCAAACAGGAAGTAGGTAAGAAAAATAAAACAGTTAGATGAAGTAGCGAGGGCAAATTTGTAATTAAAGTATATGAGAAAAAACATTAAATTCAGAAAGTAAATAGACAGACATTTAGGATTCAAATAAATGTTAGTTTTGTCCTGCCCCTTTAATCTCTTCCTGAACTGTGGGGGATGTAGTGAGGACGAACACAGGTCTCTGGCCCTCATCCCAGTGATGAATGGGGCCTCCAGTGAACAGAGGGGGACATAATGTGTCATAAGTAGAGTTGAGCGAATGTATTTGGATCCCCACTTTCTGGCAAGCTATAGCGCTTATCAAATAATCCTGGATACCTGGAGCGCACTGGCTGATCGGCGCCGCAGCTGCATGTGTCGCGGCTGTCATGACACATGCATGGAGAGCCTGTGTGTTGGGCTCTCCATGCATGTGCAGCGACTGTGACACATGCAGCTGCGGCGCTGATCAGCCGGTGCGCTCCATGTATCCAGGTTCCCGCTGTAGCTTATTCGGTAAGTGCTATAGCTTGCCGAATAAGCAGGGACCCAATCATATTCGTTTAACTCGGACTGGAATGTGCGGTTGCATGTATTTCTATACAGCTAAACGTTCCCTTCCTGAGTATTGACGTGCAAGACTCGTCCGAGTTTCTCACAAGTCTGACCCCGGCATAAGTCATACTGACTGCCCTATTTCATCCTACAATGCCCTACGATCGGACATAATACTTTGTGTGCATACCATGGCTATGGCGCGCCGGTCTAAGGCTGGTTTCACATTAGCGCATTTTCAGCGCGCGCACGGCCGGGGGTAGCTCCGCCCCCGAGCCGGCTCTCTGCCCGGCGTGCCCGCCCCTTGCTTGTAGCGCCGCCTACTAGCGGACAGCGGCGCCTGCGATCGGCGCACCCTATCTTTAGCATAGGGTGCGCAGGCCGTGCGCTAGTTGCGCTTTGACCTGTGCTGCGCACTTTTGACGGTGCGCCGTGCGCGCCAAAATCCGAAAAGTTTGATTTTGGTGCGCACGGCGCACCGTCAAAAGTGCGCAGCACAGGTCAAAGCGCAACTAGCGCACGGCCTGCGCACGATCTGCGCACCCTATGCTAAAGATAGGGTGCGCCGATCGCAGGCGCCGCTGTCCGCTAGTAGGCGGCGCTACAAGCAAGGGGCGGGCACGCCGGGCAGAGAGCCGGCTCGGGGGCGGAGCTACCCCCGGCCGTGCGCGCGCTGAAAATGCGCTAATGTGAAACCGGCCTAAGACCGTGGTGACTTTGCTTTCCAGCTGTGTGTGTAATGGTCAGTTAAGCGTTTCGAACGGTATCTTTAGGCTATGTTCACACATAGTGTTTTTGCTGCGTCTTTTTAATGCAAAGTTTAAAGGGGATCTGTCGGCATAGACATCGGGGGCTTATCTACAGCATTCTGTAATGCTGTAGATAAGCCCCCGATGTAACCTGAAAGAGAAGAAAAACATGTTATATTATACTCACGGAGGTGGGCGGTCTGGTCTGATGGGTGTTGCGGTCCGATCCGGCGCCTCCCTTCTTCATGCGATGACGTCCTCTTCTCCCGTCCTGAAATGGCTCCGGCGCAGGCGCATTGCTCTGCCCTGTTGAGGGCAGAGCAGAATTCTGCAGTGCGCAGGCGCCAGACCTCTCCCGACGCCTGCGCACTGCAGGACTCTGCTCTGCCCTCAACAGAGCAGAGCAGTGCACCTGCGCAGGAGCCATTACAGGATGGGAGACGAGGACGTCATCGCAGAAGAAGGGAGGCGCCGGACGGGACAACCCACCTCGGTGAGTATAATATAATGTGTTTTTCTTATCTTTCGGGTTAGATCGGAGGCTTAGCTACAGCATTACAGCATTGTCTATGCCAGCAGCTGCAAAGCCAAAAAAAGGGTGACAGATTCCCTTTAAGCTGCTTACAAAAAGCAGGTTTTGCTTAGTTTTTTACTACGTTTTGTCAGGGTACATTTGTCTTGTGCGTGCTGATAGTTTAGTGCGTAAAAAAATTATCTGATTCAACTTCATCAGGTTTTCGCATCAGAACCTGATAATGGCGTTTTATGCACTACCCATTGCTTTCAATGGGTGAAAAACACTGAAAGTGACATGCTGCTGTTTGCAAAAATGCAGCTCTTGGAAAAAACAGAAAAAACACAAGCTGTGCACATGAGATTTCTGAAAACTCAGACTTTGCTGGTACTGTGAAACGCAGCTGAAAATTTGCATAAAAAAAGCAGCAAGATGCAACTTGTGAACATAGCCTTACACTGTTCTTTTACAAGATTTTTTTTTCTGTGGATTCTGTGCCAAACTCCACATAAAAAAAAATCTTGAAATTTGCTTGTAACAAGCCTTCCACTTATTTCCATTCACATGCGGTTTTGGAAGGTTTTTGTGCTGTAAAAGCAAAGCACACACCCTATAGCTGCTTTCCATTTATTTAGATTTGGATTTTTCAACCACAAAAATTCACAATGAAAAATTCCAAACCTCCATATTCAAAACTCTGTGTGGACCTACCATGAAGCTGGATTTACCCCAGCAATAACTGGTGGGCCAATGCTTGTTTGACCAACAGCTCTTTAAACCAACTTTACCATGAACTAAAAAAAACAAATGTAAGAAGCTGCATTTTTTACGCTATGGAAGTAAAAATATGCAGCTCCAAAATCTCACCAAAAACTTAATTTTAAAGGTGCTTTTCACATAGACTTGTCCCCTCAATTGGTCAGAACTGCTGGAATAATTAAATTAGGTAGGGCCCCACTCCCCAGGTCCAGAGACGACTCTCTGCAACTGCTGTAGGTTCTGGACAGTATATTAACTGCAATGGTGACGGCATGAATGCAGTGCACATTATCTTTGTAGCCAATCAATGGAGTTCAGCGGCTCGTACTTTCTTCATCAACAGAGCCACTTAAGGTCCCGTCACGCCTAGCGACGCTATAACGATCCCGACAGCGATACAACACGACAGGGATTGTTGCCGCATCGCTATGTGGTCGCTATTGAGATGTCAGACAGTCCAATCTACCCAACGACAGAGCAACGATCTAGCGTGTCATAGTGACCTTTGTAACGATGTCGGTGGTCGTTGGGACCCTGTCACATTGCATGTTCCATTGACGAGTCACACCTCGATGAGGGATATACTGTGTGACGCTGTATTTACACAGGCGTGGATTGCACTCCCTTTCTCACGCCCTCTCAGCTCTGAATGGTGGACACTACCGCGTCCTGATTGGCCGTGCATTTAAAAGGTGACGTACTAGCGCTCCGTTTCATTGTTCTCGAACACGTCTTTTGGCTAGCACACCTGAGTAACGGTCATCGGTGTCCTATTTGCGTTCACCGCCTGCCCTAGTAGCGTTCACCGGCTGTTCATATAGCGTTCACGGGCTGTGATTCCAGATTGATTTACCCAGACGCCAATCAGGACGCTGTAGTGACCACCAATCGGAGCCGAGGTAGGCGTGGAAACGGGAACGCTAATCCCCGCCTTGTCTTGCTTCTGAGTCGCTAACGAGGTCGTTAGGCTAGGTGTCAAACGTGACGATACAAGCGACTCAGCGGGACATGAGCGACCAAAGAAATGTCCAGAAATTTCAGGCACGATCAGCGATACCCGGCAGGGGGGCTGGTCGCTGGTCTCTGTCACACACAGCGATCTCGCTGGTAAGATCGCTATAACGTCACAGTTCTAGTGACTCAGCAGCGATCTCGCTTA
The DNA here is from genome assembly GCF_039654945.1 of Dendrobates tinctorius. Taxonomy (NCBI): domain Eukaryota; kingdom Metazoa; phylum Chordata; class Amphibia; order Anura; family Dendrobatidae; genus Dendrobates; species Dendrobates tinctorius. Next base: position 8,615,368 of record NW_027361876.1, read on the forward strand.
GTGTGACAGAGCCTTTAGGACGGGGTCACACTTGCGAGAAACTCGCACGAGTCTCGCGTCTCAATACCCGGCGCTCAGACCGGAGTGTGTGACTGCATGTACTTCTATGCAGCTGAGCGCTCCGGTCCCAAGCACCAGGTATTGAGATGTGAGAATCGTGCGAGGTTCTCGCAAGTGTGACCCTGGCCTTAGGGTGACTACTAGTACATTTCATTATTTCAAAACAGCGTTGGCCAATAGACGTCAGAAGTCTTATAGTATGAAGACCTCTTTAATAAAATGCTGTAAAAAAATAAAATAATGCCGTTGCGTGTCCATGATGAGTTTTTGGTGAGTTTATAATTCTGAGTATTTTCAAAAACGCTGTATTAAAATAATAACATTTAATAGCAGAGCGTCAGCTTTGGACCTGGGGAGTATGGTGCGATCTCATTTCATTATTCCAATAGCGCTAACCAATAATGGGGAGAAGTGGAAACGGCCTTTAAAGACAAGTTCCCACGGTGAGTTTTTGATGCTGCGTATTTTTATTTTCATTGCGTAAGAAACGCAACATCTTACAGTTCCAGCAGAGTGGACGGGATTTATAGAGCTCTCATACCCACGGTCTTGTTCTTTATTACTCTGCGGTGCGTATCACAAATTAGCAACATGTCATTTCCTCTTGCGGATACACAATTTTATCTGCAGATTTTTCCCACAGACTTGCATTAGATGCGAAATAACTGCAGATAAAAAAACGCACAAGTGAATGTGATCCGCACATGGCTATCCATAAAGCCAAACACCAGAGTGTCAAAAACAATGCGGCATGGTCTAAAGCATGACACACTAAAAAGAGAAAAAAAACACATCAAAATCGCATATAAAAGAGCGCACTCGAAGACGCAATTAAGAATTGAAAGTAACCTATTAAGTGCAGAGAATCTGCAACATCAAAAACCCATCGTGGGAACATAGCCTCCAAGTGACAACTTTAAGTTGATTTAAGTGAACTTGCAGCAGAATATCTGTGTCTCCTATAGATCCTCTTTGTTCCTCCCCCTCCATAGAAGTTTATAAGCACCAGCTGTCATCTCTTTTCTCAGTAAAGAAAAAGTCGGTATACATTGAAGACAGATTTTGCTTATGTACAAAAGAATGAAAGAACAATCCAGGACGAGAAATAAACAGATTTCACTGATACATACAAAGTTCTTAATTTTCATGTATGGAGAAAAAAAAAAAAAAAAAAAATTTTAAAAGGATGGTTACTCTTTAAACATGAAATCTTAAAACATGTGATGCCACAGCCAAGATCCAGAGAAAACCATATCTTACAATAGCCCCCCTCTAATAGTGTAACTATAGATGACTATGTTCTTTCCAGCAATGTACAGCTCCTCTTACACATCACAAACCTAATTACTCATCATTAAACCCGTAGGTAATAAGGAGTCCAGCCAATGCAGTGAATGTCTCTCCTATGGAATCTGCCTCCGAATTACAGCTGCTTATATCATGAGACCAGATCTTGTTTTGCCAGTACTGTAGTCACATGAGCCACTCTTTTACAATGCCTTAAAAAGTCACGTAGGCACTGTAAAAAGAGATCCCTTGTTGTTGTGAGCCAGGGTATGACTAACCATTACTTGTTCAATGATATTAGCATATGTAAATTTCGATCTCAACTTAAAAAAAAACAAACAATGTTTTCTTAGCGCAGCGCACGTCACCTCAAAAAGTCATCTGTATGTCCCTCAAGTTGTGTTCTTTAATCGAAGTGTTAAATTTACCCAGCACCTGGAAAAGTAGGGAGACGGTCACCATGGCTGTTACAGAGGGTCAATATTGCTTAAAATTGGCAGATGTGCTACTTATGACACTAGGAAAGCATGATGACAAGCTGACTACCATATTGACCATAGTCTTCTTGACTTTCCCAAAATTTTACATCTGTATCGGTGAACTAGATAGGCCTATTTTTTTTTTCTTTCATTTAAAAACAAACCAGTGTATTTTCCATATTTTTTTTCTTGTATTAAAAAAATTGCAAACCCTCTCCTACTAAATACAATATTAAAAACTGACATGAGGATTGCATCCATCTGTTGTCTGTAATTTTCAAGGTTTCATAGGCCCTCAATCATTTGCGATTCATTGAATCCAATTTTTTGTCTTCTACCAACTTCCTCAAAATGGTGCACACAGTTCATGAATTTCGTGCCAAATCAAAATGGTCCTCATTTTAGTATTTAAAGGGAATCTGTCACCCCACTTTCAGCCTATAAGCTGCAGCCACCACCATCAGGAGTTTATCTACAGCATTCCGTTGTAACCAGAAAGGCAAGAAAGACACGTTAGATTATACTCAACGTGGGGGGGTGCGGTGGGTGTTGCGGTCTGGCACCTCCCATCTTCTAGCAATGGCATCCTCCTCCTTGCTTCTCCCTCGGCTCCTGCGCAGGCGTACTTTGCCTGCCCTGTTGAGGACAGAGTAAGTACTGCAGTGCGCAGGCGCTGGGAAAAGTCAGAGGTCTGGCACCTGCGCACTGCAGTACTTTACTCTGACCTCAGAAGGGCAGAGAAAGTACACCTGAACAGGAGCCACAGCAGAAGTAAGAAGGAGGACGTCATCATATGAAGATGGGAGGCGCCGGACCGAACCGTGACACCCATCGGACCGGACTGAACGCTGGGGTGAGTATAATCTCTTTTTTCTTATCTTTCAGGTTACATCAGGTGCTTATCTACAGCATTACAGAATGCTGTAGATAAGCCCGATGGCAGTGGCCGCATCTTATAGGCCAAAAATGGGGTGACAGATTCCCTTTAACAATGTTTGCTTTAGAAAGTCACAAGCTCTTTAAATGAAACCTGTCAGGTCCCGTGTCCCCAGAACCACCAGCAATGTCTGCATATGTAAATAACAGTCCCTGTATTACATTACACAAAATGGATCTTTAGAAGTACCGTATTTCTAAAGTCCATTTAGGATATGTAAATCAAGCCTTTGATGAGATGGCTTTGTGTCCCTAGATTAGTAGGCCCAGTTAACGTAACTCACAAGCACTGTCATCATCGGCAGCACTATACAAATTTTGCGCATGCGCGCATTTTGTTTTCCCCCTGGGTACATTGAGCCTCTGAAGCCGGGTGTACACATCCCGATTTCAGAGAGGCGCAATACGCATGAACGGAAGTTGCAAGTGCAAAATTTGTACAGTGCTGCCGATGACGACAGTGCTTGCAAGTTACGTTATCAAGCCTACAGGGGCGTGATAACACGTTAAGTGGGCCAACTAATATGGGGACAAAAACGCCCCATCAGCTAGTCAAAGACTTCAATTACATACTAAAAAATATATATGTATATTTAAGATATTGCTGAAACATGAAAAAAAATACTTAAAGATAACTTAAAAAAAGCCAAAAATCCTATAGGGAATTAGGTGAAAATGCTAAAACCACTAAAAAAAAAAAAAAAAGGAGCAAGTTAGTCCAGAAAATTTGAGAAACGACAATGATGAATTAGGGCCCTAGACTTCAATGCTTGATCTTGAGCCTGTGAGTTGGACCAAAACTGGATATCGTTTTTTTTTTTTAGTGGAAAACGGACGTCTGAATGAGGTCTTACTCGGCAAAAATTTCTATAGGAACTAATGTGAAAACAGGCAAACACACACGTACCTTAACAATGCAGGCCACGGGTGAACAGTGCAGAAGAACGTTTATCCAGACAAGGTTTTTCCAGTAGGTTGTGTCATATATGGGAATTTAAAGGCCAAAAGCCAATTTCCAAGGTGTATCCAACTGTGCAAATTGCCCTGCATTGGTTATGTGCAACCAAATTGTCGCAACATTAACCCTTGGTTATATGAAATTCCATCACTGAATGCAATATGGCATTTGCACAGTATCCTAGTAGTAAGTAAATATCCAGGGGACTGAGGGCCATACTGTAATTACATCCTTACAATGGTTGGACTTTCTTGAGGTTATATCCTGGTGCTTACTTCCAAATCATGAAGATATTAAAGTAAAACCATGTACGTATGTTACTCTAAACCTATGCCAAAGTGTTATTCCAAAATTGTGGGCACATCCAAGTTTCCTTCCAGGTATGTATGGTATATAATAGCTCCGCGGTATACAGATGGGGTCCGGTCCAGTTTCTCGTGTCCTGAAATAAACACCTTTTTATTCCTGACACAAGACAGACACGACTGGTTAAAATGCCAAGATAAGAAACAATTTATTATTCGAGAAGAAAAATCTCTCATTTAAAATAGAAATCTGTACATCTTTGTCACAATCAATATACATGAACTGTACAAATTTACAGCAGTTCATAATTTATCAAATAAAAGACTAAAACTTCACAAAATAGATGGTGGTTTGTGGGGAAAAAAAAAAAAAAAAAAAAGACTTTACCCAATTAAGTACAAGAAATTACAAAGCAGAACTCCACTTTCTAAAAATAAGAAGAAGTTTACTCCTCCGTCATAGAAAACTACAAGCTAAGAAACGTACAGATAAGCTGGCCGGTGAGAACGCCATAGTTCAGACAGTGTCTTCAGGAAGGATCTTTATAGCCTTGTGGTCGAGGCAGAAAACATTCCGGTCAATACTTTCAAGTTCATGTCACAATATTAAGGATCAAGTATAGATTTTTATATAGGCAGACTAGGAGGATCCCTCCCGGTTCTAGATACTGTACAACTATATCTATTTTCAGTGCAAGATATGTCTGCCATGTATAACTCCAGTAAGTGTCATATTCTCAACTCCTCGCAACCGAGCTGCCAGAGATCGTAACAGAAAAACATTAGTGCAAGTTATATTCGGCAGGAGGCCGCAGAGAGAAAAACAATAAATCTTACAAATACTCTGAGCTTTGGGTTCACAGATGAAGGGTGTGTACACTTTGTGTGTCCTACACTCGTCAGCTGGCCACCGGATCTACAGTAATCCTAGAGGTCATGGACCTCGGAGATAAGGACCTCCAGTGCTCGCTGATAAGAGTTGAGACACTTTGGTCGGATCGGGTTTCGTGAAGCCCGAATGAAACAATATGTTTCGGATGAAATTGGTCCGACTAGGGCAAAAAAGTCGGAGTTTCGTCTGAAACCCGACCCCAATGCAAGTCAATGGGGAATAAAAGTCGGCATTGAGTGGATGAATGTCATCCGCTCAATGCCGACTTTTATTTCCCATTGACTTGCATTGAGGTCGGGTTTCGGACGAAACTCCGACTTTTTTTGCCCTAGTCAGACCAGTTTCATCCGAAACAAATTTTGTTTCATTCGGGTTTCACGAAACCCGATCCGACCAAAGTCTCTTAACTCTACTCGCTGACATTATTTCAAGTGCTGACTGGTGTTGGGTGCACGGCACCCAGTGTGTATCTACCCCTACAAAATCACTAGACCCAACATCCAGTGAGAAATAGTACTACCTTTAATAAACAGGCTATTAATTGATCCGAAAGGTACTGTCCAAACCATGGCCCTTTCACGTCAGTAAGGTCTACTTCTATTTTGTGCCCGATCTTCACAGCTGTGACATTTGAAACTTCACAATCCATCCCCATAGGAGCCCTCCCAAATTAAAGACAATATTATTCCATCTGTTACAAGATGATACAGCCCCTCCCCCGACCATATCTTAACCAGACACAGTCATCATGTTGTAGGCTTTGGAAGGGCTTGTTCGACCGATGAGGAGCTCATCTTTACAGCTGATTCTGCTCTCCACGAGGGAGGAGCTGCTATTTTGGCTACTGCCACCTGTTGGTACAGCTTCATACAACACGCATATAGAACCATCCTCCCCGATGCGGTAAGACACTTCATAGGGGTCAATCCACAAGGTGAGTTCACTTGGCAGAAGTTTAAACATTTCTTGGCTACTCAGTCCAATACGGGTTGCCGCTTGCCCGATCAACGGATCCATTTTGTGGTTAATCCGAATGCAGCGGTACGCAGAGCCTTTAGCGGGCTTCTCTGGAAACCAGTGGTGTCTGTAGTGCTCTGTGATGAAACATAGTAAGTGTTTTATTTATATGTACAAATAAAAGCTTTAAGTCTGAAGAGTAGGATACATTTCATATTTATATAATACACAGTGTAAAAACCAAAACAGAAGCAACAATACATAAAAAATGAATCGTTCCCCCTCTGCTTCCTGGTCTTTGTTTCAATGTGGCCAACATAAGACCACTGCCTTAGTGCCGTACTACTGGCATCACCTCAGTGCTGAGCCATGATAGCACGGTATACGATGGGACCACTGATTGGCGGCAGCGGTCACACGATGACCGCTTGTAAACCACCAGGAAGACCAATGAAGCTTCCAGACAGGCATTTCTTTTCATAGCATCTTCTGTTTTATTTTTTTATTTTAACAGGGGGATAACTCCTTTATCCATTAGCCTTATGGGTCTAGTTATACATGCAATTAACCAGGCTACTAAGAAAACTGAAATTACATTAAAACATAAAACGCAATCTTATATAGGAAGAGAAAGAAGAGTTGTGTTTGGGTAACACACACTTAGGCTACATAACACCATTATATCTATAGACACCAGACGCATAGGATAGAGCACTGGCCAGTGCCACTAAATACTTCCTATGTATAACCGTGCCAGATGACACGTGCACATCAGAGGCCTAGTCATACAGCGGACTTGCACCAAGCCATACTCTTGTAGATGAATCCGGCCAACAATGGCAGAAAAGATCCGACCTGACAGACCGCAGATCTGGAAGAGAGCAGTCCGTCCTCAATCACAGCAGACAATATTCCGCATCCGGCCTCCAACTGAAGGGCAACAAACAGGCTCAAGATTGCCTGTTCTAGCCAACTTTGAAGCATATGGGCACAAGGTGGGCGGAAGGAGGCAACATCTGTGCTCTGGCAGCATCTGCTCGTCAGAGTGCGGTTACTGTGTGATGTGGCTAAAAATTCACCGACAAACAGTGGCTGTACTGTGACGTGTGAGGAATGAGCTGGCACCGAACCAATATACAATTACTAAGGCTCACAGAGGAGTCACATATAGGTGTACAGAGGGGCAGGGATGTGCCCTGACAAGTCTAATACCGTGGAAGGCAGGGGGGACAGGACACGCTACTTTCTGATCACTGGGGGAGTGGGCGCACTACTACACACCTCAGTGCAAAGGCCAATCCTAACAATCGCAGGGTACTGCAATGTGTTACCCCCATCATTGGGCACCCTGCACTTACTAGGAATGTGCCCTCTTACCCCCAGTAAGGACTGACCCCAACAATCGTTTTATATTACCCCCATCACTGGTCACCCTGCACTTACTAGGACTGTGCCCGCTTACCTGCCAGCAGCCCCAGGAAGGGGTGACCCCAACAATCACCCTGTATTGCCCCATCACTGGGCACCCTGCAATTACTAGGACAAAGACTGTGCCCTATTATAAGGCCAGGAGCGATCACAATGAAACTGTGCTGCCCTATATTACCCCCATCACTGGGCACCCTGCAATTACTAGGACAAAGACTGTGCCCTATTATAAGGCCAGGAGTGATCACAATGAAACTGTGCTGCCCTATATTACCCCCATCACTGGGCACCCTGCAATTACTAGGACAAAGACTGTGCCCTATTATAAGGCCAGGAGCGATCACAATGAAACTGTGCTGCCCTATAATACCCCCATCACTGGGCACCCTGCAATTACTAGGACAAAGACTGTGCCCTATTATAAGGCCAGGAGCGATCACAATGAAACTGTGCTGCCCTATAATACCCCCATCACTGGGCACCCTGCAATTACTAGGACAAAGACTGTGCCCTATTATAAGGCCAGGAGCGATCACAATGAAACTGTGCTGCCCTATAATACCCCCATCACTGGGCACCCTGCAATTACTAGGACAAAGACTGCCCTATTATAAGGCCAGGAGCGATCATAATGAAACTGTGCTGCCCTATAATACCCCCATCACTGGGCACCCTGCAATTACTAGGACAAAGACTGTGCCCTATTATAAGGCCAGGAGCGATCACAATGAAACTGTGCTGCCCTATAATACCCCCATCACTGGGCACCCTGCAATTACTAGGACAAAGACTGTGCCCTATTATAAGGCCAGGAGCGATCATAATGAAACTGTGCTGCCCTATAATTCCCCCATCACTGGGCACCCTGCAATTACTAGGACCTTGCCCTTACCCTCCAGCAGCCCCAGGAAGGGGTGACCCCAACAATCACCTGTATTGCCCCATCACTGGGCACCCCGCTGCCCTCGCCCGGTGCTGCCCGCGCTCTTACCTGCCAGCAGCTCCTGCAGGGACAGGTTGAAGGTCTGGAGCTCCCGATCGTTCATCAGCCCCTTGGTCCTCAGGAACTTGGCGAGGAACCCCACCGCGGCGCTGATCTCAGGCTTCATGCTGGCTCGGGGGTAGTGCGTATGCATGGGGGCTGCGGGGAAACTCAGGAACTTTCCCAGCGACTGTTACTGTGGCGTTAGAGTAACTGGTTTTGTGATTTTTTGTCTAGTTTCTCGTTAGGTGCTCGGCTTACGGGCTCTGTCACTGACGTGAGCGGACAGGTGTCATGGCCGGAGAGACAGAGGAGTTGTTTACAAGTGCTGCTCTCTGGGGTACATCCCTGAGGGAGGCGGAGAGAGAGAGACCACTCTCCCTATCACATTCACACACAATCCTCTCCCTCCACTCCCCGCAGATAAAGTGAGCGCAGGCACCGCCAGCGCGCTCTTTTATAGGCGGAAGGCGAGGATGTGACGTCAGAGAGGCGTGACTCCGATGTCCGGCCAATGGCTGTGTCGCACCAGGCAGACCACGCCGTGTTGTGAGAGCGCTGGGCCGGCTGACGTCATCCGACTGTAAACAACTGAGAGCTCAGGGGGAAAGTCCCCTTGTAAACCGTCCGGAGAGGGGGAAGGGTTCTCACATGTGCGCCTGCGCCAGGCATTATGGGCCTTCACAGATAGGCGTGTACGACAGTGCTGCAGCAACGCCATCACACAGGGGCAGGCTCGCTTTACGTTACAACGGCCCCGCCCCCACCGGAAAACAGCCCCAGACAACAACAAGGCAGAGTCACGGCTACATAACAAAGACAGCTGGTATCAGGCAGGGGCCGTCTGCGGCGGGGGAAGGGCGCCGGGCTCTCCTCCATGGACCGTCCTGTGGGCTCAGCAGACCCCCAGTCAGCCCCTCGGCTGTGGACTGGTCTTTCTCACCTGCTATTGAGGCATTGGACTTCTCTCCCCTTTTGGGGTCCGCACACTTTATCTCCTTATTTCGGGGCGGTGAAGTGATTCTTTTCCCATGAGTGGGTTTTTCTCGTGGCAATCTCCGTGTGGGAGAAGTTTTTTCTATTGTTCGGACAGTTCCGCACGTGGCCGAACCAAAATGAAGAAACATTAGCTGTTATTTACCTTCTGGGAAACGGTGATAGAAAGTTTTAGGTTTTTTATTCCAATTTTTGCTGCTCCCCTGGAATGTTTGTGCAATAGAATGCACGCAGCGTATTGTAAAATGACCAATTTTCTACGAAGCTCAGCGGTCAGTAAGCCCCTCGGCTGCAACAACGATGCCATCGACCCCCTGTGCGACAACGATGCCATCGACCCCCTGTGCAACAACGATGCCATCGACCCCTGCATTCCTGTTGTGATGGGGGTGGGAGTCATGAATGTGGATTCTATGGGCTTAGCAGCAACAATCGACATTGGCATCAGTTAGGGACCTTTGACATTGCATCTTGGCATCTATTCGGTGACCCTGTCAGGGCTTCCGTCCACACCCTTTACATAATGGGATTCGAGTGTGTGCGTCGGCAGGGCCATAGACTATTACGGGGCCATCAGAGCGAACAAGTCTATTAGGTCTGACTGTCCGCCTCCAGTAGGTGTACACTAGTGATGAGCGAATGTGCTTGGATAAGATGTTATCTGCGCATGCTCTGGTGCTAATAGTGTCTTTGGCGTGCTTGAAAAATATGTTCCAGTCCATGTGGCTGCATGTCTTGGGGCTCTTAGGCAATACCTGCATGTGTTGCAGCTATCAAACAGCAAAGAGACATGCAGCCACAGGGACTGAGACATTGTTCAAGCACGTTAGACACTTGGTTAGCACCCAAGTATGGTCGGCTAACACGTCATCTGAGCACGTTCGCTCATCACTAGTCCTGGAGACATTCACATCCCTAATCTGTGGTGGAAATTGCTGATTATGGTGCAGACAGATCAATTGATCCCCACTGTAATGTTTGTGTACACGGCTGTAATATTGCACTTTCTCGTATGGAGCTGTAATAGTGCTGCCATAAAGGGGCATTAGGCTTTTAATCTGTTGCTGAATACTTATGATTCACACCGAGGTTCCCCACCCCTGCTTTAACCCATATTGAGGGATCTGGACTCACAACTGAGCCGTCTGGTTCACATCCATGGTGGATCCAGAACAAAATGACCAAAGTTCACCAGCAGTATAGGGACACTAAGGGCTCATACTCACTTGCGAGAGACTCGCACGATTCTCCGCACTGGGAGCGGAGCATGCGGCTACATGTATTTCTATGCAGCCGCACGCTCTGGTCCGAGTGCCGGCGGCAGTGTCGGGTATTCATGCGAGTCTCTCGCAAGTGAGTATGAGCCCTAAAAGGAAGAGCTGGCACCTGTGATGTACAATGTCTGTGAGGTATGGGGTTTTGTCTACAAAATATGATGTTTTCTGTTGTAACTTTCCAGAAAAATCCAGCCCTCTATGCCAATGCAGGCTGTCAGCTCATGCAGCACCTTCCCCCCTCCTCTTTTCGCCCATGGCTCACTCACACACTGACCAGTGCCCCCTGCCTGGGCTAGCTCTGAAACCTTAAACCAACTTCCTCTCGAAGAGCAGGGGGAAGGGATCCCTTTGTTCGGAAAAACACAGGCTGTATGCCGGTATATGGGAAACATAAAAGTCATATTACGAAAACCATACCCCCTAGAGATATGAAAATCATATTTTTGTAACCTGAGCGGTCCCAGCTTCGAGACCGCGTATGTTTCGAAGTTCTACCCTGTCCAGAACCTGAGATATGATTTGCGCCCAAATGGACGGTCATATCGCATAGATGTTTGATGTTTTCTTGATGGGCTCATTACGCTGGGAAACATGATACCACTGATGAGTCCATACCAGCTTCTCCCATAAAGTTATAGCTAATCTAAGTTTTGTAGCCAAAACATAACTTGGATAAGAGAGGTGGGATCAACCCAGAATGCACCTCTCCGTGATGTCACATAGGAAAGTCTATAAGGCATTTCCTGGGCAAACCAGCTCAGAACAGCTGCAGAGTCGGTGCTGACAAGAACTCCAGATGAATGGAGACGTGTGGCTCCTCCCCCCTTAAAGCCGCATGGTCTGCCTAAGGAACAATATGGAACTGTGAGTGTAATCTCTTTGTTTTCTCCACTTTTATTTTATACCTGTACTGTACATATTTTATGTCTCAATTTTATAGCAACTTTTATCTGTAATCACTGTCCTCTTTCGGAAAATAAATGAAATTATTTAGATCTGTCTCCATGCTCTAAGAATCGAACTATACGCCTTTGATAGATAATCGCTACTAATTCAAGGGGTTTGCCACGGACCCTCTTAATTTAACACTGTGAATTAAGTAACCGTGACTGGTGGCAGCGCGTTGTGTACGGCTATTACGGCTTGCTGGCAGTCTAGAAGGGTCTTATATTGCTGAGTAAGGGGCTTCAGCCACAGCATTGATAATTCCCTTACTGCAGAAGCCTAATTGCCGGTTCACAACAGGCAGCCCGTCCGGCGACTAATTATCCTAGGTGCAGTTCCCTGACTGACCTGAGGGTAAGGGGGGCGCCGGAGAGCTGCGAGTTCCAAAGTGGAACTGAGAAAGTGGGATATACATAAATCCCCGCAGTACTTGGAAGATTGATAGCAGTGGTGGGGCATCCAAATTAAACTCCCCCTGCGGCAAATTGTAGAGCGAGATTAGCTTGCTGGATATTTTTGTCACATGGTGCCAGTGGTGGGATAACTAAGATAAGCCCCACTGCGCCTGTGATAGCCGTGTGCCGGCATTGTGTCACGTCCCTCCGTCCGCTGATACACCGGTGTCAGTGGTGGGATCGTGACATAGTGGTGACACAGGGTCCGCTGTCCGTCGCGTTTTGGTGGCAGCGGGACCCCCGTTAGTCGTCGCCCGTAAGTGGACGAACGGCGGTGGGCTGTTCGTCACATATTGGTGGCAGAGCGGTGGGATAATCCTAGAGCATTAGTGATTTGGTTTGAGCAATCATTCCTCTCACTAAAAACCTGCACGGTTCCTGCGGGAATCCTGCATCATAGGTTTTGGAGAACAGACTCAGTGGTTACTAGTCCTGAGACATTAGTGTGTACTTGCAAGTATCCCCCTCCCGTTTCTTCGTTTTTCTTTTTCTATCTTTTATTTGGCAACCATGGCGGCGATGACAGTGGAGTGGTATCAGAAGCAGAAAAAGGACACCCTTGCTGGGTTATGCACGTACCGAGGCATAGACGCCGCAGGAGGAACCAAAGATCAAATGATCGCGGCTCTAGTGCAGCTGGACAACGGCCAGAATCCAGCGAGCGCAGAAGTTGGCCCAAGTTGCCATGGGGCTGCAGCAGAGGCTCCACACCTGAGCGCTGGCCCCACATTCAACCAGAACGGGGTGGACCCCTATCTGCAAATGGCCTTGGACGAACTCCCCGCCGAAGACAGGGATGGGCGGGTGAGGCTGATCCAGCAATATCGGCAGGAGGCCCAAGCCGAACGTGAGCGCCAAGCTGAGGCTGAGAGGGTCGAGCGTCAAGCCCAGGCTGAGAGAGCTGAGCGCCATGCAGAAGCTCAGAGGGCCCATGAGCTGGAGATGCTCCAGCGGGGGTGGAATGCCCCCACAGCCCGAAGCCGTGAGCCCAGCAGCGTCCAGACTCCTAAACCCCGGCCAGAGCATTTTCCCGTGATGGAAAAGGATGGGGACTTGGACACGTTCCTGCGAGCCTTTGAGAAAGCCTGCAGACAGTACCAGCTGCCTAGAGACCAATGGGCACGGTACTTGACCCCAGGGCTAAAAGGCAAAGCCCTGGAGGCATTTGCTTCTCTTCCGCCAGAAGCCGATGACGACTATGAAGCCATAAAGCAGGCGCTGATCGCCAAATACCGGCTGACACCTGAGGTATACCGAAAGAAGTTCCGACACCTCCAACGTGGCCCACACGATAGCTACAGTGATGTGGTGCAAGGACTCAGGACCCACTTTGACCAGTGGATCCATGGACTGTCCGTTGAAACCTTTGAGCAGCTACGGGACCTGATGATCAAAGACCAGTTCCTGCATCTCTGCCCAGCTGAGGTCCGACAGTTCATCCTGGACCGCGAACCAACGAACGCGGACAAAGCGGCGCAGATCGCCGACAACCACGAGGCCAACCGGAAGCCCGAGACGCGGAGGCCAGTCACCACCAGCTGGAAAGGGGGTAAGCCAGCAACCAACCCCAATGCCCCAGCTGGCCGTCCCTCCGGAGGCCCTGTCCCTGTTGCCAACAACAGGCCGGCTACTGACAGTCGCCTGTGTCACCACTGCCAGCGGCCTGGTCACTTCTCTTACACCTGTCCGAATAGGCCGAAGAACCCCCCAGCCAAGGCCCCCGGGCCCAACGCCTCTGTTCTTTTGGTGGGAGGTGTGGTTGGGAGGGCTGACGACAACGTTCAACCTGTTCAGGTGGGGGCCCGTCTTGCTACAGGCCTCAAGGACACCGGGGCTGAACGAACCCTCATCCGTCCTGGACTGGCGGCCCCTGAAGAGTTTGTTGAGGGGAAAACCCTGACTGTCACCGGGATTGGAGGCACCCGTTGTCCCTTGCCAGTGGCACGAGTTTTTCTTGACTGGGGTGCTGGGAGCGGGTTGAGGGAGGTGGGAGTGTCTGAAAATTTGCCCACTGATGTTTTATTGGGGACTGACTTGGGGAAGATGGTTGCATACTATGTCCCTGACACCCTTCCCCAAACTGATAATAAGGGTAACGTTAACCCTGATGATGATGTTGATGATGGGAAACTGAATGTGTTACCAGCTAATGCCTTGATGAGTAATGATGCAACTAACAACCATTCTTTCCCCAGGTACGATGCTGATGCTGATGTGAATGTACCAAAGCAAACTGATAACCATTCTTTTCCTAGGAATGATGATGTATCTGTGCCGACTGAACCCGTTAACCCTTTCTTTGAAACGGTAGATGTGTCCACAGGTACCGAGGTGCTCAGCCCCGTCACTCTGCGGAGTGAGACGGCTGAGGAACCCCTGGCAGGAGCAAGCAACGGTGCTCAAGGAAATGGGGAGGTGCATGGGGACCATGAGGAAGGTAATGCCATGCAGCTGACCAGTGCCACCGAGGAAGGTAACTGGCCCATAAGTAGCACTGCTCCTGAAGTGTTGGGGGTGGATGGGGAGGTAGAGCCCAGGGCAGCACCAGCTGGTGGGTCTGTAGAAATCCCCAGGGAGACAGCATACATAGCAGCTGTCACACGCAGTCAGAGTGCCCAGATCGCAGGTAACGCACTGTCTTCTGGACCCTCTGCTGCTACAGGAGAGACTGAACCAGAGGTGAACCCAGAGCCGGTTCCAGAGGGTCCCAGTAAAGGAGGTACCCTGACGTCACTTCTGGCAGCCTCCAGCATGGAGTTCCAGGCTGCTCTGCACTCAGATGCCAGCCTGGAGAAATTGAGAGGTCTCGCCGAGACGCCCACCTCCAAGTCTGATAAGGAGAGGGTGTTCTGGGAACGAGGAAGGTTGTACCGGGAGACAGTACCCGGAGATCCTAAAAAGGAGTGGTTGAGGGAAAGACAGCTGGTCGTCCCCTATCAGTTCAGAACCGAGTTGTTGCGGATTGCCCATGAGATTCCACTCGCTGGACACTTGGGGATCAGCAAAACAAAGGCACGGCTGTCTCAACACTTCTATTGGCCCAAGATGGGGACAGATGTATCACACTACTGCCGCTCCTGCGCCACCTGTCAAAAAGTGGGTAAGGCGGGGCCTGCTCTTAAGGCTCCCCTTATTCCTTTGCCGGTGATAGAGGAGCCTTTCCAGAGAATCGCGGTGGACCTTGTAGGACCGCTGTCTGTCCCCAGCAGCTCCGGAAAGCGATACATTCTCACCGTGGTAGACTACGCTACCCGGTACCCAGAGGCAGTAGCTCTGTCTTCAACCAGGGCAGATAAGGTGGCTGACGCACTGGTGACCATCTTTTCAAGGGTAGGATTTCCCAGGGAGATGCTTACCGTTCAAGGGCCCCAATTCATGTCTCGCCTAATGGAGGCTCTCTGTGAGAAAATGCAGGTGACGCACCTGGTATCGAGTCCGTATCACCCACAGACTAATGGTTTGTGTGAACGCTTCAACGGTACCCTCAAACAGATGCTCCGCATACTGGTTGAGACCCAAGGGCGCGACTGGGAGCGGTACCTCCCACACCTGCTGTTCGCTTACAGAGAAGTTCCGCAGGCCTCGACCGGGTTCTCCCCCTTCGAGCTCCTGTATGGCAGGCGAGTCCGGGGACCCCTTGGGTTGATAAGAGAATCCTGGGAAGATGAGCCAAACCCCACAGAAGTGTCCATCGTGGATTATGTCATGCGCTTCCGTGACAAGATGCAGACCTTGACGCAGTTGGTGCATGACAACATGACGCAGGCTCAGGCTGACCAGAAGCACTGGTACGACCAGAACGCCCGGGAGCGGACCTACCAGGTGGGTCAAAAGGTGTGGGCGCTGGTCCCTGTACCAACGGATAAGCTTCAGGCAGCCTGGGAAGGCCCATACGTTGTCCACCAACAGCTCAACCCGGTCACCTACGTGGTCACGCTTGACCATGCTCGGGGTAGGCGCAAGGCCTTTCACGTCAACATGCTGAAGGCGCACTACGAACGTGAAGCTTGCGTCCTACCGGTCTGCAATCTGCCAGAGGATGGGGAGGAAGATTCCCTCCTGGACATGCTGGCCCAGGCCAAGGCCAATGGGTCCATTGAGGACATGGAGATAAGTGGTTCGCTCACCGTGTCCCAGCGGTTGCAGTTGATGGCCACCCTGGAACTCTTCCGGCCCGTGTTCACCAACCGTCCTGGGAGGACGGAGTTAGCGGTTCATGAGGTGGACACCGGGAATCATGCCCCATTACGGCGAACACCTTATCGGATCTCTGAAACGGTGCAACAAGTCATGCGCCGAGAGGTCGATGAGATGTTAAGGCTGGGAGTGATTCGACAGTCAAAAGGTGCGTGGGCTTCACCTGTAGTCCTCGTGCCTAAAAAGGATCGAACCACCCGGTTCTGCGTGGACTACAGGGGGCTTAACGCCATCACAACCTCTGATGCCCACCCAATGCCGCGCATCGAGGATCTGCTCGAGCGGTTGACAAACGCCAACTACATATCCATCATGGATTTGAGTCGGGGATACTGGCAGATTCCCCTGAGCCCTGAGGCGCAGGAGAAATCCGCCTTTATCACCCCCTTTGGACTGTACGAGTCCACGGTCATGCCCTTCGGCATGAAGAATGCCCCTGCCACTTTCCAGCGGATGGTCAACCACCTGCTTCGGGGACTGGAGGAGTACGCAGTGGCGTACTTAGACGATATTGCCGTCTTCAGTTCCACCTGGGAGGAACACCTTCAGCACCTCCAGGAGGTGCTCAAGCGTCTTCACCAGGCAGGCCTGACCATCAAGCCGGGGAAGTGCCAGATAGGCATGCGCAAGGTCCACTACCTGGGGCACCGGGTAGGCGGGGGTTCCATGAGTCCGGAGCCAGAAAAAGTGGACGCAATCGTGTCCTGGCCCACCCCCAGGACCAAGAAACAGGTGAAGTCCTTCTTGGGCACTGCAGGGTACTATAGGCGGTTCGTACAGGACTATAGCGCCCTTGCCAAACCCTTGACTGACCTCACCAAGCAGAGGCTACCCCAAACAGTCAACTGGACAGATGACTGTGAGGCGGCTTTCCAAGCTTTGAAAGCAGCCCTGTGCAACTCTCCAGTGTTGAGAGCAGTCGACAGCAGTCGCCCGTTTCTGGTACAGACCGACGCCAGCGAGTTTGGCCTCGGTGCTGTGCTTAGCCAGGTCGACTCGGGGGACCAAGAGCACCCCGTGTTGTACCTGAGCCGGAAACTTTTGCCGAGGGAAGTGGCATACTCGACCATCGAGAAGGAGTGTCTGGCCATGGTGTGGGCACTGCAACGTTTGCAGCCCTACCTGTACGGGCGCGCCTTCACGGTGGTAACCGACCACAACCCTCTGAGCTGGTTGCACACAGTGTCCGGAACCAATGGAAGATTGCTCCGCTGGAGCCTTGCCCTTCAACAGTACGATTTTACTGTAAAACACAGGAAGGGCAGCGAAAACGGCAATGCCGATGGGTTGTCCCGCCGGGGCGAACCCGCTGAGGTGCGCATGGCCGATTACCGAGAGGTAATGCCTCCTTAGCGCCCTCTTAAGGGGGGAGGTGTGATGTACAATGTCTGTGAGGTATGGGGTTTTGTCTACAAAATATGATGTTTTCTGTTGTAACTTTCCAGAAAAATCCAGCCCTCTATGCCAATGCAGGCTGTCAGCTCATGCAGCACCTTCCCCCCTCCTCTTTTCGCCCATGGCTCACTCACACACTGACCAGTGCCCCCTGCCTGGGCTAGCTCTGAAACCTTAAACCAACTTCCTCTCGAAGAGCAGGGGGAAGGGATCCCTTTGTTCGGAAAAACACAGGCTGTATGCCGGTATATGGGAAACATAAAAGTCATATTACGAAAACCATACCCCCTAGAGATATGAAAATCATATTTTTGTAACCTGAGCGGTCCCAGCTTCGAGACCGCGTATGTTTCGAAGTTCTACCCTGTCCAGAACCTGAGATATGATTTGCGCCCAAATGGACGGTCATATCGCATAGATGTTTGATGTTTTCTTGATGGGCTCATTACGCTGGGAAACATGATACCACTGATGAGTCCATACCAGCTTCTCCCATAAAGTTATAGCTAATCTAAGTTTTGTAGCCAAAACATAACTTGGATAAGAGAGGTGGGATCAACCCAGAATGCACCTCTCCGTGATGTCACATAGGAAAGTCTATAAGGCATTTCCTGGGCAAACCAGCTCAGAACAGCTGCAGAGTCGGTGCTGACAAGAACTCCAGATGAATGGAGACGTGTGGCTCCTCCCCCCTTAAAGCCGCATGGTCTGCCTAAGGAACAATATGGAACTGTGAGTGTAATCTCTTTGTTTTCTCCACTTTTATTTTATACCTGTACTGTACATATTTTATGTCTCAATTTTATAGCAACTTTTATCTGTAATCACTGTCCTCTTTCGGAAAATAAATGAAATTATTTAGATCTGTCTCCATGCTCTAAGAATCGAACTATACGCCTTTGATAGATAATCGCTACTAATTCAAGGGGTTTGCCACGGACCCTCTTAATTTAACACTGTGAATTAAGTAACCGTGACTGGTGGCAGCGCGTTGTGTACGGCTATTACGGCTTGCTGGCAGTCTAGAAGGGTCTTATATTGCTGAGTAAGGGGCTTCAGCCACAGCATTGATAATTCCCTTACTGCAGAAGCCTAATTGCCGGTTCACAACAGGCAGCCCGTCCGGCGACTAATTATCCTAGGTGCAGTTCCCTGACTGACCTGAGGGTAAGGGGGGCGCCGGAGAGCTGCGAGTTCCAAAGTGGAACTGAGAAAGTGGGATATACATAAATCCCCGCAGTACTTGGAAGATTGATAGCAGTGGTGGGGCATCCAAATTAAACTCCCCCTGCGGCAAATTGTAGAGCGAGATTAGCTTGCTGGATATTTTTGTCACATGGTGCCAGTGGTGGGATAACTAAGATAAGCCCCACTGCGCCTGTGATAGCCGTGTGCCGGCATTGTGTCACGTCCCTCCGTCCGCTGATACACCGGTGTCAGTGGTGGGATCGTGACATAGTGGTGACACAGGGTCCGCTGTCCGTCGCGTTTTGGTGGCAGCGGGACCCCCGTTAGTCGTCGCCCGTAAGTGGACGAACGGCGGTGGGCTGTTCGTCACAGCACCTACGAGCAGACTGATAGGAGTTTATATAGATAATGCTGGTGCCCTATAGGCGAAAGCAGGGAGCTGAATACACCCGCTCAGCAACAGGACGGCACGGATACATTCTGCCTTGTTGGCACACGTACACATTCTGCTTCGTTGGGTGGCGCATGTACACATTCTCCCTTGTTGGATGGCCCACAATGACTCCTGTTCCATCACCAGTGCATCCGGCAGAGTGAATGCAGCAGGGCCTGGCGAGAGGCAGTTGTCACTTGAGCCAATCCTGGTATATTAAGAATATCACAGGTTGATGTTTTTCTTTTATTAATTTTTCACATCCCTATATTAAGATGAAATAAAATCTTGTAATTTTCACACCAACTATTAGGCTTTAAGACTATGACTTTCTGATGGGCACATCAACATTAGCACCAAATCTACTGTCTCCTACCCTACTTTTTCTATAGAAGCCTTATTTGAGCTTCTAATCGGTCATTGTGAAGAAAGGGGGAGGAGGCGAGCTGTGACATCACCTATTGTGAATGGTGCATTCCATGCTATCTGAAGTATTTAGACGTGTTAACTTTTCAATATAATCCTGTTTGTGACGGTGGAAGGCCTATATTTTCTTTTTAAAATATGGATGGAGATATATAAAAATTAACATATAATCTGATTTTAATCAATATGTATTTTTTTTATAAATTCCCTGTTAATTAAGTTATCCATACAAAAGAAAGAAAATGCCAATAATGTTTATTGTGTTGCTCCAACTGTCTCGGTAATGGAAGCTATAGGAAAACATTAATTGCGTTGATAGATTTCAACATGCCGATCCTTTGTTCTCCTAGAGTGACTGACCGACGTGTCCGGGAGCTGCTTATTCCTGGCATGTACAATACGTGCCCACTGATCTGTGAATACAAGTTCATGAGTTGTGTGCACACCTACTGTATGAGTATGGCCTGTACTTAGCATGCATGCTTCCCTCAGTGGGCAGGGGGTATTGGGCCACTGACAGACGGAACAATGGATTGAGCTTGCTGAAATCTTTTTCCCCCAACATCAGCTGCTGGGAGGCTGCCATACTCATGAGCGTGTCGGATGATTCTGTCAAAATTAGTTTATTATACTTAGCTGTGGTCAGACTGAATGGGGTTATAGTCTGTATGATGCAACATGTAATCTTTGGAAAGTAAAAGGGTCAGTGTTCTCTTCTGGCTATCTACCAGGGGAAGGTAAAATAGGGAGGGAGAATAGCCTCCACATGACCTAGAAATCTTCCCATTGAGGGCTGACTTAGACTGCTGTTTTCTGCTCCAGGGTCAGAAGCCAGGAATAGCCTGGTTCACAAACAGTGAAGCGCTACAGCTTGGCATTACAGGATGCACGCCGCGTACAGAGATAACATATCCACCATCCTTGCTTGCCTCGGACTACACAACAGGCTGCTGCCTGCAGAGAAGCAGCTGCGAATCTGCTTTTCTTCTACCCTGCTCTCTTAGGCCTCTTTCACAATTCAGTCTTTTGACGTCAGTTGAAATCCGGCGTTTTTAGAAAAAAAACGGATCCGCCTTTTTTTTTTGGCGGAATCCATTTTTTTTCCCATAGACTTACATTATTGACGTATTGCGACGGATGGTCATCCGTTGCATCCATTTTTTCACGGATCCGTCATAATTTTGACGTCTGCTGTCTGGAGTGGGCGGACATTGAAATATTTTTTGGCTGCATTGAAACGGCGGTTCACGACGAATCCGTCGCTGTCTGCCGTGTGCCATAATGGACGCCTATAGGTGACGGATCCGTTGCAAACCGTCAAATGACGGAATCCGCTTTTTTATACTGAGCATGCCCGGAAGAACTTCTATTCATTTCATTTAACCCCAAAAGCCATTCTGGCACCAATAAAATTCTCTCTCTCTCATTCTCTCTCTCTCTCTCTCTCTCTCTCTCTCTCTCTCTCTCTCTCTCTCTCTCTCTCTCTCTCTCTCTCTCTCGTTTTACTTTAACGGATTTTGATTGACGACAAGTGTGAAAGAGGCCTTATCATATTTCTGCATCTAGGATGTTTCTCATGAAAGCGTATTGGAGGAAAGCAGTATATTTAGTTTCCGAATATACAAGTATATCTTGCGGCTTTCCATGTTGGAGCCTACGTTTTAGCTGCTTCATATTTTAGGAACCGCATCTGGTAGATTACCGTCAGGCTGAAATGGAAACTCTGTTACGAATCTTGCAATATGTTTGCCATTTCTGATCCATCGATTACATATGCTATGTTTGGTGCTTGAAACCGCCCGTCTTCTCGGTGACCTTTCTCTCCTAGCCAGAGTAGTGTGTGCACAGACTGTGGTTCTCATTGATAGTACATACTGTATTTGCATGTCGGCCATAAAAGTAAGGCTTTATCTTGTTTGTGTGACATGGTGCTTGATTGTACAGGTTATTTGGTGTCTTTCAGTTAAGGAATGGCGGTTCATGAACTAAAGTTTTACTAAGTCTAAAGGTGCCCATACATGTTAAATGGCTGTTGGCTCTGATAATTTTGGCAGGACTGGTCAGCTATTTAAAGAGATTGTGAACTACTTTATCATTGATGGCATATCATAGCCTTCGGATTGGTCATCAATGTCTGATCGGTCGGGGTGCGACACATGGTACCTCCGCTGATTAGTTATTCTTGACAGCGGCCGCTAGCTGGAAATGCCCAATTGCAGAGCTGTTCCGTCTTCTGATAGAGGCTATGGCTGGGTGCCACGCATCCACCTCCAATTCAAATCAATAGGAGGCGGATGTGCAGTACCCAGCCGCGGCTACTCTCTGAAGAATGAGCAGCTCCGCAATTGAGTATTTCCAGCCTCCGCCACTGAGAACAGCTGATCGGCGGGCTGTCGGGTATCGGACCCCAACTGATCAGATATTGATGACCTATCCTGCATCCACAACGTTAAAGATATGAAAACACAACACATGCAGATGTATGCATCAGAAACGCTGGGGACACAACCGCAAATATGAAACCTGCCTAAAGTGCTAATGCTATTGCACATTGTCCCCAATTGAACAACGAATGTCCCTAATACTATGTCAATACTTATGGCTTCTATACTTATCAAGGTCTTTCATGTTCTCATTATCAATGTGTTTTTTCATTGACACTAAATTGATTTGCACAATCCTGCCATTTTGCATTATAAAAGGTTCTCTTTACTTATTCGTAGGCCTGATATGACCACGTGCTGCACTTGCCACTTTATATATTTGGTAAAGTCTTTTGTAATGAAAAGGGTTTCTTTGATTGATTATACTGTGCACTATTATTAGTATATAATTTTGAGCTCTTTTTTGGATTAACCTCCCTTGTACCCTGTTTTGGCATAATTTTTAATCTGTATTGCAACCATATTGAACGTGGCACTTAGGTGTCGCCATTTCCTTTTTTACTATTATAGGAATTTTTTATTTTTTCTTGTCATCTAATATATAAAGCTCAAAGTGTGTATGTATGTGTGTATGTCCGGGATAGGCATCCGCACCGTCGCAGCTACAGCCACAAAATTTGGCACAGTCACACGTCTGGACCCCGAGAGCGTCCTAAGCTATGTTGTGAGGCGAAATTTTAGCCCCGCGCGTTCCAATTCACCAAACAATTTTGCCCCTATCTATATACTGGGGAAAAAGTGTGTGCGCGTCAAGCCCCGCCCCTCATTATGATGTCCTAATGCCCCTATCTACATACTGGGGAAACAGTGTGTGCGTATCAAGCCCCGCCCCTCATTATGATGTCACAATGGTTGCCATGGCGACGCTGATGTCATCATAGGTTGCAAGCCCCACCGCTCATTATGATGTCATAATGGTTGACTATGGAATGGAGGATGGGTATATGGGCACTGGACTATGGGATGGCGAATATGTATGATGGGTATATGGGCATGGGACTATGCGATGGAGGATGTGTGATGGGTATATGGGCATGGGACTATGGGATGGAGGATATGTATGATGGGTGTATGGGCACGGGACTATGGGATGGAGGATATGTATGATGGGTGTATGGGCACGGGACTATGGGATGGAGGATATGTATGATGGGTATATGGGCATGGAACTATGGGATGGAGGATGTGTGATGGGTATATGGGCATGGGACTATGGGATGGAGGATGTGTGATGGGTATATGGGCATGGGACTATGGGATGGAGGATATGTATGATGGGTATATGGGCATGGGACTATGGGATGGAGGATGTGTGATGGGTATATGGGCATGGAATTATGGGATGGAGGATGTGTGGTGGGTATATGGGCATGGGACTATGGGATGGAGGATATGTATGATGGGTGTATGGGCACTCGACTATGGGATGGCGAATATGTATGATGGGTATATGGGCAGGGGACTATGGGATGGATGATATGTATGATGGGTATATGGGCAGGGGACTATGGGATGAAGGATATGTATGATGGGTATATGGGCATGGGACTATGGGATGGAGGATGTGTGGTGGGTATATGGGCATGGAATTATGGGATGGAGGATGTGTGGTGGGTATATGGGCATGGAATTATGGGATGGAGGATGTGTGGTGGGTATATGGGCATGGGACTATGGGATGGCGGATATGTATGATGGGTATATGGGCAGGGGACTATGGGATGGAGGATATGTATGATGGGTATATGGGCATGGGACTATGGGATGGAGGATATGTATGATGGGTATATGGGCACGGGCCTATGGGATCGTGGATATGTATGATGGGTATATGGGCACGGGACTATGGGATGGAGGATAATTATAATTTGCTATAACTAACCACAGTTAGTTACTATGCCCGGGCAGCGCCGGGCTCTTCAGCTAGTATATAATATATCTTTGCATTTTAAGGAGAACGTTCCCTTAACCCCACATCCTTCAAATCACGGTTTGCTAGGGATTGCAAGTGACCCTATGATGTCCACAGCCATTCGCTGGAAATGCTCATCGATCACTGGCAGTAGTTTGAATGGGGCTTTCTCTACTTGCTCTTGTATCCTTTTTTTTTTTTTATTGGTTATTTCCAAGACATATGAAAGCTCGCATAGAGTTTGCTAAAAAACACATGAAGGCCTCCCAGACTATCTCTATATATAAAAATGAATGTATGTATGTGTGTATCACCAACCAATCATGAAGCATCTTTCATTTCACTAGAGCTGTTCAAAAGAAGATCAGCTGTGATTGGTTGCTATAATCAACAGTTTTCCTTGCAACAAATCACTAAGCATCTCTCATTTCACCAGAGCTGGTTAAAAGTAGCTGAGCTGTGATTGGTTGCTATGAGCAAGTTTTCTCACTTGACAACACCTCAACAGACACTGACATGGTGGGAGAAATCTAGCATCCCCAGGAACATAAGCTCATAGCCATTGTCTGCCCCCCAGAAAGGAGCAGAGAGCACATGACAGAAATGAATCCCCCCCCTCCTGTGGATCAATGGTATGCAAGTTAGGGCAAATCCACTCAGCGCTCTGGTTCTGACCCCAGGCCCCTCTTAAAGGGATCCCCAGTATGGAAGTGAGGGCAAATCCAATCTGCACTTTGGTACTGACCCCAGTCCTCTCTTAAAGGAATCCCCGCTATGGAAGTCAGGGCAATTGCCTTCAAATGCTCTGGTACTGACCCCAAGCTGTCTTAAAGGGATCTCCTGTACAGAAGTTAGGGCAAATCCCTCAGCACTCTGATTCTGACCCCAGGGTTCTATTAAAGGGATCATTGGTATGCAAGTCAGAGCAAATCCACTCAGCGCTCTGGTTTTTATCCCAGGATTTCTTAAAGGGATCTCTGGTATGGAAGTTAGAGTAAATCCCTCAGCACTCTGATTCTCACCCCAGGGTTCTATTAAAGGGATCATTGGTATGGAAGTCAGGGCAAATTCACTCAACGCTCTGGTTCTGACGCCTGGCCTCTCTTAAAGGGATCCCCGGTATGGAAGTTAGGACCGTTCCACTCAGCGCTCTGGTTCTGACCTCAGGCTGACGGGATGATGTGGGATATTGGGGTAGTAGTCCGGTGGCTCTGGCTGACGGGAAGATGTGGGATATTAGGGGTAGTAGTCCGTTGGCTCTGACAGGATGATGTGGGATATTAGGGGTAGTAGTCCGGCGGATGTGACAGGATGATGTGGGATATTAGTGGTCGTTGTCCGGTGGCTCTGGCTGACGGGATGATGTGGGATATTAGGGGTAGTAGTCCGGTGGCGTTAACGGGATGATGTGGGATATTAGTAGTCCGGTGGCTCTGGCTGATGGGACGTTGTGGGATATTAGGGGTAGTAGTCCGATAGCACTAGCTGATGGGATGATGTGGGATATTATAGTGAATGTGGCTAGGCGGAGTGGGCGGGGCTATACACTCAGCTTTATATATAGATATAATCATTATAATTTGTTATAACTAACCGTAGTTAGTTACTATGCCCAGGCGGCGCTGGGCTCTTCAGCTAGTGAGAATTAAGATTCTCTGGTCTGATGAGAAGAAGATGGAACATTTTGGTGATAATTCTAAGGGTGGTTTCACATTAGCGCTTTTTAAGCGCACGCACGGCCGGGGGTAGCTCCGCCCCCGAGCCGGCTCTCTGCCCGGCGTGCCCGCCCCTTGCTTGTAGCGCCGCCTCCTAGCGCACAGCGGCGCCTGCGATCGGCGCACCCTATCTCTAGGGTGCGCAGGCCGTGCGCTAGTTGCGCTTTGACCTGCGCTGCGCACTTTTGACGGTGCGCCGTGCGCGCCAAAATCAAACTTCGGATTTTGGCGCGCACGGCGCACCGTCAAAAGTGCGCAGCGCAGTTCAAAGCGCAACTAGCGCACGGCCTGCGCACGATCTGCGCACCCTATGCTAAAGATAGGGTGCGCCGATTGCAGGCGCCGCTGTGCGCTAGGAGGCGGCGCTACAAGCAAGGGGCGGGCACGCCGGGCAGAGAGCCGGCTCGGGGGGCGGAGCTACCCCCGGCCGTGCGTGCGCTTAAAAAGCGCTAATGTGAAACCACCCTAAGCTGTATGTATGTGAGAAAACCAGGCGCTGCTCATCACCTGCCCAATACAATCCCAATAGTGAAACGTGGTGGCAGCATCATGCTATGGGGGTGTTTTTCAGCTGCAGGTACAGGACAACTGGTTGCAATTGAAGGAAACATGAATGCGGCCAAGTACAGAGATATCCTGGATGAAAACCTCTTCCAGAGTGCTCTGGACCTCAGACTTGGCCAAAGGTTCACCTTCCAACAAGACAATGACCCTAAGCACACAGCTAAAATAGCAAAGAAGTGGCTTCAGAACAACTCTGACCATTCTTGACTGGCCCTGCTGGAGCCCTGACCTAAACCCAACTGAGCATCTCTGGAGAGACCTGAAAATGACTGTCCACCAACGTTCACCATCCAACCTGATGGAACTGAAGAGGATCTGCCACGAAGAATGGCAGAGGATCCCCAAATCCAGGTGTGAAAAACTTGTTGCATCATTCCCAAGAAGACTCGTGGCCGTACTAGCTCAAAAAGGTGCTTCTACTCAATACTGAGCAAAGGGTCTGAATACTTATGACCATGTGATATTTCAGTTTTTCGCTTTTAATAAATTTGCAAATAATTCTACTTTTCTGCTTTTTTTCAGTCAAGATGGGGTGCAGAGTGTACATTAATGAGAAAAAATGAACTTTTTTTTTAATTTACCGAATGACTGCAATGAAACAAAGACTGAGAAATTTAAAGGGGTCTAAATACTCTTTTTACCCACTATATATCTAGAGGTTAATAGTGTTTTTTTTTGGTGACAGGTTCCCTTTAAAGCACCGCTCCAGAGTTTTGTTTTTTTTTTGATACAGGAAAGATGTATATCTTTGTACCGTGTTAGCCAGTGGATAGAAAAATATTCAGGATTGAGAGTCCTCAGTAGTTGATACCTTTTAATGGCTAACTGAAAAGATGGTAATACATTGCAAGCTTTCGAGACTACTCAGGTCTCTTCATCAGGCTAGACTAATACAAAATCTGAAGTCACATATTTATGCACAATACAGCCTAGAAAAAATGCAATAGATAAGATATAACAGATAAATGTTTATATTTGTTTATATATGTTTATATTTATGTTTCTCCCTCTCCCAAATTGATAGTTCTGCTTCACGTCACTTGTCTTATCTATTGCATTTGACTTCAGATTTTGTATTAGTCTAGCCTGATGAAGAGACCTGAGTAGTCTCGAAAGCTTGCAATGTATTACCATCTTTTCAGTTAGCCATTAAAAGGTATCAACTACTGAGGACTCTCAATCCTGAATAGTTTTTTTTTTGTTTTTTTTTTTTCACCGTTGGAGTCCTGCTTTAAATGTAAGTCTCCTGCGCCCAATGATATACTCGCCCTCTGGCCTCCACCCCGTTTTTCAGCACTGGTCCTGCAGTACCATCTTGTGAGCACAGCTTCTGTCTGGCCAGAAGCTATGTCACAAGCTCTCCATGTAAGTCTATGAGAGCCAGAACGAGTCTCTCATAGATTTGTATTGAAAAGTGACTTCCGCACTGCTACATGAAACACGGGAGCTACGGGTAAGTCATTTTTCACTGGAGACCGATGGAAGTGACAATAGAAAATGATGAAGGCAGCAAGTGAGTATGAGATGGGTCAGGAGACTTACAGTTGTGCTCAAAAGTTTACATACCCCTGCAGAACTTTTGCTTTCTTGGCCTTTTTTCAGAGAATATGAATGATAACACCAAAACCTCTTCTCCACTCATGGTTAGTGGTTGGGTGAAGCCTTTTATTGTCAAACTACTGTGTTTTCTCTTTTTAAATCATAATTACAACCCAAAACATCCAAATGACCCTGATCAAAAATTTACATGCCATGGTGATTTTGGCCTGATATTATGCACAAAAGGTGACACAAATGGGTTTGAAAGGCTGCTAAAGGTAACATCCTCACCTGTGACCTGTTTGCTTGCAATCAGTGTGTGCATAAAAGCAGAGTGAGTTTCTGGGATCCAGACAGATTCTTGTATCTTTCATCCAGCCACTGACGTTTCTGGATGTGAATTACAAATTACAGAAAACTGACGACACATCTAGAAACTAGTCTGAACAGGTTCTTACCAAAAAACTGCTTGCATATCAAAATGAGGAAATGGTTTCTGGATGTGAGTCATGGAGTAGTTGAACTGTATAAAACAAGAAAGGGACACAAAAAGATATCCAAGGAATTGATAACGTCAGTCAGCAGCATTCAAACTGTGATTAACTAATGGAAAATCAGGGGCTCTGTAAAAACAAAACCAAGGTCAGGAAAATTGTTCAGGATGCAAAGAAAAACCCATATATTACATCAGCTGAAATACTGGACTCTCTGAAAACTAGCAGTGTGGCTGTTTCGAGATGCACAATAAGGAGGTACTTGAAGAAAAATGGGCTGCATGGTCGGGTTGCCAGAAGAAAGCCATTATTGTGCAAATGCCACAAAGTATCTCGCCTACAATACGCGAAACAGCACAAAGACAAGCCTCAAAACTTCTGGAACACCCCCAGGGAAGCACCAACAGACCCCGCAGCAACTTTGTGGCTCTCCCTTGGTCACCTATAGCAATAGGTAATAAATTCCTTCCTTTTCTTCTTACTTATCCTTAACATCCATATAGTATAATAAGCAAATAGCCTCTGGGCAAATACTTGGCAAAAATGATGCACTTGCAGTTTTTTCTATATGGCTGTCACGCAAACGCCTGTTTAGGGCACATCATAACAAGCTTGGGACATTTAAACTGAGTACACAAGCCTATTGAGTGTTAATATAGGAGTTTTCCAATTTGATCCAAGTAAACATAAAATCTTAATATTATAAAGATAAGTTTCAACTGAAATGCTCTTCCTTTCACAAGAGTCTTCCTTGTGCTATTGTCTACATTATGTTTGTGATTATATATTTTGATGTTTTTAAAATAAGTAATAAAATATTGCAAGATTTTAACTAATATATCTCTGTAAGTGGTTATCTTTGTATGCCCTTGGCAGTGAATTTATTTGAGGTCATACTATTTGATTTTTGCTATGGTTAGTACCTAGTATCACCCCCTTTTGCAAGTATCACAGCTTGTAAATGCTTTTTGTAGCCAGTCAAGAATCTTTCAGTTCTTGTTTGAGGGATTTTCATTCATTCTTCATTGAAAATTTCTTTCAGTTCTGCGAGATTCCTAGGTCGTCTTGCATGCATTGCTATTTTGAGATCTAGCCACAGATTTTCAATGATGCTCAGATTAGGGGACTATGAGGACCCTTGTAAAAGTTTCAGCTGGCACCTTTTGAGGTTGTCTATTGTGGAATTTGATGTGTGTTTAGGAACCTTATCCATTTGTAGAAGCCATTCCTTTTTCAACTTCAGCTGTTTTACAGATGGTGTTATGTTTTCATCAAGAATTTGAAATGTCATTGAATCCATTCTTGAAAGTTGGGTAAGAGTCAGGGGAACAAGAAGAGGGGGGAGTAGAGGAAAGTTGCAGTACCTAACTTTTGGTTATTTTCCCTACAATCTACGACTTTTGATTGAGTCATTAGGCATCCATATGATTGATACCATATGAGTGTAGCATACTGACATGTATATAAAGGTCCTAATTATGCATAATATTTACATATACTTCTCGCGTAGATACATACATTTATTGCACAGATGTCCATTACTGTATTTATACGTATATATTGTTCTTGTTGACGCATAATATGTATTCATCCTCTTTCATATGCATGCTCTTTCTAGTCTCATTTATTTTAATCTGTTTTTAACCTTTTTGTTTACTTCTGTGTAGTGTGTGCACCCAATTTTCTCTATGCCACCATTGTACCAACCATTTGTCTAAATAAAGGCTTTTTAATATGCTATTAGCTTCTATAATCATTTATGACCATTTAGTTTGGTTTTTCTCTAATTGTTTTTTGTGTTTTTTTTTTTTTTTTTTCCAAATGGTCTTTATAGTAAGACATGTGTGACCGATGGATGTATTGGTTATGAAAAGTTTTGTTCTCTTGACAAACATATTTTGATCTATACATATATTATTTGTACAGTTCAGGTTTGTTGTATATCTGTTAATGGAAATATAGGGGGTCTTCCATGTTACTAGTAGCCCCACAGTGTGCTTCACCACATTTAACGTCCACATATTTGGAATCTCTGTAGTGATGAGAGTCCGCTTAATTTACAGGGTGCATTTCTGCAGAAGCACAAGCTGGGCATAATGTACGAGCACTACAATGTATGGGCATATCAATGGCAGATTTGCAATTTATACCTTTTCACGCCACAACATCTACTACTTCTTGTTTCTGGAAAAAATACATGGAGTCAAAATCATCCCTACACCTGTCGATAAATTCCCAGAGGGGTGTAATTTCCAAAATGGGTTTACTTGAGTGGGGCGATTCTGCTCTTCTGGCACTTAGGGACTCTGTATATGGAGTCCACAAACTATTCTTTAAAAATTTGTTCTCCGTCAAATAGTGCTCCCTCCGGAGTCTAGCCATGTGGCTAAGCAGTCCTAAACAGCCACATGTGGGGTATTGCCAGGTTCAGCAGACAAATTTTGATGCTATTTTTACCCATTTCCCTTTTGAAAATGTAAAATCTGGGGCGAAAACAATTCTTTTTGTGGTAAAAATGTAATTTTCTCTTATTCCCTCCATGACAGCACACAGGAGGTTGTCTCCCCATCCTAATTAGGGACAGGAAACACAAGAGGTTTAAATAGCCCTCCCCTTCCCTCTGTCCTCAGTGTTTTCCTGTCCCTAAGAGATGAAGAGGTTTTTTTGTGTGCGTTTTCCTGAAAGCTGGAACGGCGACAGACTTTCTTGCAAATACCTTTAAGCCGGTCAGCCTGGGTCGATCATAACGGACCTTCCTCCCGCTGCTGCTACTGCCCGACCACACCATCCTCTGGTGCCGGTCTGGCAATGCTGGGTGGTGAAGAGTGGCTGGGGGCATCCCGTAGCCTCCCAGCTGCATAGGCACTCTCCTCCCTCGCTCCTACATGCCAGCGGTGCCATCCGGGTTCCGTGGCGATCCTGGGTAAGCGTAGGAAGTGACATACACCACCGAAAGTGAAGGCGCATTGTCACTTCTGGCATGCGTTCCACGGTGGGACGCCCCACCATTTTGGCGAGAAATTTGAATTCGGGAAAAGACTCCTAGAGGCAGGACCTATCACAGAGGGCCAAGATGGGCTTAGGGGGGGATGGGGCGGTGAATGTGGATGGCAAGGGAACACAGGAAGATAGAAATAAAGCACTTGGCTAAAAGGGAGAGCAAAGTTTGGGTTGCCTGTCTCCTGCCCTGACTAACTGCAATGTATTAACTGCTTCGTCTAGATGCTTAGCTGCTGGAGTGCACCCCTTAGAATGCTTCTAAATTTATAGGCCACACTACAGTGTCAGGAGAGAGGGATTGTGGAAGCTGGTTTGGAATAATTTAGCAGCTGCTCCAACACACCAGGAAGTGGATAGATGATCAAAGACACTAGTCCTGGCTACATCTCTATGCTATAAAGGGCCAGTCACACTAAGAGATATCGCTAGCAATATCGCTATAACTAGTGACGTTATAGCGATATTGCTAGCGATATCTCTGTGTGTGATACTTACCTACGACCGGCTCCCCCGCTGGTTATCGCTGATCGCGTGAGAACGTTCAGGACAGTTTCTCGTCGTCAGCTTCCTGCGGCGCTTCCTGCTGTGAAGACGAGCGACGCGTGGACGCGGGCGGGAGGACGCAGGATCGCCTGGTGTGACAGGTAAGTAGCGACCCCCGACCCCTGCGATGTCGCTAGTGAGATCTGCCTGTGTGGCAGCTCACTAGCGACCACTTAGTGATGCACCAGCGATCCTGACCGCATCATATCGCTGGTCGGGATCGCTGGTACATTGCTAAGTGTGACAGTACCTTAACACCTTTCCCAAGATAATAGCTACAATGACCCCAGCCATGGATATACAGCAGTGAGTATTGAGTACAATGCAACAGATGAATTGTAGCAACAATTCAGCAGAGTTCTATGTTCTATACCATTAAAAGATATGTTGCAGAATGATAAACAGCAGATGACAGCAAGTAGAGGTTGTACCATTAAAGGAAATGTTGCAGGATGATGATCAGCAGATGACAGCAAGCAGAGGTTGTACCTGTAGGGAGAGGGTAGATAAATGGATATGCTGATTAGAGTCTGATGGTGTCAAATGGCAGGGTACAGTCTGTATACATTCTGGATTAATTCTGTGCATCACACTTGTATGATACACGGGGCAGACATTTTGCGGTTTGTCACCTAAGCATTTTAGCTTCAGCATAGCCGGTGGCCGCTTGGCTGAGGCAGTGCTGCAGTGCTTCCAGCAGGGAAGGAAGGAGTTGTCTTAGGAGATTAGAAAGATAATTATAGACAATTATGTTAAAGGTAAAAGTTTTAAGACCATCTCCAAGCAGCTTGATATTCCTGTGACAACTGTTGCACATATTATTACAAAATTTAAGCTCCATGGGACTGTAGCCAACCTCCCTGGCCGCAGGAGGAAAATTGATGACCAATCAAAGAGCTGGATAATACGAATGGTGACAAAAGAGGCCAGAAAAACTTCTAAACAGAATAAAGGTGAACTTCAAGCTCAAGGAACATCAGTGTCAGATCGCACTATCCGTCGTTGTATGAGCCAAAGTGGACTTCATGGGAGACTACCAAGGATGGCACCATTGTTGAAAAAAAGTAATAAAAAAAAGCCAGATTGGAATTTGCCAAACTACATGTTGACAAGCCACAAAGCTTCTGGGAGACTGTCCTATAGACAGATGAGACAAAAATGGAACTTTTTGGCAAGGCACATCAGCGCTGTGTCCACAGACAGAAAAATGAAGCATATCAAGAAAAGAGCACTGTCCCCACTGTGAAACATGGAGGAGGCTCTGTTATGTTCTGGGGTTGCTTTGCTGCACCTGGCACAGGGTGTCTAGAATCTGTGCAGGGTACAATGAAATCTCAAGACTATCAAGGAATTCTAGAAAGAAATGCGCTGCCTAGTATCAGAAAGCTTGGTTTCAGTTGCAGGTCATGGATCTTGCAACAGGATAATGACCCAAAACACACAGCTAAAAACACCCAAAAATGGCTAAGAGGAAAACATTGGACTATTCTGAAGTGGCCTTCTATGAGCCCTGACCTAAATCCTATTGAACATCTTTAGAAAGAGCTGAAACATGCCGTCTGGAAAAGGCAACCTTCAAACACGAGACAACTGGAGCAGTTTGCTCTTGAGGAGTGGGCAAAAATACCTGTCGAGAGGAGCAGAAGTCTCATTGACAGTTACAGGAATCGTTTGATTGCAGTGATTGCCTCAAAAGGTTGTGCAACAAAATATTAAGTTAAGGGTACCATCATTTCTGTCCAGGCCTATTTCATGAGTTTTATTTTTTTTAAATTCTGTGGAGGCATGGTTGAAAAGCAATGTCTGACTTTCATTTGTTAATTTTCAAAGATTTTGATTTATTATTACTTTTGTCAGATTCAAGTTATTTCTGTGACCATTGTGGGTTTTTCTGTCATTAAATGAGGGGTACCAACAATTTGGACCACGTGTGTATTAAATATTTTGTATTATTCAACCATCTGGTTTGAGGGCATAAATACAACATAACACAAAAAAACAATTTATGAATCACTGGGATATGTTGAAGCGCTCCAGAGTTATCACCTCATAAAATGACACTGGTCAAAATTTTAAAAACTGACCTGGCCAGGAAGTGCAAACAGGCTCTGGCACGAAAAGGCTTTAAATGATGCTCTCTATCCCATTATTCATTGTCTGTTCCTTCATCAATTTTTTATGGCAGCAAAATGACATACAAAAAAGTTTTCACAAGAAGGTGGCCAATCAGAGACCACTTCATATTTGGCCTGCTCATAGTCTGTTTCTTCTAATGAAATAAGTTTATGTTCCAAAGTGAACATACCGTGGGGAAAATAAGCATTTGATACTGGTGGGGAGGGAGGAGAAGGAGGTTTGAAAGCTCACCATGTGATATGCTGTAACATTGTTTCAACTGGAGTTCATGCCTTGGGTGCTGCATCGGCTGGTGCTCACAGTCGAATAGTAAGGAAAAAGGGAAGTTCATCAGCATATCCATCCAGGATATATATAAAATTGATCTTTATTAGAAAATGGATAAAACATACTAAAATGAAACCTCAAGAAAGTTTCCCTTTTTATTTACGAAGTATTTTATACACTGCCGATTTTTCAAGTTTTCCCACCAACAAAAAAGGAGAACAATTCAAGACTCCAAGGCATCTGGTAGCATCTTGTTTATGAAAAGTACCCAGAGAAATTCCCTATTGAGATATGATAGGATGAAAGCTATCTCGATGGTGAAGTTCTTACTACTGATGAGCGAACGTGCTCAGATAAGGCGTTATCTGAGTATACTAACCGAGTGTTTTATACATGCTCGAAAACTATGTTTGAGTCCCAGCAGCTGCATGTCTCGTGGATGTTCGACAAACGCAACACACATGCAGGGATTGCCTAACAAACGGGATATTTATCGAGCATGTCAGACATTCGGTTAACACATGAGCATGCTCAGATACCGTCTTATCTGAGCACGTTCGCTCATCACTGGTACTCACCAATTGGTCAATTTAAAAGGATAGAGCAGATTGTGTCCGACCCTAATACGAGAAACCTTCAAAAGAAACAAATGGCCCGCAAATTCCAGGCAAGGGGGTATCCAGAAAGGGTACTGGAACAATCTACCCTTAATATTTCTGCTCCTAAAAGGAGTGAGAAATCTAAATGGTTGCCATTTGTTTCCACATAATCAGATCGGGCAGATTCTAAGAAGATATTGGCCACTGGTGAGTGGCTTCCATATAGGGTCAGATGAATTTGGACAACCTCCTATTATGGTCTTTCAAAGGGTTAAATCATTACGGGATGGACTGGTAAGGGCGAATTTAGGTTCAAGAAACCTGCAACAATGTTTTCTATCACATACAAAGATGGGCACCTTCCCTTTTCTATCCTGTTTCAATTGTAACATTGTCATTAAAGGAAATTGCTTTTAACATTTTCAAACAGATAAAAGGGTCTTCATTAGGAATTTCTATACTTGTAATACAGATTTTGCTGTCTACCTTATCACTTGTCCATGTGGATGCCAATAGATGACTGAAGCGACTCCGCTCGTAAAACATAAAATAGGTCAACATAAGCCCAATATTCGTACTAAGAAGATAGATTTACCTATTCCACTACACTTTCTGTAAAAGACATAATATTAGTCATTTGAGTTTTGAGGTCATTGAGTATGTGCCACCACTGAGACTAGGCGGCGACTGTTTAATGTTATTAAAGAAAATGGAGATGATGTGGATTTACAGGCTAAACACCATGAGTCATATGGGTCTTAATAATGATTTCAATGTTCTTCCATTTTATCTAGTTCTCTTTACTGGTTTCGTTTTTTTTGAGACAGTAGAAGTCTGTAGTGTAAGTATTATCACACTGTATTGTTGTTTTTTTTCTGTTTTTCCCTTCTCCTTTTCTTTCCCTTTCTTGCTTTTCCTTTTTCTTTTTTGCTTTCTCTTCCCCGCCTTTTTTTCCCTTTTCTTTATCTTTTCCATTTTTCTTTTATGCTCTTTTCTCTTTTTCCACAAACTTTTCTTTGTTTCCCACTTTTCCGTTTTTGTTCCTTTTCTTTTTTTTTTTCTTGTTTCTTTTTTTCCTTCCCTTTTCCCACCCCTTTTTTTCCACTTGCTTCCTACTTTACCTGACACCACTGAGTTAGTTGTTCGACCTTATCTATTACTTATCACAGGCTGTTCTCCATTGTGGGCGTATTCTTATCAGAATGACTATTTTATAACCTGATAAATGTTATATATTTACATGATATTTGTCTTGCAATTGTAATGCATTTAATTATTAACTATTCCGTTCATATACTCTGACTGTTTTTATGTTTATTTTGTTAATATATGTTTTGTCTATGTAATGTCACTATGGTTACGGAGGTTGGACAAGTAGTCCACAACTAATTCACTAGAATTAGCATTTGTTTTGTGTCATGTCTATATGTGCACTTTATTTTTGGCTTAAAAAAGTCCCTGTATGGCCAAAATGGTGCATGTCCATGTTTTTATGTGTACACTGGTGCCAATAAAACTCTTTTGAAGGATACCACCTGGTGCCTTGGATTCTTGGAATGTTTGCAGTTTTTACAACCAAGTGGAGGGTTGTACCAAGCCTGCACAGGGCACTTAGTGATGCATGGGATATACATAGGTGTTTCTCCACTTATTTTGTATGTATACTTGTACCTTCAATCTTGTACAAGTAATGTCAGAGTGGACTAAAGTAAATTAGGCTGACTTCTGAATTTTATTTAACAAATTTGTCAGTCATTCAAGTATTGTAGCCTAATTTAAAATCCAACGTAGAGCTTGCTGCTCAGTGTACAGCGCATGTATACAGCCGTTGTCTTGTTTATATTTGTGTTCATTTATATCAGTGGTCCCCAAGCTTTCTGGCCTTGAGAGCCACATTCAGCTTAGAGAGAGGGTCGCGAGCCACATTCAGCACTGAGAGAGGGTCGCGAGCTAGATCCAAGCTCCCACTCTCCTCAATCAAAGCCCCCGTTACAGTTATAATCATAACCAAAGTTTTTCCAGAGAAATCAGTCCAAGGCTGTACACTGAGATCCAGGGGTTCCCACCATCCACCCATTCAGTATTCTCCCATCAAGGACTCCCAACACACTGCCACATTCAGCTTTGAGCACCTCCTCTAACAGGTAGTACCATCCTCCAGCGTACCATACCTAAATCATCTCCAAACCCCTAAGACCAGTATATGTCCATCCAGATCTGCTCTTCTGTGCAGGGCTACTCACAATTTTCACCATTTTGAGATGTGCTCCTCATACCTGTTTGTTAGACCTGGACCTAATGCACCAAGCTCGAAGACAGCCGCGAGCCACAATTCATGGGACCGCGAGCAACATGTGGCTCCCGAGCTACAGGTTGGGGACCCCTGATTTACATATACACTTACTGTGTGGTCTCAATATATTGATCAATATTTTGCTAAATGTCTCATTTTGAATGCAGTAAGATATGTGCATATGCACCTCATGTTATGCGTTCTGACCACTGGCAGTGCTGGCTTTTTTCTCTTTTTATTGCAAATTGGTTCTGTGGCTGACCACCACTGTTGCCGTGCACGCTGGGTCATGTTCGCCATCTTTTCTGTGTTTATTGTGATTGATCTAGGCTGCTGTGCACACTCACGACAGCCCCGCCCTGCCCCAGGCTTTATTTATTTTTGCATCCATGTCTGAGCCTGCATTGCCCTTCATCTGTGTTTGCTGGTTAGGCAGTGTGTGGAGGTCAAACCTGAGATGTCTGTGTTCAGACCTGGTTGGCCTTTATCTGCACCTGCTCCATCTGGCTGCACGGGAGTGATGCAGATATGCTTCAGGTATGGATTGCATTTGATATGGTCTTGCTTTTAAAACATTTAGGAGGCCACAATGGCACAGTGAATAATAAAAATGTAGAGTAGGACCCCCCATATGAGATTGCCTTGGCGTGGCGGGGTGGCTCAATATATTGATCAATATTTTGCTAAATGTCTCATTTTGAATGCAGTAAGATATGTGCATATGCACCTCATGTTATGCGTTCTGACCACTGGCAGTGCTGGCTTTTTTCTCTTTTTACTGTGTGGTCTATATATAAAGGTTTTTGCCATTTTGCATTTTTGTTTGTGAGCTCTACCAACCTCTAGGTAGGACACACTATTACAAAGGTATTATGGTTTCTTGAGATATTTTGTAATAGGTTTTAACTCTTGCTCTGGTAAATCTGTAGTTTAAAATTATTAGCAGGGGTATATACCAAAGATAGGATGTATATTTTGTAGCAGATTGGTACGGACCAGTTTTAAATAAAACTTAACTTTTAATGTAGCTTTAAAAACATATAACAACAAAAAGTGCCATACAAAGTGCTCGTGCTGAAGTGATTAAAAAATGATTCAATGCCGCCTGAAATCACCCATATGGAACAATGGGGC
The DNA here is from genome assembly GCF_039654945.1 of Dendrobates tinctorius. Lineage (NCBI taxonomy): Eukaryota > Metazoa > Chordata > Amphibia > Anura > Dendrobatidae > Dendrobates > Dendrobates tinctorius. Next base: position 8,653,604 of record NW_027361876.1, read on the forward strand.
ACTCATTATTATAAATTAGGATGAGTGGTCTATGGCCCCACATATAAATTGTCCTTATATGGTTAATACTATTCTCTAGGCTCTATAACAGTCCATATAGGACATGAATATAAACAGAAAAGTGAGCCACTGTACATACATCAGACACCCTCAGAGAGGAAATGTATAGAGTCTCCTTTAGATTACTGACCACAAATCACCTCTCTAGAGTGTGAATAGATCATAATGTACTTATCTCAGATAACGTTGTTTTCAATGACGGTACCCAAATACTGCTCACAGCTAGGGGGCTCCACATATCAGCGCATCGCTGGGAAGCTCGATTCCCTCTATATGTCTCCCAACGCGTTTCATCTACCACAAATTCATCAGGGGAGTAGTGGCATATAGTCCAGTGGCATTGCGCGCCATATCGCGCTCTCGTTATCTTTTAAATACTTTCAGAAGTCCCGCGGTCTATCCCCACTTCCGGACGCCGGGGTTGGCACTTCCGGTTTCCATCTTGTTCAGGCCCCTAGACTCCTCTCCTGCCCCACTTCCTGGGCATGTCTAAGGGACGAAACGTCACATCCGGTGACGCGTATTGACCAGATCATATGCCCCACTTCCTGGGTTCGTCTGGACGTCAATAGCATCACATCCGGTAAAAACAGCGATGTAAACACATCGCGTTCATGTGACTCGCCCGTGCCCATAGCAACCAGCCGCTATTGTACATGTCTATCTAGCGTTAGGCATCTCCTTCTAGAGAGTAGGGCTCGGGCTAAAAAAGAAAATTATACAACTATTCCCATTTAGATAACACTAGTATCAATGCATTAGAGACGTGTATAATAACAAGAGATCAGCAAAAACCATTTTTTATTTTTTGCTGATAACCCAAACAAGGGACATTTTCAGTGCATTCTGTGGTCCAAAAAACAATTTTTACACCATATTCAGGATACAAAACGTATGATTAAAATTTCAGAAAAAATAGTCAATTGATCAATAGATGTTGCATGGTAAATACTGGACACCACGGAACTTTTTAGGGAAGGATAGAGAAGGGTGCTCACTAGAACTTACCCTATTATACCCTCTCTATATGTCACCTACCTAGCGCGGAGGTTGGCACCCTAATTCCTGCGCAAATGGCGCCCCCACTCGACGGCGGCTCTCCCTATACTTTGATGGCCCTATTAAAGTACTCCCTACAAGAAGGAAGAATAAGTGAGGAGTTCATTAAGTCCCTTGGGATTTACTGTTCGTAGTGAGAAAATCCAGAAGGTTTCTCTCTGGAGGATTCGCTTATCCCAATCACCTCCTCTTTGATTTTTTGGGACTTTTTCAATGCCTATGAAACTGACAGCCTTAACATCCCCATTGTGGGCCTGGTTGATGTGATTCGCCACTGGTGTATCTCGTTTGTTTATGATATCCCTATGATGCTCTCCCACTCTCACTCTGAACTCTCTCTTGGTTTTGCCAACGTATTCTAAACTACATCTACAGGTAATCTTGTACACAACTCCAACCGATCTACAATTAATAAACTGTTGTATGGGAAAAGTTCTTCTTGTGACACTACTGCGAAAATTAGTGTCCTGTGTGATTGATGCACAGTATTTGCAGTTGCCACACTTAAAACACCCTTTGGGTTGGGTACCCAGCCAAGTAGATCTAATGTTAGTGTTTAAGGAAAAATGGCTACGGACTAGTCTATCCTTGATAGAACGACCTTTTCTGAACGTAATTTGTGGGGTACCAGGTAAAATTCCTAGAAGGTCTTGATCCATGAGGAGAATTGGCCAATGCCGTTTCATAATTTCCCTCAAGTCATTGGATCCATTAGAATATTTTGTTATAAATCTGATCGTTCCTTCATCTGTGTTTTTCTGTTTTGGAATTAATAGCTCTTTTCTATCTTTGACTACAGTAGTCTTGAATGCCTCCTTGAGGATATCATCAGGATATCCACGCTCCAAAAACCGAGATCTCAAGTCATCGGCTTGTTCTCTGAAATCTCTGTGATTAGAGCAGTTTCTTTTCATTCGTAGGTATTGTCCCTTTGGAATGCCTCTTCTAAGGGGGGCTGGGTGACTAGAATCCCATCTCAGCAGAGAATTTGAGGAGGTGGGTTTTCTGTAGGTTTTAGTTATCAACCGACCATTCTCTCCTCTTTCAATGCTGATGTCTAGGAATGATAGTTTATGTCTATCCGCCTCAAAGGTAAATTGAAGGCCCAGATCGTTCTTGTTCAAACTTTTTACAAAATTACCAAACCCCTCCTTATCTCCTTTCCAAATTATGAACACATCGTCGATGTAGCGGAGCCAGAGCACAATACTCTCCTCCGCCACATCCATGTGCTCTCCAAATACAATGTTTTCCTCCCACCAACCCAGGAGCAAATTTGCATACGATGGCGCACATGGGCTACCCATCGCAGTGCCCCAGAGCTGGTGGAAGTACTCTCCATTGAATAGGAAAAAATTCCTAGTGAGGCAAAATTCAAGGGCCTTAATGACAAACTGATTGTGTTCAGAGAACTGGATACCCCTGGTTTTTAGATAGTAGTCCGCAGCCATTAGACCTTTGATATGGGGGATAGATGAATATAAGGCCTCTACATCGATTGAACCCAATATCATATTGGTGTCCAAATCGATGTTGTCAAGTTTCACCAAAAGATCTGTGGTGTCCCGGATGTATGAACTTAGGGAAATGACAAATGGTCTAAGGATTTGGTCTACATATAATCCTAGATTCTGTGTTAGACTCCCGATCCCAGAGACGATGGGTCTTCCCTTTAGAGGGACCAGACCCTTATGCACTTTTGGTAAGGCATAAAAGGTAGCAACAACAGGATGCGTTGGTGTCAAAAATTCCTTTTCGTTTTTATCAATAATTTTAGAATGAAAGGCTCCATCAATTAATCCTTTAAATCCTTTCACAAAGGATTCTGTGGGATTACTCTTAAGCCTTTCATAACCCATGGATCTCTGTAACAGGGAGTAACAGAGTGTTTTGTATTGGACCACGTCCATCACCACTATGTTACCCCCTTTGTCCGATGGTTTTATTATTATAGATTTGTCCCTTTCTAGATCCAACAACCCATCCATTTCTTTTTTGGAAAGGTTGTGAAATCTACGTTTTTTGATCCTCTCTATTTCCATCAAATCCTTAGAGACTAGGTTCAGAAAGACATCTATAGCACCAGCATCACTGCTGGTAGGTGGCATACGTGTACTCTTAATTTTTAACGCTGTAAAGGGTCCTTTACCTTGTACATTAGGGTCCACATCCCCCAGATGATACAAAAATCTAACATCATTTAACAAATCTTCATTAATCCCCAATTCAGCACAGCTTTTTTTATCAACGTTAATGAAGTGCTTTTTCCACTTTAACTTCCGAACAAATAAATTGAGGTCTTTGGTGGTTTCGAAACATTCAAAGTCAGAGGTAGGCACATATGACATGCCTTTACTAAGGACCGCCATCTGTTCACTACTGAGGGATTTTGAGGATAGATTGATAATATGATTATTCAATTGGGGATCCGGTTGTTGAATCTGTTCCTTAGAGGGTAGTTGGAGTCTAAAAAATGCTCCCTCTGTGGTGAGCCTCGACCCACTCCCCTTCCCCCCCCCCGTGAGCCACCTCTCCCTCTGACTCTTCCTCTACTGTGTTTAAATCTAACCTCGAAATCAGAATATTCTGCCTCCGAGGAAGATATATCAGTATCTTGTGTGCGATTATTTTTGGTCACCGTATAAGCTTTGTTTTCACGGAACTCCTGTAAGTCCCGAATAAAAAAAATTTGTTCGGAAGTTAAAGTGGAAAAAGCACTTCATTAACGTTGATAAAAAAAGCTGTGCTGAATTGGGGATTAATGAAGATTTGTTAAATGATGTTAGATTTTTGTATCATCTGGGGGATGTGGACCCTAATGTACAAGGTAAAGGACCCTTTACAGCGTTAAAAATTAAGAGTACACGTATGCCACCTACCAGCAGTGATGCTGGTGCTATAGATGTCTTTCTGAACCTAGTCTCTAAGGATTTGATGGAAATAGAGAGGATCAAAAAATGTAGATTTCACAACCTTTCCAAAAAAGAAATGGATGGGTTGTTGGATCTAGAAAGGGACAAATCTATAATAATAAAACCATCGGACAAAGGGGGTAACATAGTGGTGATGGACGTGGTCCAATACAAAACACTCTGTTACTCCCTGTTACAGAGATCCATGGGTTATGAAAGGCTTAAGAGTAATCCCACAGAATCCTTTGTGAAAGAATTGAAAGGATTAATTGATGGAGCCTTTCATTCTAAAATTATTGATAAAAACGAAAAGAAATTTTTGACACCAACGCATCCTGTTGTTGCTACCTTTTATGCCTTACCAAAAGTGCATAAGGGTCTGGTCCCTCTAAAGGGAAGACCCATCGTCTCTGGGATCGGGAGTCTAACACAGAATCTAGGATTATATGAAGACCAAATCCTTAGACCATTTGTCATTTCCCTAAGTTCATACATCCGGGACACCACGGATCTTTTGGTGAAACTTGACAACATCGATTTGGACACCAATATGATATTGGGTTCAATCGATGTAGAGGCCTTATATTCATCTATCCCCCATATCAAAGGACTAATGGCTGCGGACTACTATCTAAAAACCAGGGGTATCCAGTTCTCTGAACACAATCAGTTTGTCATTAAGGCCCTTGAATTTTGCCTCACTAGGAATTTTTTCCTATTCAATGGAGAGTACTTCCACCAGCTCAGGGGCACTGCGATGGGTAGCCCATGTGCGCCATCGTATGCAAATTTGCTCCTGGGTTGGTGGGAGGAAAACATTGTATTTGGAGAGCACATGGATGTGGCGGAGGAGAGTATTGTGCTCTGGCTCCGCTACATCGACGATGTGTTCATAATTTGGAAAGGAGATAAGGAGGGGTTTGGTAATTTTGTAAAAAGTTTGAACAAGAACGATCTGGGCCTTCAATTTACCTTTGAGGCGGATAGACATAAACTATCATTCCTAGACATCAGCATTGAAAGAGGAGAGAATGGTCGGTTGATAACTAAAACCTACAGAAAACCCACCTCCTCAAATTCTCTGCTGAGATGGGATTCTAGTCACCCAGCCCCCCTTAGAAGAGGCATTCCAAAGGGACAATACCTACGAATGAAAAGAAACTGCTCTAATCACAGAGATTTCAGAGAACAAGCCGATGACTTGAGATCTCGGTTTTTGGAGCGTGGATATCCTGATGATATCCTCAAGGAGGCATTCAAGACTACTGTAGTCAAAGATAGAAAAGAGCTATTAATTCCAAAACAGAAAAACACAGATGAAGGAACGATCAGATTTATAACAAAATATTCTAATGGATCCAATGACTTGAGGGAAATTATGAAACGGCATTGGCCAATTCTCCTCATGGATCAAGACCTTCTAGGAATTTTACCTGGTACCCCACAAATTACGTTCAGAAAAGGTCGTTCTATCAAGGATAGACTAGTCCGTAGCCATTTTTCCTTAAACACTAACATTAGATCTACTTGGCTGGGTACCCAACCCAAAGGGTGTTTTAAGTGTGGCAACTGCAAATACTGTGCATCAATCACACAGGACACTAATTTTCGCAGTAGTGTCACAAGAAGAACTTTTCCCATACAACAGTTTATTAATTGTAGATCGGTTGTAGTTGTGTACAAGATTGTAGATGTAGTTTAGAATACGTTGGCAAAACCAAGAGAGAGTTCAGAGTGAGAGTGGGAGAGCATCATAGGGATATCATAAACAAACGAGATACAACAGTGGCGAATCACATCAACCAGGCCCACAATGGGGATTTTAAGGCTGTCAGTTTCATAGGCATTGAAAAAGTCCCAAAAAATCAAAGAGGAGGTGATTGGGATAAGCGAATCCTCCAGAGAGAAACCTTCTGGATTTTCTCACTACGAACAGTACATCCCAAGGGACTTAATGAACTCCTCACTTATTCTTCCTTCTTGTAGGGAGTACTTTAATAGGGCCATCAAAGTATAGGGAGAGCCGCCGTCGAGTGGGGGCGCCATTTGCGCAGGAATTAGGGTGCCAACCTCCGCGCTAGGTAGGTGACATATAGAGAGGGTATAATAGGGTAAGTTCTAGTGAGCACCCTTCTCTATCCTTCCCTAAAAAGTTCCGTGGTGTCCAGTATTTACCATGCAACATCTATTGATCAATTGACTATTTTTTCTGAAATTTTAATCATACGTTTTGTATCCTGAATATGGTGTAAAAATTGTTTTTTGGACTTAGGAATGCACTGAAAATGTCCCTTGTTTGGGTTATCAGCAAAAAATAAAAAATGTTTTTTGCTGATCTCTTGTTATTATACACGTCTCTAATGCATTGATACTAGTGTTATCTAAATGGGAATAGTTGTATAATTTTCTTTTTTAGCCCGAGCCCTACTCTCTAGAAGGAGATGCCTAACGCTAGATAGACATGTACAATAGCGGCTGGTTGCTATGGGCACGGGTGAGTCACATGAACGCGATGTGTTTACATCGCTGTTTTTACCGGATGTGATGCTATTGACGTCCAGACGAACCCAGGAAGTGGGGCATATGATCTGGTCAATACGCGTCACCGGATGTGACGTTTCGTCCCTTAGACATGCCCAGGAAGTGGGGCAGGAGAGGAGTCTAGGGGCCTGAACAAGATGGAAACCGGAAGTGCCAACCCCGGCGTCCGGAAGTGGGGATAGACCGCGGGACTTCTGAAAGTATTTAAAAGATAACGAGAGCGCGATATGGCGCGCAATGCCACTGGACTATATGCCACTACTCCCCTGATGAATTTGTGGTAGATGAAACGCGTTGGGAGACATATAGAGGGAATCGAGCTTCCCAGCGATGCGCTGATATGTGGAGCCCCCTAGCTGTGAGCAGTATTTGGGTACCGTCATTGAAAACAACGTTATCTGAGATAAGTACATTATGATCTATTCACACTCTAGAGAGGTGATTTGTGGTCAGTAATCTAAAGGAGACTCTATACATTTCCTCTCTGAGGGTGTCTGATGTATGTACAGTGGCTCACTTTTCTGTTTATATTCATGTCCTATATGGACTGTTATAGAGCCTAGAGAATAGTATTAACCATATAAGGACAATTTATATGTGGGGCCATAGACCACTCATCCTAATTTATAATGATATAATGAGTGCCCCATTGTTCCATATGGGTGATTTCAGGCGGCATTGAATCATTTTTTAATCACTTCAGCACGAGCACTTTGTATGGCACTTTTTGTTGTTATATGTTTTTAAAGCTACATTAAAAGTTAAGTTTTATTTAAAACTGGTCCGTACCAATCTGCTACAAAAAATAAATCTGTAGTTTGTATGCATACTTTACAAGTTGCATGAAACAACTGTAGTTTTTGAAGCTCCAGTAGAAATCCAAGCAATAACACCACAGTTATAGTAATAAAACTGAGAAAAAATCGTGACTGTACAGTATGTGTAGGAAGATAATGCCTGCTTTCCCAACTGTGTACTGTGCATACAAGCTTTATGTTGGTAAAGAGCTCGTCAAAGAAGCCAGTTAGGATTCCGACGACCTCCTAGCAGGATCTAACAACCAGAGACCAAAACAAGCCCTCATTAGCACAAGGAAATGTGACTGTGGTCTTACGTTATTAAATCCACTACAATGCTTTAATGTTTCCTTTCCTGTTCTAAACCTACAGTCCTTTTATTAAACTTTCTTTTAGATTACTTTTTAAAGGTTTACTAGGAACATTCAAAATTTCTTTATTTAAAGGGTTGAATGTGTGTTTTTTAATATAGATTATAATAATACATTCTAAGTGATCAGCTAAACTTGAAACAACACTGATTGACTAACCAGGCAAACAGGGCAAAATAACTACCGACTGGACACTACTCCTGTTGAAATTCCTATCCCACCCTACCCCCAAATATTTTCCTTTTCTATATTTTTCCCCTTCTCTCTAACTACTATCTTTATATTTAATTGAAAGTTTATACTCTGATGCGACTATTGTCTTGGACTTACGAGTTTAAGCCTTTCATAACCTAGCTATTGTCTGTTCTGTCATATAGCAAAATGCCACAAATAGCAACAAAAGAGATGCTAACAGTTGTTCGAAGCGTCCGGACGAAAATCTATGAAGCCAACGATACTTGTTCGTACTTGTCGCATATTTTGTTATTCTTGTCTATGTTAAAACAATAAAAAGATGTTAAAAACAAAAACAAAACATTCTAAGTGGACACTCGCAGAAATGTGAGCAGAGCTCACCAATTTTAAGCCCCTAATGCACAATATATGGCTGTTGCTCCAACGATTGTCCAACAGAAATCTCTCCTGAGTCCCCTCTGTTATAAATGATGACTGAAATTAGACTTGATGGAACATTCTCTACCCAGACACTCGGCTGAAGTTGTTCAAATAATACTAATAAAATAGGAGAGAGGAGGGGGCGCTCCTGGTGTGATACCCGGTGGTCAAATAGAAGAGGTTAGGAACAAAGTGCACTAACCTGCCATGGTTATGCTGCCGGCATAACAACGTTTGCAGAGCCTGTTGTGCTTAACATGCACCATTCGTCATCCTGGCTTCCAGGTTCAGAGGTTAGCCAGTCACAAGGGGCGTCACGTGCTGCACCAAGCAGCTCACCCAGAAGGGTGTAAAATGCAAGCAAAGAGAAGTACGGCTGATGAAGTCGGATTCACCGCCGAAAAGCTTTATGAGGACGTAATGACCAAGTAAAGAAGTTTCTTTTCCATCCAAAACAAGTGTCTGTCTTGGTCTGAGCGCCCTAATCAGCCGTACTTCTCTTTCCAAATAATACTAATGGCCGAGTAGGGAATTCTGCGCTCAAGTGGGAATCAATGCACACTGATCCTACATAGAGGCAGTACAGAGACCGAAGGTAACCCTGAAGGAGATGCAGAGACTGGAGTGTCTGTCCATACGACCACGACCGTACACTTGTAAGGCTCTTTTTAAGTTTGCCAAAAATCTTTTGGGTGCCTCCTCAAATGTATGGAGGAAGCTGTTGCAGACTGATGAGACCAAAACTGAACTTTTTGGCCACCAAGGTAAATGCTATGTTTGGAGCCAAACCAACACAGTTCATCATCCCAAGAATACCCTCCCCACAGTGCAACATGGTGATGGTAGCATCATGCTGTGGGGATATTATTTGGCAGCAGTGAAAGGGGAAATAGTTTGAGTTGAGGGGAAGATAGATGGTATGAAATATAGGGCTATTTTTGAGGAAAACCTGTCTTTGTCAGTGATTTGAGACTGAGACTGAGGTTTACTTTCCTACAAGACCCAAAGCATACTGCTAAAGTAACACTCCAGTACATTAAGGGGAAACATGTAAATGTTTTGGAGTGGCCAAGTCAAAGCCCAGACCATAATCCAACTGAAAATCTGTAGTCAGACTTGGTAGGGTAGCAAAACCCGAAAAATGCCAAGGGGTTGAATACTTTTTCAAGCCACTGTATGTTTTACTCTGAAATGCTGCAGTGTTTTTGACAAAATATACTTTGAAAGTACAGTGGGAGTATATGCCTCAGGCTGGATAGTTTAAGACATAGGTTCCTGGTGACTTTTACAATCCCCTTGACTGATAGGCATCTCCCCATTAACAGACATAGGGAGAGAACTGTTAGTCATTGGGAGTGGAACAGGAAGAAGCTGCCCAGTACCTGCTGCTGACTAATCAGTCAAGATGCATAGGCCTGATTCATCATGATCGGTGTTGCTCAGAGGCATGTTGGAGTCATATCTGATTCAACTAAAGAGATACTGGACTAAGATTTGTGACTTAAGGTATGTCACTGCTTGTTATGAATTAGATTAGTTGTGAGGTCACTTCCCCGCCCCGCCCCTGATCCATCCATTTTGGAGAAGCTGCCCAAACTCAAAACATTTACTGTAAGACTGCAAACTTTTTTGGGCAACTTAATGTCGCAAAAAAATTTGAGACTTTTCAGAGTTTTGTGCAATAACGGCTTTTTAAATTTTGCTTTCTCTGAAATACTGCATCATTTCAGACTAAAACATACATGGCCCTCAATAATAAGGGTTTCACATGAGCGTTTTTGTGCGCAGTGTTTGCGGCGCATACATGCGCATGCGTCATGCGCCCCTATCTTTAACATGTGGGGCGCATGGACTTGCGTTTGCATGCGTCTTCTGGGCAAGTGTGGCGCCAAGCGCAACATGTTGCATTTTTCTGGCGCCAATTTTCAGTCTAAAAAACACATGCGCACTGTTGCGCACGGAGTGCGCCAAAAAAATGCATCAAAGTCTATGGGAGCGCTTCTGTGCACAGTGACATGCGCACGACTGCGTTAGCGTGCGCATGCGTTGTCTGAGCAGGGACTGTCTTGACAAATTCCTGACCAACCCCCGAAAGAAGATACATAAATATAGTGGGTGGGCATTGTTTTTACTTCACAATTCTACAGACTCTGGAGAGGACAGCACAGCTTTGGGACATGTAAGTATACCAGCAAATGTTTTATTTTTTTTTTGTTTTTGCTTTTAGCCCTGCAGTGTGTTTTTTTTTTTTTGGTGTATTTATTCTTGCAGAATTTAGGAGGATCATGCCATCAAGCAGTGAGAATTCCCACAGTGGACAACCCAGTGAAGTGAGTACATTATAAACTGTTCGTAAGTATTCACTGTCACTTCTACACATGTGTAAAATTATTACTTTTTCTTCACAGAGCTCTTCAAGTGGTGATGAAACACAGGAGCAGCCAACTCGGGCCGAGCAGCGGTGGCAACACGGCGTGTAAGTTTTTTTTTTTTTTTAACCCCATGAGGAAGCCTGCAGCAGTGCCTGTGACAGATCGCTGATCTGTCCCAGTGATCTGTGATGTGACAGATCAGCGATCTGTCATATGACAGTTATGTCCCCCCCTGTGACATTTAATAAAGCTAAAAAAAGTGTAAAAATAATTTAAAACAAATCGCTAAATAAATTTAAAAAAAATAAAAAAATATTCCCTAATAAATTAATTTTTTGAAAATAAAAAAAACAAATAAAATTACACATATTTGGTATCGCCGCGTCCGTAATGACCCGTCCTATAAAACTGTCCCATTAGTTAACCCTTTTAGCGAACCCCGTAAAAAATCAAACTAAAAAACGAAGCAAAAAAATAATGCTTTATCATCATACCGCCGAACAAAAAATGCAGTGACGCGCGATCAAAAAGACGGATATAAATAACCATTGTACTGCTGAAAACGTCATCTTGTCCCGCAAAAAACGAGCCGCCACACAGCGTCATCAGCGAAAAAAGAAAAAAGTTTTAGCTCGCAGAATAAAGAGATGCAAAAATAATTATTTTTTATATAAAATTGTTTTCATTGCATAAAAGCATAAAAACATAAAAAAAAAACAAATGAGGTATCGCTGTAACCGTACTTACCCGAAGAATAAAACCGCTTTATCAATTTTACCGCACGCGGAACGGTGTACCCCCAAAAGAAATTCTTGAATTGCTGGTTTTTGTTCATTCTGCGTCCCAAAAATCGGAACAACAAGCGATCAAAAAATGTCACGTTGCCGAAAATGGTACCAATAAAAACGTCAACTCTTCCCACAAAAATTAAGACCTCACATGACTCGGTGGGTCAAAATATGGAAAAATTATAGCTCTCAAAACGTGGTGATGCATAAACTATTTTTACAATAAAAAGCGTCTTTTATCATGCCAAAAATAAAAACCCGCTATAAATAGTAAATCAAACCCCCCCCCGTTATCACCCCCTTAGTTAGGGAAAAATGAAAGGAATGAAATTTTACCACTAACATGAAGTACAATATGTCACGAAAAAACAATGTCAGAATCACCAGGATCCATGGAAGCAATCCTGAGTTAATTACCTTATAAAGGGACAGTGGTCAGAATTGTAAAAATTGGCCCGGGAATTAACATGCAAACTACCCTTGGGAGTAAAGGGGTTAAACTATTATATCATTCAAACATTCATGTCTTTCTTTCAATTCTAGGTTCCACAGCGGGACGAGGAGGAGGAGGAGGTGAATAACGACCTTCTCATCACATCTGTCCATGAACGACTTCCGTTGTGGGACAACCGTGATCCTCTGCATTCCGACGCAGTAGTGATACGGCGGCTGTGGAACGAGGTGGCCAAATCGCTGTGGGATGGATGGGACAATGCCTCAGCTAGGGGTCAAAAGGACTTTCGTAAGTATTGCGACAACGCAGCAGTGATAGAGTTGGCCGTGATCACACAACCGTGTGTGATGTGATGAACTCCTGCGAGTTTATTGCATCACATACGGTTGTGTTTTATCATGGTCAAAAGTGCTATTGTTTAATTTTTTTTTTCTTTCACCGTGAAGAAAGTAAAAACTAGATGGCGTTCCATGAAGGACCGCTTCAATAGGGACCTGAGGCAGGAGGGCCAGGTTCGAAGCGGTGCTGCTGCTGCAAGGTCCAAGTACAAGTATCATCGTCTGCTTAGGTTCCTGAGACCGGTCCTTTCACGCCGAGCGTAAGTACTTTGTTGTTGTATTCCATTGTGTTGTGTTTACATTATCTGAATTTTTATATTCCACAGGAGTTGGCGAATGTAAAATTTTTTAATTTTTGTATACTAATGTTTTCCTTCTCTTTTCACAGAACCCATAGCAGCACCGTAGAACCTGGACCGGCATCAGGAGCGGTCCTTCGTGCAACGCCATCGGACCCGTCCCAGCCATCACACAGCGAAGCGGTAAGTAGGCCTGCAGCACAGTCTGGAGAACCGGCAGCCGGTCCATCCGGTCTTCCCCTGTCCGAGTCCTCTGCCCCTCCTTTTTTTGGCTCTTCCCGCCAGCGGGGCTCGGACAGGCCACTCATGCCCGAGTTTGGTTTGTACATTTGGGCACGGTCTTCCAGAATTGCTTCAAGGCGCTGGGTGACACAGCGCAAACTGGTTTTTCCAATGTCACCCGACGCCTTGAACAACTGGAAGTCGAGCTCCAGAGACCGGCAAGACATTTCTTTAGTGCCATAGAGAAGGGCATGTCGGAAAACCTAACGCCGGAACTCCAGCTTACTGTGATGCAGGCCTGCAATGCAGCATATGTCAATGCTATGCAGCAGACTCAGCGGCTGCCTCTCCACCAGTACCACAGCTGTCAAGTCCAACAATACCGAGTTCTGCTGCATATCATTGTGCGGCCACCACCATGACCACAGCCGCCCAACACCACTACACCATGCCGGGTGCTGGGGACCGCCACTACACCGCTCCGCCGAGTCCTGCTCATGTGAGGACGTCCACCACCACCAGGCTAGCTCACTACACAGAGCAGACGCTGGGTCCTGCTCATGCAAGGAGGTCCACCACCACCAGGCCAGCCCACCACACAGAGCAGAAGCTGGGTCCTGGTCATGCACGGAGGTCCACCACCACCAGGCCAGACCACAACACAGAGCAGACGCAGGGTACATTGACCACACCCATCACCAGGCCGTGAACAAGCACCCAAACACAGCGGAGCCACCCGTCCAAAAAAAGAAAAAGGAGAACTGTCCATGTGTCTCCACCATCACCTCCTCCAGCATCACCTACCCCTTTGTCTTTACCTTCCCATGTTTCACCTGCCAATGTGTCAACCTCCAGTATCCCTGATGTTCCTTCAAGCATACTTGGCACCTCCCCTGCACCCAACCCAAACGAATCTCCAACTTATCAATCCCCCTTTGCCCATAAATATTCACCTTAGTATCAGCCACCAACGTAATTTTGAAAAATAATTGTTTTTTTCCCCCCCCAACCAATGACTGTTTTTTGACTCACCCGTCGCCGGCAACACACCGTGTGCCGTATACCCAAAAGGTTTTTGACACCTCATATCTCCATGTCAGTTCCAATGTACAATGTACTCCTCTATTTTTCTTTGTTTGCTCGGCAGCTTTAGGTATCTTTCATTGAGCTATGAGGTGTCCAAAACAACACAAAGAGGAGGGGGTCAGGTCACCTTGCCAGTTGTCGGCACTATTGGACTCAGGATAATACCTTTTTCTATAGTTATTTTTTTAAAGATGTTATCAAAATTTCACATGTGGAGGTCAATTTCACCAGGTGTAATTAAACATAAAATGGACATTTTTTTGTTAAAAAAAGGTGTATTTTATTGGTTGCAACATTATCAAAAATAGTACTAGGTTTTTTAGGAACAGCAAAGAAAAGTAAATAATAAGCCCACAAACACTATACCGTTTGATCTTGCCATGACAAACTGCCAACATCGGAAACAAAATAGGCCGCAAATCTATCCCTCCCTGGATACATCCGTCATGATCACATATACAGCACCCCTGAGGTAGACTCAACCACAGGGATGGCGCCTACACCGCTGACGAGCATGCGTCGCTTTCATGGAAGACATTCCGACTGGCTCCGTCTTTCACTATCAACTCATGGTGGCAAAAGCAGTAAGCGCTTGCTTTTACGCTTGCCAAGAGTCTGACGACCCGGGTTCGAACCCTGTCATGGCTGGGAAGTGATATGTATTCTGTGGACTTAGAAAATGTTTTACCTGTGACAGACTTCCAGGTGGTCCGTTTTTCGTAAAGAACACGCCCGCTTGGGTGCTGGATCTCCAGAAGGCGACAATGGAGATCTTGGTGGCGACAGATGTAGGCCGTGTTTTGTGCATGCCAGCCCCGTGGGTAGCCCTCCAGCTAGGAGTTCCCCTTACCGTTTGGTCCGCGTCTCCTAGGGGGGACTCTTTCTGGTTGGCTGCCCGAGTCGGGTGCACATTCCTGGGTTACTCAATCCACGAATCCTTCTGCTTGGGTGCTGGATCCTCCAGAAGGCGACAATGGAGATCTTGGTGGCGGCAGACGGACAGATGTAGGCCGTGTTTTGTGCATGCCAGCCCCGTGGGTAGCCCTCCAGCTAGGAGTTCCCCCTACCGTTTGGTCCGCGTCTCCTAGGGGGGACTCTTTCTGGTTGGCTGCCCGAGTCGGGTGCACATTCCTGGGTTACTCAATCCACGAATCCTTCTGCTTGGGTGCTGGATCCTCCAGAAGGCGACAATGGAGATCTTGGTGGCGGCAGACGGACAGATGTAGGCCGTGTTTTGTGCATGCCAGCCCCGTGGGTAGCCCTCCAGCTAGGAGTTCCCCCTACCGTTTGGTCCGCGTCTCCTAGGGGGACTCTTTCTGGTTGGCTGCCCGAGTCGGGTGCACATTCCTGGGTTACTCAAGCCACGAATCCTTCTGCTTGGGTGCTGGATCCTCCAGAAGGCGACAATGGAGATCTTGGTGGCGGCAGACGGACAGATGTAGGCCGTGTTTTGTGCATGCCAGCCCCGTGGGTAGCCCTCCAGCTAGGAGTTCCCCTTACCGTTTGGTCCGCGTCTCCTAGGGGGGACTCTTTCTGGTTGGCTGCCCGAGTTGGGTGCACATTCCTGGGTTACTCGAGCCACGAAGCCTTCTGCTTGGGTGCTGGATCTCCAGAAGGCGACAATGGAGATCTTGGTGGCGGCAGATGGACAGATGTAGGCCGTGTTTTGTGCATGCCAGCCCCGTGGGTAGCCCTCCAGCTAGGAGTTCCCCCTACCGTTTGGTCCACGTCTCCTAGGGGGACTCTTTCTGGTTGGCTGCCCGAGTCGGGTGCACATTCCTGGGTTACTGGAGCCACGAATCCTCCTGCTTGGGTGCGGGATCTCCAGAAGGCGAAAATGGAGATCTTGGTGTCGGTAGATAGACAAATGTAGGCCGCGCCCGGCTGAAACAAAACGACTGTTCCTTTGGGCGGGACAACTATGACCGAGGTGGATCACTTTGGCCGCGGCCGGGCTGTGAACTCCCGACCCCCAGCTCAGACCCACCCTGAGTAGATTCGGAAGGGGGCTTAATGGTCGGTTGGCGGGCTTAATATTCGTCCTGTAGCGGTCGGTTGGTGGGCTTAATATTCGTCCTGTAGCGGTCGGTTGGTGGGCTTAATATTCGTCCTGTAGCGGTCGGTTGGTGGGCTTAATATTCGCCCTGAAAGCGGTGGCTGGAAGTCAGAGAGTGAAATATATGTCTGAGAGTGTCCCAAATGAGGCCCCAAACTGGGGGTGAAATTTCTGGATCCTGGGCGGAAGGTTGAATTTTGGGTGAAAAAACCGAATTTTGGGACTTAGAAAAATTTCGAGATGTGTCAGACTTCCAGGAAGGGGGCGCCTCGGGAGGTGTACCCAGGAGGCTTCCAGGAGCCTGGGTACACTTTTCAGAAAGTACCGTTGGGACTTAGAAAAATTTTCAGGATTTTTGGACTTAGTGCGTTTTTTGGATTTTTGTGCAAAAATCAGATTTCCCCTTCTCCCACCGCTCTGGGGCGTCAATATGATGTGGGGACCCGAGGGAGAGTGCCTCCCATGAGGGTAGAATGTGTGGTTTTTGGGGGGAAAGTCGAATTATGGAGCAAAAACCATTTTTTGGGACTTAGAAAAATTTCGAGATGTGACAGACTTCCAGGAAGGGGGCGCCTCGGGAGGTGTACCTAGGAGGCTTCCAGGGGCCTGGGTACACTTTTCAGAAAGTACCGTTGGGACTTAGAAAAATTTTCAGGATTTTTGGACTTAGAGCGATTTTTGGATTTTTGTGCAAAAATCAGATTTCCCCTTCTCCCACCGCTCTGGGGCGTCAATATGTTGAGGGGACCCGAGGGAGAGTGCCTCCCATGAGGGTAGAATGTGTGACTTTTGGGGGGAAAGTCGAATTATGGAGCAAAAACCATTTTTTGGGACTTAGAAAAATTTCGAGATGTGTCAGACTTCCAGGAAGGGGGGAGTCTCAGGAGGTGTACCTAGGAGGCTTCCAGGGGCCTGGGTACACTTTTCAGAAAGTACCGTTGGGACTTAGAAAAATTTTCAAGATTTTTGGACTTAGAGCGATTTTTGGATTTTTGTGCAAAAATCGAATTTTCCCTTCTCCCACCGCTCTGGGGCGTCAATATGATGTGGGGACCCGAGGGAGAGTGCCTCCCATGAGGGTAGAATGTGTGGCTTTTGGGGTGAAAGTCGAATTTTGGAAGTAATTGAGTTTTGAGGACAAAAAAGTTTCTTGAGAACAAAAATGTTTCTTGAGGACAAAAAAAAAAGTGAAAAAGAACCGGAATGAGGAATTTTCTGGCTGCCGCATCCGCCCTACAGTGACTGGAGTTCGGGTACATTTCCGACTTCGTCCCCTTAAAGTGGGGACGTTGTCCCGCAATGCATATACATAGGAATGCGCACCTGCAGCAGAATACAGGAGAGAGTGCTCTCTCTACCCCGATGGATGGCGATTGTTTCTCTGGTTCTCCGGCTCGGGTAGGCGACTTTAGAAGGTGGTCCCTCTTGTTGTGGAAGTTGCGGCTGAGACTGAACTTCCACAGCTCCAGGAGGGACTTTTGCTGGTCGTGAGTCCCAAGTGAGAGAAGCAATCTCGGGGTACCTGAGCCTGACCAGACCCTCCCCGGTGGTCCCTGGTCCTCTGAAGGGTGATTGCTGTCAGGGGGGCAAATCTGGAGTCCATAGCCGAGCTTGGGCTCTGGAAGGTGGACGCCCCTTCTGCCTATGTCCCCTCAGAGCAGGCTCGATGGTTCTCAGTCCCTGGCATTGGCTGGTGGTCCATGCCCAAGCTGGAGAAGCGATCCTGGGGTACCTGAGCTTGACCAGACCCTCCCTCGGTGGTCCCTGGTTCTCTGGAGGTGATGGATGTCAGTGGGGGCAAATCTGGAGTCCTTATGGGAAGGTGGACTCTGGTAGGCGGACGCCCCTTCTGCCTATGTCCCCTCAGAGCAGGCTCGATGGTTCTCAGTCCCCGGCATTGGCTGGTAGTCCATGCCCAAGCTGGAGAAGCGATCCTGGGGTACCTGAGCTTGACCAGACCCTCCCTCGGTGGTCCCTGGTTCTCTGGAGGTGATGGATGTCAGTGGGGGCAAATCTGGAGTCCTTATGGGAAGGTGGACTCTGGTAGGCGGACGCCCCTTCTGCCTATGTCCCCTCAGAGCAGGCTCGATGGTTCTCAGTCCCCGGCATTGGCTGGTGGTCCATGCCCAAGCATGAGAAGCGATCCTGGGGTACCTGAGCTTGACCAGACCCTCCCTCGGTGGTCCCTGGTTCTCTGGAGGTGATGGATGTCAGTGGGGGCAAATCTGGAGTTCTTGTGGGAAGGGGGACTCTGGTAGGCGGACGCCCCTTCTGCCTATGTCCCCTCAGAGCAGGCTCGATGGTTCTCAGTCCCCGGCAATGGCTGGTGGTCCATGCCCAAGCATGAGAAGTGATCCTGGGGTACCTGAGCTTGACCAGACCCTCCCTCGGTGGTCCCTGGTTCTCTGGAGGCGATGGCTGTCGTCAGGGGGGCAAATCTGGAGTCCTCGTGGGAAGGAGGGCTCTGGAAGGCGGACGCCCCCTCTGACTATGTCCCCTCAGAGCGTGCTCGATGGTTCTCAGTCCCTGGCTTTGGCTTGTGGGCCATCCCTGGGGTACATTCTTGCAAAAAAAAAAAACGACTAAGTGAAAAAGAACCGGAATGAGGAATTTTCTGGGTGCCGCATCCGCCCTACAGTGACTGGAGGCCGGGTACAGTTCTGACTTCATCCCCTTAAAGTGGGGACGTTGTCCCGCAATGCATATACATAGGAATGCGCACCTGCGGCAGAATACAGGAGAGAGTGCTCTCTCTACCCCGATGGATGGCGATTGTTTCTCTGGTTCTCCGGCTCGGGTAGGCGACTTTAGAAGGTGGTCCCTCTTGTTGTGGAAGTTGCAAAATACGGCCGAGACTGAACTTCCACAGCTCCAGGAGGGACTTTTGCTGGTCGTGAGTCCCAAGTGAGAGAAGCAATCTCGGGGTACCTGAGCCTGACCAGACCCTCCCCGGTGGTCCCTGGTCCTCTGAAGGGTGATCGCTGTCAGGGGGGCAAATCTGGAGTCCATAGCCGAGCTTGGGCTCTGGAAGGCGGACGCCCCTTCTGCCTATGTCCCCTCAGAGCAGGCTCGATGGTTCTCAGTCCCCGGCATTGGCTGGTGGTCCATGCCCAAGCATGAGAAGCGATCCTGGGGTACCTGAGCTTGACAAGACCCTCCCTCGGTGGTCCCTGGTTCTCTGGAGGTGATGGATGTCAGTGGGGGCAAATCTGGAGTCCTTATGGGAAGGGGGACTCTGGTAGGCGGACGCCCCTTCTGCCTATGTCCCCTCAGAGCAGGCTCGATGGTTCTCAGTCCCTGGCATTGGCTGGTGGTCCATGCCCAAGCATGAGAAGTGATCATGGGGTACCTGAGCTTGACCAGACCCTCCCTCGGTGGTCCCTGGTTCTCTGGAGGTGATCGCTGTCAGGGGGGCAAATCTGGAGTCCATAGCCGAGCTTGGGCTCTGGAAGGCGGACGCCCCTTCTGCCTATGTCCCCTCAGAGCAGGCTCGATGGTTCTCAGTCCCCGGCAATGGCTGGTGGTCCATGCCCAAGCATGAGAAGTGATCATGGGGTACCTGAGCTTGACCAGACCCTCCCTCGGTGGTCCCTGGTTCTCTGGAGGTGATGGATGTCAGTGGGGGCAAATCTGGAGTCCTTGTGGGAAGGGGGACTCTGGTAGGCGGACGCCCCTTCTGCCTATGTCCCCTCAGAGCAGGCTCGATGGTTCTCAGTCCCCGGCATTGGCTGGTGGTCCATGCCCAAGCATGAGAAGTGATCATGGGGTACCTGAGCTTGACCAGACCCTCACTCGGTGGTCCCTGGTTCTCTGGAGGTGATGGATGTCAGTGGGGGCAAATCTGGAGTCCTTATGGGAAGGGGGACTCTGGTAGGCGGACGCCCCTTCTGCCTATGTCCCCTCAGAGCAGGCTCGATGGTTCTCAGTCCCTGGCATTGGCTGGTGGTCCATGCCCAAGCATGAGAAGTGATCATGGGGTACCTGAGCTTGACCAGACCCTCCCTCGGTGGTCCCTGGTTCTCTGGAGGTGATCGCTGTCAGGGGGGCAAATCTGGAGTCCATAGCCGAGCTTGGGCTCTGGAAGGCGGACGCCCCTTCTGCCTATGTCCCCTCAGAGCAGGCTCGATGGTTCTCAGTCCCCGGCAATGGCTGGTGGTCCATGCCCAAGCATGAGAAGTGATCATGGGGTACCTGAGCTTGACCAGACCCTCCCTCGGTGGTCCCTGGTTCTCTGGAGGTGATGGATGTAAGTGGGGGCAAATCTGGAGTCCTTATGGGAAGGGGGACTCTGGTAGGCGGACGCCCCTTCTGCCTATGTCCCCTCAGAGCAGGCTCGATGGTTCTCAGTCCCCGGCAATGGCTGGTGGTCCATGCCCAAGCATGAGAAGTGATCATGGGGTACCTGAGCTTGACCAGACCCTCCCTCGGTGGTCCCTGGTTCTCTGGAGGTGATGGATGTCAGTGGGGGCAAATCTGGAGTCCTTGTGGGAAGGGGGACTCTGGTAGGTGGACGCCCTTTCTGCCTATGTCACCTCAGAGCAGGCTTGATGGTTCTTAGGTAGTATGATTTGTTACCCTCCGGATCGATTTCCATACTGCCTCCCTGCTCATTCTCTGATGCACTGCTTGAAGGCATCACTGGTGACTGATTGTCGGCTTCATCCTTCTTTCCTGCATTTACCACCAGCTCGTGGGCATGACACATATCTGTCAGAGTCTTCTCCCGGTACACTCTCTCAGCCATGTCATTTGTATGTGCCAAGTACCGTGCAAACAGTCGCTTTTCACAGTCCGTGTATTGTGAAGTTGTCCAGGTTTCACATACCCGTCGCACTAGGTGGCTAGTGATGTTCGGGAGGTTGTAGCTATGGAGGAAATCATAATGTCAGTACCTGTTTCTACACATGCCCATGCATCATTCGGCTCGTGGCCGTCTTACCTCGAATGGTATTGCCTGAGGCCCACGGATGGATTTGCTATGGCCTTCCCCGTACACGTCACAAAGAAATTAGTGACCTTCCTTCGGCCAGCGGTATAGACAGGTCGGACATGTTCTGCATACACTTTGAACCACTGAAAAAGGAAAAAGAGAGGGGTTTGCTCCCCATGTGGAGTGGTGTTGCCTGGGCTCCCTGACTGGTTGAGTCCCTTACCGATTCTTCTTCCTCTGAAAGTACGAACACTGCGACCTGAGTGGTGGAACATTTGTGAGTCTTCACACCGACAACTGTCATCTGTCTGTCGTGGTACACGTGATGGATCCTCTCGGTCCACTCTGAAACCTGATGTGGAAAGTTATTGAACTGGTGCATGGGAGACCGCTGACCCACAGGGTCTGACTACTTACCGTCATGTTACGGATGACACCTGGTCTCTGGAGATTTTTCAGAACCAGCAGGGCCTGGAGGTAGAGTGCAATTTCCCGGCGTTCTTCATTTGATCCGCCCTCTTCCACAGAGGCTATGCTGGCTAGAAAAGTTGGCCTTGCCTCCTCCAGAATAATCTGGCAGTCCACGGGCGATTTTAGCGGCTTCCTCAGTAGATCGTACCTGGGGAAAAATAAGAGGAATTATTGAACATACATGGCAAAAATCAAGCCGCATATGCGATACTTTGAAGGGTGTGTACCGCTTACTAACAGACTCCTTGCAGGCGCCCTTGTACAATGTCTTCTGTAGGTCCTCAGTGTGATTCATGAATACCTCACAGGCCTTGTAGAGTTCTGGCTTTTCTATTCTCAGTCCCGTGGCCCTCATCTGATAGACAGTGAATCTCCGTATATGCTTCAGCATTCTGAGGGAGGTCTGTTTCGATAGCTGGAGGTTTCCGAGTTTTTCAAAAAATTCATTGATTTTATTTGGCTTCAGTAGGTACTCCAGGGTTACTCTTCTCGGGTTCACAAAGAAGAGGAACCTGGAAACATTTGAGACCTCCTGTTGGCAGTTTGGCACCCCGTGTGTAATGGTTAGGTATGAGCGGAAACCTTTGAACATAGCGTCGTTCATTGAGTGTCGCTTATACAAGCCGGCCATCTTTGTAGCGGTGCGATTTTTGTCCTTCCACTGCCTTTTCTGAATTCTTAAATCGCTACCGTCAGTGACCTCCTCATCTTCCATGGGGTCAGAACAGGCCCCTGTGTGGGCAGTCTCTGAGCGAGGGCTTTCTTGAAAACTTTCCACAGGCTGTAAAAGTGAAGCCTCATCCGATGCATCTGGCTCTGCCAGGGGCAGGGGGCTGTCTGCAGGCCGTAAAAGCAAAGGTATATCGATCTCATCTGAAGCTAGCTCTGCCAGGGGCAGGGGGCTTTCTGCAGGCCGTAAAAGCAAAGGGATATCGATCTCATCCGAATCTAGCTCCGTCAGGGGCATAGTGCCTGGGCAGAGCTCCAAAATGGCTGGTGGTACCTGAGCGGGCTCTTCAGAGCTCAGTGGCGGGATTTGATGCTCAAACCTAGGCTTGTTGGCTATTAAAAATCCGCGACCTTCTAAGAAGGATACAGTCTCCTCCAAGGACTGGAGAGGCTTGAGGTCATTGAAGCGGATAGTTGTACCTCTTTCGGCAATGCATTTGAGCTGAAACTTGGCTGATGCAAGGGCAGCTTTTATATCAGAATCACTCTGGGTCCTCAGACATGTCCTCCTAAGATGTGTGGAAAGGTATTTCGTTGCTCTGTGGCATACGGGACATGTAAGTGGAGTCCGGGGGTGACTGCGGGGATACAAGCAATAGAACCGGTCACCTTCCCTGCACGTATGTCATATGTCTATATGTGGTGGACGAATGTCTTCTACTCACCGCTCCATTTTGAAGTGTCCAGCATAACAGTCCGGTAACCCGTGCGCACCTCGGGGTGTGAGTCAGCCACACGTGAAAGACGCCAGCGGAGGTGATCGGAAATAACTTGCCGGAAATCCGCATACCTCATCACGGGGGGTGAACCAGCCACATGGTTGACGCCTCTACGGATGCCGAGCACCAATAGTGCTGGGGCAAAGATCTCCGCTTCGAGCCGTCTGTCATGATCACTTCCGTGGCATCACGGCGGTTGACACATCCCAAGCGGTGGCGCCTATACGGTTGAGGATCATCCATATCGTTTCTGTAACGATCCCTCCCTTGTCCTATTTCAACTGTTGTCCTCAGAGGGTGTTGCTGGTAATCTGGCAATGGGTTAGAAATAGGTTCATCAATTTGAACGTTGGGTCGCTCTTTAGCCATTATGTAGTTGTGGAGAACGACATACGTGTCCACCTCATCCACTGTTTCAATTTTTAGATTAATTGCTGTTTACAAAATGCGCCATTTTGAGACTAGGATACCAAAGGCGCACTCCACAGTTCTTTCCCTGGACAGTCTGTAGTTAAAAATCCTTTTAGTATGGTCCAAGTCCCGACTGGAATATGGTTTAACGAGATAGGCACACATCTTGAAAGGCTTCATCCCCAACCACAACAAACGGCATTGCAGGTCCTTCTGTGTTGGGAAGAGGTTGTGGCTGAGGGAAATTGAAATTATTCAGATATAATCGTTGGCCCATGTCTGAGTCTTTAAATGTTCTCGAATCATTAGCACTTCCAAATGATCCGATGTCCACGGCCACAAAGCTGCAGTCCGCACCGGCAATGGCCATGAGCACTGTTGAAAAATATTTTTTATAATTGAAGTACTGAGATCCAGTTCTTGCTGGTTTGGTAATCTGGATATGTTTGCCATCCACTGCTCCAATACAGTTGGGAAAATCACAAACTTCATGGAATTTTGCAGCTTTGTCCTTCCATTGAAATATTACGTACCATAGTGTCACCAACAGACGTTCCTCAGCAGGAATCGCTCTCCGGAGCTGGGTATCCTGCCTGGTGATGGCTCCTTCAACGCGTCAAAGCAAATAACGGAAACTGTCTTGACACATCCTCGTGTAGTCGTAATATTTGTCCGGATTGTTATTTAGCTTGGTGAATAAAGAGTGATAAGCTCCAAAGCTCTCCCAGTCTTCCACAATAGGGTGTCGCCAAAATCGCCGACGCCTGCTTCTCCGGCTTTCTCTCTTCCGTTCTTCGTCACAAGCTACAACAAAAGCAAAAAACAAGCCGAGATCCAAATCAAGATTGCGGTACAATCTGTCCATTTGAAGATCCATCTTGACACAGGAGCAAAATGGGAGGATTTCTTCTCTGCAATGGTATATTTACAATAATCCCATGAGACACGCCCACTTGTGTCCCATTGGTGGTGTTTATCATTGAATTTCATCTGTCCTTTTTCTTTTTCTTCGATCGCATGCGCATAAAAACGCAAACGCATGCAAAAAACGCATAAGAACCGCTTGTAAACGCTGTGCTTTTAAGCGCATGCGTCGGAAAAAGGGTGCGTTGTCATGCGTTTTTCACGCTTCCCGTGGATCGGACAGCATGAATCAAATGACAGGTGCCTTTTACCTACAGCATCTGCTAATATCATGACGCATTCTGGTGTATGATTCAGAATTGGATTTAGAGTAGTCAGGAAAGTCAGGTGGTCAAAACACGACAGAATGCTGTCCCTGACCATATAATGACCTTCTGTGTGAAGATTGATGATAAGGCTTACCTTACAGACCCCGCCAAATGACTGGAGAATGATCATGAGGACTGGTCTTGCCATTAAACTAGCTGAGTAGTATACCGTGTATAACTCAGGGTAAGTAAACATTTGCTATATACCTTATTTCAAGGTGATGCGTAGCGGAGGCTGTGTTCATCATCCTGATTTATACTTTTTCCATGCCAACACACAAACACAGCCTCCTCTGCAACTGCTGTCACTGACCAGGTTTACCATAAGGTGTATTGCAAACCTCAAGAACATTTTATACCATGCTTTATAAAACCGCATCCTATACAAAGGCAAGAAATTTAAAATTGACTTTTTAATCTGCTTTCATTTGGTCAAAATAAGATGACTGTACAATTCTCACTGGAGTTGTGGGATTTTGTGACCTTTTTATGTAGAAGTCCGAAATAGTTGATATTTAAAAGAATTTTCAAGGGAATTTTGAAAAATCCCTTTACAGCACCATCTCCAGGGGAATTTTTTTTTTTTTACATACTTAAAAATTCAGTTTCTAAGACTAAGACCCACAACTTCCCCCCTCCGCCACCTGCTCTTTTTTATAACCTTGGTAGTGTTATGACATCCATGTCACCATCTAGGGGTACCTGTATTGAGTAATGTTTACCCATTTTTTAGGGGATGGACATCTATTCTGTCAATGTTTTGAAGGAATTTTTTGTGATGTTCAACAGAAAGTAGAAATGAATTACTTTTGCTTTCAAAATATTTATTTTACTCATTTATATAGCACCATTAATTCCACAGCGCTTTACAGACATTATTGGCACTGTCCCTGATGGGGCTCACAATCTAAATTCCCTATCAGTATGCCTGTGGAATGTAGGAGGAAACCGGAGAACCCAGAGGGAACCTAGGGAGAACATGCAAACTCCTTGCAGATGACGTTGGTGGAATTTGAACCCAGGACCCCAGTGCTGCAAGGTCGCAGCGCTAACCACTGAGCCACCGTGCCGCTC
The DNA here is from genome assembly GCF_039654945.1 of Dendrobates tinctorius. Taxonomy (NCBI): domain Eukaryota; kingdom Metazoa; phylum Chordata; class Amphibia; order Anura; family Dendrobatidae; genus Dendrobates; species Dendrobates tinctorius. Next base: position 8,679,140 of record NW_027361876.1, read on the forward strand.
AAAATATAAACCACTATACTATTGTTAATGGAATGATGGCATGAAACAACATCACACAACTTTTGTTTAGTAAATATAAGGGAAAAATTATATCTTATAAATCATAATACTAAATGAATGATCTAGTCAGACATAAAAACATCATGCGCCAAATGGGGCTGCACGGTAGATCAGTGGTGATCAGTGATGTCAAACTGAAATCCGCAGAGGGACAAAACTAAAAGTTTGGACAAAGTTACTGGCCAACCGTAATATTTGTTACAGAAAGTTCTACAGTTGAAGTTTTTCTTTATCAAATGTAATGATTAACTTTTTCATATGGAAACAAACTTAAAGGAGTTGCTATACGAACAAAGTATATTTTAATTAATAGATCTTAGAATAAAATATTGGAATAATATAATATGTTATGTAAGAGCTCAATGGCCTAATTTAAATATGTAATAACAAAGGATAAAAAAACCTTGAATAATGCAGATAATAAAGTATGATACAAACAAAAGTCCCCCCAAACACAGTATGATACCCCCACAATGAATTCTTCCACAGTAATATGACCTCCATCTACTATAATGGCCACAAAAAGTGCTGCATACAGTATAATGGGCCCAACATAGTCCTCCATGTAGTATAACTGGGCCCCACATTGCTTTCCATACAGTATAATGGCCCCACATAGTGCTCCATACAGTATAATGGCATCACATAGTGCTCCATACAGTATAATGGCACCACATAGTGCTCCATACAGTATAATGGCACCACATAGTGCTCCATACAGTATAATGGCACCACATAGTGCTCCATACAGTATAATGGCCCCACATAGTGCTCCATACAGTATAATGGCCCCACATAGTGCTCCATACAGTATTATGGGCCCACATAGTGCTCCATACAGTATTATGGGTCCAACATAGTCCCCCATATAGTATAACATTTCTTTCCATACAGTATAATAGCTCCACTAGCGTCTCTGCAGGAGAAATTGACATGGTGCAGTTTGGAAAGATCAGAGAATAAGATATTAAATGACTGCATTTTGTCATGATAGACAAGTATGCCTACTACTTACATTATATACTGTGTACATTCATTATTAGAATTAATGTATGAGATAATTATTGAACGTGATGGGAGAGACTTACATTGGAATCTCAGGGTAGGGTTGGATATATACATTAGGACAATTCTAGCCAGGAAAGTAATAGAACAGAAGTATTGTTTAAGAAGGGTGGAAAGAAGTAAAAATATTAAAAAGGTACACTTATTAATGCTCGATTTTCACAAATGAATTTTGGGCCCGTTCTCAGCATTACTGATATTGGAATATGCAATTTAACCAGCCTTTTCCATATTTGGTTGACATAGTGATGTTTTCAGGTAAAATTGTTTCTGTTTATCAAAAATACTTGCTTTTTATTGTAATAAAGTCTCACTAGATCAATGCTTAAATTCTGACGGGAATTTATTAGGACTAGAATTTTTTTTTACACGAGTTTTAATAAAAAGACAGCTGGATAAAGACGCACATCTCTTGCTGTGAGTGCCCTAGAAAATCACATTTACGCCACGTATTGGCATAAAATATAGTGTATTTGTTGGACTGCGTGTAGCCAGGCTCTGTACAACTGCAGAAATTGCAGCAGAAAAAGTAAGCAAGCTGCAATTCATAGCACAAATATGGTTTGCTCCATGGTTTTTATGCCAAAAAAGTGGCACAGAGGTAGGAAGAAATGATCCCAGTGCTTGTGTAGTGAATATGGTGACTGTCAGCAAAAAACAGATTTCCATCAATTGGGATGGCTAAAGAGCAGATCATGATATCTCTAGACAGATCTGTTAGAGAAAAGGAAGTAGGGTGGATTTCTCCAATTCTATCTTTACCCAGACAGCAGACCTTGGTGAGGGTCTGCCTCCTCACTGACTGTTGGCAGATGCCATTAAAGGGAATCTGTCACCCCTTTTTGGTCATATCATGTAAAGATATCACCCAATTGTGCGTCCCATAAAGATTCTTTTTGGATTTTTTATTCCCCCCAACCCCGCACCTTTGATGCAAAAATACCTTTGTTATCTTGGTGAAGAGGTATGCAAATTGCCACGGTCCAGTACAATGGGCGTGGCTTAGTCGGCTTCCCCTCCCTCCTCATTACACCTTTATGAGGTAATAACTCTAGATCGCTTCCATGGATCCCGGTGATTCTGACATTGTTTTCTCGTGACATATTGTACTTCATGTTAGTGGTAAAATTTCATTCATATAACTTGCGTTTATTTGTGAAAAAAATGGAAATTTGGCGAAAATTTAGAAAATTTCGCAATTTTCCAAATTCGAATTTTTATGCTCTTTAATCACAGAGATATGGCACGCAAAAAACTTAATAAATAACATTTCCCACATGTTTACTTTACATGAGCACAACTTGGGAACCAAAATTTTTTTTTGTTAGGAAGTTATCAGGGTTAAAAGTTGACCAGCGATTTCTCATTTTTACAACACCATTTTATTTTTACGGACCACATCACATTTGAAGTCACTTTGAGGGGTCTATATGATAGAAAATATCCAAAAGAGACACCATTCTAAAAACTGCACCCCTCAAGGTGCTCAAAACCAGATTCAAGAAGTTTATTAACCCTTCAGGTGCTTCACAGGAATTTTTTGAATGTTTAAAAAAAAATGAACATTTAACTTTTTTTCACAAAAAAAAATTACTTCAGGTTCAATTTTTTTATTTTACCAAGGGTAACAGGAGAAATTGGACTGCAAAAAAAGTTATTGTGCAATTTGTCCTGAGTACGCTGATACCTGATATGTGGGGGGAACCACTGTTTCAGCGCATGGCAGAGCTCGGAAGGGAAGGAGCGCCGTTTGATTTTTTCGCTGCAAAATTGGCTGGAATTCAGATCGGACGCCATGTCAAGTTTGGAGAGCCCCTGATGTGCCTAAACAGTGGAAACCCCCCCAAGTGACCCCATTTTGGAAACTAGACCCCCCAAGGAACTTATCTATCCCCAAGGGCTTCTGTCATAGAAGTTTATAACGTACAGCCGTACAATTAAAAATTCATATTTTTTCCACAAAAATGATCGAACAGACTGGCACTATATTGAAACCTAACAATACAGGCAACAATCATGTTGCAGATACTGCTTCAAGAAGGCACTCATGGGTCAGTTTATTTCAGGAGGTCCAAGTCCATAATGTGTGGATGGCGGGAAAACACTCAAGCTTTGCTTCCTCCATCTTCTCCTGGCTACCACGGACAACAGAAAAGGAATTCTTATCCTCTTCAACTCCTAACTGTTGAGCGTCCATCAACTCTTCCTTATCATCCTTCTCCTTGTCCTCCATTTGTTCCTCCCGTGACAACCGTCTGTGAGACAGGCTGGAACTTAGAAATATTGTTAATCATTCCCCATCCTCTGCTTTCTCTTCTTACCCCGTGACAACCACCACCCCCTCACACAGATTATTCAAAATGTGCTCCAGCATGTAGAAGACGTTAATAGTGATGCTGATGATGGCTTTGTCAGTGTTAACCATCTTGGCAGCCATTTCTAAAACGTGCAGAAGGGTGCAGAGGTCCTTGATCTGTGTCCACTCCACACACCCATCATTGCTGCTTTGCACAATAGTGCTGTATAATCATGACCCCCATCATTGCTGCACGGCACAATAGTGCGTTATAATCATCACCCCCATCACTGTGCTTTGCACAATAGTGCGTTATAATCATCACCCCCATTATTTCTGCGTTGCACAATAGTGCGGTATAATCATCACCCCCATCTTTGCTGCTTTGCACAATAGTGCGGTATAATCATCACCCCCATCATTGCCACCTGGCACTATACGGCGCTATTATCATCACCCCCATCAATGCCACCTAGCACTATAGTGCCGTATAATCATCACCCCCAGCATTGCCACCTGGCACTACAGTGCCGTATAGTCATCACCCCCAGCATTGCCGCCTGGCAGTATAGTGCCGTATAATTATCACCCCCTGCATAGCCACCTGGCACTATAGTGCCGTATTATCATAACCCCCAGCATTGCCACCTGGCACTACAGTGCCATGCAATCATCACCCCCAGCATTGCCATAGCCACAAAGAACCAACACAGGCAGACCCACACACCAGCATTCAGCTTTAGGAGCTTTCAGAGGGGAGGATGCGATGCCACGTCAATACTGGAGGAGCTGACGATTCCAACGCTGACGATGCAATGTAGGAATGAGGCGGAGGGATTTCCGGGAGGTGGAGAGCCACAGATAACCACTGCGCATGGCCGAGAATCCCAGCTCCGCAGTGTGAATAAATCATAAACGACTGCGGGGCGGGATCTCAGGCCCGCACGATATGAAGGCCGGGATGTTATCTTGTTATCTGACAGCATGGGCACGTCGGGCAGCGCTAACTGCGCATGCCCACTAAGCTACAGTACAGCGCAGGCGCCAGCATTTCAAAAGAAAACGGAGGAGGCAGCGCCAAATCCGAAATGAGTGATGGATACGAGGCGTCTGTCAGAGGGGGAAAGACCTGCCCCCCTGTCAAATTTCAGGTATTTTTGAACAATTATATAAAGGATTCTTTCAGCGGTGGAACGGAAGCTAAGTAACAGAGACACCTTGACAGAATGCAGCATTAGTGCTGCACAAGGTGGCTCTTTTAAAAACGCCTGCGGGGGGTGACAGGTTCCCTTTAAAGTTATGCTGAACAGTATATATTAACTGGAGGCTGTGCTAGGCTGTATTATATATTACCTGGAGTCTGTGCTGGGTGCTGTATATATTACCTGAAGGCTGTTGCTGTACTGTATATATTAACTGGAGTCTGTGGTGGGCTGTATATATATTACCTGAAGGCTGTGCATATTACCTGGAGGCTGTGCTGGGCTGTATATATTACCTGGAGGCTGTGCTGTGCTGTATATATTAACTGGAGTCTGTGCTGGGCTGTATATATTAACTGAAGGCTGTGCTGGGCTGTATATATCACCTGGAGGCTGTGGTGGGCTGTATATATTACCTGAAGGCTGTGGTGGACTGTATATATTACCTGAAGGCTGTGCTGGGCTGTATATATTACCTGAAGGCTGTGCTGGGCTGTATATATTTAACAACTAGAGGCAATGCTGGGCTAGTGGGTTATATATGTTATTTGGAGGCTGTGCTGGCCTGTATATATAATTTGGAGGCTGCAACTGGCAAATAATAAATACAGCCCAGCAGCACCCTACATATATTATATCCAGCCCTGCATTGCCTCAATATTAGATATACACTACATTTACAATGGGAAATTCCGCAGCAAAAATTGACATGGTGTAGATTTTCCCGCTCTAAAAAACGCAGCATATCCGCTGTATATTTTAGTGGCACCATGTAATGCGAAACTAGCACAACTACACTTGCCGCGGCCGGCCGCAAGCCCGATAGAGAATGAATGTGGCTTGCAGGATCGGTGCCACAAGTCGCCCATTAGGCGGCAGAGGTGCAGAAGACTGCCGGATCTGCTGCTAGTGTCGAAAAACGCCAGTGTGAAAGCATCCTTAAGTGCAAAAAGAGAAACCATATCAAGTCAGATGCAGTTTTCGCCTGATCTCATCGGATACAAAAAACTCACCTATGTGAAGGCACCCTAACTTACATGTTGCATATTTAATAAAAAAATTAAACAACTTTACTATTTAGATTTGATAGTTGCGTTATAAATATTACAATGTATATGTTTACATAACTTTGTTGCCCTATGAAGGGCGGGGGGGGGGCCCGAAAAAAATTTCTTGCACAGGGTCCCACTACAGTCTGTGTCCGCCCTTGGGCGGAAGCACTGGAGGAAGTGTTAGATAGCCTCTCTCTCACTCGATTTTCCCCTCTCCAGTCTATCCTTATTGCAGCGGCCAGGGTCATCTATCTCTCTTATCACTACTTGGAAGGCTCCGCTCTGTGCCAGTCATTGCACTGACTGCCCATACATTATAGGATCCAATTTAAAATGCTTGTTCTCACCCACAAAGCTGTCCACTGTGCTGCACCCCCTACATCTCCTCCCTCATTTCTGTTTATCCGTCTATGCGCACGTTACACTCCTGCCAGGCCTCGACCAATCAGCGACAGGTGCAGGCGCAGTCTGGAATTCGAAGGACACACGCCACCACTACCGTCAGGAGATCAGTGGGTCATCTAAGGTCACACGCACGTCAGAGGCGACGCAGACGGGAGATGACTGGCGCTAGCCGGTACCCAGGGTCCGGAGGAGAGGCGAGTAAAAAATAGAATGAAAATAAAAAAGAGTGATATATTCACCTTCCGATGGCCTCCGGACTCTTTCTCTCCTCTCCACGCTCCCGGCATCTGTCGTTCCCAGTAATGCTTTGCGCCAAAGACCACTGATGACGTCGCGCTCTCGCGAGAGTGACGTCAGCAGCGGTCTTTGGCGCAAAACATTACTGGGAACGGAAGATGCCGGGAGCGTGGAGAGGAGGGACAGAGTCCGGGGGCCGTCAGAAGGTGAGCATATGTAAAAAATAGAATTAAAATAAAAAATAGTGATATACTCACCATCCGACGGCCACCCGGACTCTTTCCCTTCTCTCACCACGCACCCGGCACCTTCTGGTCCCAGTAATGCTTTGCGCGAAACACCGCTAATGACGTCACGCTCTCGCGAGAGTGATGCCATCTCCGGTCCTTTGTGCTAAGCATTACTGGGACCGGAAGATGCCGGGAGCGTGGTGAGAGGAGGGAAAGAGTCTGGGGGCCGTCAGAAGGTGAGTATATCACTTTTTTTATTTTAATCTCCCGCTGGCCATATTCTAGAGTACCCGATGCTTTAGAATTGGGCCAACTTCTAGTTGTAAATAAGCACCTGTACTTTGTGTCACCCCCACCTCATTGCAGATTGTAAGCTCTGAAGAGCAGGGTCGTCATTATTTTGCTTTAACTGTTTGATTATATTTAACTTTTGACTGCTATATATGAACTGCTGATTTGTAAAACTCTGCGGAATGTGTTTGCGCTATATAAATAATGGTTAATATTATTAATAGATTGAAGATGGTGAAGTTCAAGCTCTTAGCTTTGGCATGAAAGAATCTTTTATGTGAGCACAACTACACAAACGAGGGCTGGCTGCTGTGCTGACAGAGGGCAGAGTATGGTGAACAGGAAAAGCTGCTGGACTGTGAGAGGTGCAGGTGGAGATGTTACAGTGGATTGAGAAAGATGGGGTATGCTTGGTATCTAAGATAAGTAAAAAACAGCAGGCATGTCCACTTCCGTATCAGCTGACGGGCTCTCACGCACCCCGACTGTAGCGGGTAAATAAGTGGAGGTTCTTCGGCCGGAGACCTGTGTGACACTTGGCACGGTGAGGGAGGAGGGAGAATCAGAAGATGCATTTGATGGGGTAGACAGTGGTTGGCGAGACCCACTAGTTTGCATTTTAACATAGTGAGATTCCCAGATTAACACATGTTGAACGCGCATGTGCCAGTTCATTCATGAAGTAGTCAAATTATTGAATTTTTTTCTCTACTCTGTCTTTTTTAACAAATTTGGCAGATAACGTGATTTGTGTCATTTTGGTAGTCTGAAAAAAAAACTCAACAAAATTCCAAGGTCAAAAGTGCATATCAAGAAAGAATGTACATGGTGTAATTAAACATAATTATCCTTATCAGAGCACAAATGGACAATATAAAGAAAAGGACAAATCGGATATTAAAATGTTCCACGGCGAAAAAAACAAAAGTAACTTCCAATATTCAATTAAAACAAATATTTATTTAAAAATCCAAAACACTAAAGGAAGGGGTGGGAACAAAATACCAAAAAGTGGGGCAACACTGGGGATCAATTGCACTAATATATTGCACATAAATATACTGTGGCTTCATAAAATATAAAGTAATCTGGAAAAATTAGTAAGCCACTAAATTATAGAAATAAATAAAAAAAATAATATACAAATATTACGTGCATACATAAATATAAGGTGCAAATGCAAAAGAGAATTCATAAATAGGCTCAGGTATACAGCAATACAAAAGGCAATGTACAGTGCCTTGCGAAAGTATTCGGCCCCCTGGAACTTTTCAACCTTTTCCCACATATCATGCTTCAAACACAAAGATACCAAATGTAAATTTGGAACACAATTGTGAAGTTGAACAAAATTTATTGGCTATTTTACATTTTTGTGGAAATTCAAAAACTGAAAAGTGGGGCATATAATATTATTCAGCCCCTTTAACTTAATACTTTGTTGCGCCACCTTTTGCTGCGATTACAGCTGCAAGTCGCTTGGGGTATGTCTCTATCAGTATTGTACACTGAGAGACTGAAATTCTTGCCCATTCTTCCTTGGCAAACAGCTCAAGCTCAGTGAGGTTTGATGGAGATTGTTTGTGAACAGCAGTTTTCAACTCTTTCCACAGATTCTCGATTGGATTCAGGTCTGGACTTTGACTTGATCATTCTGGATACGTTTGGATACCTGGATACGTTTATTGGTGAACCATTCCATTGTAGACTTTGCTTTATGTTTGGGAACATTGTCTTGTTGGAAGACAAATCTCCGTCCCAGTCTCACGCCTTTTGCAGACTCCAACAGGTTTTCTTCAAGAATGGTCCTGTTTTTGGCTCCATCCATCTTCCCATCAATTTTAACTATCTACCCTGTCCCTGCTGAAGAAAAGCAGGCCCAAATCATGATGCTGCCACCACCATGTTTGACAGTGGGAATGGTGTGTTCAGGGTGATGAGCTGTGTTGCCTTTACGCCAAACATATCGTTTGGCATTGTTGCCAAAAAGTTCGATTTTGGTATCATCTGACCAGAGCACCTTCTTCCACATGTTTGGTGTGTCTCCCAGGTGGCTTGTTGCAAACTTTAAACAACACTTTTTATGGATATCTTTGAGAAACGGCTTTCTTCTTGCCACTCTTCCATAAAGGCCAGATTTGTGCAGTGTACGACTGATTGTTGTCCTTTGGACAGACTGTCCCACCTCAGCTGTAGATCTCTGCAGTTCCTCCAGAGTGATCATGGGCCTCTTGGCTGCATCTCTGATCAGTCTTCTCCTTGTTTGAGATGAAAGTTTAGAGGGATGGCCGGGTCTTGGTAGATTTGCAGTGGTATGATACTCCTTCCATTTCAATATGATTGCTTGCACAGTGCTCCTTGGGATGTTTAAAGTTTTGGAAATCATTTTGTATCCAAATCCGGCTTTAAACTGCTCCACAACAGTATCACGGACCTGCCTGTTGTGTTCCTTGGTCTTCATGATGATCTCTGTGCTTCAAACAGAACCCTGAGACTATCACAGAGCAGGTGCATTTATACAGAGACTTGATTACACACAGGTGGATTATATTTATCATACATTAGTCATTTAGGACAACATTGGATCATTCAGAGTTCCACAATGAACTTCTGGAGTGAGTTTTCTGCACTGAAAGTAAAGTGGCTGAATAATATTGCACGCCCGACTTTTCAGTTTTTGAATTTCCACAAAAATTTAAAATAACCAATAAATTTCGTTCAACTTCACATTTGTGTCCCACTTGTTGTTGATTCTTCACCAAAAATTTACATTTGGTATCTTTATGTTTGAAGCATGATATGTGGGAAAAGGTTGAAAAATTCCAGGGGGCTGAATAATTTCGCAAGGCACTGTATATATAAAGTGCAGAATGCAAAACCAGATTCATAAAAGAAGGGCAAGGGCACACAGCCAAATAAAGTGCAAATGCAGTTGGTGATTAATAAGATGGCTGAGGTATGCAGCAATATAGAATAATCAGACATGTAAAACAACAGGTGATAAAGATTGGTTTAAGTATGAATGCGCAATGGCAAGTAGTCATAAACACAGGTATATGTGGCTGCAAACAGAATAAATTTTTGAAAAATATGCCCCAAAATGCATCCAGTCAGTACCTTGTGCCTGTATGTGCAGGGTCCCCAGGATGCGCACGACCCGACGCGTGTTTCGGTGTCTGCCTTTGAAGGCTATGCTACAATTTGTACTATGGGTGAATTTAGGCCACTTACCTGGTGTCTGCCCCAAATTTGATGTGTTTTGGCAGATTTTGGGTCAGTTTGAAGATGTGTATGCGTTTGTTTTTGCCTCCCATTGACTTCAATGGCATTCGACTATGTTCAGCGAATATTTGACAAATACCGGTGAATATTGCAAAATCAGTGATCGTAATCCAAACCGAACATTGAAATATTCGCTCATCTCTATTAAGGAACCTAAAGTAATACTTAACTTTTAATTTTAACTCATGTGTTGTGAGTTCATTTTCCCCTTCATTACTGAGGCCCAAGGAACTCCCTCTTCTGGTAAAGAAAGGTAGTGAGCCTGATTGTCAAACACCTGAGGCTGATGATTGTGACTGGCTGAGTGGAGTTACGGACTGGATATAATGCTGCCGATGCCCTTCTGCCCTGCGGGTGATTTCTCTGTGGGATCCTTGGAGACCAGCCTGAATTCCTGCTCCTCCAAAGCTAAGTTTGCTGCTCGACTTTTTGCTTTTGTGCTTTGACTTTGTTTTTGCTTTGTTTTTCTGGATTTCTGCCATTCCCTGCAGGAGTGAGCTGAATTCAGTTAGCTCTGTCTTCTGAAAATACCTGAGTGCTGATTCAGTTTTTGAAGCCTAGCTGCTTCAGGGCCTTTTCATATCAGCTGGTTGGCTTATGTCTTTGATAGGGTTTTGGCAGATTGCAGACAGCAGCCTTCCTTTCCTTTCCTATCTAGGTAGTTTTGGGGCCCCGTCTTTGCTCAGTCTATCTTTCTGTCTGTGTTAGTATTTTCATCTTGCTTTACCGTCATTATATGTTGGGGGCTGCCTATTGCTTTGGGGTCTGCTCTGGGGCAGTTTAGATTTCCCCTTTCTTTCTTTAGGCCTATGTATTTCTCTGGCTGTGATCGAGGGGTCTAGGGCATCGTAGGAACCCCCCATGGCTACTGCTAGTTGTGTTGATAGGTTCAGGGGTCTGCAATCTGATAGTTGCCAACTTCTCTGGTTTTCTGGACTTAGCTTGTATTTCTGCTTTTGCCTCCTACGGTGACTCATTCATAACACTCATGATACACACATTTAAACACATATTCTGGTGAGGAAACTAGGGATGACTTCCAATTGCTAATATAAAGTGCTAGTGCTAATTACTTTGCAGGGGCACATTAGCTCCTCTGTTTATGCTATATGTGTCTAAGCTTGCTTGACTCCTATCACAAAAATCAGCTTACGTCAGGCAAACAACCTCTTATTGCTGTTATAATCCCTATTTATGATTCCATGTCATTGGGATATCATAACACACCATTTATTCCCCAATCCTGGCTAAATCATTATCAGCAGGTAGGTATCTCAAGATCCGACTTGTCTCTTCTCATGGGTTAATAGGCTAAACATAACCTCATCCATTTAACCTCCTTATGACACAAGCTACTGCAACTATCCTCTATCGGTGCGCCGTGTTCTGTGTACTACACCAGCATATGCTAATAAAATTTAGCAGCCAGTAGCCTCCCCGGCATGTTTCGCTTTGTGGCGTCATCAGGGGAATGAGCCTATAAGCTATACTGTAGATCTTGTAGCCTCATTCCCTTTAAGGGTCTTTGTATGCAATGCTTTATAAATGAGTAAAAAAATTACTTTATTCATATCTTTTTTTGATGATTTAAAAATGATCACTGGTGTGATTTACCCTCATGCAACAGACTAGACAGATGAAGAGACAAGTAATCTCAAAAGTGTCTGAAATAAAAAACACTGATTTGTTTTTTACATAGAAATGCATGTCTATTAAACATTATTAACTCTTTGAGTCCAGTTACTGCAGCTGGCTGATGTGCACATTACGCGGAGTGTGAACATCACAGACAGAGTAGCACTGGACCCGGGTAACGTAAGTAGCAATATTTCCGTACTACACATTCTTTACATGAACAGAAGGAAAATATACGTATTGCATTACATACCAATACCACAATGTCATACAGATGACGTCTGGTGCGTTTTGACTCCCGGGCAGCAGCAGGCTAAGTGTTCCTAACTCTGTAATTCTTATCTGTTGTGAATGGGGCGAAGAAAGATGTCCTAGTACATCATGTACGCAATGCAGTCTGTCCAAATTTACATGTTATAACCTAAATTTGAAACCATTACAGAATTCAGAATTAAAATGCATAGATTAAATTATTCTCAATGTTTAAATTGTAATACCAAGAAGGAAAAGTTGTGGAATGGTGGAAATCACAGGATCGATAGATATGTTAAAGGGAACCTGTCACCAGAAATACTGGTTAACCTGCAGATATGGGGTTAATCTGCAGGTTAGAAGTGTTATTATGCTGTCCGGCGACTGCACGCAGCAGGGAGAAAATGAACTTTAATTTCCCCGCAATCGGTTTCAGTCATAGGGGCGGGAGTGCCACCAGGTCATTCATTGCTCTATGTATACAAGGCGGCCGCTGCAACCAAAACCTCGGCCCTGACTGACAGCCAGCCGCAATGTAGAGCCAGTGTCAGTCAGGGTCGGGACCGTGGTTACAGCGGCCGCTCTGTATACTCAGAGCGGTGACTGATTTAGCGCCGCCCCGCCTTCATGACTGAATACTGAACGCTGGCCGTGAGAATAGAGATCATTTCCCCACTGCATTTGGTTATGGGCAGGCGCCGGGCAGCATAATAACACTGTTAACCTGTAGATTAACCGCATATATGCATATTAACAGCATAATTTCCAGTGACAGGTTCCCTTTAAAGCACCACTCTATTTTTTTTTTTTTTATCTTCATCACTGGCGTGGTGCTTTAAATCTAATTTCCCTGCCCCTTGTCTAATACTCACCTACCGCATTCATCCTTTTCCAGTATTGCTTTGATCAGTCTCCAGCGAGAAGCGACCTGACGGAAATCTCATGGAACTGAAGGAGATCACTTTTGCCTCGTTCTGGCTTTCCTAGACATGCAATGAGCTCTTTTCATGGAACTCCTGACTTCCGGACAGTCGGAAGTTACAGGCACAATATGGCGTCACATGACTGGAGTGGCGTTGGTAAAAGATGAAGCTGCCAGAAGGTGAGTATAAGAATGGGAACAGGGGGCTTACATTTAAAGTGCCACTCCAGCTGTAAAGAAAAATAAAAACGCTTGAGTGGTGCTTTAATGGTATAAAATGATGAAAAAATGAAAACAAAATTTGTAAAACATCTCAGTTCATTTGGTATTGAGTGTGAGAACCACAAGCAGAAGTAAAAACACATACAAAAATTGGCTTGCTTTCATTGAGGTTATTAATGGTTGTCTGAGGAATGTCCTTCTATGCTGAATGCACATTCACACGCAAATCATAACGATCCACTACTGTCAGCCGTCTTTGCAATTGCTGACCAATAACATGTGTTGTGCTTTATGGTTGACAAGTTCTAAGCTATGGTTGTACATTTAGACTATTAAGGCTGCAAGAGCAACATACAACCTGGCAACGTTGTATTGAAAAGCGGTTCCATGTTGCTCGTAATACTGTGAGCAGCCTACGTAGCCTAAACATACTAGCAAGGCCTACAGAATCTCTGAAGTTAATAAACAAAAAAACTGAGTGTAAATCCAAAAGATAAAATTCAAATTTTATTACAATGACAATATACATGTACAGATACATACAAAGAAAGAATTTCTGAAGTTGTCTCCCATTAAATACATCTGAGACATCTTTGGTTAGCAATTGCAAAGGCAGTTGCCAGCAGTGGATCTTGATGATTTGCGTGCCCAAGTGCATTAAAGGGATTGTCTAGTCTTGGGGAACAAGACTGCAGTCACTTAATGTGACTGCAGACTTGTAAATCCTTACAGAATGCAGTGTGCACCCTGTTAGGAATCTCTGGTGCCGGCCCAAGGAGTGGGCGTGTGCGTGGTCGCAAGTATGCAATTTGTGTACATGTGGTCACGTGCCACCTTGATGTGCGTGGCCTCGGTCTATATAAGTGAAATGAGGGAAGCCGGACATATCTAGTCAGAATGTGGCCACTCCTGGCACTAGAGAATCCTGAAAGCATGCACTGTGAGAGCTGTGGCTAGCTGCTCACTTGCTTTTGATTCTGATTCAGGGAGAATGAAGCCAGTATTGATTGTACCTAGCGAGTGCCGACCCTGCAGGGACAGTGTCACCACCAAAGATGAGTATAAGTGTTATTTTATTGCGGCCAAACATGCTGGTTTAGACAGGGTTTTCCAACAACCCCTTTAAATAGAACTGAGCTGCAGTATCAGGCACAACCGCATGTACGGACGAGCCATTTATACTTATTAAAAAAAGACAGGGACGACTCCTTCATTGTGCTGTAGGTCCCAAAGGTTGGCCTCCCTTTGATGGAATAATGATGGTTTAAGGATTAGTCATTGATATGTCAGTCCCATTTAAGACTTTGTTTGGGCTTGGGACAAATGCGTGCTGTTACTTTATGTGACTGCAGACTACCGAATTGTGATGGTGCGGTGCTCATGCTGTCACGATTCCCCAGAATTTCCGGTGCGGTGGTCACTTTGACTGCATGGATGTGATTCGTTTTTTTGGTGTCACATGCTGACTAGTCTCATCCAGTTTTTTTCAGAAGAAGAGAATTGAGAATAGCCAGATGAGTCTAGTCGGCTTGTGACCGCCAGTATGCAAATGACATGCATGTGGTCACCTGATCACCACATTACACCAGGAACAATGTGGAATCATGACAGCGTGTGCACTGCACCTGATCACAATTCAGTAGTCTGAAGTCAATCTACCGACTGACTTATATTTATAAAGAACCTGATGATGTTGGATTTTGTGTTTTTAGTTTTACAAAAAATAAAAAATAAATAAATGGCTCCAATGACGTATTGTATAGGTTTCAAGTTAAAGGAACTCCCATATAAATAATTGAGATGTTGAATGATTAATGAAAGGCTTTTGTCCAATATAAATAAGAGAAAGTTAAATATTCAAGAAAAAAATGTCAATGGGAAATCAGGTTACACTGGTTTCTGGGTTACAAACTTTGCGTTTCTTTGCTTCTGCTGCTTTCTATGGTATGCCTGCTGTACTGGAGTTTCCTTGTATTTGCTTGTATGGCCACAGCCCCTTTTGTCACAGTAAATGTTCTTGAACTTTGTTGACTTTTACATAGGAAAAATATACACGGAGTACAGATGCACATACTTTCTGATAATATCTGACTTGTCAGGCCATTTCCATGCTTGAGTTAAAGGCTTAACGTAGCAAAAAGGCGTACAGCCTTTGTTATTTATCAACCAGTGTGTTTTTAAACCAGTCTGAACTATGTCGCCCTGTTACGTATAGAGCAAGTTCTCTCCTGCACTGCTCGTAATGTGTGTACAGTAGAGAATAATTAACCTGCTGATTGTAGCAGTATTGTATATCCTTTATACGTGTCTTGGATAGGGTAGTCATGAATTATTTGAGTCATTTATGGGTCTTGTGGTGAAGTTTCTTGATTGTTTCTAATTCCACCAAAGAATGTCAGTATCTAGTATAGTTTTTAAATGTTGTTCCAACATGAATTTGCTATGGTTGGACTGGCTTTTTCACAAGCATATGTCGTTTTTTGTCACTGCTTGTAATAAGTTAATACATACAGCTCTGTGTATCATAATAGATGAGGCTTCTTTACTGCTAAGGTCTGTATACACAGTAGACCAATGGTCTGAAAATAAAATGGGGCCACTTAGAAAAATCACATTATTGCTCTGTGTAGCTGCTTCATCATGGTGTCATAAAAGTAAGCTGTGTTCCATTGCGGTGCCTAGTATCCTACAGCCCTCTATATACAGTTTGATGGCCCCATAGACCCTCTTTATACAGTATGATTTATCTGCAGACCTCCATATACACTATACTGGCCACATAACCCTTCTATCTACAGTATCTACCTCCCACCCTCATAGATCTTTTGCTTGAAGATACTCCACAGGTTCTAAATAGGGCTGAGGTCAGGAGAGGATGGTGGCCATACCATGAGTTTTTCTTACTTGTATGCCCATAGTCAATGAGATATTCTTTGCAGCACGAGATGGTGCATTGTTATGCATGAAGATGATTTTTGGACAACATCTGCAAGGAGTTTGTATGTTCTCCCCGTGTTTGCGTGGGTTTCCTTCGGGTACTCCGGTTTCCTCCCACATTCCAAAGACGGGGATGGGGAATTTAGATTATGAGCCCCATCGGGGACAGTGATAATGTGTGCAAATTGTAAAGCGCTGCGGAATATGTTAGCGCTATATAAAAATAAAGATTATTATTATTTTGTTACAGATGGATCCAGTTGGTTGAGCACATAGGTGGGCTGCACTACTGGAGTGAATCAGTTCTTCAGAAATGATGAGGAAAAGGCTTTTTATTCACAATGCGTTTCAATGCCATATCGACATCTTTTTCAAGTTAAAAAAACAAATGTGCAAAACACGGCAACAGATTGGTTTTTAAAAGCCAAAATGGATGTCAATTACATAGGGAACACCCACAGGATACCAATGGCACAGTTTTTCTTTTCTGACAACATTTTCACAAATTCAGGGAACCCAAAGGGCCCTACCAGCTCTCTCTCCGTGATTCTGGCCCAAAACATGACTCCGCCACCTACCTACTGGCATCGCAGCCTTGTTTGGACATGGTGGCCATCCAATACTCCATCTACCTGGACCATTCAGAGTTGCACGACACTCAGTGAACAAGCCTCTATAAAAATTAGTCTTCATGTATGTCTGGGCCCACTGCAACTATTTCCGCTTGTGAGCACTGTTTAGGGGTGGCAGAATAGTAGGTTTCTGCACAACTCCAATTTCCTCTGGGGGATCATATACCTTGAGGTTTGGGGGACTCCAGATGCACCAGCAGATTCAAATACCTGTTTTCTGCTTTGTAATGGTATTTTAGCAGCTGGTCTCTTAATTCAAAAAATTTGTCTGGCAGAAACCTTCCTCATTATGCCTTTATCTGCAGAAACCTGTCTATGCTCTTGTATCAGCCAAGAATCTCATCTTTTCACAGTATGATGATTATGCTTAAGTTTTTGGGAAATATCTAATGTTTTCATACTTTGCATTGCATTATTTGGTGCTTTTCGGCAGCAGAGAGATCCTTTATCTTTCCTATATTGCTTGAAACTTGTGGGTTGATTAATAACGCTTAAGTAGCTTTTCCTTTAATTGGGCTAAACTGGCAAACTAATTATTACATGTGTTTGAGATTGATTTCAAAGAACCCTGAGACAATACAATCCATGACTTTATCTGAAAAACTAAATATCAAATATTTATGACACTTAAATCCAATTTGCATAATAATTTGGAACCTTGTGTAGTCACATTATGATGGTCCTGTAGTCCCTATATACTGTATAATAGCCCAACAGCTCCCCTATACACTGTATTATTGTCACACAGCTCTCAAGCATACAGAATGATGGCACCAGAGCCCCTTATATACAGTGTGATGGCCACATAGCTTACCTATGTACAGTATAATTGCCCCACCGCACATTTATACACAGTGTGATTGCCTCATAGCCACCCTATATACATTATGCTGGCACTAAAGTTTCTCTATACACAGTAAGATGCCTCCAAAGCCCCTATGATGCCACCAACAGCTCCCTTCATACATTGTGAAAGACCCACAGTTCCTCTGCATATAGCTTAATGGCTGTGCGGCTTCCATATATACCATATGGTAACCCCACAACTCCCCTACATATAGTATAATAATCCCACAGTTCCCCTACATAAAGTATCATGGCCCCTTTGTTCCAACACCTCTTTGTCTGTGTGTCCTTTTTGGCAAGTTCCAAAAGTGTACTCAACTATGCTTTTATGTCCCCCAAAAAGGTAGACATTAATAGAACCCTTGAGTACTTAGCACATAATTAGAGGTGAGCACATCTTTTCAAATTCGCCAGGTTCATTGAATTTTCCTGAAAAATGTATGGTAATAATGAAAAAGCCACGAATTGCTCGGTGGTGGTAGAGGGGAGAGAATCTGTGTTTGGCATGAGTGAAGAATAAAAAAATAAACAAAAGGCAGAATATTTCAGATCAATCATTTCAGTGGCACTAAGTGATCCATACAGCTACTGCATTTTCTCGTCTTTCACTTGTATCTTTGATTAGTATTACCGACTGAGACTAGCTGACCATTTCCAATCTACTTCAAGAACTCTGAAGTAGTACACACCACAATCACATTAGGCCTTTTCCCATCCCTTGATGGAACGAACTGTGCACTCTGACCTCATCCTGACATTTATAAATAGTGTTCCTTAGCTAGCCCCCATCTTTTATATTGCATGTGATAGCCCCCTTGATCTACCCATTTCTAAAGCAGGACACATCTGCAATGTGAGAGTGTCCTAATACGTAAGTGCCTACCTTTTCACCATTTCTCTATTTTGCCGCTAATAAATCAGTCTCTGTGCGATTAGAGTGGGTTTCATAATGTCAGTGAGCAATACTAATAATCATTCAAAAGTAAACTCTGGTAACAAGCCTGCATCCATTTGAAAAGGTGACCATATATTCTGGAGTTAACACTTAAGTTGAGTCACCACATATTTGCCATGTTTAAATTGTAGAGTTTCATATAAGCAAAGCCAGATGTGTCTGTAGAAAGTTTTGTTATCTTTTGTAGGAGAAAATGATGGTACATGCTGGTACTGAAATGCTGAAAAAATACTCACTCTCCCAGATGCCATTTTCATTTGTATCACGCTTTCCCTCAAGTACCTGGGTAAATACATTTAACTAAGGTTAGTTTTATTATTATCCTTCGTTTGTAAAGATCCAATATAATATGTAGCACTGTACACACAGGATAAGATCATACTATGTATACCGTAGTTATTTATGTGCTGCAGGTATCCATATCCTATAATCTTTATTGTTTATGTCACAGAAAGCCCTACATCAGTTGGATACGTTTTACGAATCACAAAAATATTAGTTAACCTAAAGCAAATATCTAGCTAAATAAAAGGGACATATACAGAATGTTAGGCGTCGGATTTCTGCGTTTACTCTGCAGGGATCCAGACCCTCACATTCTGCACTCTCCTCCTGTTTTTCCACTGCAGAGGAGATTGCAGAGGAGATTGCCTTGCAGCAAATCTCTCCTGAGGCTAAGTCCTTCTGTCCTCTTACTGGGCATGCTCATGGGACGATCTCCCATTAGAGATTAGGAGTCATGTGCTCAGGTCCTGCTCCAGATCTCATTGGTCCATCTCAGAGATCTGGAGGCTTGCGGAAGGTCCCGGCTGCTATAAAAGGCGCACATGGATGTTCTGCAATGCGCTAGTATAGACTTACCTGCTGCTGTGTGTATGAGGACGGATGCATGATTCTGGTGAATGACTCATTATAAAACCCCTTCCCTCTGATATTACGCATGTGGATAGGGACTGAGTTAGAATCAGCTCCAGCGCTCCTCTGCTGCAACATCCACAGCTGCTAGCGTCCGACATTGCGCTTGCGTCATAGCTTTGTCGTTTAGCGGCAGTGTCCACGCCGCACTGCAGTAGCTGCTCTCCTTAGCGTCCGTAGCTGTGATGCCGCACACACGGTAGGTCTAGACAGACGTAGTGCCACCGTCTTTGGCTACTCCTGTGACCTGATACCGTGCGTGTATTTATACTGAGTACTGTGACCTCATCAGGCTCAGTCTGTGTATTTGTGTTTATTTGGCATCTCTGTGACTTAACAAAGATTTCTCTGCGCACCTGGGTGACGTTTAACCCTGTGCGCATTACCGCCATATTGCTCCTGCCACCACTTAGCAGCGGTTATATCACCTACTGCACGGTGGACCCCGAGCGGCGAACGCACTTTATTATTATTTTTATTTAGTGCATTCCGCCGTTCCTAACACAGTGATCAGCATGAATGAGTACACCCCTTTGAAAAGTAACATTTTAATCAATATTTCTGAACACAATAAATCATTTCTAACATTTTGACAAGACTGAGTTTCATAAAACATTTTTTAACTTGTAACATGAAAGTAAGGTTAGTGATATAAATTTCATTACAAAATCTTCAGTTTTACTCAAATTGGTTGATGCAAAAATGTAATGAAAAAGTTGGTGACATATTGCAACATCTACAAGTATCTTTTTCTTCAAGAGCGACCTCTTTTACAGCCTGGATGCTGGGTTCAGATCAGGAGCCATATTTGGCCACTGAATCAATTTCACCCTGTTCTTATTCATAAATGCAAATAGCCTTAGATGTGTGCAAATCTACTAAGTGTATAGCGTGAAAAATGTAGAAAAATGAATTTAGTAAAATGTATGGTGCCTACAATGAAAATGGTGATAGCAGTGTATTTACGATGGGCTGAATGAGTGCTGCTGTCCAAGAGCTAGATTTTATTGATTGTATCATTAATTTACAGATATACTGCTCTTTATTGAAAAACAAGATGCTACCATCACTCTATGCCCTTGGAAGACATGCATTTTTCTAAATACATGGTGCCTACAGTGAAACCTGGTGATGGCAGTGTCTTTATGTGGGGCTACATGAGTGCTGCTGTTGTTGTGGAGCTATATTTTCTTGATAGTATCATGAATTCACAGATGTACTGCTCTAAATTGAAAGAGACAATGCACCATCACTCCAAAACTCACATTTGTTTCTGAAGAAGAACAAGATGAAAATGATTCAGTGGCCAAGTATGCCTCTTGATATGAACCCACACAAAACTCTTAAGGGGAATTCTAAAGAGACAGTTGAGCATCACTGTCCATACATCATCTAGACTCTAAAAGAGGTCTGTCACGACTTTGTTGTCAGGTGTCCCAGGACCATGGGCTCCTTCCCTGTCCCTAATGCTAAGGGTGTCATAGCTCGCCTTGTTCCCAGATTACTTCTGATGGTGAATACAGGAGAGATATATATCTTTGTACCGTGTTAGCCAGTAGATAGAAAAATATTTGGAATTGAGAGTCCTCAGTTTATGATTCATAACAAGGAAAAGAAACTATACAGATTGCGCCTCAATTCAGGATGCTTTACAAACAGATACAAAACAAAGCCAAAACCTGACAACTTAGACAAACACTCTATTCCAGACACAAAAGCATCTAACTGTGTCATCAATCTCTCAGATTATAAACCCAACAAAGTGGAACTGGCTGTGCTTTCTAGAGGACTCTCATTTTGTCCCACTAAAGGTATCAACCACTGAGGACTCACAATTCCAAATATTTTTCTGATGGTGAAGACGCCGGGGCCACATGCTTTACCTTACTTCCTGAATCCACCCTCAGTCTGTACCCTCTTTCCCCAGGGAAGAGGGTAGTAGTAGTGTACCTTAATACACCAACTAGACTAACAAGATAATACGAACAGGGATAGTGAAAAATAGCAAACATACAAATATACTTACTCATACAACAGAGGAATGCACTGGGGAGTGGAGGATGGGATTAAACCAAAGTTGGAGAAGAAAGGGAAATATCACACTCAAAACCAAGCAAAAGTCACAAATAAATCCACCAAACGCCTTCTCCAATAACAACCACAAACAACTTCCAGCCATGCAGCGTAAGCTACCTATGACAATGAGAACTAGTCAGGACCTGGTTTATATAAGAGATGGGAGAGACTAACAGTGCACAGATGAGAGTCTTAATGCAGGAAAGCTCTCAGGAGTTCTCAACTGAGCAGATTAACCCCTGTACAGTTAAAAGAATCTTACACCATTTAATATGAAGGTGAAGAGTTTCTAATCAGTGCAATTGTAGGAGAAATCAGACACTGCGGTCTTCTGGCTTCTCTTTGTAGCGGTAAATCCATGATAGTACCCCCCCTTCTACGAGACACCTCCGGAGCCTCAGAACTGGGTTTATCAGGGTGTGCCACGTGAAAAGACCGGATCAGCCTGGCTGCATGGACATCAAATGCTGGTACCCAAATCCTCTCTTCAGTACCGTATCCTTTCCAGTGTACCAGATACTGAAGCGACCAATGAACTAAGCGAGAATCAATGATCTTGGCTATTTTAAATTCTAAATTTCCATTTTCTGCTATTAATGCCTTAATGTGTGTTCATTAAACATACATCCTCTGGTCCTTGTTGAGTTTGATACACACTATGTCACCAAACAGCACAGTAAAGGGGCTAAAGCGTCACCGATTTTGTGACACAGCAGCGATATCACTATGTGTGATACTTACCTCCGACCGGCTCCCCCGCTGTCTGTCGCTGATCGCGCGAGATCGTCCACGTCCATTTCTCGTCGGATGCTTCCTGCTGGGCTTTCTGCTGGCGCCGACGAGCAACGCATGGATACGGGCGGGAGGACGTCAGGATCGCCGCGTCTGAAAGGTAAGTAATGACCGCTGCTGCGTCGCCACATCGCTGTGAGATCTGCCTGTTTGGCAGCTCACTAGCGACCATTTAGTGATGCACCAGCAATCCTGACCGGGTCGTATCGTTGTCAGGATCGCTGGTGCATCACTAAATGTAAAGGGGCCTTAAGTATCTGTAGCCCTCTGTACAGGCCCACTCACTGATTATAAGATTGTAGACACCTGTGATGCTAATTAGTGGACACACCTTGATTTAACATGTCCCTTTTGTCACTTTATTTTCAGGGGTACCATCATTTCTGTCAAGGCCTATTTCATGAGTTTTATTTTTTTTTAAATTCAGTGGAAGCATGGTTGAAAAGAAATGTCTGACTTTCATTTGTTCATTGTCATAGATTTTTGATTTATTATTACTTTTGTCAGATTAAAGTTATTTCTGTGACCATTGTGCGTTTTTCTGTCATTAAAGGAGGAGTACCAACAATTTTGACCACGTGTGTATATGTTGTAATATGTCGCCAACTTGTTTAGTTTATGCCTAAAAGACTTGGTGCTGTCCTTAAAAATCTTGGAGGTTACATAAAATTCTAGCTGTAGTAATTTGACATGTGGGGTGTATTCATTTTTGCATCAACTAACTTGAGTTAAATTGAAGATTTTGTAATGAAAGCTACATTATGAACCGTAATTTCACATTATGGGTTAAAAAATGTTTTGTGAAACAGTCTTGTCTAAATTTTGGAAATTGTTCTTGTGTTCAGTGAGATATTGATTAACATCTTACTTTTCAAAAGGAGTGTACTTATTTATATTGTTTTAATATTTTTCTTCAATACAGTTTTGGAATGAGAAAGTTGGTACAGTATATGCAGTTTTGTATGGATTGTCAGTGTCACTTCATTGTATCATAAGCAGTTGTGCTGTCTTACAGTTTGGCTATATATAAAGTCATGGCTGTTCCCAGTTAGAGACTGGTACAGGATTGTTTCAATGTCTCAGATTTGTCAGTGGGGTACAACATTGGACTGGTGTTCCAAGGACCAACCAGCATCCAAGTCCAAGGCCCGACTTTTCATCTACATGTAAATGTGACATTATCCTCAATCACAAATTTATACAACAATGAACTGGGTAGATTGGTAAATGAATAAGATGCTGCCTGTGTCTGTACATACCGTAGTTGTAGGTAACAGCAGGTTCGCAGGATGCAGTGACGAGACGAGAGACTGGTTGAACTTTGGAAAACAAACTTTTATAAATTGAAGCCGCTAGGGCTATACTAAGCAACCAAAAAGGGATAACAACAGTTGTCCTCGCAGAGACTCAATACAACCAAACACTATTTAAAAAGAACGCGACTAACCCGGCCGAGGCCGGTTACTATGGGGCCGCGGTATGGCCGTCTACGGGTCCTTATGCTTTTTAAGGGCACTTACCAGTCCTGACGTCTCTTGGCGTCTCTGTTGCAGCGGCGTTGCTGATGAAGCTGCTTCGGCGTCTTTGATGAGGCTGCCTGGGTGTCGCAGCCACTGGGCCCAGATGCTGAAGATCTGGTGTAGTCTTCGGGCGCCTCAGTGCCCAGGAGGAGTTGGGGCACAACAGGCCCTGATGGAGTCCTGTAGTATTATAGAAAAAACCTCGGCACACAGTATTGCATGAATCCAATATTTATTCAACCAGAAAAACACGTATCGTTGGACCAAGATAATACAGACAAAAAAATATCGACGTTTCGGCTATTCAGCCTTTCTCAAGATTTTATCTGCATAAACAGAGGTCCACATATATCACGATTAAGAATCCCTTCACATTCAATTCATATGGGTGATCAGCACTGCTACTCACACTGGCGTATGCCTTATGCCTCAAAGACGGACACTTTGGTGAAGGATTTTTTCACTGATCACCCATATGAATTGAATGTGAAGGGATTCTTAATCGTGATATATGTGGACCTCTGTTTATGCAGATAAAATCTTGAGAAAGGCTGAATAGCCGAAACGTCGATATTTTTTTGTCTGTATTATCTTGGTCCAACGATACGTGTTTTTCTGGAAGAATAAATATTGGATTCATGCAATACTGTGTGCCGAGGTTTTTTCTATAATATGTTCTAATTTTTCCTCTGAGCACCAGACTGGAGCAGTGAGCACCCCGTCACCTTCTAATATGTCACCCCGTGTAGTAACAGCGGGGTTGTGTTTGTTAGCGAGTTCAATGGGACTCCTGTCCCCAAGCAGGTTTAGGTCGCAGTTCTCAAGAGTGGCGGTTTACTGGCCATGCGCACAGCCTGGGGCTGTGTGAAGAGTGTCTCTGCTGACGAGGAACAGGCCACAACTGCCGACTGCGGCGGGGTGAAGGCGGCTGTGAGCGGTGACGGACAGGCCGCAACCACAGGCTGAAGTGAAATGGCAGCGTCCGTGAGTGGCAGCAGGCAGGCTGCAACCGCGGGCTGAAGTGGGGAGGCAGCAGCCGGGAGAGGAAGTGGACAGGCTGCGGCGGGTTCGGGTTCAGCGGTATCGGCCGAGGATGACCGGGGGCAGATCGTGACCCAGGATTGGGGTGAAGACACAGTCCCCTGTCGGTAAGCACGGCGCCTCCTTCCTGAGGACCACTGCGTATCTCCCCTCTGCTGCTGGTCTCCTCTCTGAACTGTCTGTGGTCTTCTCATTCTCTTACGCCCCCTCCGTCTCCTGCTCCGTGTCTGACGTATCACCAAGTGACTCCCCTGCGCGCTCCCTGTCCCTTTTATACTCGCCCCTCCCCTTGCTATACTGTCACTCTCAGCAGTCCACTCTCCTCCTCTGCTCCCTGGGTACTGTGTCCTTAGGAACTCGGATGGTGGTCCCCTTGATTACGTCCCGGACACTCTGCGGGGTTCCTCCTCCCTACATAGTCATTCATGTATATTGTGCCAAGTACTGCTCATATAAGATGGTGGTGGCCCACTCTTGCACAGAGACTCACCGAAGGATTCTCCTGTGGACCTGTCCAAGCCTGGTAAGGTATGTTTACTCTACAACTAAAAAGGTAGTTTCACGCGCAGCTTTTTGTGTTGTAGTTCATGAAGTTTTAACATTTGTATGACACTTTAAACATTTTTATTGTGCAGTCATATGTTATTTAAGTCTAATATCAAATATTAAACATATTCCATATACATACATACATATTACATATTGAACACAGTACAAATATTATATTCTCCTTTGTGATTTGTTGATGGACTTTTTTAGATCCATGGTATTTTGCTCTGGGTATGTTTATTTTTTGGGGCAAAAACGTATGGTAACCTGAAAGGGATGAAATAAAAAGAACTTGTGAAATTCATGACCTATTTTTCCAAACAAGCAAAAAGAAAAAGTTGAAAATGAGTAGTGATCTGAATAGAAATAATTGTACATATCTATGTTTCTACACCTTAACTTTTTTTAACATCCCAAGAATACCATAATCTTGTACTCTTGGTTGTTTTTTCTTTCATGGAAAAGCAAAGTTCACACCTGCACTATAAAAGTACATAATGGCCCAAGGTCATATTGAGACAAGCCTGTTGGTTAGGGTTGGAAATAAGCAAATATGATTTACAAAGAACTAGAGCTGCAAGGCAAATAACTGGTTTGATGGCCCAGATGAAAAATGCTTACTATGAGGAAATCAGGCTGACAGCAGATCAGATAAGTGTGATCATGAAATAGTGGTCAAAATAGCAAAAGAGTATATTGGTTTATTTTATTAATCATAATCTGAAACTGAATGGGCCTCATCCAAATGTCTGAAATAATCAATAAAATGGTCTTCAAAGGGTAACCGTACTTTCAATTATCTTTTCAGAAAAAACTGTCCAATGTGTACATGAGGAATAATACTAGTTCTTATATCCTTCATTTTACTCAGATTTGCCCTCTCTCTTCATTTGCAATTGACTGTGCTGGTGGGAGGAGACTAGCTGCTATGTGTTCTTCTATACAGAACACACAGGCATAGATTACTGTTCTTCTTTCTTCATCTCTCCTTTGCACAAGGACAGGAGCAGCAGCAGCGTTGAAGAGATTACACATCAGTCCTGAGCTGTTCAGATGTGAATCCAGCTCTGTGTGAGGCAATAGACTTGTTTGAAAGCTCAGCACAAATCTCAATACTGTAAAGCTTGTGATTGTTCAGAAAATATACTTGGGGAGAAACGAGAGAGAGAGAGAGAACCCATTTTACCATAAGAGCTTACACATTACAGGAAAGCGCAAGACCACTCTGCTGATCATAAGAGCTTACACTTTACAGATGAGAGAGGACAGTGTTCATCATAGAGACTTACACTCTACAGGAGAGAGTAGACTTTGAGAACCATAAGAGCTTACACTTTATAGAAGAGAGAGAGGACTATATTCATCATAAGAGCTTACACTCAACAGAAGAGAGAAGACTTTGTGGATCATAAGAGCTTGCACTATACAGAAGTGAGAGAGGACATTGTTCATGATAGCTTACACTCTACAGGAGAGAGAAGACTCTGTGGACCATGAGAGCTTACACTCTACAGGAGAGAGAGGACCTTGTTGCTCATAAGAGCTTACACTCTACAGGAGAGAGAATCTCACTGACAATAAGAACTTACACTCTACAGGAGAGAGAGAATTCTGCTGCTCATAAATCTCAGCACTTGTTGAATGCCGCTGTCAGACATTGACAACAGGATTTAACAGGTTAACAGTCGCGGATGGAGCTTCATTCCACCCGCTGTTACTAGAAGCTATTTGAGGTATATGGTGGCTGATTAAATCAACTTTCATGTGCTGGGAAAGATGCGGGATCAGTATGCAAGCCGCATCAAAATCCGGGAATTGGCATATGAAATACCAGTATGTCATATGGGGTTTAGCGTGAAAGCCATTAAAATAATGGCTGAATTGCTTTTTATGGATGAAGTAAAAAGGTACTCCAGCATAGAAAAATATAAAACTTCGTCTTTAACAGAAAAAATTCATAAAAGCAGGCACAATGCGGACAACATATAGATCCCAGAGAGCTATCAACCAACACATTTCAACACTCCGGTTTTAAGCAGACTGGAGTGTCGAAACGCGTCGGTTGGTACTCTCTGGGATCTACAGCATATGTTGTCCGCATTGTGCCTGTTTTTATTAATTTTTTCCATTAAAGATGAAATTTTATATTTTTCTGCACTGGAGTACCTGTTTTTCTTCATTCTTTGGAACTTGCATGCCCAAGCCCAGGCGGCTCTGTGCGTGGAACTCATTCTTGGAAAGAGACTGCAAATTGTGAGCTGACTTCTCTTGTTCCCCATTCCCTTTGTTCATATAATTGCTTTTTTATGCATTCCCATATACACAAATATGAATATACAGTAAATGTATGTACACTATAAAATGATTTTTATAAAAATAAACATATGAGAGTAAATAAAAATTAACTAATGGCAAAAAAGGCTTCTTTCTGCTTCTTTCTTGAGTGATCATATAATTTTCGTACATTTTAACTATCACAACTTTAATAATGTCTGTAGTTTTACAAATAGTTTTGGTTTAGTATAGTCTGAACAATTCAGATCATTTACCAATTTCCTTCAAAATATTACACTAAAAGAACATTACATTTTTTTATGTTTTTTTAGAAAACGAGATGAATTTAATGTATGATATAATCCTCATACTGATATTATTTTATATTAAACACGAACAGAGAGATGTACAATGTGAGTCAGCGTGTGAGTCACGATTACATCTGTGAAATGTCTGAGTAATAGGTTAGGTTTGTTAAGACTTGCTACATTGCAAGTGTCATAATAATAATAATAATAATAATAAAAAATTTTATTTCTATAGCGCCGACATATTCCGCAGCACTTTACATTTCAGAGGGGATTTGTACAGACAATAGACATTACAGCATAACAATAATCACATAGATTATAACAAATACCAAGAGGAATGAGGGCCCTGCTCGCAAGCTTACAATCTATGAGGAAAAAGGGGAGACACGAAAGGTGGGTGGTAACAATTGCCTTGATTGTTTGGACCAGCTGTAATGTTAAGTGTGTAACAGTACAGACACAGAGGGCTAATGGATGTATAAAGCATGTGG
Organism: Dendrobates tinctorius; assembly: GCF_039654945.1. NCBI lineage: Eukaryota > Metazoa > Chordata > Amphibia > Anura > Dendrobatidae > Dendrobates > Dendrobates tinctorius. The sequence goes on from NW_027361876.1 coordinate 8,707,630, forward strand.
GAACATGATGCGGGGAACCTGGTTATGGTAAAACTTTTGACTGTGCCACCCAGGGATAGATTAGGTTAATGTGTTGAGGCGGTAGGCCAGTCTGAATAAATGTGTTTTCAGGGCACGCTTAAACTTGTGAGGATTGGGGACTAATCGTATTGACCTGGGAAGTGCATTCCAAAGAATTGGCGCAGCATGTGTAAAGTCTTGGAGACGGGGGTGGGAGGTTCTGATTATTGAGGATACTAACCTCAAGTCATCAGCAGAATGGAGGGCGCGGGTAGGGTGGTATACTGAAACAAGGGAGGAGATATAGGATGGTGCTGAGCCATGGAGAGCTTTGTGGGTGAGGGTAATAAGTTTGTACTGGATTCTGGAGTGGATGGGTAGCCAGTGTAATGACTGGCACAAGGTAGAGGCATCGGTGTAATGATTGGTGAGGAATATGATCCTGGCTGCAGCATTCAAGACAGATTGGAGAGGGGAGAGTTTGGTAAGAGGGAGACCGATTAGAAGAGAGTTACAATAGTTGAGACGAGAATGAATAAGAGAAACAGTAAGAGTTTTTGCAGAGTCAAAAGTAAGAAAAGGTCGAATTCTAGATATGTTTTTGAGGTGCAGATGACAAGAGCGAGCCAGTGATCGAATGTGGGGGGCAAAGGAAAGCTCGGAGTCAAGTATGACCCCAAGACAGCGGGCATGTTGCTGGGGAGTAATAGTGGAACCAAACACGGAAATGGCAATGTCGGGTATAGGTACATTAGTAGAGGTAGGAAACACAAGGAGTTCAGTCTTTGACAGGTTCAATTTCAGATATAGTGAGGACATGATGTTAGACACAGCGTTTAGACAATTGCCTGTGTTTTCTAGAAAGGCTGGCGTGATGTCAGGAGAAGAAGCGTATAATTGGGTGTCTTCTGCATAGAGATGGTACTGGATCCAAATCTACTGATTGTTTGACCAATAAGGGCAGTGTACAAGGAGAAGAGGAGGGGGCCTAGAACCGATCCTTGAGGAACCCCAACAGTAAGGGGAAGATGAGAGGAGGAGAAACCGGCAAAAGATACAGTAAAGGAGCGGTCAGAGAGATAGGAGGAGAACCAGGTCATACCGTCATACAGTAGGGAACATCTCACATTCAAATAGTTTGTAGCATCTTGTTTGTTATTCAGTAGAGGCCTGATACTGAGACCAAAAATCCTTCAGCTCCTTGTGTCATACAGCAGGAGACCTGACTTTCAAATAGTTTTCAACATCTATGGTGTTATAGAGGCCTGATACAGATGCCACAAAAAAATTCTTCTGTTCCTAGTGTCATACAGTAGGGGACAGCTCACATTCAAATAGTTTGTAGCATCTAGTATGTTATAGAAGCCTGATACAGAGGCCGGGACCTGACTTTCAAATTGGTTGTAGCATATCTTCTTTGTCATACAGGCCTCATCCGCACTCAAACAATTTTTTTTTCTGTAACTAACACGATACAGCATGCCATATTTCAACTTAGAATTTACAGTTGATGAAACTCAGCTTTTTGCAGAGGTGATGCAGTTTAAATTTTAATTTTCGGTTGCTGATACTGTTCTCCTAACACACTATCTGAGCAACATGACTGGGAAAAAGCGAGGCCATGGTGGTAGGGGAATTAGGCTTGGTGTTCAAGGTGTACATGGGGTTTGTGGTAACATTTGTGAAAGTACTAGTGAAGCAACGTCATATCCTATGCAAAGACAACTGACAACCTCTGATACTGGACGGCTACTCCACTAACTTTCTTTGGCAGAAGCACAGGGGTATGCCTTGTCGATGGTGCCCAAAAAGAACATGTACTCGAGTGGATGGCAAATGTAGCTCCAAGTGGCCTCTTCTCTTCTTCCTCTACCTCAACATCACACCCAATACAGCCAACAGAGGTGGCACCCAAATTCCCCTTGCTTCCCTCCTCATCCCAACTCTCCAACTGTACAACTGACTGTATCAAACCACAGATAATAATAATAATAATAATAATTTTTATTTATATAGCGCCAACATATTCCGCAGCACTTTACAATTAAGCGGGGACATGTACAGACAATAAATTCAATACAAGTTAAGACAATTCAAACAATGACATTAGGAGTGAGGTCCCTGCTCGCAAGCTTACAATCTACAAGGAAATGGGGGGACACAGTAGGTGAGAAATGCTTGTTAATTCAGGTCTGGCAATTATAATAGGGATTTTCATATAAAGCTGCATGATCCGGTCATCAGTGAGTCTGCAGAGCTGTTCACACATTCAATGACATGGTCATCAGAAGTGTACTCAAAAGCTTCACAGAGTCAAGAGGGGGAAGCCTGCACCGATGCCCAAAATTTCGTCAGCTTGGGTCCGGGACAGGACAAAGTATGGTTTGAACAGCATCCTGACACTCGTCATCAGACATTAACCCCTGGGGGGAGGTGATCCTGATGAGACTCAAATCTCTGAGGCTCATACGGACTGTACTGTGCCGTCAGAGCAGAAAGAGGAGGGTGACTCAAGGGCGAGGAATGTGATAACACAGAGGATGAAGATGATGAGGTGTTAGATCCCAGTTGGCATGAACATAGAGGCACACAGCTGAGTAGGTCATCTGAGGAGGGAGATGAGGAGGTTACAGTTGTGGCCAAAAGTATTGACACCCCTGCAATTCTGTCAGATAATACTCAGTTTCTTCCTGAAAACGATTGCAAACACAAATTCTTTGGTATTATTATCTTCATTTAATTTGTCTTAAATGAAAAAACACAAAAAGAATTGTCCTAAAGCCAAATTGGATATAATTCCACACCAAACATAAAAAAGAGGGTGGACAAAAGTATTGGCACTGTTCGAAAAACCATGTGATGCTTCTCTAATTTGTGTAATTAACAGCACCTGTAACTTTCCTGTGTCACCTAACAGGTGTTGGCAATAACTAAATCACACTTGCAGCCAGTTGACATGGATTAAAGTCGACTCAACCTCTGTCCTGTGTCCTTGTGTGTACCACATTGAGCATGGAGAAAAGAAAGAAGACCAAGGAACTGTCTGAGGACTTGAGAAACCAAATTGTGAGGAAGCATGAGCAATCTCAAGGCTACAAACCCTGTCTTATGAGGAAAGGTTGCAGGATTTGGGAATGTTTAGTTTGCAAAAGAGAAGACTGAGAGGAGACTTAATAGCTGTCTACAAATATCTAAAGGGCTGTCACATTGTAGAAGGATCAACTTTATTCTCATTTGCACAAGGAAAGACTAGAAGCAATGGGATGAAGCTGAATGGGAGGAGACACAGATTAGATATTAGAAAAAACTTTTTGACAGTTAGAGTGATCAATGAGTGGAACAGGCTGCCACGAGAAGTGGTGAGTTCTCCTTCCATGGAAGTCTTCAAACAGAGGCTGGACAGACATCTAACTGGGATGATTTAGCGAATCCTGCTTTGAGCAGGGGGTTGGACCAGATGGCCCAGGAGGTCCCTTCCAACTCTACGATTCTATGATTCTATGATTCTATGATTCTATGACACAGTTGCAGATGACATTTGCTTTGTCAAATGCAAGCTGTGTCATCAGAGAGTCAAAAGAGGGAGAAATGTCAGATGAGACAAAAGTAGAGCTTTTTGGGCAAAGGCATCAACATAGAGTTTACAGGAGAAAAAAGAGTCATTCAAAGAAAAGAACACGGTCCCTACAGTCAAATATGGCGGAGGTTCCCTGATGTTTTGGGGTTGCTTTGCTGCCTCTGGCACTGGACTGCTTGACCGTGTGCATGGCATATGAAGTCTGAAGACTACCAACAAATTTTGCAGCATAATGTAGGGCCCAGTGTGATAAAGTTGGGTCTCCCTCAGAGGTCATGGGTCTTCCAGAAGGACAATGACCCAAAACACACTTCAAAAAGCACTAGAAAATGGTTTGAGAGAAAAGCACTGGAGACTTCTAAGGTGGCCAGCAATGAGTCCAGACCTGAATCCCATAGAACACCTGTGGAGAGATCTAAAAATGGCAGTTTGGAGAAGGCACCCTTCAAATATCAGGGACCTGGAGCAGTTTGCCAAAGAAAAATGGTCTAAAATTTCAGCAGAGCATTGTAAGAAACTCATTGATGGTTACCGGAAGCGGTTGGTGGCAGTTATTTTGGCTAAAGGTTGTGCAACCAAGTATTAGGCTGAGGGTGCCAATACTTTTGTCTGGCCCATTTTTGGAGTTTTGTGTGAAATGATCAATGTTTTGCTTTTTGCTTCATTCTCTTTTGTGTTTTTTCATTTAAGACTAATTAAATGAAGATAATAATACCAAAGAATTTGTGTTTGCAATCATTTTCAGGAAGAAACTGAGTATTATCTGTCAGAATTGCAGGGGTGTCAATACTTTTGGCCACAACTGTATATTGCGCCATACGTTACAGACACGTAGTGATGCAGCCACGAAAAGCAATGCATCCTCAGCCACAAGAGTGCCTGCAACCAGCAGTGTCTGCGGGTCTGCAGTTTGCAGGGATTGCCTTGGTTGAGCCTTTTTTGACACTGAAAAGGATGAGCCAATTCACGTAATCTGCCATCTTTGTGAAAAAAATCTGAGTCAAGGTAAAAAGTGCAATAATTTGACTACTACATGTATGAACCTTCACATGCGCAATCAACATGCTTTATTGTGGGAATCACACTGCGCAAAAATGCGGACCGGCAGACCTCAACAACCATCAGCCACCCCATAAATCGCATCTGCTGCTTCTTCCTCCTCCTCTGTTATCATGCCAACTATTGAGATGCAGGTCTTTGCCTGCAGAACCTTGGGTTCTTTACCTGCTCCAGTTACACTGACTGAGAGTCCACCATCAGCTGCAACGGAAGCGAACATGCCTGCTGTTGTTTACCGATCACAGAGAATGAGCACACCACAACTTTCTCAATCCACCGTAACATCTCCGCCTGCATCTCTCTCACGGTCCAGTAGTTTGTCCAGTTCACCGTACTTCATCCTCTTTCAGCCTTGCAGCCAGCCCAAGGTTCCGCAGTTGAGGTCACGTAAAATATTGTTTCATCCTACACATGACAAAGCTAAGAGGTTGAACTCCAGCATCTCCAATCTGTTGGCCACGGAAATGCTGCCTTTCCCCTGTTAGATACAGATTGTTTCCAAAAACTGATGGCCGTCGCAGTCCCCCAGTACCAATTGCCCAGTTGCCATTACTTTTCTAAGAAAGCAGTGCCTGCACTTTACCAGCCTGTCACAGATAACACCTGTTCCTTGACTAAATATCTGTCTGCCAGGGTGCATTTCATCACAGACACTAGGACGAGTAAGCATGGTTAAGGGCGTTACATCTCACTGACTGGGCACTGGGTGACTCTGGTGGCTGTGGGGACAGGCGCTGCTCCACAAGTTTTGGAATATCCAAGGCTTGGAGGACAAACATCTACATTTAACTCTTCCTCCACTGCTTTTGCCTCCTTCTCTATCTCCTCTATGGCCTCCATCTGCACCCTCAACCTCTGCTTTAACGAGATACAGTTCACATCGCAGGTCTAGACTTCCAACTTCCGGCATCTCAATTCAGTCAAAACATTAGCAGCAGCAGTTTTGGAATAGGAATAATCAATTTCTGTGAGTCCTTTGACACATTTTTTAGACCAACTCGTGCCCCAGCACAACAGAGTCCAAGTCTTACATGTGGTGAATGAATGGAGAGGATGGTGCAGGAGTATCTAGAACTGAATATCAATACCATCAGGGAGGATTTGGGGCCTTTCATATTTTGGTCTTCCAAAATGGATGAGTGGCCTGAGCTCGCATCACAGGCCTTAGAGTTTTTATCATGCCCGGCAGCCAGCATTCTCTCAGAACATGTCTTCAGAGCTGCTGGTGGTGTTCTGATGGATAAGTGCAGCCGGCTGTCCCCTGAAAGTGTAGACCGCCTAACTTTCATCAAGATGAACAAGTCACGGATCTACAAGGACTTTTGCATTCCAATCGCAGACTGTACAGACTAGGTGATATTGCATTTTTTTGTGGGATGCATTAATGTCACCAAACTGTACTCTGGGATATCTTTAATGTGGTTTCTGTGCCTGCTGTGGCTGCTGCTGATGTTAACACAAATTTGTGAAAATGTGAACAGTCATGGTTGGTCTACATCTGCTGGATTGGGTGTAGTGGAAGACCTATTGGTCCCAATTATACTAACTATATTTTTGTAAAATTGATGCAACTTTTGCGGTGTTTGCCAATAATTTTTGGAAATGTGAACACTCCTGTTTGGGACATCTGATGGATTGGGTGTAGTGGAAGACCTATCAGTCTCTATTGTACTATTACTACCTCGGTCTGTCTCTATTAAGGATGTCTCCTTAAGGATAGCAATAGAAATATGCAAGAAAAATAACTCCCTGCTATAGATGCTTCACTATTATTATTACTATGCTTCACTATTACCATCAATCTGACAATTGATCTGCTTCATCCTCAGGTATGTCCCCTGGCTGCCATACCATCATCACCCATCTTTCCTGAACCCCAATCACCCCTGTATCTGTCTGCTATCAATGGTATGTCCCCTGGCTGCAATACCATCATCACCCATCTTTCCTGAACCCTAATCACCCCTGTATTTGTCTGCTATCAATGCTTTATCTGTCCTTTTGGATCTGACTATTTTTTTTTCCTTACTTATGTCTAATTAATCCCCTCCTGTGTCTGTGACCAGTGTCCCTGCTGCCCCTCCCTCCTGTTCTCACCTGGCCTGTTTGATGTGCAGTTAAGTTGTTATAAATTCAGAGTCAGTGGTCTGTCTGTCTCTATTAAGGATGTCTCGTTAAGGATAACAATAGAAATATGACAGAAATGAGGCAGGAGTGAACAAAAGGTACGACTAACCACTGTGTTAAAATATACTAAATTTCTTTCTTTTATCCACACTTACTCTCACCATGCTGACATATTCTCTAGCGGTTTTGGCTCTATTACTCCTCACTCCCCTTCGCTATCCACAAACCCCAGCGCCCTCTAACCAAGTAATAACCTCTCCTTCCCTCTTGCTTACCCACCTGACCTTCTCTGCTGACCTGCTCCTCAACCGCAGATCTCTCCTAATAATACACAAAAAAATCGCCCACTCTCCTTCTCCCACCTGCTCTGCCTCTCTATGCTTCTCACTGCTGGCGACATATCTCCCAACCCTGGACCCCCTCAGCTCATACCTCCCATTATTAACCCTTCTATCGCTCCCAACCCAATATAAACACCCAAAATCTTTCCAACCTCAAATCCGTGCCCTTCACCCCCATCACCCTGATCCCTCTTTCTGGATTACTCTGGAATGCCCGCTCCATCTCCAATAAGCTCCATGTGATTCGCGACCTCTTTACCTCTCGCAATTTTTCCTTCCTTGGCCTCACTGAAACATGGCTGACACCCTCCGACACCAGCTCCCCTGCTGCGCTATGCTACAACAGCCTCCACTTCACCCACACTCCTCCCCCTGGCAACAGACATGGTGGAGGAGTGGGACTGCTTCTTTCTTCCAACTGCACCTTCAACCCAATCCCACCTCTTCCCTCCTTTATCCTCCCCTCTTTTGAAGTCCACTCTGTCCGCATCTACTCTCCCTACAACCTCCAAGTGGCTGTCATATACCGACCTCCAGGCCCGACCACTGCGTTCATTGACCAATTCTCTACATGGCTCCTTCACTTTCTCTCTGCTGACATTCCCACCATCTTCATGGGTGACTTCAACATCCCCATCGACACCCACCAGTCGGAAGCTTCCAAACTCCTGTCCCTTATTTCATCCGTTGGACTTACCCAGTGGTCCTCCTCAGCCACCCACACAGATGGACACATATTAGACCTGGTCTTCACCCTTCTCTGCTCCCGATCTAACTTTACAACCTCCCCTCTCCCTCTATCTGACCACCATCTGCTCACTTTCTCATCCCTGTCCTCCTCACCTGTCACCCATGTCCAGCAGCATGCACACCCCCTGCAGAAACCTCGCACATCTAGACACACACACTCTCTGACTCTATCCTACCACTGTCCTTCATATCTTCACTCCACGACACAGACACTGCCACTAGTTTCTACAATGCCACTCTTACATCAGCCATCGACTCAGTCGCCCCTGTCATGCATAACAGAGTGCGACAAATCAATAGACAACCCTGGCACAATAGCACCACTAAAAAGCATTGGCAAGCATCTGGAATTGCTGAACGGTGCTGGAAGAAAACACTCACAAGACAACTTCACTGCACTCAAACAAGCAACACTTGCATTCAAATCAGCTCTCATCTCTGCTAAACAGGCCTTCTTTACATCCCTTGTATCTTCCTTATCCCACAACCCTAAACAGCTGTTCAAAACTTTTAACTCCCTCCTCCGCCCACCACTGGCCCATACAACCTCCCTAATCTCTGCTGAGGACTTCGCCACGCACTTGAAAAACAAGATATACCAAAAACGCAAGTTCTCCCAAATATCCCCCATCCTCTGGAGTTCCTTGCCCCAACACGATCGGCTATCAACCACACACGGATCTTTCAGACGGAACCTGAAAACCCATCTCTTCAGGAAAGCCTACAACCTACAATGATCCCCGCTGCCTCCTCACCACTACTGGAGCTATCGCCTCACCAACACCGGAGCTGCTGCAACACCCCCAACCTACTGTCTCCTTCCCCTCCAACCTAGCCCGCAAGGGCAGGGTCCTCTCTCCCCTCTATATCAGTCTGTGTGTCATGGTCACGTGTGTCTGGACGCAGCGAGTACCGCAAGGTGAACCCATGTGACGCACATGACCCTGGATACACCGCCTCCAGTGGGGCGAATTTTAATAATAAACACGTGCAGCTGGATACACGCCTCCAACTGGCAAATTTAGACATTACACGTAAATCTGGAAATCCCGCCTCCAGTAAGGCAAATTTAAATAATAAGGAAAACCTGGGAAACATTAACAATGGTGGGCCCTGCGATAGGGAATAGGGACGTGGAGACCTCCTGAGCTCCCCTGAGCCAGTGTCCCTGCATTCCTAACGTTCCCTATGCCGGTTCAGCACTGGGCATGCAACAGGAACCTAAAAACCCTAGCTTGCCCTGACCCAAACCCTCACTAGGGAATTGGTCGGTGCGGAAACTAATCCCACCACTGCACTAAAACACACATGAGGAAAGATGACAAAACAGGGGAAACACCACTTAGCTTTGCTCTGTTGCGTACGCTCCTAGCAACAGAGTCCACCACCTGCGTGCATCTTCTCCACCCGGATCCATCACCATAACTGGATCCTTCACCATAGTGCAGCCTTGGAGCAGAGTCCACCACCAGTTGCAGCAGTCCAGTAACAGAGTCCCAATGATGAGTTCAGCTTCTGCCCAAAAAGTCAAGCATGCTTGAGTCCAGCTCTCAACAACCAGGTCCAGCATGGTGAGAGCAACTCTCACCATCGTCGCCACTCCACCAAGCCATGCAAACACCTCCTGCCGACACCATAAACTGTGACTCCACCACGCCATGCCAGCCCTTCATGCAGACCACCTAGCTGCCATTCGTCCCCTCTGGCTGGGCTGCGCAGGATTCATGTTCAGCTCCTTCCTCCCCCAGGCTTACTTGCCAAATGAACACACAATATCACCAACAGTGATTGAACACCCCTGGCTCCCTTTTATAGAGCCTTACACCTGATTTGTAATTAAGTCCACATTAAACCTAAAACTAAGGTGTAATGCCACTCACCACCGCCGGGGCAACTTAGAATGAACGACACCACGTGTAATAATTCTAATGGCCACTGGGGGCAATCACATCACTTTGGCACCTAGCCAAAGGGAAAAAAGTTCACTTATCCATTTAAACTGTCAGATCCACGCTGGATCATGACACTGTGATTGTTAGGCTAGTTTCACACTTGCGCCTTTTAGCGCTGTGTTTCGAGCCCACATCAAACGCATGGAAAAAACGTTTGCAAACGCTTGTCAACGCTGCGATTTTTCGTCACATCATCGTGAGCATTACGACAAAAAAATGCAACGTTTGTATGCGTTTTCAAGCGTTTTCTATGCGTTTGCGTTTTTTATGCGCATGGTGTCACAATCACAGAAGGAAAAATCTAGAAAAATTCTTGCAACAGACACCACCAATGGGACATCAATGGGCGTTTGTTATTTTAATTCTTCATATAGACCCTGTCTACAGCCGTATTCTTCACATTTGCTTTCTTTTTCTCATGTCAACATGGATTGCGCTGGAAGAGTTTTCACTTTAACTTGGATCTGGACATCAGGTTGGCTCAGGCTTATGCAGTTGCTTGCCATCAACAAAGGGAGAGAGAGAGACAGCGAAGATGGCAGCGGCGGTGTTTGTGATACATCCGATTGTTGAACTCCGGGAGAGCCGAGGAGCATACCACACCCTCTACAGCGAGCTACAGGCAAACCTAGAGAAATTTATGGACTATACACGGATGTCCCAACAAAGCTTCAGTGATTTACTTGCTCGTGTTCAACAATCTATCCGGAGACAGGACACGCAGCTCCGTCGTGCGATTCCTCCTGAGGAATGGCTCCTGGTCACACTACGGTACGTTACATTTACAAACCAATGCCTGCATAATTTTCTTTGATGTGACATGTACTTTTCCAAACCTGGCAGAATTATTTTTCTGCAATGTACTAAATTGTTTTTTTCTTTTATTGTTTTAAAAAACCATATAATTAAATATTAATTTTACTTTTTTCTCTGTTTCGCAGATTCCTGGCGACAGGAGAGACACTATCTTCACTACACTTCCAATACCGTATTGGAATCTCCACCTTGTCGGGAATTGTTGCGGACACCAACCGGGCTTTGTGGAGCGTTCTTTGTCCAGAATTTATGCCCCTGCCCACCGCTGAAAAGTGGCTGGAAATTGATGACAAATTCAGGACAGTCTGCAATTTCCCCAACTGTTTGGGAGCTGTTGATGGTAAACACATACGGATAATCAAACCCAAAAGAACTGGATCTGAGTACTAAAGCTACAAAAAGTACTTTTCTACAGTACTCATGGCCATTGCGAATGCCAGATGTATGTTTGTAGCAGTGGACATTGGGGCATTTGACCGTGGGAATGACTCCCAGGCTTTTACAAACTCGGACATGGGCCGAAGGTTGTATGGCAACCAATTTAATTTCCCCATGCCACGGCTTCTTCCCCACACTGAAGCTCTGCCACAGCCCTTTGTAATGGTTGGGGATGAGGCTTTTCAAATGTGCACAAACCTACTGAAACCCTAGTCCAGCTGTGACTTGGACCACACAAAAAAAAATCTTTAATTACAGGCTGACCAGGGCCAGAAGAACTGTAGAGTGTGCTTTTGGGATTCTTGTCTCCAGATGGCGCATTCTCGGCACAGCCATTAATCTTAAACTGGAAATAGTGGATGAGGTGGTGAAGGCGTGTGTGGTTCTACATAATTTTGTAATGGCTAAAGAGCACCTGACCTTTGAACTCGATGATGCTGCTCTTAACCCATTGCCTGAATTCACTCAGAACCCTCTCAGGTCATCCGTTGCAGTTGGCCAAATGAGGGACCAATTTGCGGCCTACTTCATCTCAGATGTAGGACGGGTGGAATGGCAAGATCAAATGGTGTAAAAATATTTTCTTGTGTGCATGTTAATAAAAAAAGGTAATAAAAAAACCTGTTTTGATACCTGTACCAAGTGCACTATGTCATTTTACACTCCAATACAATAATCAACTGCCCAGGTATACCTGTGAATTCATGATGCTGTGTTTTGTGCATCATGAATTTACTAGCACTCCTGACCAGGTGACTATACATACACACAATTTGTATGACCTTCATCAACTCTACAGTTTGCAGACACGGTGGATAATACAAAGCGACGGTGGATAATACAAATAATATTTGTGTCACATGACCTGAAGTTAAAAATTGTGAGTTGGTTATGCACTAGCATCTGTCATTCTTTATGACACCTGACCATGTGACTCTAAATATTATTTGTAGGATCTCCACTGTGGCTTAAGTTTGAACTGAGACTGGAGAGATAATAAAGTTAATAAAACTTCTACAATCCCCAGGCCTAGTGTCATGCTGAAGTGAGGATGCCAAAAATAACACATCCTGACTTCAGAATGTTATCACACCTGGGCAGGTAAATACACATATGAGTTTTAAACTACAGCATCGCTACAGTCTGCGTGAAATATTTTCAGACTGAAGCGACGCTGTAGGTGAAAAATCATATGTGTATTCACCAGCCCAGTTTTGATATATAGTTGTGATACTAGGTCTGGGTATTGTACATATGACGTGTATTTTACCCATCATTTCCTCAGTTTATTCAACACTCACTGAATAGAGGATGTCGTTAATTACAAGGTATATCAAGAATCCCCCGGGCTGGTCTCACAATAACTGAATTGAGGATGGTACAAAACAGACCATCCTCAATTCAATTTTTATGATACCTGCCAAAGTGACAATAGATATGCCTTGCACTCAACACCATCCTCTATTCAGTCTGTGAAATTTTACCAAACTGAACAGACTGGTGGTGAAAATACAAGTCACATATTTGTGTTTTTGACAACTCATTATCTCCTTGACAGACATAAGAAACATGTGTCAGTAGTGGAGTTATGAGTTGGCAAATGCACAAAGTGTACGGCGCAGTGTCTGTAGAGTGCAGTGTGTGTAGGCGGCGAAAAACACATTAATCAAACTTTATTATGGTAAACCAGAAATGTAAATTTATTTAAAAAAAAAAATTAAAAGAAAATTTTATTTTTTACTGCATTTGGGGGAAGATGAGAGCAAGTTTGGGGTGTGCCCAATGACCGCCTTGATTCTTGGCTCCAGCTAGAACTTGGAGGATATAAGGAATGGAGGTCCCCCGTTTGCTGCTGTGGCTGCTGCTGCTGTGGCTGCTGCTGTGGCGGCTGCTGCTGCTCAGTGGTGACGGTGGCAGTTCTCGTCTTTGCACGTGGACTGGTGGTGGCAGTGCTGGTCCATGTTTGCGGAGTAGTGGTGGCAGAGCTACTACATGTAGGAGTGGTGGTGGCAGGGCTGTTCCACGTTTGAGGAGTGGTCACGGTGGCTGTGCTCTAAGGAGGCATGGAGGTGGCGGTGGTGCTCCAGACAGGAGCAACGCTTGCCATGGTGGTGGCGGTGAAGTGACCAGCAGCACTCAGACTTGTGGTGGTGTAATGTTGGCTGTCAAGGCTTTGAATAGAGGTGGCCGTGCAGTGGAATGCATCAGAAGTCGGTAGTTCGGTGTGGCGAGTCAGTGGTGATACAGTTGGAAAAGACATCACTGACTGCTGCACGTACCGATTCTGCTGCATAGCCTGCAAGTAAGCAGTGTTGCAGGCCTGCAACACACTCATCTGTTGATCAGGACTAAGGTGTTCCGCCATGCCCCGTTCAATTTTACTGAAAAAATGGTGCGCTGGTCTGTTGAGGTCGGCCTCCAGACGGTCAAGGCGCTGTTCGACAGACTGGAAGCGGTTTTCCATGTGGTTAAAACCTCGTTCCATGAGTGGAAAACCGCTTTCCACTCTGTCTGACAGCGACTTGAGGCTGGCATGAAAGGCCTCGCTCAAGTGCATGAACTTGGGCAAGACAGGCCTGTCCAAGGCCCTCTGCTGCTGGCGGGTAGTGCCCGCATAACCAGTGGCAGAGACCTGGGACAGGGGAACTATCTGATTGACCAGCTTCCTGGTCACCAGCTGTCCATGTTGCTGACCTGCAAGTTGCTTCCTGGCTGTCGGATGGCTGGGACTGGTCCGAGGTTGTCTGATGAAGGACAGCTCCAGGGATAGGTTGCAGGGTGCTGCTCCAGGTGCTGTGGAAAGAAAAGAAAAACATCACTATAGTGCATTTATAAGAAGCCTCAGCTGTGGAATAGAAAAGCATAGATTTAAGGAAAAAAAAAAACTTACGCTCTGGTGGCAAGGACCGGTCTTAGGAACTCCAAATTGCGATGGTACCGGTATTTGGTTCTGGTCCTTGCCACTGACCCACTGCAAACCTGTCCCTCAGCACGAACATCAGTGTTGAAGCGGTCCTTCATCGAGCGCCAACGTGTTCGGACTTTGTTCACTGTTGGAAAAACAAAGAAAAGACATTTATGTGTATGATGCAAGATATATTCTATCAGTAAACGCAAAACTGCCATCAGGAAAAACAGTGAAGGCAGCACAATTCAGCAATACAATACCCAAAGCAGTCACTGTTGATCCTGATATTACTGTTGTGTTTCCTGCTAGAATATATCTAGCAGTAAACTCAACAATGCCATCAGTAAAAACAGTCAGTGCAGCACAATTCAGCAATACAATACCCAAAGCAGTCACTGTTAATCCTGATCTGATATAACTGTTATTTCCTGCTAGAATATATCTAGCAGTAAACACAACAATGCCATCAGTAAAAACAGTCAATGCAGCATAATTCAGCAATACAATACCCGAAGCAGTCACTGTTTATCCTGATTTTACTGTTGTGTTTCCTGCTAGAATATATCTAGCAGTAAACACAACAATGCCATCAGTAAAAACAGTCAGTGCAGCACAATTCAGCAATAAAATACCCAAAACAGTCACTGTTGATCCTGATATTACTGTTGTGTTTCCTGCTAGAATATATCTAGCAGTAAACACAACAATGCCATCAGTAAAAACAGTCAGTGCAGCACAATTCAGCAATACAATACCCAAAGCAGTCACTGTTGATTCTGATATTACTGTTGTGTCTCCTGCTAGAATATATCTAGCAGTAAACACAACTATGCCATCAGTAAAAACAGTCAATGCAGCACAATTCAGCAATACAATACCCAAAGCAATCACTGTTGATCCTGATATTACTGTTGTGTTTCCTGCTAGAATATATCTAGCAGGAAACACAACTGTGTCATCAAGGACAATAGTCACTGCGGCATCACAGAGCAGGGAAATACTTACGAAACGCCTTTTTGGAGGTTGCAGGGGCACTGTCCCAGCCATCCATCAACGCTGTGGCCACCTCATTCCATTAGTGCAGCTGGTCACGGCTGTCCCACAATGGGACACGCTCCTGGACCAGGCGGATCAGGTGTTCTTTATCCAGGGAGACGTCTTCATCCCGTTGTGGAACCTATAAAAAAATCATTCATTAGAATATTGGAATTTTGTGTGAATTAAAAAGTTCAAAAAAGAAACAGAAAAGAAGAAAGATAGAAGATTAAAAAAAAGGGACATTCAAAATCATTTTATACTTACATTACGTCTCACCGCCGGGGTTTGGCTTTGCTGCTCCTCCTGTTCGGCCTCACTAGCCGTGTCCGCTGATGATGATGTCTGAAAAAAAGAACAAAAATTATTAGACATTTGTAGATGCAGCAGCTATACTTACCAGTTTTGAATGAGTCACCGTAGGAGGCAAAAGCAGAAATACAAGCTAAGTCCAGAAAACCAGAGAAGTTGGCAACTATCAGATTGCAGACCCCTGAACCTATCAACACAACTAGCAGTAGCCATGGGGGGTTCCTACGATGCTCTAGACCCCTCAATCACAGCCGGAGAAATACATAGGCCTAAAGAAAGAAAGGGGAAATCTAAACTGCCCCAGAGCAGACCCCAAAGCAATAGACAGCCCCCAACATATAATGACGGTGAAGCAAGAAGAAAATACTAACACAGACAGAAAGATAGACTGAGCAAAGACGGGGCCCCAAAACTACCTAGATAGGAAAGGACAGGAAGGCTGCTGTCTGCAATCTGCCAAAACCCTATCAAAGACATAAGCCAACCAGCTGATATGAAAAAGGCCCTGAAGCAGCTAGGCTACAAAAACTGAATCAGCACTCAGGTATTTTCAGAAGACAGAGCTAAATGAATTCAGCACACCCCAGCAGGGAATGGCAGAAATCCAGAAAAACAAAGCAAAAACAAAGTCAAAGCACAAAAGCAAAAGGCCGAGCAGCAAACTTAGCTTTGGAGGAGCAGGAATTCAGACTGGTCTCCAAGGATCCCACAGAGAAATCACCCGCAGGGCAGAAGGGCGTCGGCAGCCTTATATCCAGTCCGTAACTCCACTCAGCCAGTCATCATAATCAGCCTCAGGTGTTTGACAATCAGGCCCACTACCTTTCTTTACCAGAAGAGGGAGTTCCTCGGGCCTCAGTAATGAAGGGGAAAATGAACTCACAACACTTACCCAAAGGCACGAAAATAATCACCTCACACTCTGCTTGGGCCAGTTCCTCCCGGGATGGTGAATAATTTGATCCAGAAGACATACTGCATGTTAAAAAAATACAAAGCATTAGTACATAATACATTTAACAAGACAGGCATACATTTTAGATGTAAGAATACTCACATTCTTGCTGCTGAAGCTTTAATCCAAAATCCTCAGTTGTTTTGCAAGCTGTCTGCTCTCCAGGCTGTCTGTAGAGTTGTGGTACAGTGCAGGCAGACACCTTTTTTATCTAGACTCATCTCAAACAATGTTGCTAGTTTAGGGGGTGGTTTGAACCAGTGTCTAGACATTGTTTACTCAAACTTTGCATGCGCTGAGCCATGCGCTCGCCAACACACATAGACTGTAATGTTATGTTTTTGCCCATGACGTGTGCACACGTGTGCATGCGCTTTTTTTAAGAGGTTGGGCGGAACAAAAAATGCTACATGTAGCATCGGGCGCACACCTGGAAAATGCGCAACGCACGAAAAACGCTGATGAATGCGAGCAAGCGCTAGACCATGCGCCCCCATGTTAAAGATAGGGGAGCATTGCACATGCTTACTATAGCGCATGGTGCGCTGCGCTATAAAACGCTAATGTGAAACCAGCCTTAGTTTGTTTACTGTAAGTAATATATGTAATTTGTATGTAACCCCTTCTCATGTACAGCACCATGGAATCAATGGTGCTATATAAATAAATAATAGTAATAATTTCTACTCTCATGAAATTGATGCCATTTCTGTGGTGTAAGGCCCTCATTTGTTTAAAGAGTGCCATATGTTGAAGTTCGGCATCACAGTCATTTCACCACAGACAGCGCACCGTGCCCCACGCTCCAAGCTCATCTCTGGACCCCTGCTTGGTCCTTGCCCTGCCGGACTTCAACATATGGCACTCTAGCCAATCCTGTATACTCATTCGGATGTGGCTTGCTCTTATCTACTTCATTTGTGCTCTAAGTGAGGTTTGAAAAAGACACGACATAGGGTTGAAACGTTACCTCAGCACACTATTCCTCTGTGGTGTCTTCAATAAAATTTACTTGCAATAAAAAACAAAAATGTTATTGAGTGCAGCTGTTTTCTTCAGCATGAGAGAATGCACAGAGACTGCAAATGCAGCGCAGACAGATCAGGAACATAACCGGATGTAGCAATGCTATATACTCGCTGCTCCGGTGTACTCTCTATGGAGGAGAGACCAGAAATAGCAGCCAGTGCACTGCCATTGGATAATTACCAGATTTTGAAAAATGCACGCTGTCCCTTTAAGAAGCCAGGGGAACGCGTGCACGTGTTCTAATAGATTTGCCTGGAGACCTGCTGGCTGGACGCCAGGAGCTGGAGGAGGGGGAGAGAATAGGACACCGAGGAGCAGCATGGAGCAGAGAGGGAGCACACTACTGTACAGGAACAGTGTGCAGGGCACGAGGTGAGTGGCCTGAGCAGGGTGCAGTGGCAGACTGGGGCTCAGAGCCAGCACGGGACTGGGTGTAACAGCATGTGGACATTATGTGGTTTAGGTACACTGTGGGGATCCGAAGGGAGGGGGGGCATTTGGATTTGGGAGCGGAGAATTTGCTGAATTTCTTTTGGAGGGTGAGGAGCCATTTCGCTTTTCCAGATCCTTTGTATAACCAGTAACATGGAAGCCCCCTATATTTCCATTAACAGATGACAGACCTGGATGGGGATGTACTTTTTTTGTAGATTGAGTTAAAGCTTTTATTGGGAACATTTTACATAACGTTTGAGATGACATTTATCCGGTGCTCTAAGCTGAGCACTTACTTTGGGGTTTCCATCTAAAGCCCCCGTTACACACTGCGATATCGCTAGCAATATCGCTGTAAAGTCACCGATTTTGTGACGTTGCAGCGATATTGCTAGCGAATCGCTGCATGTGATACTTACCTCCGACCGGCTCCCCCGCTGGTTATCGCTGATCGAGCAAGAAGCTCGTGGATCGCGTGGAGCCGGGCGGGAGGACGCAGGATCGCCGCGTCTGACAGGTAAGTAGCGATCCCCGACCCCTGCGATGTCGCTGGTGAGATCTGCCTGTTTGGCAGCTCACTAGCGACCACCTAGCGATGTACCAGCGATCCTGACCGCGTCATATCGCTGGTCGGGATCGCTGGTTAGTCGCTAGGTGTAACGGTACCCTAAATCTCTGGGTGACGTGATTCAGATGAAACCCCCGAGGAAGCGACTCACTATAATGAGGCAGCAGAGTTACTCCGGACTCCATCTGGCCTCTGTTCAGTGTTGTCCTTCTTTCCAGAAGTGCACAAACCTGTGGCCGTCGGCACTTTAATTCAATCCTAAAAAGACTGACACCGCCAGATCACAGGTCAGATGGCGTCCACAGTACCTCCATCTGCCTCATTATAGGGAATCTTCCTTCAAGGGTTCTGTCTGAATTGCATATTTCAGAGATTTACATAGAAACCCCTGTGTAAGTGCTCAACGCAGAGTGCCAAGCCTTACTGTGATCATTGGGAGGCAGAATGAAAAAATCAACAGCAGGTGAAAAACTGGTTTTATATATTTTTTACCCCGTTCCTTGTGTGGTATAAGTGATTAGGCAACTTTATTGTTTACGATTAAACTGATACTAGATTCATATCAGGTTTTATGTTTGGCTGCTGTCACACATTAAAAGACACTTTTTATTGTAAAAACTAATTTTTTGCATCACCATATTTTGAGGCCTATAATTTTTCCTTGTTTTGGCCCACAGATTCAAGTGAGGGCTTGTTTTTTGCGGGATGAGTTGATGTTTTTATTGGTACTATTTTCAGACACATGACATTTTTTGATCACTTTCTATTCTGATTTTGGGGTTAGGCTGGAGTCACACACAACTTGAAAAAAATCGGTCCGATTTTGACAGACCACATTCGCACAAATGTTTCATGAACAGTGTTCCGTCTGTCATCCGATTTTCATGCGAGGATGCGATTTTATCGCATCTAAGCATCCGCTTGACATCCGTCTGCCGAGATTTTGTCGGAGGCTTGCAAAATGGACATATAATGGATCCCAATGACAGGTTAAAATAGAAAAGAAAGAATAGATATATACTATATATATATAGAGACATATATATATATACATATATATATATATTGTAAAGTAGCGCTTGTTATTAAGGTAGGGGATACTTGCTAGGCAGCCGATAAATCACGTCCGGCACAGGTTTCTTAACATAACTCAGTCCATTCAGTTTATTATGCAGCATAAACCAAAGTTGCTTTGGTTTATGCTGCATAATAAACCAAATGGACTGAGTTATGTTAAGAAATCTGTGCTGGACATGATTTATCGGCTGCCTAGCAAGTATGAACTTTCTGTTGCTGTTGCAGCAACAGAAAGTTCATATAAACAGCATAGCATCCATGACAGAGCTTCACTCTGTTAACACTGTAGTCACACAGGTTGTGCAATGTCCAGCACACAGGCTCTCTAGCCTCACAGTTATATCCCCTGTGTCCAGATTACCTCATAGCTGCTTCTCAGTGCAAACATTCATTCCCTCCAGGGAACTCACACATGTTTCCACATGCATTCAGGAAGGCAAACACATCTTCCTCAGTCTGTCTCATGTCAGCCCAGACGAGACCTTCGATATGGACCAACCAGGTCCCAGCATTCACTCATTTGACCTACCCTGTCTACCTTATGTGGTCCGTAGCCACGCCCACCGGATCACATGGCTATGACCTCATCACAGGCCCTTCAAGCATTCATACACATATACTTTACTATCCACAAACTGAGAAAATAGATATCCGGCACCGTTGTGTGGAAAAATACCTGAATATCTGCACATATATTTTTCACATTAACAAAAAACCTTAATCCCACTTGGAACGGGTGCTCAATCCCATATTGAAAAAAGAGAACATTTTGTTGTGGAGAAAGAGAAAAAGCAGGATGGCACTCACTTTTCATGTGAATCAAATCACTTTATTTCACATACACAAGGCGTCGGCATAGGCACGGGAGCAATGTGCTAGAAGACGGAGGATGGTGAGTGCCATCCTACTTTTTCTCTTTCTCCACAACGATATACTTTACTATGGCGCTCTAGACACCCGCCCCTAGGTGGGTTTGTAGGTGATTGATCCCACCCGTCTCATCAATCACCTAAAGGCTTCTCCCTAACACATTGGCATGAAAGATCAGCTCTGCTGATCAGCACATAATCAAGCCTTCATCCCAAGGCCATCCACCTTGGGATACATAACAATCCTTTAGCACACTGCTCCTGTTACCACTGTGGACATGGCTATCCGTCCATCCTGGGACACCCACACAGCGTCCCCTAGCGGACAGTGGTCACTACACCACTATATATATATATTGAGACACATATATATATATTTATATTTCATAGTGTTCTACATAGCAGAATAGCCGCTAATTCAATTGCCGGCTTTTGTAAAATCATTCTAAAACCCGACATGAAATGAAACATGATTTACATACAGTATACCATTTCATTTCATGTATTTTTTTATATATCCTTGACTAATAATTAGATTAGGGTTTGTGTGTAAAATTTCGTACATCTAGGAAATAAAATAATGAGCGTGGGAAAGTTTCTACATTTTTTTCCACACTCATTAGTTCACCTCAGGTCAGCCAGTGATGTCAGTGAGGTTGCGCGGATTCCCCTGGCTGACCTGAGGTGAACTATCGAGCGTGGGAAAAAATGCAGAAACTTTCCCACGCTCATTATTTAAACTCCCGGCAGCTAGGTAGGCTGCGCAGGGTTGAAATAATTCATTCTGGCAGTGGTTTACAGAGGGGCTATTCACATTAGCACCGGTCCCCTTTGTAAACCAGTTAACCCCTTCTGATGGATTGCAGCGGGGGACGTGACTGAGCAGCAGAGAGGTAATGATATTTTTGCTTTTTTGTTTTATTTTTGTTACAGGTCGATGGTTTAGTTTTGGATTAGCAGAAGAATAAATCTTGTCAAAAACTAGGTGTCTTTATTTCATTAAAATAATTTTGCATTAATGTCTGTGTGTGTTTTTTATCCGTTTAATAGTCTAGGGTTAATAATGGATAAGTGTCTAATTGACACCTCTCCATTATTAATCGGCATAATCTCACCTTCCAATATTAAGGTGACATTAACCTTCTTATTAAACTATTAGCTACCGCTACAGTACAATGGGAATAGAGAGGATAAGTGCCAGAAAAGGCGTAGCTTATAGATGCGCCTTTTCAGGGGTGTCTGGGGGCAGATTTTTGTACCTGGGGGGGCAAACAAAAACAATGGTCCCTCTCAAGGCTATTAAAATCTGCTCTCACTCACCTGCTTTATCTCTCTGGTTGCGATTTTCCGCAGGAGCCCACGCATTTTTTTTACAATGAATTAACCACTTAATTTGACACCTAGATGTACCAAATTTTACACACAAACCCTAATCTGATTATTAGTCAGGGATAGAGTTGAGCGATACCGTCCGATACTTCAAAGTATCGTATCGGATGGTATCGGCCGATCTTTAAAAAAAGTATCGGTATCGCCGATTCCGATACCGGAAGTCCCATTCAAGTCTATGGGACTTCCGGTATCGGAATAAGAAAAACCCTTTCCTGCCCTTGTACAGCCTCTCTGGGGTCTGTACGGGCCTTTCGGGGGGCTGTGCCGGCCTGCCAGGGGGTCTGTGCAGGCTCCGGTGGTCTGTGCCGGCCTGCCGGTGGTCTGTGCAGGCTCCGGGGGGCTGTGCCGGCCTGCCGGGGGGCTGTGCCGGCCTGCCGGGGGGCTGTGCAGGCTCCGGGGGGCTGTGCCGGCCTGCCGGGGGGCTGTGCCGGCCTGCCGGTGGTCTGTGCCGGCCTGCCGGTGGTCTGTGCAGGCTCCGGGGGTCTGTGCAGGCATCGTCCGATGGGACTACAAGTCCCATCGGGCGATGCCTGCTACCATGACAGTGATTGACACATTAGCCAATGATGGGACAGTAGTAGTCCCATCATCCGGCTAATGTGTTAAATGTAAAAAAAAAAAAAAAAAAAAAAAAATTACATGCTACATACATACAACATGCATACTACATACATGCTACATTCATACTACATACTACATACATGCTACATTCATACTACATAAATGCTACATGCAACATACATACTACATGCATGCTACATACATACTGCATGCTACATACATACCACATATATACTACATACATACTACATGCACCGTCCGATACTTCAAAGTATCGTATCGGATGGTATCGGCCGATCTTTAAAAAAAGTATCGGTATCGCCGATTCCGATACCGGAAGTCCCATTCAAGTCTATGGGACTTCCGGTATCGGAATAAGAAAAACCCTTTCCTGCCCTTGTACAGCCTCTCTGGGGTCTGTACGGGCCTTTCGGGGGGCTGTGCCGGCCTGCCAGGGGGTCTGTGCAGGCTCCGGTGGTCTGTGCCGGCCTGCCGGTGGTCTGTGCAGGCTCCGGGGGGCTGTGCCGGCCTGCAGGGGGGCTGTGCCGGCCTGCCGGGGGGCTGTGCAGGCTCCGGGGGGCTGTGCCGGCCTGCCGGGGGGCTGTGCCGGCCTGCCGGTGGTCTGTGCCGGCCTGCCGGTGGTCTGTGCAGGCTCCGGGGGTCTGTGCAGGCATCGTCCGATGGGACTACAAGTCCCATCGGGCGATGCCTGCTACCATGACAGTGATTGACACATTAGCCAATGATGGGACAGTAGTAGTCCCATCATCCGGCTAATGTGTTAAATGTAAAAAAAAAAAAAAAAAAAAAAAAAAATTACATGCTACATACATACAACATGCATACTACATACATGCTACATTCATACTACATACTACATACATGCTACATTCATACTACATAAATACTACATGCAACATACATACTACATATATACTACATGCATGCTACATACATACTGCATGCTACATACATACCACATATATACTACATACATACTACATGCATGCTACATGCATGCTACATGCTACATACATAACATATATACTACATGCATGCTACATACATACTACATGCTACATACTACATATATACTACATGCATGCTACATACATACTACATGCTACATACTACATATATACTACATGCATGCTACATACATACTACATGCTACATACATACTACATATATACTACATGCATGCTACATACATACTACATGCTACATACATACTACATATATACTACATACATGCTACATACATACTACATGCATGCTACATGCATGCTACATACATACCACATACATAACACATATATACTACATGCATGCTACATACATACTACATGCTACATACATACCATATACATACTACATGCATGCTACATACATACTACATGCATGCTACATACATACTACATGCTACATACATACTACATATATACTACATGCATGCTACATACATACTACATGCTACATACATACTACATATATACTACATGCATGCTACATACTACATGCTACATACATACTACATATATACTACATGCATGCTACATACATACTGCATGCTACATGCATGCTACATACATACTACATACATACATGCTACATACATACCACATATATACTACATACATACAATACATTCATACAATACATACATAGACATACAGTACATATAACATAGAGTAACATACTTACCAATACTTGTCACATTGTTCCCCGAAGCCATTGTCTTTTCCGGAATAAATATTAACATAACAAACCACAAAAATACTCACCCACGATCCGAAGCAGTCCACGAGTGTGTCCCATGACGATCTTGGGTAGAGAACTGCAGCATCAGCTGTTGCTGCCGTTCTCTACGGGCTGCAGGAATCCAATGACGGAAGGTAGGTATCCTTCCGCACTGTATTCCTCCGCCACTTAAAAAAAAAAAAAGTCCCTAGTCTCACTTTATGCCATTGCTGTGTGGGAATTTCCGGCATCGGTGATTTGTATGGTGGCGGCGCTACATTGCTTGCCTCCATCCAGGATCCGTGTTGCCACGTCTGCGCCGTTATGTTGTCTGCCCGTGTCCTCCCTCATTATATAATTATTGTGCCATATGCCGCCGCTTTATTTATGCGCCGTTACATATATTGTTATATTGCTATCTTATTTTTGTTTTATGAGGATCACTGCATCAATTTTGGAAGAAGGAAGTAATGAAAAATTATTTATTATTGCATTAATAATTACTGCAATATTGTGGCACTATTTATATATATACACTTGCACTTATGTAATTTGCATGCATGATGATATGTTTTTTTGTCACATATTTCACATTTATATGTATCCTAATTACTATGTGATTACATAAAATTGCATATGGTATTTTTATTATTCTTAGTATTCATTGTTTCCTATTTAAATTGTATGAGGTAGTCATTGGCATTTGACTGTGCGCATGCGCTTTCTTGGCATCGGTGATTTGTATGGTGGCGGCGCTATATTGCTTGCCTCCATCCAGGATCCGTTTTGCCACGTCTGCGCATGCGCCGTTATGTTCTCTGCCCATGTCCTCCCTCATTATTTAATTATTGTGCCATATGCCGCCGCTTCATTTATGCGCCGTTACATATATTGCTATCTTAATTTTGTTTAGCAAGTATTTAAATTACACGCATTTGTTATTATTTTGGTCTGCATAGCAACGGCGTCTAATGACTCTATAACCCGGAAGCAGTTAATCACATGATCTGGATTTGTCTTTGACTTCCGGGTATTTGTGACGGCGCATGCGTCGTTATGGCACTTTGTATGCAATTGATTCCCCTATAAATAAGCCGTCGATCTACGCTACATTACATTTATCCCCCTGACGAAGGAGATTCTATTTCCGAAACGCGCGTCGGGGCGCGTTCTTATACAACCCATATAGCACCAATTGGCTTACAGGTATTATTTTGTGTCTTGCACTCGCCTCACGGCGATTTATATGTATAATTCTTTTGCACATCAGCACCTTTTTGCACTTTTTTGCACTTTTGGACACATTTATTAGATATTTTATGTTACTTTATTTATGCACTTTTTTTATCTGGATCATTAATTAAGCCTTTTGTTATGGACTGGTTTTTCCATTGTCCATAAATATATTGCTTTTGTGGTTGTATATGTCATTATATTATCTTATTTTATTTTATATATATACACAATTTTATGTATTTAATTGTTGTGCCAATATTTCAATAAAGGTATTTTTATATTATATTGTATCATTCATTATTATTGTTATTATTATTATTTTTTATCATCTTTTTCATCTTGGTTTTTATTTCAACCCATCTTTGAATTTTTTCAATTTTCATTTATACCCGGATGGTCTGCCATCCCCCTTTTTTTGGGGGATTGATTCCAGCACACATTTGATATTGATAATTTTATTATTATATTCTTCTGAAATTATTGCATCTTATATAGGCACTGTGTGATTGGTTCTTTTCCCCTGTTTATTCTTATATTTCTGTGTTTTGCACAGGGCGGTCTTTTCAAGGATGGATTTTAAAACCAGGGAATCATCCTGGCAGGGCCAGGTGAATGATGTGTTTGGGAAAACTGGCACTACCACTACAATTTTTGATGGTCTAACATTAGACTCTCTATCTAGATCTATTAAGAAATTATTATTCAAACGCACACGAATATGGTGGACAAAAGCCTTCTTGGAAAATTATATAAAAAAACAATTAATACCTAGAGGTTTGAGAGTACGGGTGACCCCGTCGTTTATAGTTGAAGATGAAGTTTTTATAGATTCATGGGAGAAAATTTGCAATGAGACTTCCTGGAAACTTATGGAGCTTTTGATTGGTTTTAATGCCAAATCCATTACAAGTGTAGACAAAGAGTTGGATGAACTATTTAATAAAGCTAAGTCTAATCTCTCTCCCGAACAATTTATTAGTCTTAATGGGTCCCTTGATAAAGACTTGGAATCATTAGTTAAGGATATACAGCGTAAACATATTAATAAACTGACTAGGGACCAAAATGATCTATCTTCACGGAGGATTTATTACTGGAAAAGACATATCAATGACAGTCACAATAGGGACCGTTCCATGTCCATTGCTTCAAATCATTCAATCGGTGATGCCTCTGTTGCCTCCTCTTCCGCCTCTGTATCCTCTATGGTTACTCCTAAAAGGAAAAGGAATTTGCGTTTTCTTCCTAACAAAAGGAATTATTCTCCGGAATTAAATTCCAATCAGTTAAAGGTAATTAATTTAAGTAATCATACTTTTTCATTTACTGAACTTGACATTTTAAGTAAGGGGTTAATGTTCTGCCCTACGGCGAAATTTGACTGTTTTACGGCAGTCAAGGATTTACATTTATTTGCTAGGAAGTTATTGTTTAAACGCATCTTTCATGATAAACAAACTTTTGATCTTTTCCCGACAGAGGCGGAACAGAAGGCGTTAACTGATTTGGAGCAGTTGTCTAGAGAACATAACATTAAGGAAGGTGAGGTTCCACAGGTCATTAAAAAATCATCCACTAAATTTCCTCCATTGTCAACCTGTCCAAGTGTTGATGTATTTGTTAAAACAGTGAGTAGAGAATTACATAACATCACACCAAAGATACATATGGACAATTTGAGCAGTGAAGAAAGATTGAGTCTTAAGAGATTGGTTGGTCTGCAGGATGTTGTGTATAAACAAGCGGATAAGGGTGGAAATGTAGTGGTATGGCCAAAGAACATGTACGAAATTGAGGCATATCGCCAGTTGAATAACCCTGAATGTTATAGGAGGTTAACATTTAACCCTCTATTGAAATTTCAGGCTGAGTTAAAATCATTCCTACAGGATGCTAGAGACGATAACATTATTACTAATGATCTCTTTTTGTCTTTACTAATTTCAGAGCCAACCATTCCCACCCTTTATCTGCTTCCCAAAATACACAAAAACACCAATATACCACCAGGCAGACCAATTATATCAGGGAGAGGCAATTTCTTGGAAAATGTCAATAAATATATTGATTTTATTTTGCAGCCTTTTGTTACATCCCTCCCATCTTACACCAGGGACACCGGTGATTTTCTCAAAAAGATTGATGGTATGCACATTGATAAGGACTCCATGTTAGTCACATGTGACGTGGAGTCTTTATATACTAATATTAAACATGACGATGGAATCACTGCCGTATCTTATTTTTTACAACATTCATCTTATTCACGTTCATTTGTTGTATTTTTTATCAATTTATTAAATTTTGCCTTATGTCATAATTTTTTTATTTTTAGGGGGTCCTTCTTCCTACAGACCCAGGGAACGGCGATGGGTGCTTCTTTTGCCCCATCGTATGCCAATCTGTTCCTGGGTCTGTGGGAGAGGGACCTCTTTTTATCTGGCAATCATGTATCGATTGAGAGCGTCCCATTCTGGACGCGCTACATCGATGATGTGTTTTTTATTTGGCAAGGTTCCCCCGACATGTTATCTAAATTCATTGAAACACTTAATTTGAATGACATCAATGTGCATCTTACCTTCCGGTGTAGTTGTGAGGTTATTGATTTTCTGGATGTTAAGGTGGTGAGGGATAGTCATGATTGTTTGCAAACTGATTTATTCAGGAAACAAACAGCAGTTAATTCTCTCCTTCATGCTTCATCTTCACACCCTCGTAACCTAATTAATTCCATTCCAATTGGGCAATTTTTGCGCTTAAGACGCATCTGTTCTACAGAGATGGATTTTTTGAGACAAGCAGAACTGTTGAAAGAAAGGTTTTTTGAGAGGGGGTATAGTCGACGTGCTGTAAAAAGGGCTTTCAATAGAGCAAGACATCAATCTCGGCACAGTGTGCTTTATGACAACAATGAGGTGAAATCAAATTCTAAGGAAGTAGTTAGATTCATTACTAACTTCAATGGCCAAAATGAAGAATTCAAATCTTGTTTGAAAAAATTTTGGCCAATTTTGAAGGCAGATCCCATTATTGCCAAGTATATTGGTGATTATCCTAACATTACATTTCGGAGATCACGTAATTTACGTGACTGCCTAGTAAAAAGCCACTATGTTCAGACACCGGTTAACAATTTTATTACACAGTTTAAACAAATCACGGGTTGTAAACCATGTGGACAGTGTATAGCTTGCCCTAACATTGTCAGAGCACGCACATTTAATAGCTCCAATAATGCTTATGTCTTTGATATTAAAAAATCCATAACTTGCTCATCTACGGCAGTCATTTATTATGCCACTTGCCCCTGCCCCCTCATCTATGTGGGCCTTACCACTCGCCAGCTCAAGGTGAGGGTGCGGGAGCATGTTTTAGGCATAAGGGCAGCTGCTGATGTTGAAGATATTGCCTCGCTTAAAACCCTGCCTAGACATTTTAAAACACACCATAATTGTGATTCTTCATTATTGAAGGTAATTGGCATCGATATGGTGTATACGGGTGATAGAGGGGGCAATATCAGTAAACTTCTTGCGCAACTTGAGACACAGTGGATATGGACACTAGGTACTGTGTCCCCACTTGGTCTCAATGAGAGTCTCTCGTTCATTCCATTTTTATAATTTGTGTATTTTTAATCATTTTCTTTTCACCTTTTTTTTTAGTGTTATGTCGGTTGTATTTTTATAAGGATCACTGCATCAATCTTGGAAGAAGGAAGCAATGAAGAACTATCTATTACTGCATTTATAATTACTGCAATATTGTGGCACTATTTAGTTGCACTTATGTAATTTGTATGCATGATGATATTATATGTTTGTTTATTATTGATTTTTTATTTTTATATGTCACATATGTCACATTTATACGTATTATAATCATTATGTGATTATACAAAATTGCATATGGTATCACTATTTTTTTTATATTTTTTTTAGTATTCATTGTTTCCCATTTAAATTGTATGAGGCAGTCATTGGCATTTGACTGTGCGCATGCGCTTTCTTGGCATCGGTGATTTGTATGGTGGCGGCGCTACATTGCTTGCCTCCATCCAGGATCCGTGTTGCCACGTCTGCGCCGTTATGTTGTCTGCCCGTGTCCTCCCTCATTATATAATTATTGTGCCATATGCCGCCGCTTTATTTATGCGCCGTTACATATATTGTTATATTGCTATCTTATTTTTGTTTTATGAGGATCACTGCATCAATTTTGGAAGAAGGAAGTAATGAAAAATTATTTATTATTGCATTAATAATTACTGCAATATTGTGGCACTATTTATATATATACACTTGCACTTATGTAATTTGTATGCATGATGATATGTTTTTTTGTCACATATTTCACATTTATATGTATCCTAATTACTATGTGATTACATAAAATTGCATATGGTATTTTTATTATTCTTAGTATTCATTGTTTCCTATTTAAATTGTATGAGGTAGTCATTGGCATTTGACTGTGCGCATGCGCTTTCTTGGCATCGGTGATTTGTATGGTGGCGGCGCTATATTGCTTGCCTCCATCCAGGATCCGTTTTGCCACGTCTGCGCATGCGCCGTTATGTTCTCTGCCCATGTCCTCCCTCATTATTTAATTATTGTGCCATATGCCGCCGCTTCATTTATGCGCCGTTACATATATTGCTATCTTAATTTTGTTTAGCAAGTATTTAAATTACACGCATTTGTTATTATTTTGGTCTGCATAGCAACGGCGTCTAATGACTCTATAACCCGGAAGCAGTTAATCACATGATCTGGATTTGTCTTTGACTTCCGGGTATTTGTGACGGCGCATGCGTCGTTATGGCACTTTGTATGCAATTGATTCCCCTATAAATAAGCCGTCGATCTACGCTACATTACATTTATCCCCCTGACGAAGGAGATTCTATTTCCGAAACGCGCGTCGGGGCGCGTTCTTATACAACCCATATAGCACCAATTGGCTTACAGGTATTATTTTGTGTCTTGCACTCGCCTCACGGCGATTTATATGTATAATTCTTTTGCACATCAGCACCTTTTTGCACTTTTTTGCACTTTTGGACACATTTATTAGATATTTTATGTTACTTTATTTATGCACTTTTTTTATCTGGATCATTAATTAAGCCTTTTGTTATGGACTGGTTTTTCCATTGTCCATAAATATATTGCTTTTGTGGTTGTATATGTCATTATATTATCTTATTTTATTTTATATATATACACAATTTTATGTATTTAATTGTTGTGCCAATATTTCAATAAAGGTATTTTTATATTATATTGTATCATTCATTATTATTGTTATTATTATTATTTTTTATCATCTTTTTCATCTTGGTTTTTATTTCAACCCATCTTTGAATTTTTTCAATTTTCATTTATACCCGGATGGTCTGCCATCCCCTTTTTTTGGGGGATTGATTCCAGCACACATTTGATATTGATAATTTTATTATTATATTCTTCTGAAATTATTGCATCTTATATAGGCACTGTGTGATTGGTTCTTTTCCCCTGTTTATTCATGTAGTATGTATGTAGCATGCATGTAGCATGCATGTAGTATGTATGTAGCATGCATGTAGCATGCATGTAGTATGTATGTAGTATGTATGTAGTATGTATGTAGCATGCAGTATGTATGTAGTATGTATGTAGTATATATGTAGTATGTATGTAGTATATATGTAGTATGTATGTAGCATGTAGTATGTATGTAGCATGCATGTAGTATGTATGTAGCATGTAGTATGTATGTAGCATGCATGTAGTATGTATGTAGCATGTATGTAGTATGTATGTAGTATATATGTAGTATGTATGCAGTATGTATGTAGCATGCATGTAGTATGTATGTAGTATTTTTTTTTTTTTTTAACATTTAACACATTAGCCGGATGATGGGACTACTACTGTCCCATCATTGGCTAATGTGTCAATCACTGTCATGGTAGCAGGCATCGCCCGATGGGACTTGTAGTCCCATCGGACGATGCTTGCACAGACCCCCGGACATCAGCACAGCCCCCCGGCAGGCCGGCACAGCCCCCCGGCAGGCCGGTACAGACCCCCACAGGGTGCACAGACCACCGGCAGGCCGGCACAGCCCCCCGGCAGGCCGGTACAGACCCCCACAGGGTGCACAGACCACCGGCAGGCCGGCACAGCCCCCCGGCAGGCCGGTACAGACCCCCACAGGGTGCACAGACCACCGGCAGGCCGGCACAGCCCCCCGGCAGGCCGGTACAGACCCCAGGCAGTCCACACAGCCCCCCGGCAGGCCGGCACAGCCCCCCGGCAGGCCGGCAGAGACCCCCGGAAGGCCCGAAATGACGGCGCATCATGATGCGCACACACCGCGCATCATGATGACGTCAGTCTGTCAATCAACTTTGAACTTCCGATTCCGATGCCGAATTCCGATATTGAAAAAATATCGGAAGTCGGTATCGGAATTCCGATACAGCAAGTATCGGCCGATACCCGATACTTGCGGTATCGGAATGCTCAACACTAGTCAGGGACATATAGAAAAATACATGAAATGCAATGGTTTACTGCATGTAAACCATGTGTCGTTTCTAGAGTTGAGCGATACCAGCCGATACTTGAAAATATCGGATCGGAATGGATCGGCCGATCTTAAAAAAAAATATCGGTATCGCCGATTCCGATACCGGGAACCAATGCAAGTCAATGGGGCCAAAATATCGGAATTAAAAAAAACCCTTTCTTTCCTTGTAGGTTAATTCTACATGAAGAAAAACAACTAAGAATAATGTAGAATGTATTGTGGGAGGTGGAGGAGACATTAAAGCCATAGAGTTTTAGCCCAATCAAAAGGAATAGCAGGAATTAAACTTTTTTTTTAAAGACGTTAGGAGTTACAAAGATATTGACTATGTTAGCCTCATTTATATTTTGCCAGACATGTATGTCTTCTTCTTCTTTCTTCTTCTTTCTTATTCTTCTTCCCTTTTTTACCTTCTTCTTCTTCTTCTTCTTATTCCTTTTTTTACATTCTTCTTCTTCTTCTTCCTTTTTTTACATTCTTCTACTTCCTTTTTTTACATTCTTCTTCTTCTTCCTTTTTTTACATTCTTCTTCTTATTCCTTTTTTTACATTCTTCTTCTTCTTCCTTTTTTAAATTCTTCTACTTCCTTTTTTTACATTCTTCTTCTTCTTCCTTTTCTTACATTCTTCATATTCTTCTTATTCAACAATTATTATTCTACATATTCAACTTCTTCATCTTCTTCCTATTCTTCTTCATCATATTCTTGTTTGTGTCAGGCATTCCTGTAGTTGTTATCTAGAAAAGTTAGAAGTTTACACCTTCCGTTCTGCCTGTCACAAAAGATTTACAACAGGATTTGTCCGCGTTCAGTTTGGCCTGCAGCAGCAGGCCTTTTCCAGGGGCACCACGAGGAGGAACGGAGGCACCTAGGCCAAAGGCTCTGACGAGAACCAGCTGACGGTGCTGGAACCCGGAGGGGTAGCATAAGCTGCAAGAGCAAATGGAAATAGCGAGGACCAGCTGACAGTGCTGGCACCCGGAGGGGCAGCAGAAGGAATAAGAGCCAATGGCACAACCGAGGACCAGCTGACGGTGCTGGAACCCGGTTACTAAGCAGGAGGTACCTGTGCTACAAAGCACTACCAAGGACCAGCAGACGTTGCCGGAACTCGGATACCGAGATGGAGGCACCTAGGCCAAAGGCTCTGACGAGAACCAGCTGACGGTGCTGGAACCCGGAGGGGTAGCATAAGCTGCAAGAGCAAATGGAAATAGCGAGGACCAGCTGACAGTGCTGGCACCCGGAGGGGCAGCAGAAGGAATAAGAGCCAATGGCACAACCGAGGACCAGCTGACGGTGCTGGAACCCGGTTACTAAGCAGGAGGTACCTGTGCTACAAAGCACTACCAAGGACCAGCAGACGTTGCCGGAACTCGGATACCGAGATGGAGGCACCTAGGCCAAAGGCTCTGACGAGAACCAGCTGACGGTGCTGGAACCCGGAGGGGTAGCATAAGCTGCAAGAGCAAATGGAAATAGCGAGGACCAGCTGACAGTGCTGGCACCCGGAGGGGCAGCAGAAGGAATAAGAGCCAATGGCACAACCGAGGACCAGCTGACGGTGCTGGAACCCGGTTACTAAGCAGGAGGTACCTGTGCTACAAAGCACTACCAAGGACCAGCAGACGTTGCCGGAACTCGGATACCGAGATGGAGGCACCTAGGCCAAAGGCTCTGACGAGAACCAGCTGACGGTGCTGGAACCCGGAGGGGTATCAGAAGTTACCCCTGAAAAGCAAAGTTGGCATGCCGCAAGCTGGCCGCAGTTACCGAATCACA
Organism: Dendrobates tinctorius; assembly: GCF_039654945.1. NCBI lineage: Eukaryota > Metazoa > Chordata > Amphibia > Anura > Dendrobatidae > Dendrobates > Dendrobates tinctorius. The sequence continues at coordinate 8,741,173 of NW_027361876.1, forward strand.
CAGTCCTACAGGGGGTGCTTGTCCTACTGGCACTATGGAACAAGCCTTTCTTACCAGAACCCGCAGTCCACATAGGAAGCACCTAAACTGCTGGCACCCTAGCCTCGGCTAACCCAACCGCAACACGACATGGCAACTTGGGGTGGCAAACTGACATTGACACTTCCCGGAAACAGCAGGCAGGGCTCGAACCAAGCTGGGCAGGAGGGAGTACCCGTGCCAAAGTCAGTTATGAGCAGCAACTGGCGATGTTGGAGCCCAGGACAAGCACTTAGCAGGCTGAGGCCTGATGTGCTGTCAATTGGGAGGCAGCAGGACAGATTGCCATCAAAACAGCAGGGGAACAGCTGACGTTACTGAACCCCACAAACACAGGAGCTAGTGTTTTACTCTGTGAAGACGGCACTTCCGAGCAACAACTGGCTGTGTTGAAGCCCAGGGACAAGCACGGAGCAGGCTGAGGCTGCATTGAAGAAATTTTAAGATCAGTTGTAGACTTCTACTAATTTTAACCAAGCTCCACTTAGGCCTGTGGCTTCACTGATTTTCGTATTTCCCCTGTCCTCCAACCCCGCCAGTTACAGCTCCGAAGTGGCGTCTGCACAATCCACACTTGTTCCTGTGCTACAGGTGTTCAGTCCGGTCAGTTAATCCCCTGATGTGTGTCCGGCAATGTCGCCTGCTCTGTCCACATTCCCATAATGGGAATGTGGACAGAGCAGGCGACATTGCCGGACACACATCAGGGGATTAACTGACCGGACTGAACACCTGTAACACAGGAACAAGTGTGGATTGTGCAGACGCCACTTCGGAGCTGTAACTGGCAGGGTTGGAGGACAGGGGAAATACGAGAGACAGTGGAGCCACAGGCCTAATTGGAGCACGGTTAAAAATCAGTAGTGGTACGACTGTGTAGGCAGCAGGAGACTTTGCCATCTACACAGCAGGGGATCAGCTGACGTTACTGAACCCCACTGAGACACGGGAGCAAGTGTCTCTTTCCGTGTGGACGGCACTTCCGAACTACAACTGGCTGTGTTGAAGCCCAGGAAATTGGAGGGTGTAGGCAGAGGCCTACTGTATTTTGAATGAGGTGACAGCAGGAGAGACTGCCATCCACACAGCAGGGGATCAGCTGACGTTACTGAACCCCACTGAGACACGGGAGCAAGTATCTCTTTCCGTGTGGATGGCACTTCCGAACTACAACTGGCTGTGTTGAAGCCCAGGAAATTGGAGGGTGTAGGCAGAGGCCTACTGTATTTTGAATGAGGTGACAGCAGGAGAGACTGCCATCCACACAGCAGGGGATCAGCTGACGTTACTGAACCCCACTGAGACACGGGAGCAAGTATCTCTTTCCGTGTGGACGGCACTTCCGAACTACAACTGGCTGTGTTGAAGCCCAGGAAATTGGAGGGTGTAGGCAGAGGCCTACTGTATTTTGAATGAGGTGACAGCAGGAGAGACTGCCATCCACACAGCAGGGGATCAGCTGACGTTACTGAACCCCACTGAGACACGGGAGCAAGTATCTCTTTCCGTGTGGACGGCACTTCCGAACTACAACTGGCTGTGTTGAAGCCCAGGAAATTGGAGGGTGTAGGCAGAGGCCTACTGTATTTTGAATGAGGTGACAGCAGGAGAGACTGCCATCCACACAGCAGGGGATCAGCTGACGTTACTGAACCCCACTGAGACACGGGAGCAAGTATCTCTTTCCGTGTGGACGGCACTTCCGAACTACAACTGGCTGTGTTGAAGCCCAGGAAATAGGAGGGTGTAGGCAGAGGCCTACTGTATTTTGAATGAGGTGACAGCAGGAGAGACTGCCATCCACACAGCAGGGGATCAGCTGACGTTACTGAACCCCACTGAGACACGGGAGCAAGTATCTCTTTCCATGTGGACGGCACTTCCGAGCTACAACTGCCTGAGTTGAAGCCCAGGAGATAGGAGGGTGTAGGCAGAGGCCTACTGTCTTTGGAATGCGGAGACAGCAGGAGAGACTGCCATCTCCACAGCAGGGGAACAGCTGGCATTGCTGAACCCCACTAACACTTGAACGAATGTGTTTGGCTCTGTGGAGACGACACTTCTGAACACCAACTGACGCTGTTGGAGCCCAGGATTAGGCGAGGAGCAGGCTGGGGCCTGTTGTTTTTGGCAGGTGAAGGCAGCAGGAGACTTGCCATCTCCACAGCAGGGGAACAGCTGGCAGTGCTGAAACCCACTAACACTCGAACGAATGTGTTTGGCTCTGTGGAGACGACACTTCTGAACACCAACTGACGCTGTTGGAGCCCAGGATTAGGCGTGGAGCAGGCTGGGGCCTACTGGATTTTGGCAGGTGAAGGCAGCAGGAGACTTGCCATCTCCACAGCAGGGGAACAGCTGGCAGTGCTGAAACCCACTAACACTCGAACGAATGTGTTTGGCTCTGTGGAGACGACACTTCTGAACACCAACTGACGCTGTTGGAGCCCAGGATTAGGCGAGGAGCAGGCTGGGGCCTACTGGATTTTGGCAGGTGAAGGCAGCAGGAGACTTGCCATCTCCACAGCAGGGGAACAGCTGGCAGTGCTGAACCCCACTAACACTTGAACGAATGTGTTTGGCTCTGTGGAGACGACACTTCTGAACACCAACTGACGCTGTTGGAGCCCAGGATTAGGCGAGGAGCAGGCTGGGGCCTGTTGTTTTTGGCAGGTGAAGGCAGCAGGAGACTTGCCATCTCCACAGCAGGGGAACAGCTGGCAGTGCTGAAACCCACTAACACTCGAACGAATATGTTTGGCTCTGTGGAGACGACACTTCTGAACACCAACTGACGCTGTTGGAGCCCAGGATTAGGCGAGGAGCAGGCTGGGGCCTGTTGTTTTTGGCAGGTGAAGGCAGCAGGAGACTTGCCATCTCCACAGCAGGGGAACAGCTGGCAGTGCTGAAACCCACTAACACTCGAACGAATGTGTTTGGCTCTGTGGAGACGACACTTCTGAACACCAACTGACGCTGTTGGAGCCCAGGATTAGGTGTGGAGCAGGCTGGGGCCTACTGGATTTTGGCAGGTGAAGGCAGCAGGAGACTTGCCATCTCCACAGCAGGGGAACAGCTGGCAGTGCTGAAACCCACTAACACTCTAACGAATGTGTTTGGCTCTGTGGAGACGACACTTCTGAACACCAACTGACACTGTTGGAGCCCAGGATTAGGCGAGGAGCAGGCTGGGGCCTACTGGATTTTGGCAGGTGAAGGCAGCAGGAGACTTGCCATCTCCACAGCAGGGGAACAGCTGGCAGTGCTGAACCCCACTAACACTTGAACGAATGTGTTTGGCTCTGTGGAGACGACACTTCTGAACACCAACTGACGCTGTTGGAGCCCAGGATTAGGCGAGGAGCAGGCTGGGGCCTGTTGTTTTTGGCAGGTGAAGGCAGCAGGAGACTTGCCATCTCCACAGCAGGGGAACAGCTGGCAGTGCTGAAACCCACTAACACTCGAACGAATGTGTTTGGCTCTGTGGAGACGACACTTCTGAACACCAACTGACGCTGTTGGAGCCCAGGATTAGGCGAGGAGCAGGCTGGGGCCTGTTGTGTTTGGCAGGTGAAGGCAGCAGGAGACTTGCCATCTCCACAGCAGGGGAACAGCTGGCAGTGCTGAAACCCACTAACACTCGAGCGAATGTGTTTGGCTCTGTGGAGACGACACTTCTGAACACCAACTGACGCTGTTGGAGCCCAGGATTAGGCGTGGAGCAGGCTGGGGCCTACTGGATTTTGGCAGGTGAAGGCAGCAGGAGACTTGCCATCTCCACAGCAGGGGAACAGCTGGCAGTGCTGAAACCCACTAACACTCGAGCGAATGTGTTTGGCTCTGTGGAGACGACACTTCTGAACACCAACTGACGCTGTTGGAGCCCAGGATTAGGCGAGGAGCAGGCTGGGGCCTACTGGATTTTGGCAGGTGAAGGCAGCAGGAGACTTGCCATCTCCACAGCAGGGGAACAGCTGGCAGTGCTGAACCCCACTAACACTTGAACGAATGTGTTTGGCTCTGTGGAGACGACACTTCTGAACACCAACTGACGCTGTTGGAGCCCAGGATTAGGCGAGGAGCAGGCTGGGGCCTGTTGTTTTTGGCAGGTGAAGGCAGCAGGAGACTTGCCATCTCCACAGCAGGGGAACAGCTGGCAGTGCTGAAACCCACTAACACTCTAACGAATGTGATTGGCTCTGTGGAGACGACACTTCTGAACACCAACTGACACTGTTGGAGCCCAGGATTACGCATGCCGCATGCAGAGGCCAATGGGCAGCGGTTTTTATGGAGGTTGTGGACTACTACTGATTCTAACCATGCTCCACTTAGGCCTCTGGCTCCACTGTCTCTACTATTTACCCTGGCCTCCAACCCCGCCAGCTACATCTCTGAAGTGGCGTCAGCACAATCTACACTTGTTCCTGTGTTACTGGTGCTCAGTCCCGTCAGTTGATCCCCTGATGTTTGTCCGGCAAGTTCGCCAGCTCTGTCCTCATTCCCACTACTGGTTATGGGAATGTGGACAGAGCAGGAGACCTTGCCGGACACACATCAGGGGATAAACTGATGGGACTGAGCCACAGGAACACAGGAACAAGTGTAGATTGTGCTGACGCCACTTCAGAGATGTAGATGGCGGGGTTGGAGGTCAGGGGAAATAGTAGAGACAGTGGAGCCAGAGACCTAAGTTGGGCACGGTTAAAAATCAGTAGTGGTTTGAATGTTGATGGAGCTGGTGACTTTGCCGTCCACACAGCAGGGGATCAGCTGGCATTACTGAACCCCACTAACACAGGAGCTAGTGTGTTTCTCTGTGCAGACGACACATCTGAGCGACAACTGGCTGTGTTGAAGCACAGGGATTTTAGTTCAGGTGGTAGAAAAATGAACACACCAGCAGACCTGGATTCAGTTGCCAACCACTAATTTAGTCTGTAAGAGGAATGGCAAAGTCTTTGGAGATCCAGGCCTTGTTCATTTTCAGAAAAGTCAGCCGGTCAACATTATCGGAAGATAGTTGCGTGCGACGGTCTGTTAGTACACCACCTGCGGCACTAAAGACACGTTCCGATAATACACTGGCAGCAGGGCAAGCCAGCACCTCCAATGCATACTGGCTAAGCTCTGGCCATGTATCCAGCTTAGAGACCCAAAACTTGAAGGGGGAAGAGCCATCTGGGAGTACAGCGACAGGGCAAGACATCTAGTCTGACACCATCTGACGGAAGCGTTGCCTCCTGCTGACTCGAGGCGTCGCTGATGGTGTAGACAATTGTGGTGGACACACAAAACTTTGCCACATTTGGGCCATAGTGGTCTTGCCTTGTGCTGCGGCGCTGCCTCTGCTCCCTCTTTGTGCAGAGTTTCCTCCACTGCCTCGACGCACAGAGCTGCTTTTTAAAGCACTAGCAACAATGCTGTCGGGTGGAATGGAAAACATTATGGACTGCACCAGTGACTCTTCGTACTCCCGCATTTTACGCTCCCAGTTCAACGTTGGTATGAGCCTTTGTACGCTGTCCCGGTAGCGAGGATCTAGGAGGGTGTACACCCAATAATCAGCCGAGACGAGAATGTGGGCGATGCGGCGGTCGTTTCTCAGGCACTGCAGTATGAAATCAACCATGTGCTGCAGACTCCCAACTGCCAAAGAACCGCTGTCCCCTGTTTGAGGCGTGACCTCGGCCTGCTCTGCATCACCCCACCCTCGCTGTACATACTGAGTAGAGGTTTGTGTACCTCCCTCCTCTGGAGAGATGTCTTCCTCCTCCATCGACTCCTCCTCATCCTCCTCACAAAGTGTCCCCTGCCTAGGCCTTTGTGAGGAAACACGTAGCGCAGACTGTCCAGAAGCAGATGGCATTTGGGACTCCTCATCCTCCACCTCTTCCGAAACCTCATCCCTTAGTGCTTGCAGTGTTTGTTGAAGCAGGCAGATAAGGGGGACAGTCATGCTGACTAGTGCATCATCTGCACTCGCCATCCGCGTGGATTCATCGAAGGCACGCAAAACGAGGCAGATGTCCTTCATAGAGGCCCACTCAATGGTGCTGAAGTGTGAACGGCGCACAGTGTGACTTGTTTGCGCCTGATGCAGCTGGTACTCCATGACTGCTGCCTGCTGCTCACACAACCGCTCCAACATATGTAACGTTGAATTCCACCGGGTGGGTAGGTCACATATGATGCGATGTTCCGGAAGGCCAAATCGTCGCTGCAGAGCAGCGAGGAGCGATCTTGCCGTGCTGGAACGTCGCAAGTGAGCGCACTCTATGCGGACCTTGTGCAACAGTGCATCAAGATCCGGATAGTCCCTCAGAAAGCTCTGCACGACCAAGTTAAGAACATGTGCCAGACATGGGATGTGTGTGAGGTTGCCTAGGCCAAGAGCTGCCACCAGATTTCGGCCATTGTCACACACTACCAAGCCCGGCTGGAGATTCGCTGGCCCAAACCACACATCGCTCTCCAGCTTGATAGCATTCCAGAGCTCCTGCGCTGTGTGGCTTCGATTCCCCAAAGAAATTAATTTGAGTACAGCCTGTTGACGTTTGGCCACGGCTGTGCTCATATCGGTCGTAACAGGCTCCTGCTCTGCTGTTTCTGAGGAACTTGAGTAGGAGGAGGAGTCTATGTGTACAGACTGGAGTCCTGCAATCCGTGGCGTTGGAAGAACACGTACAGCGCCACTCTCCAGATCCGTACCCGGCTCCACAACATTGACCCAGTGGGCAGTGAGGGAAAGGTATCGTCCCTGTCCATGGTTACTGGTCCACGCATCGGTGGTCAGGTGGACCTTGCTACTAACGGCGTTTAGTAGCGCATGTTTTATTTTGCCCTCAACATGTTTCTGCAGGGCAGGGACGGCTCGCCTGCTGAAATAAAAGCGGCTGGGCACGTTGTATTGGGGGACTGCCAATGCCATTAAGTCCCGGAAGGTGTCAGTGTCCACCAGCCTGAATGACAGCATTTCAACTGCCAGAAGTTTGGCAATGCCAGCATTCAGAGACTGTGCTCGGGGATGGTTTGCCGAGTAAGGGCGCCTTTTATCCCATGCCTGTGCTACCGATGGCTGTGATGGATGGGAACGTGCTGCTATGGGTGTAATCTGACAGGGTCTCCGGACAACAGTGGCAGAGGTTCTTCCTTGGCGATCCTGTGAGGAAGCCGAACCAGCAGTGTGTGAGCTGGAGGAAGAGGCCCCAACACGAACTGAAGAGGTGGTAGGTGGTGCTGTACGTTGGCCTACGTCTTCAGGGTGTCTCTGCAACTCCAACTCGTGCTTGGTGCGCACATGTTTCCACATATTTGTGGTATTGAGGTTGCTGACATTTCTCCCTCTTTTGACTCTCTGATGACACAGCTTGCATTTGACAAAGCAAATGTCATCTGCAACTGTGTCATAGAATCATAGAATCATAGAATCATAGAATCGTAGAGTTGGAAGGGACCTCCTGGGCCATCTGGTCCAACCCCCTGCTCAAAGCAGGATTCGCTAAATCATCCCAGTCAGATGTCTGTCCAGCCTCTGTTTGAAGACTTCCATTGAAGGAGAACTCACCACTTCTCGTGGCAGCCTGTTCCACTCATTGATCACTCTAACTGTCAAAAAGTTTTTTCTAATATCTAATCTGTGTCTCCTCCCATTCAGTTTCATCCCATTGCTTCTAGTCTTTCCTTGTGCAAATGAGAATAAAGTTGATCCTTCTACAATGTGACAGCCCTTTAGATATTTGTAGACAGCAATTAAGTCTCCTCTCAGTCTTCTCTTTTGCAAACTAAACATTCCCAAATCCTGCAACCTTTCCTCATAAGACAGGGTTTGCAGACCGGTCACCATTCTGGTCGCTCTTTTCTGAACTTGCTCCAGTTTGTTGATGTCTTTTTTAAAATGTGGTGCCCAAAACTGGGCACAATATTCCAGATGAGGTCTGACCAAAGAGGAGTAGAGGGAAATAATGACTTCACGTGATCTAGACTGTATGCTTCTGTTAATACATCCTAGAACTGCATTTGCCTTTTTTGCTGCTGCATCACACTGTTGACTCATATTCAGTCTGTGATCTATTAGTATACCCAAGTCTTTTTCACATGTGCTGTCACTTAGCCCTATTCCTCCCATTCTATATATGCTTTTTTCATTTTTATTGCCCAGATGTAGTACTTTGCATTTCTCCCTGTTAAAAACCATTCTGTTAGTTACTGCCCACTTCTCCAGTTTATTTAAATCTTTTTGAATCCTCTCTCTCTCTTCTCTAGTATTAGCTATCCCTCCTAGCTTTGTGTCATCAGCAAATTTAATCAGTTTACCCTCAATTCCTTCATCTAAATCGTTGATAAAGATGTTGAACAATACAGGGCCCAGGACAGAGCCCTGTGGTACCCCACTTGAGACATTCTTCCAACTGGATGTGCAGCCATTTACGACCACTCTTTGGGTCCGATCACTAAGCCAGTTATGAATCCACCTAACAGTTGCCTTGTCCATTCCATACTTAGTCATTTTTTCAATAAGGATTGTATGAGAGACTTTGTCAAATGCTTTGCTGAAGTCAAGATATACTATACCTACAGCATTTCCTTGATCCACCCAATCAGTGATACCATCATAGAAGGAAATTAAGTTAGTCTGACATGACTTATTAGTTACAAACCCATGCTGACTCTGTTTGATCACTTCATTCTTATCCAGGTATTGACTTACATGTTGTTTAATAATTTGTTCAAAGGTCTTTCCTGGTATAGAAGTCAGACTCACTGGCCTATAGTTGCCTGGGTCCACCTTCTTCCCCTTTTTGAAGATAGGAACAACATTTGCTCTTCTCCAGTCTTCTGGGACTTCTCCTGTTCTCCAAGAATTTTCAAAGATTATGGAGAGTGGTTCAGAAATTTCTTCTGCTATCTCCTTCAGTACTCTGGGGTGTAATTCATCTGGACCTGGAGACTTGAATTCATTTAGGTTAGCTAAGTGTTTCCTCACTATCTTTCTGTTTATAGATATCCTGGATTCTTCTATTCCCTTAATAGGACAGTGAATAACAGTTGGTGTTACATTTCCTTTCTGAGAGAAAACAGATGCAAAATAGGAATTTAAAAGTTCAGCCTTCTCAACATCCTGTCTTACCATTTCATCATTTTCATCCTGTAAAAATCCTATAGCATCTTTGACTTTTCTTTTACTTTTGACATATCCCCAAAATCCTTTATTATTGCTTTTGACATCTCTTGCAAGCCTCAATTCATTTTCAGCTTTAGCTAATCTGATTTGTGCCCTGCAGATTCTGCAGACAGCATTATATTCTTCTTTAGATATGCCTCCCTCTTTCCATTTTATAAACATTTTTTTCTTCCTTTTTAGCATGTGCTTAAGTTCTGTGTTCACCCATCCTGGTTTCCATAAATGCTTCCTATTCTTCCCTCTTTTCGGAATTGTTAACAACTGTGCTTTGAGAATTTCATTTTTCAAGATTTCCCATCCTTCCTGGACATTTTTGTCTTTAAGGATATCCAGCCATTGGATCCCTCCAATTATCTTTCTGAATCCCTTAAAATCTGCCTTTCTGAAATCTAACCTTGACGTCTGAGTCTTCACAGGTCTTCCGCCTCTAGTTATCCAAAATTCTAAAATAGCATGGTCGCTACCTCCTAGGGTTCCAGCCACTTTTACCTCCTCAACCATTTCCTCCCTGTTTATAAGGATTAGATCCAAGGTAGCAGTTCCCCTTGTTTTCTCCCCTACCTTTTGGAAGATAAAGTTGTCAGCAAGAGAGGATAAGAATTTCCTTGACCTGTTAGTTTTGCCTGAGAGAGATTCCCAACAAATGTCTGGATAGTTGAAATCTCCCATGACAACTATGTCATATTTTTTTGAGAACTTGGCCATTTGATGCATAAAGAGTTCATCCATATCTTCAGCTTGCACAGGCGGCCTGTAGTAAATGCCTACAATGGTGTCCTTTCCATTGTTCTGTCCTTGTATTCTTACCCAAACAGTTTCCACAGAACTCCCAGTCTCTGAAGCTTCAATCTCTGTGCAGATATACGCGTTTCTAACATACAATGCAACACCTCCTCCTCGTTTATCAAGTCTGTTTCTTGCAAATAAGTTGTATCCTTCTAGTCTTGTATTCCAATCATGTGTATCGTCCCACCAAGTTTCAGTGATTCCAATGACATCATATTTCTTTTCCTGTGTTAGTAGTTCCAATTCTCCTTGTTTGTTGCCCATGCTTTGTGCATTAGTATAGAAACATTTTAGTTTGTGATTGGTTTCTCTTTCTCCAATATTTTTATTAATTAGATTCTTTCGTCTTTGTTCTTCCTTTCCACTTCTATTAGCAGAGTTCTCAATAGCATTTGTCAGGTGTATGGCTTTTTCTGGTCTTTTGCTTCCCTTCCCATGTTGTTCTAGTTTAAAGCTCTCCTTACAAGTGTAGCAAGGCGACTTCCAAATACATGCTTTCCAGTCTTCGTAAGGTGCACCCCATCTCTAGCAAGTAGTCCATCGTATAAGTAGTTCACTCCGTGATCCAGAAATCCAAATCGTTGCTGACGGCACCATCGACGTAGCCAGTTGTTCACCTGCAGAATCTTATTCCACCTCCTTGTTCCATGGCCATCCACTGGGAGGATGGAAGAGAAGACCACCTGCGCTCCCAGTTCTTTCACTTTCTTGCCTAAGTCTTCAAAGTCTCTGCAGATGGTTTCCAGGTCGTTTCTTGCGGTGTCATTTGTCCCCACATGTAGTAGCAGGAATGGGTAGTCATCTGTAGGTCTGAAGAGTCCTGATATCCTGTCAGACACATCTTTAATTTTTGCACCTGGAAGACAGCACATTTCTCTTGAAGTTATATCCGGTCTGCAGATAGCGGCCTCTATTCCTCTCAACAGGGAATCCCCCATGACCACCACTCTCCGTTTCTTCTTCACAACATTTTTCTTTCTCCATCCAGGAGGACTCTGAAGGCGTACAAGGTTGCTGTTTGTTGGCAAAGTCTTATCCTGATGTATTTCTTCATCGTTTTCCTGCGTGAGAGCCTGGTACTGGTTTCTGAGCAGTATGGGTGCTGACTGCCTCCTGATCCTCCTGCTTCTCTGGGTCACATGTCTCCATTCCTCTGTTTCTTCAGGTGCACTTCGAATTTCTTCTCTTTCTGTAACATGAAGAGATAATTCTGCTCTGTCCAAGAACTCTTCACCTTCCTTAATGATCTTCAACGTAGCTAACCTCTCTTCGAGATTTTGCAACTTTTCCTCCAACAGGGACACAAGCTTGCATTTGTGGCATGTGAAATTTGGCTTTTCCACTGGTAAGTCTGTGAACATGTAGCAAGAAATGCAGCTCACCAAATGGCTCCTGGCCTCTTCCATCTTGAGATTTCTTAAAAACGATGAAAGATGTGTCAAAAAAGGACCACGCACTGCAACTCTTGGGAGCGCCCGGTTTGCCTTTGGAATGAGGAATGCTCCTAACGGGTGCCGAAGTGGAGGGTACAGGCAACCAAGTCTTCCCCCTCCCTCTGCCTCCTGTTTTGGCCGGTAGGGGAATCTCTTCCTCCGAGCTGCTCCCACCACCTTCCTGTTCCTCACGCCATGATGGGTCAAGGACCTCATCATCTTCCCTCCCCTCTTCAAACAGCTGCTTCTCCGGGGTTGTCTCGCCAGCACCGTACGCACCAGAAAGTGGCAACTGAGTCTCGTCATCATCTGATGCGTACTGAGGTGTGCTGACCATAGGCACTGGCCCACTCGCCTCTTCAGATTCAGAGGGACAAAGAAGTTGCGCATCACTGCATACTCCCTCTTCTTCACATTCAGGAATGCTGCTTGGCTGGCCCCCTCTTTCCAAGCCAACAGATTCCGAGAACAGAAGTAGAGACTGTGATGGCTCCTGTCCATGTCTCTCTGACTGCCTGGGCACTTTGGCAGGTGGTGAAGAGACAGATGGTTGCTCTTCGGTGCTCTGACCCTGAGAGGATGCGGAAGTAATTGAAGTCGATGCGTTAGCTGCCATCCATCCTACAACGGCTTCAATTTGTTCCTCCCGCAGCAGTGGGGTACGTTGAGGTCCTACAAAGCTGCGCATAAAGGACTGTTGCCTGCTAAAACTGGGGGATGCTGATCCACTGGTGCCCGCAGCAGGCCCAGAATCCCCACGTCCTCTACCTGTAGAATCCCCACGTCCTCTCCCTGCAGAATCCCCACGTCCTCTCCCTGCTGAAACTCCACGCCCACGCCCACGCGCCTTACTCCCTGCCTTCTTCATCTTGCAAGACTGCTTAAGATAGGCAGAAAAGTACAAAGGGGGGCCTTAGTGTGCTTATTCCTGAACAGCTGGTTACAGGTACAAGAAACACTAATTTTATGAAGTGTGTGTGTGTGGACTACACTTTAATAGGAGCTGATGTGGCCTACACAAGTTCCAAATGTAGTGTTTGGTGAACTTTTTTTGTGGTTTCTTTGTTGGAAACAAACTCAAAGTATGTGAACAAAGAATTGAAACTGATAGTATCACCAACTTTTTGGAGCTATTACAATGCAGGCAGGTAACCTACAATGCAAAAGATGAGGCTCCAAAAAAATTGGGTAATACTAATCTGGCTGCGCCGGCAGGGCACAAGCCAGAAAAAAAGGCTCCTCTATCTACTCCTATATAGTGTTTGCAACCAACCAATGTTGATGGATACGGATGGATGCACACTAATAGGAGAAGAAAAAATGAGCTGCACTCAAAGACAAATATGTGTGAGGCAGTGACGCACGTTGAGCGTCCTACAACCAGACGTAGCTGCAGGACACTCTACTCAGCGTGAGCTGCACTCACACACAGTCAGAGACCTCTCAGACAGCCATCAACAGTGCAGCTAAGTGGGCACTGGCACTGACAGGCTGCAGAAAGGCTCCGCTGTGTACTCCTATATAGTGTTTGCAACCACCGTAGATGGAGACGGATGGATGCACACTAATAGAAGAAAAAATGAGCTGCACTCAAATAAAAATATGTGTGAGGCACTGACGCACGCTGAGCGTCCTACAGCCAGACGTAGCTGCAGGACACACTACTCAGCGTGAGCTGCACTCACACACAGTCAGAGACCTCTCAGACAGCCGTGAACAGTGCAGCAAAGTGGACACTAGCACTGAAAGGCTGCAGAAAGGCTCCGCTGTCTACTACTAGTGTTTGCAACCAACGTATATGGATACGGATGGAAGCACACTAGATTGAAATTATGTAAAAAATGCAGCTCAAAAAATAAAAGATGTTTGAGGCAGCAGTGATCACACTGGGTGGCCTACAGCCTGACGTGGCTGCAGGACCCACTCCACAGCGTGAGCTGCACTCACACAGCCCTTGCAGACAGCTGTGAACACTGCTGCTAGGGCAAAGAAGGCTACAGTGGTGGTTTATGTAGCCTGGGTAAAGCACTAGATGTTTGGTGGAATCGCTATTTCTAACTGTCCCTCACAGTCTTCTACAGCAGCCTGTCCCTAACTGAATTCACAGCAGAGTGACCAGAAATGGCGGCTGCGGTGGCTTTTATAGTGCATCATGACATCATTTCGGCAGCCAATCACAGCCATGCCAATAGTTAACATGCCTACATGCCTAACAGGATGTGCCCACACTTCGGAGGATTCCCATTGGCTTAATCAAAGCAAGCAGGCTCATAGCATGATGGGAACTTCCGATTCCGATTCCGGAATCCGATATGACAAAAGTATCGGAAGTCCGTATCGGAATTCCGATACCGCTAATATCGGCCGATACCCGATACTTGTGGTATCGGAATGCTCAACACTAGTCGTTTCATGTCGGGTTTTGTAATGATTTTACAGAAGCAGCAATTAATTTAGTGGCTATTCTGCTCTGTAGAACTCTATGAAATATAAATATATATATATGTGTGTCACAATGACATGTATATATATATATATATGTATTCTGTGTGTATATATCTATTCTTTCTACTCTTTTTTAAACATGTCAGTGTGATTTTACTGTCTCGTAAAATGAATTGCTGGCTTTTGTTAAAGGACACTGGGTGCGTATTTCTCGCAAGTCACACTTGTGGTCCATGTGTAATCCGATTTTTTCTCGCACTCATAGGTTTGCACTGGCGAGTGTTCAAAGAAAAAATAATGTATTCATTGGTAAAATAGCTAGGATCCAGTCACAAACCAAGGATTAGAATATTAACATGAGAGACTGGTCTAGAAATCCAATCTCCAAGTTAATCTATAAATTAGGCCTGTACACATATAAACCTGTTCACATGTGAGGGCAGCCTGGACAGCTGATGTGCTCCACTTCATATTTCCCCCTCCCTCAGGAACAAAGTACCAGACTGCAAAGTTCGATATTTCTGTGAGTTTAGTCCCTTTTATTTTATCACTGTTTTTTCATATTTGAATGTCACGTTTTATTTCCATTTTTATATCCTTTTATTGTAAGCACTGTGCCTTTTATATTAAAGCTTACAACTTTAATAAGTCTGACCTTGTTGCTCTAAAGAATCCATAGCCTTAGAGTGTGTGCTCCTGGTGATTCACTGATTCACACTGTAGGAATTGAGAAAGCGCAAATAGGATCTTATCTGATAGAGTAGGGTACAGACAATATTATAATTCCACTCACCTTATGTAGGAGAGGTAAAGTGCATGGAATTGTCAGTCAGCTGCCGCACATCCACAGGTCAAACCAGTGACCGCAAGAATATTCAGATTAATGGAGCTTTTTGTGGATTTGCTGCGCTGCTAGACATGACACAGATTCATTCGTTCATAAAAGAATTGCAGATTTATTCATAATTCCCAACGAGTTTCGAAATTAAAAAACACTTCCTCCTCAGGGGATGATATAAAGGTACAATAGCGTTCAGACCCTTTATATCATTCCCTGAGGAAAAAGTGTTTTTAACTTCGAAACTTGATGGGAATATGAATGAATCTGCAATTCTTTTATGAACTAATGAATCTGTGTCATGTCTAGCAGCGCAGTAAATCCACAAAAAGCTCCATTCATCTAAATGCTCCTGGTGATTGGCAGATAGTAGTAGTGGTACTTCCAGGACTCATCACCCGTGTGTTCGGTGAGTGGTGGCAGCGTGTATGAGCGGGCTGTGTGGTATGTGTCGGAGTGTGATTTATGCTCCCACTGCAGCATAGAATAGAGGTTGAATGCTGGACTGAGGCCGAGGAGATAAATTAACCCTTGCAGGCACAATCCCAAGTCACATGCTGAGAAGCGGGTATGTGCCAAATTGGTGGCAGCGGTGGGATATACGAATATATCCTCCCTAGTAATTCATGACAAATTGATGGCAGCGGTGGGATATACGAATATATCCTCCCTGGTAATTCATGACAAATTGGTGGCAGCGGTGGGATAGAATTTATTTATTTTAGAGCATTAGTGCATGATGTAAGCAATTACTCACTGTACTAAAGAATTGGTATATTTGCGAGGAGTGCACCAGTTCTACAAGGTTCAGCTCAGTGCTTACTTAGACATGCTTGCAAATAGTTTCCCTTCCCCATTTTTCTTTTCTGTCTTTTATTTGGCAAAGGCTGTTCATCGATATGGCAGCCCTAATTGCTGACTGTTATGTGGCTAACAGGAAGCCTGAGGTGCAGAAGCCATCGGAATTCAGCTGGAAGGGAGATAAGCCAAATGGGGACCCCTCTCCCTCTGTCGGACGGCCGATCACCAGTGCTGCCCAAGCCCACCTCGTATAGGGTCCCGGGGAATTGACATTCTTTAGGCGATACAAGCCGATGCTTCGCCTGCAACAAAGTGGGACATGTGAGCGCAGTCTGCCCTGATAGGCAGAAATGCCCAACTACAACCACAAAGCCGTCTGGGCCACCACAGTCTGTCCTCTTTGCGGCCGGCTCTGATGTGAGGACCAATGAGAACTGTCAA
The DNA here is from genome assembly GCF_039654945.1 of Dendrobates tinctorius. Taxonomy (NCBI): domain Eukaryota; kingdom Metazoa; phylum Chordata; class Amphibia; order Anura; family Dendrobatidae; genus Dendrobates; species Dendrobates tinctorius. Next base: position 8,757,140 of record NW_027361876.1, read on the forward strand.
TCTGTCAAACTGTCACTTTTGGTAACAAAGTCACCATTAAGCCCCCGTTACACACTGCGATATCGCTAGCAATATCGCTGTAAAGTCACCGATTTTGTGACGTTGCAGCGATATTGCTAGCGATATCGCTGCATGTGATACTTACCTCCGACCGGCTCCCCCCCTGGTTATCGCTGATCGCGCGAGAAGCTCCTGGATCATTTCTCGTCGGTCACTTCCTGCAGCGCTTCCTGCTGTGACGACGAGCAGCGCGTGGAGCCGGGCGGGAGGACGCAGGATCGCCATGTCTGACAGGTAAGTAGCGATCCCCGTCCCCAGCGATGTCGCTAGTGAGATCTGCCTGTGTGGCAGCTCACTAGCGACCACCTAGCGATTCACCAGCGATCCTGACCGCGTCATATCGCTGGTCGGGATCGCTGGTGAGTCGCTAGGTGTAACGGTACCCTTAGTCTCAGAGACACTGGGGCAGAGGTGATACTGGTGCATCCAGCAATGGTAACCCCTGCAGATATCATACCAGGAAAGACTATGTCTATAACCGGGATTGGAGGGGTCAGCCCTGCCATGCCCATGGCCCGTGTGTACCTGGACTGGGGAGCAGGGAAAGGACTAAGAGAAGTGGGAGTATAAGAGGCTATTCCCACCAATGTGTTGCTAGGCACAGACTTGGGGGGATGGTGTCCCACTATATCTCTCCCTTAAGGCCCAGTCTCACATAGCGAGATCGCTAGCGAGATCGCTGAAACGTCACAGGCTTTGTGATGCAACAACGACCTCACCAGTGATCTCTCTACGTGTGACACATAGCGGCAACTGGCCCCCCGCTGCGATATTGCTGATCGTGCTTGAATGTCCCAGGCCATTTTTGATCATTGGTGTCCCGCTGGCTAGCATGCATCGCATGTGTTTGACACCATAACAACAACGAGCGACCTCGTTGGCAACTCAGAACTCACGCTTATCGAGGTCTGAGTCGTCAGAATAGCTGCTGTGTGATAAGGTCCCAACGACCGCCGAGGTCATTATACGGATCGCCATATCGTTGCTGCGTCATTGAGTAGATCTGTCTGTTTGACAGCTCACTAGTGACCTTGTAGCGACGTACCAGCGATCCTAAGGCCTCTTTCACACATCAGGTTTTCGGCGTCAGGCGCGATCCGGCGCTTTTGACTAAAACCGGATCCGGCGAAATGCAATGCCGGATCCGGTTTCCCCCCCATTGACTTGCATTAGAGCCGGATCGAGCCGGATGGCCATGCGTTTCATCCGATTTTAGCCGGATCCGGTAATGTGACGCGATCCGGCATCTGGAAAAAACGGCTACTGTAACGTTTTTTGTCTCCGGCGAAAAAGCCGGACACGCCGAATCCGGCGTGTCCGGCTTTTTCATACAATGAAAGCCTATGAGCGCCGCAATGCGCCTGATCCGGCAACAGGAAACCGGATCCGGTTTCTTTGGTCTGAGCATGCTCAGTAGCTCTGCCCACAGGACATATATAAAAGCAAGACAATGGGACCCTCAGCCACACCCAACATGCCACCCAAGCCAAGAACCAGGAGCAGGAGAAGGCAGCAGACATCTGCAGCAGCAGCACCATCAGCACCACCCCAAATGGAGCAGCATGCTGAACAACGGGAGGGGAGTCCAGCAGCAGATGAGAGACGGTAATTATCAAATCCCCCATTCCTCCAAACTAGGGCTATGGAATATCAAGATATTCATTGGCCCTTTGTTTCTATTTATTCAACAGCCGCCCAATAGATGCAGCAGCAGCAATGGCAGCAGCAGAAACACCACCCACAGCCATGGAGTCTGGCCATGAGGAAGACAGCACATCTTCTGGGAGCCCTCCCTCGCATCGTCAGCGTTTGACGGTAAGTTTTTATTTCCAAAATCCATCATCTCTGTAATATATGTGTATTCATTGCCTTTTATTTCAAAACAGGAATCACAAGATGAAGAGGAGCTCCCTGAAGAAGAAGGAAGGGGTGGACAGACACTTGGAGTGGGCTCACAATTGGTAAGTTTTTTGCATCTAACGCAGAAACACAACATCACACTACACACAACACATAGAAAACAATGTTCTGCAGACCACACACAGCAAACAAATGCCTACATCCAAAGACATAACATTTTTTGTTTTCTTCTCTAGTCTTCCCAATCTGGTGCTCGGCCAAGAGGTCCTCGCAGTGCCTCCCAGGGTCGTCGGCGACAGCAACGCGGCGGTCAGCAGCGTGTAAGTATAAATATTTTTGCTTTGTTTTTTTTGCACTTTTTATTTCATTTCTTTTGTGGAGGCTAATTATGTTATTTTTGTCTTTTTCTTTAACAGCCTTCACAGCGTGCTCCCGACTCTGACGGTGAGGATGGAGGGATTGATGTGGACCGCCTCATCGATCTCGTCAGAGAAAGGGAGCCGCTCTGGAATATGGCTGACCGCCGCCACGCTGACCTGATCGTTACCCGACGACTCTGGGAGGAAATCTGTTCGCTCCTTGTGGACCGCTGGGAGGACCTCGAAGCTCGGGCCCAGATTAAAGAGCGTAAGTATATACAGTACCGGTTGCTTGATTTAAACCAGTGTTTCCCGAACTCCAGTCCTCGTGGTCCCCACGGATCATGTGTTCAGGATTTCTATTTACTTTGGAAATCCTGAAAACATGACCCCTGGGGACCATGAGGACTGGAGTTTGGGAAACACTGATGTTGTATACTAACCACTTTGTCCTTTCTCGTTTCAGGGGAGAGAATTGTGAAGCGGTGGCGGTCTGTGAGGGATCGTTTCAAGAAGGAGTTCAATAAAGAGATGCGGGCCCCGAGTGGATCTGGAGGACGCAGGAGCAAGTACAAGTACGCATGAGCCCTGTCGTTCCTCCGGGAGACAATGCTCACCAGAAGGTAAATATTACACACCACATGTGACAAAAAAATGTTTACATGTAACTTTTTTTTTTCAGCCAGGGCCATACCATGTCACTATTTTAATTGGTTTTTCTTCTCTTTATTCCACAGCACGGTGAGCAGCACTCGGGAGCCTGCACGATTGGACCCTTCTGAGGCGATCCCTGAGGAGACCGGCACCGAGGGACACTTCGACCGCCCTGGTACATCTGCACCTTCCCAGCCTTCCCACACATTCGACCCATCTGTCCCATCCACCAGCACCAGCACAGGAGCATCGTGGCCGCCTACATTACATGAAGCTGCTGGTGAGGAGATCGCTTTCCCTTTACCCCACCCTTCTGCCCCTGCCACCTCTAGTACACCTGCGGGTACTGGGCGGCAGCGGCAGAGGGGTCAGGAAAAGAGTTATGCGCCAGAGTTCTTGCATCTGAATGCATCTTTCCAGAACTGTCTAAAAGTCTTGTCAGAGCGAATCTCCGCAGGCTTTCAGCAGATCAACTCCAGCATTCTGGAGGTGAAGACACTTCTGCAAACCATGCATTCAGAAGCAAGATCTTCGCCAAACCACACCTTTTTCAGGTCTGTTGTGGAGCGCATGGCAACACTATCTCCTACCCAGCAGATGCATGTAATGCATTCGTGCCACGGTGCTCTACAGCAGGTTACCTCCCAACCTCCACCTCCCACCACTGTAGTTCCTCCACCTGCACCCCCTCCAGCCACTTTCCATCCTCCCCCTCCTATTACATCTGCACCCCCTCCAGCCACTTTCCATCCTCCCCCTCCTATTACATCTGCACCCCCTCCAGCCACTTTCCATCCTCCCCCTCCTATTACATACCAGCAACCTCCCCAGTACCAGCAACCTCCCCAGTACCAGCAACCTCCCCAGTACCAGACATCTCCCCACTTCCAGCAACCTGCCACGTACCAAACTCCTTCCCCGTACCAAACTCCTTCCCCATACAACTTTCCATCAATATCATCTGCTCCTACAGTCCCTGCCCAACCCTCCACTCTACCGCCCACCACCTCTTCTGCCTCCCACATGTCCACCCATTCTGTAGCTTTTTCCACACCATCACCTCTAACTGTTCCTTCCCCACCACGATCCCAGTCCTCTCTCCACACTCCCATTGTCGAAGTGTCCCGCAGCCCCTCCAGCAGTATTTCCACCCCACACTACACAGATTTATAATGTGTGTTTTTTAATAAAAATGGTCATTTGGTTTAAAACATTTATTAAAAAAGTTTTTTTCACTTTAAAAACATTTTACAAAAAAAAAATATTTTAAATAAAAGTTAAATTATTGTTTACACTGGTTGTCTGTCATTTCTTTCTGCGGCGAACTATGTTTAAAAAAAAGGTTAAATACAGGGTATTTCAAAGGTAAAAAAGTATTCAAAACCAGGTATATAACTGTGGGTAAATTTTAGCTTTTTGCCACAGTTGTGTTCCTGGTTGTGTTTGAAGCAAAGTATTTCACCTAAAAAGTTGTGTTTATTGTTGGTGATTTCCTAACAATGTACACAACTTTTGTTAAAAGGTGAAATACTTTGCATAAAACACAACCAGGTACACACATGTGGCCTAAAGCTATAAATAGAGACCATGACAAGATAGCCAACTTTGGTTGGCAAAGGTATATACTGTTGGTACAGAAGGTACACAAGTTTGGTTAGGGCACAAATCTTTCACACTCTGTCATCCTGCCAGTGTACTCTGCCTTGAGGTGACATAAAGTATAGTGCAAAATTGTCCCTCATTACTGAAACCGTCACAGAACTTCTAGTGGTAATGTCATGGTAATCTTGCAAGGTGGTTTCTTCAGAGGTGTCCTCAATGGAAATGGGTTCCTTGCAGATAACAAAATTGTGGAGTACCACGCACGCTTTGATCACCTCGTCCACAGTTTCTGTCTTGAGGTTGATCGCAGTCAATAGGACCCGCCATTTGGCTGTCAGAATGCCAAAGGTACATTCAACCATTCTTCTTGCTCTTGTGAGGCGGTAATTAAAAATGCATTTTGGTCTTGTCAATCCTCTGCTAGAGTACGGTTTCAAAAGGTGTTCTGACAGCTGGAAGGCTTCATCCCCTACACAGACAAATGGCATAGGTGGACCAGATGTTTGCGGCAGCGGTCTAGGTGGTGGGAACTGGAAGGTGTTTCCATACAGTTTACGCCCCATGGCAGACAGTTTGAAAACTTGAGAGTCATTGGAGCGGCCATAGGCCCCAATATCAACCGCAATAAATTTGTATTCCGCGTCAGCGATGGCCATAAGGACAATTGAAAAATATTTCTTGTAATTGAAATATTCCGATCCCGATCCAGCTGGCTTTACAATGCGGATATGTTTCCCTCCACAGCGCTCAAGCAGTTGGGAAACTGACATATCTGTTGAAACTTGTCAGCAATTTCAATCCACCTCTCTGTTGTGAGCTCTGGTAAAAACTCTTCAGCTAAGGAGTCCCACAGTGCACGGCATGTGTACTTCACAATTCCAGATATGGCGGAAATCCCGAGTCTGTACTGGAAATACAGTGACGAAAGGGATTCTCCAGTTGCAAGAAATCTGTGGGGAATTAAAAAACAATAAATTAGTTTTAAATCACAGCATTACATACCAAAACTGAGCTATAACACTTGGAGATACAAACTACCACCAACAAGATTGCAGTGAAAGTGTGCTCTGATGCGATCACATCCAATAAATGTGGCTTACCTTAAAGTCACCATCAGACGCTCTGCGGGTGAAACAGAGAAGCGGCAATAGGTGTCCGCTTTTCTTATGAGGTGTGCAATGCGCTCCACCAAGTAATCAAAATTCTCCATTTTCATCCTAACATATCCAAAAAATTTATCCGGGTTTCGTCGAAGGTCCATGCAGAGTGTAGAATAGACCCCACGCGTCATTCTCTTGGCTGTGATGGGGTGGATCCACAAACGTCGTCTACGATGCCTGATGCGCTGCTGTCTCGCTCTCTCCTTCTCCAGAACAATCACCCTCAAAGGATTCGCCTCCGCTATAAAATCCGCCAAATTCTTAAAAATATTTCCAATGACAACATCCATCTTCGCCAGTAACTTGCTCTTCTCTCCAACCTGCACTTTCTCCTCGACAACCTGTCAAAGAAGGGCTGTAGGAACACTCAATATATAGTTTTCCAGTAGCCAATCCCGTTCGGAAGGCCACAAGGGTCAATTTTAAAAACCGGATCTGGCGTAATCCGTCGAAAAACGGATAGAAAAACGGATGAACCGGATGAGACGGATCCGGTTTTGTCTGTCCGGTTTTACTAAACATTTGCCGGATCCGGCGTTCCGGCACAACGCCGGATCGCGCCTGACGCCGAAAACCTGATGTGTGAAAGTAGCCTTACCAGGTCATATCGCTGTCGGAATTGCTGGAGCGTTGCTATGTGTAATGGTACCCTTACAAGTAAATGCTACAGAGAAGGTGGAAGAAAGAAACCCACCTGAGATCCTGTGCGAGGAGGGAAAATGTACCAATGCACAGGAATGTACGTATGTGGCAGCTGTGACCCTGTGTCAGGCTGCGGCTCAGACTCAACCCCAGAGATTAGAGGAAGAGGCTCAAATAGAACTGCCAGAACAAGAGGACCATACTATGACCCCGGAGCCTCCTCACATGGCAGACCCAACAAAGCCCCTGATAACCGACACTGAAGACTCAGCTTCAGACCAGGGCCTGGCAGTCACAGTAGGCCAGGGGCTGCAGACTTACAGTCAGAGCTTCCAGGAGGCCCTGTGGACAGATGTCAGTCTGGAGAAGCTCAGATGCCTTGCAGATCAACCACCCACTGCTTCTGACAAAGAGAGAATATACTGGGAGCAGGGCAGACTGTATAAGGAGATTCTCCTTACTGATACTACAGAACCTTGGGACTGTGAAAAGCAGCTGGTCGTTCCTTATCCATTTAGGGAAAAATTATTGAGAATTGCTCATGAAATTCCTCTGGCTGTCCCTTGAAATACAAAAGACTTAAGCTCGCCTGACACATAACTTTTATTGGCCCAAGATGAGAACAGATATAGCCAACTACTGTCGATCCTGCGTAGTTTGTTAGAGAGTTGAAAAGTCTGGAGATATATAGAAAGCCCCATTCAAACTACTGCCAGTGATCGATGAGCATTTCCAGCGAATGGCTGTGGACATCATAGGGTCACTTGCAATCCCTAGCAAACCGTGATTTGAAGGATGTGGGGTTAAGGGAACGTTCTCCTTAAAATGCAAAGATATATTATATACTAGCTGAAGAGCCCGGCACTGCCCGGGCATAGTAACTAACTGTGGTTAGTTATAACAAATTATAATGATCCTCCATCCCATAGTCCCGTGCCCATATACCCATCATGCATATCCACAATCCCATAGTCGAGTGCCCATATACCCATCACATATCCTCCATCCCATAGTCCCATGCCCATACACTCATCATACATATTCTCCATCCCATAGTCCCATGCCCATATACCCATCATACATATTCGCCATCCCATAGTCGAGTGTCCATATACCCATCACACATCCTTCATCTCATAGTCCCATGCCCATATACCCATCATACATATCCTCCATCCCATAGTCCCGTGCCCATATACCCATCATACATATCCGCCATCCCATAGTCCCGTGCCCATATACCCGTCATACATATCCTCCATCCCATAGTCCAGTGCCCATATACCCATCACACATCCTCCATCCCATAGTCCCGTGCCCATATACCCATTATGACATCATCATCACCATGGCAACCGTTATGACATAACCGTCACCATTGCAACCTATTAAGACATCATCACCATGGCAACCATTGTGACAGCATCTTCGCCATTGCAACCTATTATGACATTAGCGTCGCCATGGCAACCATTATGACATCATAATGAGGGGCGGTGTTATGATTGGTTCACCGAGGAGGAAAACAAGACCAAGCTAAGTCTCAGAAAACCGGAGAGGTTGGTAGCTATGTGGATTGCAGACCCCTGATCCTAACCACACAACTAACAGCAGCTGTGGAGCGTATCTACAATGATTCTAGACGCCTCGTCAAAGCTGGAGTACTAAATACGCCTAAAGCAAGAAAAGGGGAAATCTAAACTTCCTTAGAGCAGACCCCAAAGGAATAGACAGTCCCCACGCATGTATTGACGGTGAGACAAGAGGAAAGCACAGACACAGGTAGGAAAATAGACTGAGCAAATGATGGGGCCCACACTAACTAGAAAGGACAGGAAAGGAAATATACTGTCTGCAATCATGCCAAAAAACCCTGCAAAAATGTCCAACACTTCTGATAGCAAAAAAACCCTGAAGTCACTAGACTTTTCCCACTATATCAGCACTCTGAGAACATAGCAAAAAGAGGCCAATCTAATAAGAGACAAAAAGCAAACTGGCACATACAGTGACTTAAGAATGGAAATCCAGCACAGCCCCAGCCGGGGCTGGCTGACCACATAAAAAACTGAATAAACCAAACCAAAACAAATGTGAACATTAGCAGAGAACACTTAGCTTGAGAAGGCAGGAACTGAGCTGGAAACTAAGACCTCAGGAGGCAGGAAAAAAATCACCAGCATGGGAACAGGGAGTCGGCTGTCTTAAATCCAGTCTGAGACTCCAGATGTCCAATCCTCATCCTCATTATCAGGTGGCAGGTCTCTGTTAATTAGATCAGCTTCATTACCTCCTGCCACCACCAGAGGGAGCCCGGAAAGAGAACTCACAACTCCTCTGTCAGCACAACCAGCTCCCTCACCAGAAACCAGAGGCAGACCAGAAAATGAGTTCACAACAGGGTGGGGCTTGATACACACACACACACACACACACACACACACACTTTTTCCCCATTATGTAGATAGGGGCAAAATTGTTTGGTGAATTGGAACGCGCGGGGTTAAAATTTTGTCTCACAACATAGCCTATGACGCTCTCGGGGTCCAGACGTGTGACTGTGCCAAATTTTGTGGCTGTAGCTGCGACGGTGCGGATGCCAATCCCGGACATACACACACACACACATACACACTCACATTGAGCTTTATATATTAGATTTAGTATCTGTAACCAGTCCTCCTCCTGACTCTCTATCTTCTGCTTTCTTGCCCATTTATTTGCCCTTTGTTAATATGGTGGCAGCGCGATCATCTATTATAGTATGAGGTAATGCTCCTTCCTGCCGCTGGTAGCGTTTGTCGACGGCCCTCCCCTTGGCGCGCATCATAGATGGCGTCTGTAGAGGGTGGATAGTATGTTGATGGACAGAACACTTGTTCCCCATCTGCCCGCCTCCTGATGCCAGACATGACGTCGCGGTTCCATGGGAGGCTGCGCCTCCACACGCTCTGCAGACGCGGCCGGAGGTTTCACAGCCTCGTTGTGCCCATTTGCTGTTATAATCATGGCGGTATATTTAAGGATTGTGCTGGGGACACATTGCGCACTGCCCCCCGATGAAGCCACAGCGAAATGCGCGTCGGGGCACTTGCGCTTTGGATTGGGCTCTGGTATGGGTAAAGATGGATTTGGGTCATAAATTATATAATGAGCTGCTGCACACTGATCGCTACTTAACAGAATATCTGTATGTATTAGTACTGGTGTATCATGTTTAGTGTGACTTGTGAGATGATTCTTGTTTCCCATCCTCCTTACTTTGGCCTATTTTACTTTTGCATGCATGCATGTTATTTGGCTGTGCAAAACAATGTATTATGCTGCTATATATTGCACTATGCACTTTAGCATTTGATGTTTACTCATTTGCATGCCTGTATACATTCATTATGACGCCCTCCATGGCATTATGGTTTTATTGCTGCCTGCTTGTTCCTTATTATGCTAAGTTTTAGCATCAACTTTTTTTTATACGAATATCTATATTATTGTTACACTTAATAAAGACAATTTGCACTTTTTATGAAAGCTTGTCTTTTGACTATTAAATTTTTTGGAATACATTGCTGTTAATGGGATTAAATAAACTCTCTGTTTCTTATGTTTCTTAGGTGGTTTTTAGCATATCTTTTGAGAGCATCCTATAGGTGGAATATGTATATCGTAACCCAATTTTTCCCATATGTTTACAAAAAATCCCAGAGCGCCTGGGCCTCGCCTGTGGTTCTTGTCCCGAAAAAGGACCGTACTACCCGGTTCTGTGTAGACTATAGAAAATTAAATCTACTGACTACATGTAAGGTCTACCCCAAGGATAGACGAGCTGTTAGAGCAGCTGGCTAATGCATCGTACCTCACTATCATGGACTTAAGTAGGGGATAGTAGCAGATACCCCTGATCAAAGAAGCTCAGGAGAGGTCTGCCTTTATAATGCCATTTGGGCTGTTTGAGTTTCCAGTGATGCCATTTGGTATGAAAATGTCCCTGCCACCTTCCAGAGGTTAGTTAATCACTTATTGGAAGGATTTGATGGTTTTGCCGTTGCTTATCTTGATGACATAGCCATTTTCAGTAATCCTTGGGAGGAACACCTTGTACATCTTTCTCAGGTGTTGCAAAGGCTTAATACAGCAGGTCTTATTGTTAAGGCGGTGAAGTGTCAGGTAGCCATGCGCGAAGTACAATACCTCAGACACTGGGTGGGGTAGGTCGGCTAAAACCTGAGGCAGAGAAGGTAAAAGCCATTACGGCCTGGCCCACCCCACAAACCAAGCAGCAGGTAATGTCCTTCCTGGGTACGGCTGGCTACTAGAGGATGTGTGCCCCAAACTACAGCGCTCTGGCCAAGCCGTTATCTGATCTGACCAGGAGGAAGCTTCCCTTTTCCTGGACTCCTCAGTGTGAGGAATCATTTTCTGCCTTAAATCAGCATTGGTTAGCTCACCTGTCCTTCAGACCCCAGATTTCACTCGTAGGTTTGTAGTGCAGACAGGACAGAGGCCAGAACCTATGGGCTAGGTGTGGTTCTCAGCCAGGTGAACCAGCAAGGTGAGGAGCACCCAATTCTTTACCTAAGCAGGAAACTTCTACCCAGAGAGGTGGCTTATGCCACCATTGAAAAGGAATTTTTTGCAATTGTATGGGCTCTGCAGAAAGTGCAACCCTACCTCTATGGGCACACCTTCTCCATGATAACAGATCATATCCCATTGAGTTGGCTCAACAGAGTAGTTGGGGACAATGCAAAATTGCTTGGATGGAGCCTGATATTACAGCAATATGATTTCACAATTCAACATAAGAAAGAAGTCAACCACGGCAATGCTGATGGCCTGTCTCGCTAAGGTGGGGCTTAACCAGATACATGCTCAGGAGCTGACCTGTAAATCAACCCCCATGCACGGTCATAAGGAGGGAGGTGTAGTGAAATATGTACAGTATATGTATGGATGTATGACCAGCAGTAAATTAACATCTGTCCTTAAACTACAGCTCTTCACACAGATCATGACCAATGTATCCTGAGAAGAGACATCTCTCTGGTCCCAACCCCAGGGGATTTCCTGAGAATACACAAAGTGGTGAAACATTTCACACCTTCTAGTGTCTTTGATGGAGAGACACCAATTGCAGCCTGACACTATTTACTATGAGAAAGGTCACACAAATAGTGTTCACAGAAAAAATAATGTATTCATTGGTAAAATAGCTAGGATCCAGTCACAAACCAAGGATTAGAATATTAACATGAGAGGCTAGAAATCCAATCTCCAAGTTAATCTATAAATTAGGCCTGTACACATATAAAGCTGTTCATATGTGAGTGCAGCATGGAAAGCTGATGTGCTTCATTTCATATTTCCCACTCCCTCAGGGACAGAGTACCAGACTGCAAAGTTCGATAATTCGGTAAGATTTCTCCCCTTTATTTTATCACTGTTTTTGCATATTTGTATGTCACTTTTTATTTCTATTTTTATGTCCTTTTATTGTAAGCACTGTACCTTTTATATTAAAGCTTAAAACTTTAATAAGTCTGAACCTTGTTGATCTAAAGAATCCATAGCCTTAGGGTACTGTTACACCTAGCGATGCACCAGCGATCCCGACTAGCGATATGACGCTGTCAGGATCGCTGGTGCATCGCTAGGTGGTCGCTAGTGAGCTGTCACACAGGCAGATCTCACCAGCGACATCGCTGGGGACGGGGATCGCTACTTACCTGTCAGACGAGGCGATCCTGCGTCCTCCCGCCCGGCTCCACACGTCGCTCATCGTCACAGCAGGAAGCGCCGCAGGAAGTGACCGACGAGGAATGGTCCAGGAGCTTCTCACGCGATCAGCGATAACCAGCAGGGGAGCTGGTCGTAGGTAAGTATCATATGCAGCGATATTGCTAGCAATATCGCTGCAACATCACAAAATCGGTGACTTTACAGCGATATTGCTAGCGATATCGCAGTGTGTAATGGGGGCTTTAGAGTGTGTGCTCCTGGTGATTGGCACATAGTAGTAGTAGTACTTCCGGGACTCATCATCTGTGTGTTCGGTGAGTGTTGGCAGCGTGTATAAGCCGGGTGTGTGGTCAGAACAGAGGTTGAATGCTGGACTGAGTGAGAGGAGATAGATTAACCCTTGCAGGAGCAACCCCAAGTCACGTGTTGAGAAGTGGGTACGTGCCAAATTGGTGGCAGCGGTGGAATATATGAATACAGTCATATGTTAAAGTTTGGGCACCCCTATTAATGTTAACCTTTTTTCTTTATAACAATTTTGGTTTTTGCTACAGCTATTTCAGTTTCATATATCTAATAACTGATGGACTCAGTTATATTTCTGGATTCAAATGAGGTTTATTGTACTAACAGAAAATGTGCAATCTGCATTTTAACAAAATTTGACCGGTGCAAAAGTTGGGCACCTCAACATAAAAGTGACATTAATATTTTGTAGATCCTCCTTTTGCAAAAATAACAGCCTCTAGTCGCTTCCTGTAGCTATTAATGAGTTCCTGGATCCTGGATGAAGGTATTTGTGACCATTCCTGTTTACAAAACAATTCCAGTTCAGTTAAGTTTGATGGTCGCCGAGCATTGACAGCCCGCTTCAAATCATCCCACAGATGTTCAATGATATTCAGGTCTGGGGACTGGGATGGCCCCATTCCAGAACATTGTAATTGTTCCTCTGCATGAATGCCTGAGTAGATTTGGAGCGGTGTTTTGGATCATTGTCTTGCTGAAATATTCATCCCCTGCGTAACTTCAACTTCGTCACTGATTCTTGCACATTATTGTCAAGAATCTGCTGATACTGAGTTGAATCCATGCGACCCTCAACTTTAACAAGATTCCCGGTGCCGGCATTGGCCACACAGCCCCAAAGAATGATGGAACCTCCACCAAATTTTACTGTGGGTAGCAAGTGCTTTTCTTGAAATGCTGTGTTTTTTAGCCTCCATGCATAACGCCTTTTTGTATGACCAAACAACTCAATCTTTGTTTCATCAGTCCACAGGACCTTCTTCCAAGATGTAACTGGCTTGTCCAAATGTGCTTTTGCATACCTCAGGCGACTCTGTTTGTGGCGTGCTTGCAGAAACGGCTTCTTTCGCATCACTCTCCCATACAGCTTCTCCTTGTGCAAAGTGCGCTGTATTGTTGACCGATGCACAGTGACACCATCTGCAGCAAGATGATGCTGCAGGTCTTTGGAGGTGGTCTGTGGATTGTCCTTGACTGTTCTCACCATTCTTCTTCTCTGCCTTTCTGATATTTTTCTTGGCCTGCCACTTCTGGGCTTAACAAGAACTGTACCTGTGTGCTTCCATTTCCTTACTATGTTCCTCACAGTGGAAACTGACAGGTTACATCTCTGAGACAACTTTTTGTATCCTTCCCCTGAAAAGCTATGTTGAATAATCTTTGTTTTCAGATCATTTGAGAGTTGTTTTGAGGAGCCCATGATGCCACTCTTCACAGGAGAATCAAATAGGAGAACTACTTGCAAGTGGCCACCTTAAATACCTTTTCTCATGATTTGATACACCTGGCTATGAAGTTCAAAGCTCAATGAGGTTACAAAACCAATTTAGTGCTTCAGGAAGTCAGTAAAAAGTAGTTAGGAGTGTTCAAATCAAGAAAATGATAAGGGTGCCCATACTTTTGCACCGGTCAAATTTTGTTTAAATGCAGATTGCAAATTTTCTGTTAGTACAATAAACCTCATTTAAATGAAGAAATATAACTGAGTCCATCAGTTATTAGATATATGAAACTGAAATAGCTGTTGCAAAAACCAAAATTGTTATAAAGAAAAAAGGTTAACATTAATAGGGGTGCCCAAACTTTAACATATGACTGTGTATCCTCCCTGGTAATTCATGACAATGGGACTATCATTTTTTGCAGATTGATCGCTTGTATAGTATGGGGATGTCGCAGCATCCATGTGCTATGCAAACTGTCAGCTCTGCACTGACAGATACAAATGCTGATCATGATTTAGCAACTTTACTAGCTCTGATGACCCATATGGCGCCATGACGATATAGAGTCACCACTTAAACGATCAGGGTCTCTGATCCAAGGGGCGATCATTCCTCACCTGCTCCCGGAATGCAGCGATCATGTTCGAAGGGAGAGGTACAGGACTGCTTCTGGCACTTACTGCTGGGTGTCAGCTGTCATAATCAGCTTATACCTGACGCAAATCACGCGCGCACGATAGTGTGGACGTAATAATCTGTCCCTCATCAATATGTTCCTGGGCACAGGGATGTATTATTACTGACAATGTCGGAAAGGAGTTAAGCTAGACTGGTGAAACATTTTGTAAGGCTGTGTGCACACACTGCGGATTTTTATCTGCAGAACCGCAGGTAAAACTGTAGGTAAAATACCTGCGGTTTTGCCCTGCGGTTTGCCACCTGGACAATGGAATAGATGGCAAACCGCAGCAGAATCCACAGAAATAATTGACATGTCAATTGTTTCTGCGGATTTAAAACCGCAGCTTTTCCGCAGTTAAAGATCCGCAGCGTGTGCACAGCAGAATGTTAATCCCATAGGATAACATGTTACTGTACACTGTCTGCAGAACCGCTGCAGTTCTGCTGCTGCCAAAACCGCAGCAAAAACCGCAGCGTGGGCACATAGCCTAAAAGTTTTCAAAAAAGACGATTCATGCATTGAAATATAACATACCTGCCATGGAAAGGTCTAAAATTTGAGGCACCAAAATGTGTGTTGACCAGTATCATTTTTAGGGTTCAGAATTATTTCAACCTATAAGAGTATCTTCTGCTCTTATAAACTATTATTTGGTGCTGGTTGAATTTTCTGCTTGTAATGGGATAAATTGAAAGGGTGAACAATTTAGAGTTTCAAAGAAAGAGATTGTCTTCATTAAGGAATCCCTTTAAGAAACTTGCCTATAATGTGAAGTGCTCTTCTCCACCCATAAATCTTTTAAATGAATTTTCTATAGGGAAATCTGCCTACGTCAGGTCATATATACTTTGGTATATAAATATAACTGTCTAGATCAGGTGCCTCAAACTCAGCTGGATAAATGGGCTGCACATAGAAAAAAATGTAATATGAAGGGCCGCATTCTTTGTGGGAGAAGATTACGTTTTTAGTAATACCATTATTTTTCTGTATAGCTTTTTGATCATCACTTTTTTTTTTGTTTTGGCTTGCTTTTTATTCTTTTTAATGCTGTTGATCAAACGGGTTATGGTACAGGTTTTCTCTTTTACTTAAGTTTTTACATAAAACAGCGTTTATTAGTGGCCAAATATTATTCCATTATATTTTCATTCTTTATTTTACATTTTTTTTTAAATATTTTCCTTTTTTTTTTTACCTCAATTTGCCCTATACAGTTATATAGTTTTACAATTATTCCCATATAGTAGACAAGTTGACCACATATTATAGATAATACATATTTTCCAACATTATCTAGACTCTAGATAATGTCAGAATATATGTATTATCTATAATATAAGGATATGTGGTCAACTTCTATAGATTCTAGATTTCCAGTTTGTCAAGGAGCGCTTCCGGCTGATTCATTATTTACTCCGAGTATTTCAAGGAATATCCAGAAAAAGAAGGGGGATGCAGATCTAAGTGCAGAGTTTTAATTATGTCAGATAGAAATAAAAAATTCTTCTCACCTTTTTGGTGTCTTGTTGCTCAGCGTATAACCCTGTGTTTGGGTACTGGAGTAATCGTCTGGATCTGCTGGCCTACAGCTCAAAACAGGTGGAACGAACTACCTTGTAGGAGATTCGTCAGAGAATGCAGAAAAGGATTTCCAGTTTCCAGATCTAATAAGTTGATCTTCCAGTTTCAGCTCCTCAAATGATGCAGAAAAGGATTTTCAGTTTGTCAAGGAGTGCTTCCGGCTGATTCATTAATTACTCTGAATATTTAAATGAATATCCAGTTTATTATTAGACATAAAAACACAACGCGTTTCGGCTATACATAAAATTAGCCTTTATCAGGTTGAAACGCGTTGTGTTTTTATGTCTGATAATAAACTGGATATTCCTTTAAATATTAATGAATCAGCCGGAAGCGCTCCTTGACAAACTGGAAATCCTTTTCTGCATCATTTGAGGAGCTGAAACTTGAAGATCACCTTATTAGATCAGGGGATCAGTGTTATTTATGAGGCGTAGGGGTATGTAATGTCTCACTTTATAGACAAAACTGAATTTTTATGTAGCACTTTGTAGAGAAAACTGAATTGTCTATTTTACTCTCAACTGATCACTGATGCATAATCTAAAGCAGTGCCCCCAAATACCACACACAATTAACAGAATAAGACTTCCCGTCTAGGGGTGAAAGACTGTTGTTGTCCCTTTTGGCTCGAAGGTCCATATGTGACTGCAAATGCTGTAATTACAATGTACCTCTGAATTTATATTTTTCTCAGAGACCACAAAAATACAGTAACGTTAATGATTATATATCTTACATATCCTTCATTTATCTGTAAAGTGTTCCATGGATTTAGAATGCAAAGGTATATAAGAGGACATTGAGCCATTGGGTGCGTGCCCAGGCCTCTTCTCAACCACTGAACTTGCTTGATGTCAGCATCAGTCAGCAGACGAAATGAAAGATTTGAATATCATGTTCCTGGTAATAAAGCCTGTTCTAGCCAAGAGCTCACTCTTTACAAATAGTGAAAACTGAATCCTCCCTTAGCAGGTCTACAATCAAGAATCAGTGACATGCCCCGAGCATCATTGTGTATTGCCCTGAGAATGTTAATGGACACAGAGAAGGCTTTTGAAATATACATGATTATACTTGTGACCTTAGGTAGCAATGTGTGTCCAACTCACAGCTCATCTTACTTTAGGAAGTAAGAAATTATCACATTAATAACAAATTGGAAACCTTATGTTGAGACTTCTCTTTACATCTGGTTATCACCTTTGGATGCTAGTTTCATGCACCTTACACGTTTGCATTAAGAGGTGGCTTCTCATGCAAGGGCACTCTAAATTAGGCTTTAAAAGGAACCTGTCATTCCTTATAGCGATATTAACCTGCAGATAAAGGGTTAACCTGCAGGTTATTAATGTTATGAAGGTGCCCGTTCACTGTTATAAAATGTGCGGGTCCCAGGAGAAAATTAACTTTATTCCTCCCAGGAGCCACCAGCTTTCAGTCGTAGAGGTGTGTCAGCATACAATCACTGCTCGGTATACAGTGATCAGCTGTTGCAAGCATTCCCTGACACTGACTGACAGCTGGTTCTGCAGTGCATCAGTGTAGAGAGAGCTATCAGTCAAAGTGCCAGGAGTGCTTACAGCGGCTGATCACAGTATAGTAAGTGAAAAGTGTAATCACTCCCTGCGCCGCCCCCATGACTGAAAGCTGGCAGCTCACGGGAGGATCAAAGCTAATTTTTTCCATGATTACGGGAATAATGATACGCCTATGTTGATTCTTACCATATATTTTAGATAATGAATGATGAAATATTTAGTCGGCTGTCAGCTATTGTTCCAGACACCCACTTAGACATGTATTTGATTTCACCAACAATGAATGTTTACTCACTAGAGAATAAGCCACTGCCAGACTCATCAGACAATTCGATTGATCCTTCTTTCCTTTTGCATATGTCATCCAGGGAGACTCCAAGTACCCGCACACAGTCAAAATTGATGGGTTTGGAGGGGTTCCATTTAATACATGAAAGCACTTTAACATATTATTCCAATTATAAGTTTCTAATCTAATTATGGTTAATGACTCAGACTCATAATCAGGTTCGGACTGGCCCACAGGGAAGCTGGTGAATCCCCTGGTGGGCCCCTTTGGAGGAGTGGGATCCACCCTGCACCTATATAAAGCAGCAGTTGGCACGATACACTAGATTCACTATGTGCAGATGAGGGAAGTATTGCATCATAGCAAACTACGCAGTTTATTGATATAGAGAGTCAGAGGTACAGTATTTTTGTAAAAGAGATGTAATATTTGAATGCAGCTGAACAGGGGGCCAGCAGAGTCAATGTTACTGGGCCTTTGGCACCCCAGTCTAACACTGCTGATAACGGTTTGTATCTAGTTTAACAGGAAAACATTTTTTGTAGTTTTCTTCATATAGCTAACAAAAAGTAGTAGACATGTAGACATATGCCAGATAACATCAAGAGCCATGACCGATTTATTGTTTAGAAGACAGTTGCTTAAGCCCAGTTATTTTATCTTAATAGTGACTAGATTAGGCATGTAATGACTTATTTGTCTCAACACACAAGTATGGGTAGCACAGATGCCTAAACCACAGGAGGTCATTCTATCACCAGGTGCTGTCAGAAGCATAGATCCAGTTAGTCTTGTTATATTAAATCTGCACAACATTGCATGTCCATATGCTCCTGAACGACTACAGATTGCAATCAGTGGGCTATGCGGAAGGGCTTTATATGCTCTTCTGTTACCCACCACCGGAGCATAAAGTATGCCTTTGTCAATTAGACCAAGCCAGTAATTCAATAATCTATAGATGAGACTTACACAATGGATTAATGATAGGATTGGAGTGTAAAGTGGAGCTCATGTGTAATCTCAGTACAAGCTTGGGAAGTATAGTATTTACAGTAAATGTACTTAGCTGGTATACAACTCATTTTTTATCCATCTATCTTTACAAGCTCCTATCTATGTCATCACATAGGATCAGCCTTAGTGTACAGACAATGTTTTCATTACTTTTCTATTCTATGTAATAAAACAGCAATTACTAAAAGAGCCTTATATACAATGCAGTTTTTTTTTTCTAAATTCAGATTGAAGCGGAAAAAAGCAACTGTACCCCACATTGAACCTGATATATACTGTAACAAAATTATTAAAAAACACAAATGCTGTCATGAAACTGAAAAAAAACTATACATTAACCCCTTCACCCCCAAGGGTGGTTTGCACGTTCATGACCGGGCCAATTTTTACAATTCTGACCACTGTACCTTTATGAGGTCATAACTCTCGAACGCTTCCATGGATCCCTTTGATTCTGACATTGTTTTCTCGTGACATATTGTACTTCATGTTAGTGGTAAAATTTCATTCAAATAACTTGCGTTTATTTGTGAGAAAAACGGAAATTTGGCGAAAATTTTGAAAATTTCGCAATTTTCCAACTTTTAATTTTTATGCCCTTAAATCACAGAGATAAGGCACACAAAAAACTTGATAACTAACATTTCCCACATGTTTACTTTACATCAGCACAATTTTGGAACCAAAATTTTTTTTTGTTAGGAAGTTATAAGGGTTAAAAGTTGACCAGCGATTTCTCATTTTTACAACACCATTTTATTTTTAGGGCCACATCACATTTGAAGCCACTTTGAGGGGTCTATATGATAGAAAATACACAAAAGTGACACCATTCTAAAAACTGCACCCCTTAAGGTGCTCAAAACCACATTCAAGAAGTTTATTAACCCTTTAGGTGCGTCACAGGAATTCTTTTGAATATTTAAAAAAAAATGAACATCTAACTTTTTTTCATAAAAAAAATACTTCAGGTTCAATTTTTTTTATTTTACCAAGGGTAACAGGAGAAATTGAACTGCAAAAGTTATTGTGCAATTTGTCCTGAGTACGCAGATACCTGATATGTGGGGGGGAACGACTGTTTCGGCGCATGGCAGAGCTCAGAATGGAAGGAGCGCCGTTTGACTTTTTCAATGCAAAATTGGCTGGAATTCAGATTGGACGCCATGTCACGTTTGGAGAGTCCCTGATGTACCTAAACAGTGGAAACCCCCTACAAGTGACCCCATTTTGGAAACTAGACCCCCCAAGGAACTTATCTAGATATGTGGTGAGAACTTTGAACCCACAAGGGCTTTACAGAAGTTTATAACGTACAGCGGTACAATTAAAAAATCATATTTTTTCCACAAAAATGATCTTTTCACCCCAATTTTTATTTTCCCAAGGGTAACAGGACCCTAAAAGTTATTGTGCAATTTGTCCTGAGTACGCTGATACCCCACATGTGGGGGTAAACCACTATTTGGGCGCATGGCAGAGCTCGGAAGGGAAGCAGCGCCATTTGACGTTTTTGGCTGGAATTGAGATCGGACACCATGTCGCGTTTGGAAAACCCCTGATGTACCAAAACAGTGGAAACCCCCCACAAATGACACCATTTTGGAAACTAGACCCCCTAAGGAACTTATCTAGATGTGTGGTGAGAACTTTGAACCCCCATGGGCTTCACAGAAGTTTATAACATAAAGCCATACAATTAAAAAATCATATTTTTTCAACAAAAATGATCTTTTCACCCTCAATTCTTATTTTTCCAAGGGTAACAGGACCCTAAAAGTTATTGTGCAATTTGTCCTGAGTACGCTGATACCCCACATGTGGGGGTAAACCACTATTTGGGCGCATGGCAGAGCTCGGAAGGGAAGCAGCGCCATTTGACGTTTTTGGCTGGAATTGAGATCGGACACCATGTCGCGTTTGGAAAACCCCTGATGTACCAAAACAGTGGAAACCCCCCACAAATGACACTATTTTGGAAACTAGACACCCTAAGGAACTTATCTAGATGTGCGGTGAGAACTTTGAACCCCCATGGGCTTCACAGAAGTTTATAACATAAAGCCATACAATTAAAAAATCATAATTTTTCCACAAAAATGATCTTTTCACCCTCAATTCTTATTTTTCCAAGGGTAACAGGACCCTAAAAGTTATTGTGCAATTTGTCCTGAGTACGCTGATACCCCACATGTGGGGGTAAACCACTATTTGGGGGCATGGCAGAGCTCGGAAGGGAAGCAGCGCCATTTGACGTTTTTGGCTGGAATTGAGATCGGACACCATGTCGCGTTTGGAAAACTCCTGATGTACCAAAACAGTGGAACCCCCCACAAATGACACCATTTTGGAAACTAGACCCCCTAAGGAACTTATCTAGATGTGTGGTGAGCACTTTGACCCCCCCAGTGCTTCACAGAAGTTTACAACGCCCGGGCGTGAAAATAAAAAATTCGTATTTTTTCCACAAACATGATCTTTTAGTCACCATTTTTTTATTTTCCCAAGGGTACCAGGAGAAATTGGACCCCAAAAGTTGTTGTCCAATTTGTCCTGAGTATGCTGATACCCCATATGTGGGAGAAAACTACTGTATGGGCACACGTCGGGGCTCGGAAGGGAAGTAGTGACGTTTTGGAATGCAGACTTTGATGGAATGGTCTGCGGGTGTGATATTGCCTTTGGAGAGCCCCTAATGTACCTAAACAGTGGAAACCCCCCACAAATGACACCATTTTGTAAACTAGACCCCCCAAGGAACTTATCTAGATGTGTGGTGAGCACTTTGACCCCCCCAGTGCTTCACAGAAGTTTACAACGCCCGGGCGTGAAAATAAAAAATTCGTATTTTTTCCACAAACATGATCTTTTAGTCACCATTTTTTTTATTTTCCCAAGGGTACCTGGAGAAATTGGACCCCAAAAGTTGTTTTCCAATTTGTCCTGAGTACGCTGCTACCCCATATGTGGGAGAAAACTACTGTATGGGCACACGTCAGGGCTCGGAAGGGAAGTAGTGACGTTTTGGAATGCAGACTTTGATGGAATGGTCTGCGGGTGTCATGTTGCCTTTGGAGAGCCCCTAATGTACCTAAACAGTGGAAACCCCCCACAAATGACACCATTTTGAAAACTAGACCCCCCAAGGAACTTATCTAGATGTGTGGTGAGCACTTTGACCCCCCCAGTGCTTCACAGAAGTTTACAACGCCCGGGCGTGAAAATAAAAAATTCGTATTTTTTCCACAAACATGATCTTTTAGTCACCATTTTTTTTATTTTCCCAAGGGTACCAGGAGAAATTGGACCCCAAAAGTTGTTTTCCAATTTGTCCTGAGTACGCTGCTACCCCATATGTGGGAGAAAACTACTGTATGGGCACACGTCAGGGCTCGGAAGGGAAGTAGTGACGTTTTGGAATGCAGACTTTGATGGAATGGTCTGCGGGTGTCATGTTGCCTTTGGAGAGCCCCTAATGTACCTAAACAGTGGAAACCCCCCACAAATGACACCATTTTGAAAACTAGACCCCCCAAGGAACTTATCTAGATGTGTGGTGAGCACTTTGACCCCCCCAGTGCTTCACAGAAGTTTACAACGCCCGGGCGTGAAAATAAAAAATTCGTATTTTTTCCACAAACATGATCTTTTAGTCACCATTTTTTTTATTTTCCCAAGGGTACCAGGAGAAATTGGACCCCAAAAGTTGTTGTCCAATTTGTCCTGAGTACGCTGACACCCCATATGTGGGAGAAAACTACTGTATGGACACACGTCGGGGCTCGGAAGGGAAGCAGTGACGTTTTGGAACGCAGACTTTGATGGAATGGTCTGCGGGTGTCATGTGCGTTTGGAGAGCCCCTGATGTACCTAAACTATTGAAACTCCCCACAAGTGACCCCATTTTGGACACTAGACCCCCCACGGAACTTATCTAGATGTGTGGTGAGCACTTTGAACCCCCAAGTGCTTCACAGAAGTTTATAACACTCGGACGTGAAAATAAAAAAATCATTTTTTTTCCACAAAAATGATATTTTTGCCCCCAATTTTTTATTTTCCTAAGGGTAACAGGAGAAATTGGACCCCAAAAATTGTTTTGCAATTTGTCCTGAGTAGGCTGATACCCTACATGAGGGGGTAAAACACTGTTTGGGCGCATAGCAGAGCTTGGAAGGGAAGGAGCACCATTTGACTTTTTCAACTCAGAATTGGCTGGAATTGAGATCAGACGCCATGTTGCATTTGGAGAGCCCCTGATGTGCCCAAACAGTGGAAACCCCCAATTCTAACTCCAACCCGAACCCCAACACGCCCCTAACCCTAGCCCTAACCCTAGCCCTAACCCTAGCCCTAGCCCTAGCCCTAACCCTAACCCTAGCCCTAGCCCTAACCCTAACCCTAGCCCTAACCCTAACCCTAGCCCTAACCCTAACCTAACCCTACCCCAACACACCCCTAGCCCTAACCCTAGCCCTAACCCTAATGGAAAAATGGAAATAAATACATTTTTTTTATTTTATTATTTTTCCCTAACTAAAGGGGTGATGACGGGGGGTTTGATTTACTATTTATGGCGGTTTTTATGTTTGGCGGCTGTCGCACGCTAAAAGACGCTTTTTATTGTAAAAATAGTTTTTGCATCACCACATATTGAGAGCTATAATTTTTCCGTATTTTGACCCACCGAGTCATGTGAGGTCTTATTTTTTGCGGGACGAGTTGACGTTTTTATTGGTACCATTTTCGGGCACGTGAAATTTTTTGATCGCTTTTTATTCCGATTTTTGGGACGCAGAATGAACAAAAACCAGCGTTTCATGAATTTCTTTTGGGGGGGTGCGTTTACACCGTTCCGCGTGCGGTAAAATTGATAAAGCGGTTTTATTCTTCGGGTCAGTACGGTTACAGTGATACCTCATTTAGGTCGTTTTTTTATGTTTTTGTCGGTTTTATGCAATGAAAACTATTTTATATAAAAAATAATTATTTTTGCATCGCTTTATTCTGCGAGTTATAACTTTTTTATTTTTTCGCTGATGATGCTGTGTGGCGGCTTGTTTTTTGCGGGACAAGATGATGTTTTCAGCGGTACCATGGATATTTATATGCGTCTTTTTGATCTCGCGTTATTGCACTTTTTGTTTGGCGGTATGATAATAAATCATTATTTTTTGCTTCGTTTTTTATTTTTATTTTTTAAGGGGTTAACTAATGGGACAGTTTTATAGGGCAGGTCGTTACGGACGCGGCGATACCTAATATGTGTACATTTATTGTTTTTTTTTTTTATTATTTTAAAAAAATGAATTTATTGGGGAATATTTTTTTTTTTTTTTACTAATTTATTTGGCGATTTTTTTAAATTTATTTTTACACTTTTTTTTAATTTTTTTTTACTTTATTACATAGTCCCAGGTGGGACATCACTGTCCTGTGACAGATCGCTGATCTGTCACATCACAGATCACATGCACAGTGACACCATCTGCAGCAGGATGATGCTGCAGGTCTTTGGAGGTGGTCTGTGGATTGTCCTTGACTGTTCTCACCATTCTTCTTCTCTGCCTTTCTGATATTTTTCTTGGCCTGCCACTTCTGGGCTTAACAAGAACTGTACCTGTGTTCTTCCATTTCCTTACTATGTTCCTCACAGTGGAAACTGACAGGTTAAATCTCTGAGACAACTTTTTGTATCCTTCCCCTGAAAAGCTATGTTGAATAATCTTTGTTTTCAGATCATTTGAGAGTTGTTTTGAGGAGCCCATGATGCCACTCTTCATAGGAGAATCAAATAGGAGAACTACTTGCAAGTGGCCATTTTAAATACCTTTTCACATGATTTGATACACCTGGCTATGAAGATCAAAGCTCAATGAGGTTACAAAACCAATTTAGTGCTTCAGGAAGTCAGTAAAAAGTAGTTAGGAGTGTTCAAATCAAGAAAATGATAAGGGTGCCCATACTTTTGCACCGGTGAAATTTTGTTTAAATGCAGATTGCACATTTTCTGTTAGTACAATAAACCTCATTTGAATCCAGAAATATAACTGAGTCCATCAGTTATTAGATATATGAAACTGAAATACCTGTTGCAAAAACCAAAATTGTTATAAAGAAAAAAGGTTAACATTAATAGGGGTGCCCAAACTTTTACATATGACTGTATGAAGCAGTTAGCTTGTGTATAGAGACATGGACGCCAGGTTGGGTTTTCCAATGTCAGAATGGCCATTTTCCAAGTTATGTGAATCTGGCGTAAGGCTTGGGTAAAAATAAGAAAATCACCCTTGCTTACTAAATGCTGCTCTGGAGATGCTTTGCCGCCATTGCTCTAAGTCTTAAATGGCATGGCTGCAGCGGTGACATCAAAACCACAGCAAGTGACCACAGCAACTAATCACTGGGCTCATCAGTGATGCTGATGTAAATAGCATCGGTGGACTGAAATGACTCTCAGAGGTGGCATTTTGCCACCCACGCGAGCAGGGGCAAAATGGCACTGGGACACAGTTTTATAAGTATCAGCATCCTAAAATCATTGATACTGTTAACAGCTACAGTGGCGATGAGAGACATTGGCTCCCTGCTTTGGCAGCAGTAACTCAGGCAGGCATCTTGGAGCCAGTGCCACTCAGGAGATGTCAGGCAGTGCAATAACATAAGTGCACTGAGGCGTCTGCGCCCACTGCGGGACAAGTTGCAAGAAAAGACAGAGGCTGCAGTGTAAGGGGAGCCTGGATAGCATAAGTTTTTTTTGTATTATGCATCCTGAGATTCAGGAGGATGGGGCTGCTGTGTAAAGGGGGCTATGTGACACCATACAGTGTATAGGAGGCTGTGGGCCACCAAACTGTTTATAGTTGAGCTGTGCTATCATATTATGTATGTGAGGCTATGGTCCTTCATACTGTTTAACAGGAGGGCTATGGGCCATAATTCAGTGTATAGGGGCTATGGGCTATCATACTGTGTATAGAGGGACAAAGGTTATTGTACAGCACTGTATACAATTTTGCTCAAAATTTTACATACCCCGGCAGACTTTTTGCTTTCTTGGCCTTTTTTCAGAGAATATGAATGATTGCACCAAAACTTTTTCTCTACCTATGGTTAGTGGTTGGGTGAAGCCATTTATTGTCAAACTACTGTGTTTTCTCTTTTTAAATCATAATGACAACCCAAAACATCTAAATGACCATGATCAAAAGTTCATATACCCCTTTTCTTAATACCATGTATTGCTCTAACATCAATGACAGCTTGAAGTCTTTTGTGGCAGTTGTGGATGAGGTTCTTTATTTTCTCAGATGGTAAAGCTGCCCACTCTTCTTGTCAAAAAGCCTCCAGTCCCTGTAAATTCCTGGGCTGTCTAGAATGAACTGTGCGCTTGAGATTTCCCCAGAGTGGCTCAATGATATTGAGGTCAGGAGACTGAGATGGCCACTCCAGAACCTGCACTTTGTTCTGCTGTAGCCTATGACAGGTCGACTTGGCCTTGTGTTTTTGTTCGTTGACATGTTGGAATGTCCAAGTATGTCCCATGTGCAGCTTCCGGGCTGATGATTGCAATTTTGCCTCCAGTATTTGCTGATAACATGATGCATTCATCTTTCTTTCAATTCTGACCAAGTTTCCTGTGCCTTTGTAGCTCACATCCCGAAAACATCAGCGGTCCACCTCTATGCTTTACAGTAGGAATGGTGTTCCTTCATCATAGGCCTTGTTGACCATGTTGACCTCTTTCCAAATGTAACGTTTACAGTTGTGGCCAAAAAGTTAAATTTTGGTCTCATCACTCCAAATTACCTTGTTCCAGAAGTTTTGTGTCTTGTCTCTGTGCTGTTTTGCGTATTGTAGGCAAGATACTTTGTGGCTTTCTTCTTGAGACTCGACCATGCAGTCCATTTTTCTTCAAGTGCCTCCTTATTGTTCATCTTGAAACAGCTACACCGCTAGTTTTCAGAGAGTCCAGTATTTCAGCTGATGTTATTTGTGGGTTTTTCTTTGCATCCCGAACAATTTTCCTGGCAGTTGTGGGCAAAATTTTTGTTGGTCTACCTGTCCATGGTTTTGTTTTTACAGAGCCACTGACTTTCCATTTGTTAATCACAGTTTGAATGCTGCTGACTGGCATAATCAATTCCTTGGATATCTTTTTCGTATCCCTTTCCTGTTTTATACAGTTCAACTACCTTTTCCTGTAGATCCATTAACAATTATTTTGCTTTCCCCATGACTCACAATCCAGAAACGTCAGTGGCTGGATGATACATGCAAGAGTCTCTCTGGATCCCAGAAACTCACTCAGCTTTTATGCATAAACACTGATTACAAGCAAACAGGTCACAGGTGAGGATGTTACCTTTAGTAGCCATTCAAACCCATTTATGTCAACTTCTGTGCATGTTATCAGGCTAAAATCACCAGGGTATGTGAACTTTTTATTAGGGTCATTTGGATGTATTGGATTGTCATGATGATTTAAAAAGAGAAAACACAGTAGTTTGACAATAAATGGCTTCACCCAACCACTAACCATGAGTTGGAAAAAAGTGTTATCATTCATATTCACTGAAAAAAGACCAAGAAACTAAAAAATTCTGCTGGGGTATGTAAACTTTTGAGCACAACTGTATAGGGAGGGCATGGGTCATTATACGGTGTAAAAGGGGGCTTTTGGGCAATCTCACTGTGTACAAGGGAGCTATAGGCCATTATAATGTGCCTAGGATACCATGGGGACATTATGCTGTATATGGGGGCTCTGGGTGCATCTTACTTTATATGGGGGTTGTGGAGACCATCATATTGCATATGGATGACTGTAGAGAGGAGATAGTATAGAGATGGGGACATATGGAAGATGGGGACAGACTGCAAAAGGCAATGAAGAGATAGAGACCGTATAGTGCAACACAAGACAGCATGAAGTTGGGAAAGTGTTGTGATTTTAGTTCATTATGGGGGATGGAGTGGGGTAGATAGGTCATAAGGGTGATCGTGTTTTATGATTTATCGGGGTAGATGGTGTGTTAGGGTTGCGGATCGCACTAAAGATAAAATATAAGAAAGTGCGATCGCAACCCGGGGTCCACTGTGCAGAGATGGTAAGCTGCTGCCCAGTAATGGCGGAGTACAAAGTGAACACCGGCGGGTTAATCACTGACCCGGTGTGTACAAGAGTGAACTCTGTTACCTCACAGAGCCGCTGGAACAAATGTCAGAGCCTGTTAACTTCACAGGACTCAGCAGGGGAAGCGCTAGTGTAGAGACACAGGACCCTGCCTCAAGGACACAAGGTTAGAGTCCCTCTAGCTCCACTAGCATTCTGCACCGCACCTGTGATGCCTGGACAAAGTCCCTAGAAATAACTGCTCTAACAAAAATGCAACGCCACCCTGGCGGATGCCACTAACCAGCCTAAGCTAGAGCTGGAAAGCGCACTATCTGCGCACAGCGCCACACTGATGGACGCTGTTGTATAAGCCGTACAGTGGTGCCTTATGCAGATTGACACTCACTGGCGCTAGCATGTGGGAGGAGCTGGGGGCACTGCGGCGCAAGATAGTGCCACTACTCGGTGCTGACTCTACACCCTAACCCTATAAACAAGCACAACCAGATGGAGGGAGTCTTAATGAGTCAGTCAGCGGTTCACAGGCATCCTTCATCACACACAAAACTAGCCATCTGAGTCTATATTAGCGCATGGCCGAGCGACCATGCAAGTCTTTTATAGTGGCGACCTTCCGGGACCTTCCCAGTGGTCCAATCGGAATAGGCACGGGACCTGAGCATGTGGCCCCTGAACTCCAATGAGAGGTTGAGCCACGGGCATGCTCAGTGGAGTGAAAAAGGGACTTAGTCCCAGGAGCTGCTCACTGCTGGCTAGTGCAGGCTGCTATAGCTGAACCAGGAATGGCCGCAGCAACCAACCATGACAGCACTAGCTTGAGCAAGGCACTGGGAACGATGTCTTTGCTGAGCAGGCTCCTCTGTGGCCGGGACTGAATGGGAGGCTGCAAAAGGCAAGGCTCAGGATTCCTCCTGTGCAGAGGGAGAAACCCAATGCCTAACATGTTGTTGAGGCTGTAGTTTATAAGGTTGGACAGTGTTGAAGCTATAGATCAGAAGGGATGTATCATGCACCCTGCACGGTACTTACAGACTGGCCTGTGCAGGTTTCCTGAGCTGGATTGACAGAACACAGGGCAAGCAATCAGGGATCCCAGAGGAGTGGTGTGGTCGAGGCAAAGAGAAGTATTTCAAACATACAGGACCTTAAACGTGACTACTGGGGGAGTGTCCGGGGAGGAGACAAACCCCGGAGTCCCGGAGAGCTATGCACTGCTGGGAGAAACAGGAGAAGAGACAGACAAATGAGAGTCACAACCAGAGGACGGCACAGGTAATAGAAGGGACAGACAGGAACGAAGTCAGAGAGAATGCTGAGGTCAGAACCAGAGGTATAACGCAGTAACAAAGGGGTGAGACAAAGCAGGTAGTCAAGGGGCAATGCAAGAGTCAAAGACCAAGCAAGATATTACATGGTACCAAGACAGCAGACAAACTCACAACGATGAAATGGATTTGGTCAAAACCAAACAAGCAACAAGATACCAGGCACAAGGCACAGGTACACAAGGGGTCAACTAACTCAGCCGAGGGCAGGAGTATAAGGCCTGTTTCACACTTCTGTTGATGGCGGACAGTTGACATCTGCCAAAAACGAAAATTAATGGATCCGCCTCCGTTGTGACATACGGATGTCAGCGGACACTAATATGGATGGCTCCACCGAAGATGAAAAATTTAAAGTGACTGTGGGGTCTGGAAAGAGAGAGATTTTTCGCTGCTCCCGGAACGGCATTTCAGGGTTAAAATGCTTTCTGGAGTAAAGCTTCCGGGCATGCGCAGTTAAAATTGACGGACCGTCAAGGAAAAAAACCGTTGCAGGGTCCGCCTCATCCGCCCGGGAGACGCTAAAATCTTGGCGGATCCGTCAAAAAACGGGTGGGACGGACGACCGTCAGTCAAGATCCGCCACTAATGTAAGTCTATGGGGAAAAAAATGAATCCGCCCCTTTGTTTCTAAAATTGGCGGATTTTGACTGACGTCAAAAAACGGAAGTGTGAAACAGACCTTAGTGAGAGGGGATTAGCACAAATGAGGCTATAAAAAGGCTAGCAAAAGCCAAAGGGAGGCTGTAAACATTAACCCCTGACACACCGACCTACCCACACAAGACAAACCATGACAGGATGAAGGTGTCTTATAGTTCATAAGGGTAGACGAAAAAGGAGGCAATATTTTATAGGAGAAAAACAATGAGGAGGTTATGTACTATAACAGGGATAGTGTGGAAGTCATTTTATGCAGTGAGCAAAGTGTAGGGCAATTATTATTCAGTGTTACGAGCATGGGCAGATATTTCTTAGGGTACCCTTACACTAAGCGATGCACCAGCGATCCCGACAACGATATGGATCGCTGGTGCATTGCTAAGTGGTCGCTAGTGAGCTGCCACACAGGCAGATCTCACCAGCGACATCGCTGGGGTCGGAGGTCGCTACTTACCTGTCAGACGCGGCGATCCTGACGTCCTCCCGCCCGCGTCCACGCGTCGCTCGTCGGCGCCA
This sequence comes from Dendrobates tinctorius, assembly GCF_039654945.1. Lineage (NCBI taxonomy): Eukaryota > Metazoa > Chordata > Amphibia > Anura > Dendrobatidae > Dendrobates > Dendrobates tinctorius. Next base: position 8,787,729 of record NW_027361876.1, read on the forward strand.
CAGGAAGCCCAGCAGGAAGCGCCCAACGAGAAATGATCCAGGACCTTCTCGCGTGACCAGCGATAATCAGCAGGGGAGCGGTCGGAGGTAAGTATCACATGTAGCGATATCGCTAGCAATATCGCTGCTGCGTCACAAAATCGGTGACTTTACAGCGATATTGCTAGCGATATCGCTATGTGTAACGGGGGCTTTAGTCGGAAGCATTATGATGACACTGATGGTGGTAATAGTGTTGTATTCATGTGCTGATCATTGCTCTAGTGCTGCATTCATGTACTGATGGTTGTTCTGGTGATGTATTCATGAACTGATGGTTGTTCTGGTGATGCATTCATGTACTTATAGTGGTTTTGCTTCTGCATTCATAAGCTGATAGCAGTTCTCGTGCTGTATTCCTGAATTGACTGTTATACTGGGATGTATTCCTGTACTGATGGTGGTTACGGTGTTGTATTTCTTCACAAGAGACAATGATTTATTCTATATTCTGCAATGTTGTGGTATATACTATATACCGTGGTGTTGCAGTATATAGTATAAGCAATCAGAATATGGCAGGTTCAGGTCCCCTAAGTGGACTAAATAATAATAATAATAAATGAGTACTATAAGAGCAGAACCCAAAAAGCAATGACGGAATTGTATTTTTTCATTGAAGGCTTAGATTGTCCTGAGAGAGGCTCCATTTCAATTTTTAACCTAGCAGAAAAACTAGAATAGGCCCTGGATAACATGAGAACTTTAAAGGGGTATTCCCATCTCCAAAATTCTATCCCAATATGTAGTAGAAGTAATAATAATAATATTAGCATATATGTTCAATTAGAAATGTAGTATAGTCATGCTGATTCGCTTTGGTGCTTGCACCATGTGCAGGGCATTAGTTAATTAGTAAGCTGTCAGTGGTCATAACCATGGATATCTAATCTATGGCAATGTTCTGCACATGGGGTAAGTGACATACCAAAACAGAAGATCTATACTACATTTATAATTGAAGGTATTTCCTAATATTATTATTATTTTTACACATATTATATATTGGAATGCAAATACGCCTTTAACTTTCGCCATGGCAAAAATTGTCACTGCTGATAAATACGAATATAGCATTTCAGAGTGCAGCTTTAATTTGTTAGGCTACTTTCACATTAGCGTTTTTTAGCGCTGCGCTTCGTGCGCAATAGAACCGCATGCAAAAAGTGCATCATGCGTTTTGCATGCGTTTGCGTTTAGGCGCATGCATTGAAACCAGTTTCTAGCCATGTTAACTCTTAAAACCCATGCGATTTCAAACGCAGGTGTGCGCATGTCTATGTGCACACCTGCATTCCCATAGACTGTAATGTGTTATTTTGGCGCATTCCGTGCGCAAGCGTGCGCATGCGTTTTTTTACGCCATTGGACGGACCCAAAAATGCAACAGGTTGCATCGGGAGCGCCTAGGCACACACTACAAAAAAGCATTTGCATGAAAACGCATACGAACGCGTGCAAACGCTTGATCATGCGCCCGCCATGCTAAACATAGGGGCGCATGGCGCATGGGCACGCACGATGTGCTGCGCTAAAAAACGCTAATGTGAAAGTAGCCTTAGTTATATAGAGTGTCTCTCTTAGGCTGGTTTCACATTAGCGTTTTTGTCATGATCCCAGTGCAGGTTTTGACCTGCACATCAGGGGTTAATGTCTTGAGAACAGTGCAAGCTTTGACCTGCATGCCTGGGGTTAATTATTGTGGCCTTTCCTTGGTTCAAGGAGAGCTTCTTATAGCCCTGGGAAACTAAAATCCCCGTCAGTTATACTTTTGCCTTTGGCTGAGTGTGTTGACCCCTGTGTTCCTGTGCTTTCTGATTGTCTTCTAGCTTGCTTATATGGTTCTGACCCGGTTCTGTCCCCTGTTGTGAGTTTGTCTCTTGATTCTGTACTGTGTATCTGCTTCTCTGGTTTCTGACTCATTGCCTAGGTCCTGACTATTCTCTTATTGCCCCTCTTGTACTGTGCTGCTATCTCCGTGTATGACTCATTGCTTACGTTCTGACTACTCTCTGCTTATCCCTCTGGTACTGTGCTGCCCTCTCCATGTATGACCCCCTGTTTGTCTGACTTGAGGATCCCTGTAGAAGAATCCTACATTCATCTCCAGCAGGACGCTAAGCCCCGCCCCTTGCGGTCACATGATCGTAGGTTCTTCACTGCTTGCTACTTTGAGCATCCCAGGTCCTGTCTGCCTGAGCGTTCCCAGCAGTATCTGACCCTGGGCCCTCCCGCAGTGTGGGTGAGTCACCCTGTTCAGCAGTGGCAGTTTGCCGGCGCTGACAGGACCCTGACAGTTTTTTGTGCAGCGCATCATGCGCTATCGGTCGCATGCGTTATGTGCACCAATGTTTAACATGGCGGGCGCATGGTCTTGCGCTTGCACGGGTTCGTCTGCGTTATCGTGCGCCTGCGCTTCTTCCAGGTGTGCACCTAGATGCGCTCAACGCAAAATGTTGCATTTTTTGTTTGTAAAAAAAATGCATGCGTTCGCTGTGCGCATGGAATGCGTCGAAACAAAGCATTATAGTCTATGGGAACGCATGGCGTGCGCATGGACATGCACACACCTGCGCTTTCGAACGCATGCGTTTTAAGCATAAACATGTCTAGACACTGGTTTAATCCACCCCCTAAACAAAGAAACATTGTTTGGGGGGTAGTATAGATAAAAGAAGGTGTTGGTACTGGCAGACCACTACTCTACAGCCAGCCTGGAAGAGAGAAGCAGTGAGAATACTTTGAAGAGAAGCCCTTTGGAAACTTGCAGCAACTTTAATAATGTGAGTATTAAACCTAATGTCTGCCTGTACTTTTTTCTCAATTTATTATGTACTAATATCTCTTTTTTATTGCAGCATGTCTTCTGGAGAGGAATACCTTCCGGCCCGTGGTGAACTGGCCCAAGTAGAGCGTGAAGTGAGTACCTTCCTGCCCTACAGTTTGGGTAACTATTCGCTGTTGTATCTACACATGTGCCAAATTAATTTTTGTTCTTTTTCAGACCTCATCGTCCACGGCAACTGAGGAAGAACAGCAGGAGCAGCCAGTCCAAGTGCGGCTGGGGAGACGGCCTGTAAGTAAAGGACTACAGCGGGAGGTGGAGTCCCCAACAGCTGGACCCGCGGAGCTGGGAGCAGTTACAACAGCCGCAAGCTCTCACCCATCCTGAAGACCTGCCGCCGATGGAGTCCCCGACATCTGAGCCTGCTGTCCCGGAGCCGGATCTTCCAGCGGAGATGCGTCCGCGCTCTCCACAGTCCACGCCGGAGATAGCGTGGGAAGCAGAACCCGCTCTTCAGCCGAAGGAACTACCGCTCATGCTCCCCGCGGAATCATCATGCCTGGAGGCCGTTCCTGCTGAACGGCAGGAAGAAGAACCACAGCGCACCCAAGACAGTAGCACCGGAAATGACGGCGAGGCAGCGGAGCCAACTCAGGAGCAGCCGATGGAGACCCTAGCCTCCCGCATGTGGTAGTACCTGCAGGAGCTGAGGGACGACGGAACGGAGCCGCGACATCAGAGGGGGTGAGTGCATCTTTACCTCAGTCGGTGGCGGACTGCGTAGCGGTTGCGCTGTCCCACTGCAGAGACACGGGGCACAGGGTCCACATCACTGAGCACTCACTCTCCTGCCCAGCGTCCCCTGAAACCACTGTGCCCTCTGGAGAAGATGTCGGTCCCCATGCAGAGGCAGCTGAGGACGCCTCTGCCCCTGTTTCTTCCCCTCGGTTTGGGGGCTCTGTGGCTGCAGAGTCCACTTTGGCCCACGCCAGGGCCCAGGTCTCCCATAGAGATACGGCACGAGATGCGCGTGGCGGAACTCTCCGTGGCCCCTTCTTGCCCTTTTAGTGCACGTTTGCACCATCTGGGACTGCCCTACGTTCCCCCCAGGGTAGGGAACCCTGCAACGCTCGTTTAGAGAGTCCATGGGACCTGAAGAAAATTGTTTGTGGGGCGCCTGTTGCGCTCCCATAGCAGAACTACTACGGGGAAGTTGGACACTCGTGACCCTGGAACTGGCAGTCATCCTGGGAGCTCAGCGGCGGTAGAGTTCCCTGCGGCCAGCGACCATGGTCGGCCAGCAGGGGGTGACCAGGAGCACCGCTGAACCATCCAATTGCAGGACTGCTGTGCACTGTTGCACTGCATGGGGACTGTTCCCCGTCCCCTCGGGGTAAGAAACCCTGTCTCCTGACGCAGCAGGGATGTAATGGGGGTGCTTCCCATAAAGGAAGGGGGCACACCAATGTTTGAAAATGTTTTAATAATGTTTGAAAATGTTTAGTAAATAGTGGATATGGTGAATAGTTTAACTGTTGTAATAATTAAAAGTGGTAAAATGTTGAAACTATGTATATTTAAATATTGCAGAAGTTAAAAGTGTTACATGGATAGAAATGTTCAAAAAGGTCCAAGATGCGAATATGTAGGAAAATGCTTACCATGATAAAAATGTAAAAGAAGGTATATAACAGTTTGTGGTTTGGAACAGACAGCGGTCCACAGGTCAGGTCTTGGGAGATACCCAAAAGAAGGAGGGGGAAAGCGGTGACCAGGTAGGCCCCATGACAGCCTCGGTCATTTCACCCCTAGAACTAAATACGGTTCTGGAAGTATGAAAGAGTGGAGGAGAGCACCTGTTGAGGAGCCCGGGTGGTCCTACTCCAATCAAAGATGGGTTCAGAAGAGTAAGATATGTGGGGAGAGTACCCGTCAAGGAGTCCGGGTGGTCCTACCCCAATGAATCGAAATTGTCAGAGAGGCGGAAGTGCCTGCGAGTAGCTGTCAGCTACTCGGAGCTTAATTGCTCCCGGCTCTGCCCAGCACCCCGTGTAGAGCTAGAGTGCTCCAGGTTCTGCTCGGCAACCGGCCACACAGACAAAAGAAAGTGGGGAAGTACTAAAAAATTAAAGTCATAGGATTGTCGGGGATGACAATGGTCAAAGGAAGGGGTTATGTAGGGGAATGGACTGATACGTGGACCTGTCTGATGAAAAAGGCAAATGTATAATATGCAGTGTACAATACTTTACTGTAACTGGTATATATGTGTGGGGAAAACAGCTAGAATTAGCTAGTGAGGGTGTAAGTACTGAGTTTTGGCCACTAGAGGGAGGCACAAGACAGTGAGAAAAGAACGTAACAGCAGCTGAAGCTAAGAAACGCCAAGTCATGGTGGGCGGAGTTACGGGGACTGAGAAGGGGAATTCCAGAGAAAGGGAATAAAAGGAGGGAGAGTCCCAGGGAGAGTCAGTCAGTCGGAGGGGTGGTCCAGACAGGACAGCTGCAGACAGAGGATGCCTGGGGTACCGGACTGCTGGACACCGAAGAGGTAGTAAGTGTTGCAGCAGACGGATGGGCTCGACCAGGGGAAGCGCTGTGGCCGGTGACTTAGACAGGCACAGTAAATGAACCTAGAGGGCCATCGCATCAGAAAGGAGGTGACAAGTACCCAGGCCAGTGGCAGGAGCTGTCATATTGCTGTGGATGTCGAAGAAGACAACCAATCAAGAGGACCTGATTGAAGTGTTATCTGCTTCTGGCTCCAGTCTTTTCCCAACCGGAATGGACCACCTCCAAGTCGGCATACGATTCTACAGGTGTTGCCTAATCCTCATCGCCAACAAGCACACACAATGGAAACCTGTCATTTACTGGTTGCGATGATGTTTCTTTAGGAGAGATCTGGCTGTTGCCTGGGCAACCAGATGTCTTCCCTTTTCCCACAAGTCCCAAAACAACACAAATCTCACCCTTTTAAAATAGGGTGCAATAGGTTCTTGACCACGCCGACCTCATGGGACTCAGTGCCACAGCTTGTGTTTATGACCACCTGTGCCACAGGGTAGTCCTTTGTGTCACCATGGATACAGCAGACGCCCATTCTCTTTCCAGGAATTAGCCGATGTGGAAGTGTGGACCTCACTAGGGTTACCAAACTTCCCGAGTCCAGCAAACCAGTCACTTGCACCCTGTTTACTGTCACGGGGCATGGCTGCAGCCCTTCTCCCATTTGGAGAACAGCACTGCAGACCGGATAGGCTAAATAAGAGCAGCGCTGTCCTGTGTTGAAGTCCATTGGCTCAGTGGTCATGGGACAACGGGCGGCTATATGTCCTGGGCCGTGGCACCTCCAGCAAGTAACATCACCCACTTAACCCAGGCCTGCGTTATCGGCAGTCACACTGCCTCTTGGGATTCGTGCCTGTGCTTCTACCACCAATTGTAAAGGTTGTACTCAGCTGCTGTTGAGGTAGGCACATAAAGCGGTATCACTGGAATGTCCAACCAAGTTTATTCAAATGTCATAAACTGCTTCGGGTAAAAAAAACAAATGAGCAGCCCTTTTCCGGCACAAAGCAGCAAACAGAAAAAAAAAAATCACAGTCCATGTAGTACAGCGGGTCCGCCCGCACAGGTCAGTGTCTTTAGCTAACAGACAATGGAGGTCTCCTCATCTCCAGCCACAGAGACTGAATGAGGCAATTGGCCTCCATTTTATTCAGCAAATCACACCCCTGGTGTGGGGATATGTGAGCGGTCATTCCCACCCAACTCTTTTGACAACTTGAAAAATCTGGCCCTGGAGAGGCCCAAACAGTGCTATCAGTAATATACAGCTCTGGCAAAATTTAAGAGACCACCACATCGAAACCCTGTCATGGGCAGCCCATTCTCCAGACCTGAACCCTATTGAAAACCTCTGCAATGTAATCAAGAGGATGATGGATAGTCACAAGCCATCAAACAAAGAAGAACTGCTTACATTTTTGTGCCAGAAGCAGTGTGAAAGACTAGTGGCAAGCATGCCAAGACGCATGAAAGCTGTTTTTAAAAATCATGGTTATTCCACAAAATATTGATTTCAGATCTCTTCCTGAGTTAAAACATTAAAGATAAACCACAAAAGCGCGCCCATAGGGCGTTACCAGTGCAGGTATAATGAATATAAATTAAATTGTGCAAGGTACTCACCCTCAATAGTTGTGTAAAGCCACAACTACTGTATGCGCTTAGTCACATGCAATGAAGCTGCAGCAGGATGGTGTAGACCAGGGATCCTCAAACTACGGCCCGCGGGCCACATGCGGCCCGCGAAGGACTTTTATCCGGCCCCTGGCCAGGCTGACATTAACCGCACTGATTGCACCGCCCTCACTGCCGTGGTGAACCAATCAGCGCTGCAGCCGTGATGAACCAATCAGCGCTGCAGCTCACAAACACTGCCACCCCCCTGACACGCCCACTAAAGAACTAGACTGCAGAGTGAAAACTCGCGGGCGGGACGAGGCGCCGAGGAAAGGCGTTGTGAAGCCCTCAGTGTGCAGCAGAGACTACACAGACGACGTGTTTGTCATCACGCCGCCTGCTCGGCCTAATGATGTCACGCCGCCTGTGCCGGAAGAAGACTGAGACGAGCGGGCGCCTCTTCAGAACAGCGGGGGACATAGGTGAGTACTGTTTTTTTTTTTTTTCTTTTTAACTCCGGGTCCTATTGGGGACCTGTGCTGCAAAATGGGGACGTTTACATGCCTAGTAGGGACCTGTGCTGCGTATTGGGGACCTGTGCTACCTATTGGGGACCTGTATCTGCCTATTGGGGACCTGTATCTGCCTATTGGGGACCTGTATCTGCCTATTGGGGACCTGTGCTACCTATTGGGGACCTGTGCTACCTATTGGGGACCTGTATCTGACTATTGGGGACCTGTGCTACCTATTGGGGACCTGTGCTACCTATTGGGGACCTGTATCTGACTATTGGGGACCTGTACCTGCCTATTGGGGACCTGTATCTGCCTATTGGGGACCTGTACCTGCCTATTGGGGACCTGTGCTGCCTATTGGGGACCTGTACCTGCCTATTGGGGACCTGTATCTGCCTATTGGGGACCTGTATCTGCCTATTGGGGACCTGTATCTGCCTATTGGGGACCTGTGCTACCTATTGGGGACCTGTGCTACCTATTGGGGACCTGTACCTGCCTATTGGGGACCTGTACCTGCCTATTGGGGACCTGTGCTGCCTATTGGGGACCTGTACCTGCCTATTGGGGACCTGTATCTGCCTATTGGGGACCTGTATCTGCCTATTGGGGACCTGTATCTGACTATTGGGGACCTGTATCTGACTATTGGGGACCTGTATCTGCCTATTGGGGACCTGTACCTGCCTATTGGGGACCTGTATCTGCCTATTGGGGACCTGTGCTACCTATTGGGGACCTGTATCTGCCTATTGGGGACCTGTATCTGCCTATTGGGGACCTGTACCTGCCTATTGGGGACCTGTACCTGCCTATTGGGGACCTGTGCTACCTATTGGGGACCTGTATCTGCCTATTGGGGACCTGTACCTGCCTATTGGGGACCTGTACCTGCCTATTGGGGACCTGTGCTACCTGTTGGGGACCTGTTCTGCCTATTGGGGACCTGTGCTGCCTATTGGGGACATTTACCTGCCTATTGGGGACCTGTGCTACCTATTGGGGACCTGTATCTGCCTATTGGGGACCTGTACCTGCCTATTGGGGACCTGTACCTGCCTATTGGGGACCTGTACCTGCCTATTGGGGACCTGTGCTACCTGTTGGGGACATTTTTCTGCCTATTGGGGACCTGTGCTGCCTATTGGGGACCTGTGCTGCCTATTGGGGTCCTGTGCTGCCTATTGGGGACATTTACCTGCCTATTGGGGACCTGTGCTGCCTATTGGGGACATTTACCTGCCTATTGGGGACCTGTGCTGCCTATTGGGGACATTTACCTGCCTATTGGGGACCTGTGCTGCCTATTGGGGACCTGTGCTACCTATTGGGGACCTGTTCCTGCCTATTGGGGACCTGTGCTGCCTATTGGGGACCTGTGCTGCCTATTGGGGACCTGTGCTACCTATTGGGGACCTGTGCTGCCTATTGGGGACCTGTGCTGCCTATTGGGGACATTTACCTGCCTATTGGGGACATTTACCTGCCTGTTGGGGACCTGTTCCTGCCTATTGGGGACCTGGTGCTGCCTATTGGGGACCTGTTCCTGCCTATTGGGGACATTTACCTGCCTATTGGGGACATTTACCTGCCTATTGGGGACATTTACCTGCCTATTGGGGACCTGTGCTACCTATTTGGGACCTGTGCTGCTTACTGGGGACATTTACCTGCCTTTTAGGGACCAATGCTGCCTCTTGGGGATTCTTGCACCACACTAGTCTGAGCCTGAGGTAAAAGTGGAGTTCCACCAATATGGGCACTGGTGAGGCTGCATTGATGGGCACTGATCAGGCTGCTTTGATGGGCACTGATCAGGCTGCATTGATGGGCAGTGCAGTCTGTATGTCTCTGTATGGGCAATTTTATTGCTGGTATATTGTTTTTGTAGCGCTGTATATATGTTGGTATTTTACTAATAGCAATTTTGAATCCCTAGGAAACAATGATATCAAGAAAGAGAAAAAATTGACTCGAAGTGTAGGATATTCGAAGAACCCAAAAGAATCGGTAAGTTTGATGATTTAACTTTACTTCTTCATTTTTAATATTGTATTTGTTCCTATTTTGTTTTATGATTTCTAAATAAGATATGTGCAGAGTGCCTACGAATTTGGTGCTAATTTTTTTTTAAACTATATTCCGGCCCACCAATGGTCCGAGAGACCGTGATCTGGCCCCCTGTTTAAAAAGTTTGAGGACCCCTGGTGTAGACAGACAGCGTCTGCTTCCATTACTCAAAGAGGAGATCCCAAGAGGGAAAAAAACACCGCGTGGGAGCGCCGCTGTATAGCACCATAACAACAGCCATCTTTCTTGGGCTATTCTCTTGGGAGTTCTATTCCTCTTTATTCAAAGATCCGAATTTCAATTCAGCGATAAAAGTGATAAAGGCTCGGACTGAGCCGAAACGTCGTATTAATTATATCGCTTCTACTTCGTGCTATATATTCTTGTTTGGCTTCCACATGTTTTGTATATAATAAAATGAGCACTTGTTTGCATAAAACTCCTCTGAGTGTGCGGTGAATTAGATTATTATTGGTAATAGGACCTACTGGTCCGTTACACCTGCACCTCGCTACAAGACTTGAGTGCACGCTAACCTCATGGTTACGTATATATATACACAAACATCTATTCTATGCGTATATATCTGTTCTATCTATTCTATTCTAACTTGTCATTCTGTGATTATACTGTTTACGGCAGATCAATTTCTGGCTTTTATCCCCTTAAAGACCGCCAATACGCCTTTTAATGGTGGTAGTTAACGGTACTTAAACTTAATTAATGGTGCCCCCCCAGAGTCGGATTTTCTTCGGGGTCTCGGCTGCCGGGGTAGTCGAGACCCCAGAGAACATGATTCAGATCTGTTTTTACCAACCCCGCCTTTGTGATCGCCATTATTAACCGTATAACGGCGACCGCAAAAAAAGCCGCAATTTTGCGTTTACTTTCTCTCTCCTCTAATGTGATCGCACATAGATTTTTTATTTTCACGGGTCTGCGATATAAACTTCTGTGAAGCACTTGGGGGGTTCAAAGTGCTCACCACACATCTAGATAAGCTCCTTGGGGAGTCTAGTTTCCAAAATGGGTTCACTTGTGGGGGGTTTCTACTGTTTAGGCACATCAGGGGCTCTGCAAACGCAACATGATGCCTGCAGAACATTCCATCAAAGTCTGCATTCCAAAATGGCGCTCCTTCCCTTTCAAACTTCCCATGCCTCCAGTGTTTCCCCCCCACATATGGGGTATCATTGTACTCAGGACAAATTGGACAACAACTTTTGTGGTCCAATTATTCCTGTTAGCCTTGTGAAAATAAAAAATAGCGGGCAAAATATCATTTTTGAGGAAAAAAAATGATTTTTTATTTTCATTGCTCTGCGTTATAAACTTCTGTGAAGCACTTGGGGGTCCAAAGTGCTTACTACACATCTAGATAAGTTCCTTAGGGGGTCTAGTTTTCAAAATAGTGTCACTTGTGGGCTTTTTTCACTGTTTAGGCACATCAGGGGCTCTCCAAACGCCACATGATGTCAAATCTTAATTCCAGCCAATTCTGCATTGAAAAAGTGAAACAGCGCTCCTTCCGTTTCAAGCCCTGCCGTGCGCCCAAACAGTGGTTTACCCTCACATATGGGGTATTGGCGTATTCAGGAGAAATTGCGCAACAAGTTTTGTGGTTCATTTTCTCTTTTTACATTTGTAAAAATAAAAAGAATTGGTTCTGAATTAAAATGTTTGTAAAAAAAAGGTAAATGTTACTTTTTTCTTCCACATTGCTTCAGTTCCTGTGAAGCACGTAAAGGGTTAATAAACTTCTTAAATGTGGTTTTGAGCACCTTGAGGGGTGCAGTTTTTAGAATGGTGTCACTTTTGGGTATTTTCTGTCATATTGACCTCTCAAAGTGACTTCAAATGTGATGTGGTCCCTAAAAAAAAATGGTTTTGTAAATTTTGTTGTAAAAATGAGAAATCGCTGGTCAACTTTTAACCCTTATAACTTCCTTACCAAAAAAATATTGGGTTCCAAAATTGTGCTGATGCAAAGCAGACATATGGGAAATGTTATTTATTATGTATTTTTTGCGACACATCTCTCTGATTTAAGGGCATAAAAATGAAAAGTTAGAAAATTGCAACATTTTTAAATTTTTTGCCATATTTCCATTTTTTTCATAAATAAACGCAAGTCATATCAAAGAAATTTTACCACTAACCTGAAGTAAAATATGTCACAAAAAAATAAAATCAGAATCAGCGGGATCTGTTAAAGCGTTCCAGAATTATAACCCCATAAAGTGACAGTGGTCAGAATTGCAAAAATTGGCCTGGTCATTAAGCTGCAAATTGGCTCCGGCACTAAAGGGTTAATCTATCTATCTATTATATATGTGTGTGTTTTGAAGAATATTTCCTTTGAAAACTATGTATAAATGACAGAGAGTCATTGTACTGTATGTAAAACCTCATGTTAAAATTGCATTGCAATCAGATAGCAGTTGCACTGCATTCGGATATAAATCAGATGCTAGGTGTGAGAAATCGGATTGTACTCGCATAACACTCGCATAAGGCCGGGGTCACACTTGCGAGTGCAATGCGAGAAACTCACTCGAGTCTCTAGCCTCAATACCTGGCACTGCCGCCGACGGATCGGACCGGAGCGTTCAGCTGCATAGAAAGACTTGCAGCTGCACACTCCAGTCCAGAGTGCCAGCGGCAGTGCCGGGTATTGAGGTGCGAGTCTCTCACATTGCACTCACAAGTGTGACCCCGTTACACTCCTATGACTCTCGGCAGAGAGACTCAGACTGATTTTCCATACGTTAAGTGTGAAGCCGGTTTTAGAAAGAATCTTGAATACATTATTTTTTACACGGCCGTTAATTAAAAGCATATATTGTTCTTGTAGTCTATTGTGCGCTTTTGAGCATTTTTTTCCTACCAACTACGTAGTACACAGCATTTTTTTAGGTTTTATTGAATGATACATTACTGTATATATGATTCAATTCAAAGAAAGCCCAGATGAACGGCACCAAGGCTCTAATCCACCAGCAACAAGTCGAGGATCAATCACAGGCACACAGTGTGTAAAACACTGCTAGGAATAACGGTGCTCAGCATCAGAAAAAAAATGCTAAATTTGTAAAAGAATTAAAAAGATGCGGCACTCACCCCAGATTTGCAAATCTGGGTGAGTGCCACATCTTTTTCCTTCTTTTACATTATATATGACATTGTAGAAAATAATGAAAACTAATGCCATGGATGCACCTAAACATTCCAATATTTAGTAATTCTATATTTGGGTTAAAGAGGTTATCTCATGTTCATAAATGGGTAAAATTGTAAACTTTCCAATATACCTATTAACCCCTTCACTACCAAGAGTGGTTTGGACGTTAACTCCCGGGACAATTTTTACAATTCTGACCACTGGCCCTTTATGAGGTAATAACTCTGAAACGCTTCCATGGATCCCGGTGATTCTGACATAGTTTTCTCATGACATATTGTACTTCATGTTAGTGGTAAAATTTCATTCAAATAACTTGCGTTTATTTGTGAAAAAATTTTTCCAGCTTTGAATTTTTATGCCCTTAAATCACAGAGATACAGCACACAAAAAACTTGATAAGTAACATTTCCCACATGTTTACTTTACATCAGCACAATTTTGGAGCCAAAATGTTTTTTGTTAGGAAGTTATAAGGGTTAAAAGTTGACCAACGATTTCTCATTTTTTCAGCACCATTTTATTTTTACGGATCACATCACATTTGAAGCCAATTTGCGCGGTCTATATGATAGAAAATACCCAAAAGTGACACCATTCTAAAAACTGCACCCCTTAAGGTGCTCAAAACCACATTCAAGAAGTTTATTAACCCTTTAGGTGTGTCACAGGAATTTTTTGAATATTTAAAAAAAATGAACATTTAACTTTTTTTTTCACAAAAAAATACTTCAGGTTCAATTTTTTTTATTTTACCAAGGGTAACAGGAGAAATTGGACTGCAAAAATTATTGTGCAATTTGTCCTGAGTACGCTGATACTTGATATGTGGGGGGGAACCACTGTTTCGGCGCATGGCAGAGCTCAGAAGGGAAGGAGCGCCGTTTGACTTTTTCAATGCAAAATTGGCTGGAATTCAGATCAGACGCCATGTCGCATTTGGAGAGCCCCTGATGTACCTAAACAGTGGAAACCCCCACAAGTGACCCCATTTTGGAAACTAGACCCCCCAAGGAACTTATCTAGATATGTGGTGAGAACTTTGAACCCACAAGGGCTTCAGAGAAGTTTATAACGTACAGCGGTACAATTAAAAAATCATATTTTTTCCACAAAAATGATCTTTTCACCCCCAATTCTTTTTTTTCCAAGGGTAGCAGGACCCTAAAAGTTATTGTGCAATTTGTCCTGAGTACACTGATAAAACCACTATTTGGGCGCATGGCAGAGCTCGGAAGGGAAGCAGCGCCATTTGACGTTTTTGGCTGGAATTGAGATCGCGATTGGAAAACCTCTGATGTACCAAAACAGTGGAAACCCCACACAAATGACACCATTTTGGAAACTAGACCCCCCCAAGGAACTTATCTAGATGTGTGGTGAGAACTTTGAACCCCCCAGTGCTTCACAGAAGTTTATAATGCCTGGGCGTGAAAATAAAAAAATCTTATTTTTTCCACAAATATGATCTTTTAGTCAGCAATTTTTTTATTTTCCCAATGGTACCAGGAGAAATTGGACCCCAAAAGTTGTTGTCCAATTTGTCCTGAGTACGCTGATACCTCATATGTGGGAGAAAACTACTGTATGGGCACACGTCGGGGCTCGAAAGGGAAGTAGTGACGTTTTGGAATGCAGACTTTGATGGAATGGTCTGCGGGTGTCATGTTGCTTTTGGAGAGCCCCTGATGTACCTAACCAGTGGAAACCCCCCCACAAGTCACCTCATTTTGTAAACTAGACCCCCCACGGAACTTATCTAGATGTGTGGTGAGCACTTTGAACCCCCAAATGATTCACAGAAGTTTATAATGCCCGGGCGTGAAAATAAAAAAAATATTTTTTTCCACAAAAATGATAATTTTGCCCCCAATTTTTTATTTTCCTAAGGGTAACAGGAGAAATTGGACCCCAAAAGTTGTTTTGCAATTTGTCCTGAGTAGGCTGGTACCCTATATGTGGGGGTAAAACACTGTTTGGGCGCATGGCAGAGCTTGGAAGGGAAGGAGCACCATTTGACTTTTTCAACGCAGAATTTGACCGGAATTGAGATCCGACGCCATGTTGCATTTGGAGAGCACCTGATGTGCCCAAACAGTGGAAACCCCCAATTCTAACTCCAACCCTAACCCCAAAACACCCCTAACCCTAATCTCAGCCCTAACCCTAGCCCTAACCCTAATGGGAAAATGGAAATAAATACATTTTCTTTTAATTTTATTATTTTTCCCTAACTAAGGGGGTGATAACGGGGGGGTTTGATTTACTATTTATGGCAGTTTTTATGTTTGGCAGCTTTCATACGCTAAAAGACGCTTTTTATTGTAAAAATAGTTTTTACATCACCACATATTGAGAGCTATAATTTTTCCATATTTTGACACACCGAGTCATGTGAGGTCTTATTTTTTGCGGGACGAGTTGACGTTTTTATTGGTATCATTTTCGGGCATGTGACATCTTTTGATCGCTTTTTATTCCGATTTTTGTGACGCAGAATGAACAAAAACCAGCGCTTCATGAATTTCTTTTGGGGGGTGCGTTTACACCGTTCCGCGTGCGGTAAAATTGATAAAGCGGTTTTATTCTTCGTGTTGATACGGTTACAGCGATACCTCATTTATGTCGGTTTTTTATGTTTGGCGGTTTTATGCAATGAAAACTATTTTATATAAAAAATAATTATTTTTGCATCGCTTTATTCTGCGAGCTATAACTTTTTTATTTTTTCGCTGATGATGATCTATGGTGGCTCTTTTTTTGCAGGATAAGATAAGATGATGTTTTCAGTGGTACCATGGATATTTATATGCATCTTTTTGATCACGCGTTATTGCACTTTTTGTTCGGCGGTATGATAATAAATCATTATTTTTTGCTTTGCTTTTTATTTTTAATTTTTAAGGGGTTTGTTAAAGGGGTTAACTAATGGGACAGTTTTATAGGGCGGGTCATTACGGATGCGGTAATACCAAATATGTATACTTTTATTGCTTTTTTTTTTTTCCCAAAAAATGAATTTATTTGGGAATATTTTTTTTTTCTAATTTATTTAGCGATTTTTAAAAAATAATTTTTACACATTTTTTTAAAATTTTTTTAACTTTATTAGGTTGTCTCAGGGGGGGACATCACTGTCCTGTGACAGATCGCTGATCTGTCACATCACAGATCACTGTGACAGATCAGCAATCTGTCACAGGCATAGACGCAGACTTCCTCATGCCTTCGCTTTGCAGGCACTGAGGAAGTCAGCTCCCTACAGGCCTCCGAAGATCCCCGTCGCCATCTTGGATCCAGGGACCTGTAGGGAAAGAGACCCGGGCAGCAGCGCTGCACATTGCACTGCTGTGGGGGGCTCAGGGAAGCACGGAGGGAGCCCCCTCCCTGCCGATGCTTCCCTTTAACCCCAGGTACACCGCGATCGTGTTTGATCGCGGTGTGCAAGGGGTTAACATGTCGAGGGCGGTCCGTGACTGACCCTGACACATTGTGCCGGGTGTCAGCTGTGATAATCAGCTGACACCCGGCCGCAATCAGCGGCGCTCACCACGTGGGCGCCGCTGATCGCATTAGACGTAATATTCCGTCCATGGGACTTAGGGCCCAGATCACATGGACGGAATTTTACGTCCAATGTAGGAAAGGGGTTAAAGATCTTCTTCATTCACTAGATTAAAGGGATTTTTAATTTTATTGTGTAGGTTACTAGGTTACAAGCCAACCTGGAGACCTACAAAAAAACAAAAAACTGACCAGCACCTCTGAACAGACTAAAACAAGTATATACAGGTGCAACCTTTTATGACTGAATGACATATGCAAACAAGAGAATACAGCAGCACTCTGTAAGCACTAAGATGTGTTAGGCGTCAGGTTTCTGCGTCTGCTCTGCAGGAATCCAGAGCCTCACATTCTGCGGTCTCCTGCTGTCTTTTTACTGCAGAGAAGATTACTTTGCAGCAAACTGCTCCAGAGACTAAGTCCCTCTGTGCTCCTACTGGGCATGCTCACGAGACGATCTCCCATTGGAGATCAGGAGTCATGTGCCCAGGTCCTGCTCCAGATCTCATTGGTCCATCTCGGAGATCTGAAAGGTCCTGTACGGCTATAAAAAGCGCACATGACCGTTTGGCTATGCGCTAGTATAGACTTGTCAAGCGAAATGTGTGAATGGTGACGGACGAATGACTCTGATGACTAACTCATTTGAAACCCCTTCCCTCTGATATTACGCATGTGGATAGGGAATTAGTGCAGCAGTCAGCGCCAGTCAGTGGCTAGCCTTAGGCCACTGTGCACACCATACCTCTTCTCTAGCGTCCGAAATTGCGCCTGCTTCCTAGCTTTGTCGACTAGCGGCAGTGTCCTACGCCGCGCTGCAGTTGCAGTCCCCCTTGGCGTCCGCAGTAGCGACGCCGTACACACGGTAGATCTAGATGGACGCAGCTCCTCTGCCTTTGGTCCTGCTCCTGTGACCTGATACCGTGTGTGCATTTCCCTGTGGTCTGTGACACTAACAGGCTTAGCGTTTTTGAATGTTTTTGTTGCGGCGCCTCTGTGTGTGAACAGAGCCCGCTTTGCGCTTTTCGGGTGAAGTTGAACCCGTGCGCATTATACCGCCATATTGCTCGTCTGTCATTTCCTAGCAGCGGTGTAACACCTACTGCATGGTGGACCCCGAGCGGCGAACGCACTTTATTATTTATTTTTATTTAGTGCGTTCCGCCGTTCCTAACAAAGATGTATGCAGACATTGCATATATGACATGTGAACTGCATAACTTCTATATAGAATATACTTCTAAAAATGAAGGTACTTAGCGTGTACATTGGCCAATTCATGAGAGTCCATCAGCCTCAACAAGGTGTATATTGTTATTGATGACACACAAATCTAGGGGAGAGGTGCACAGTCACAAAAGGAGGGTGTCAACACTTCCAAAACTATGCTACAAAAAAACTGCGCAGAGAGTAAAAGAATACAGCAGCACTATGTAAGCACTAAGATGTATGCAAACATTGAATATATGAGATTTGAACTGCATTACTGCTATATAGAAGATACTTATAAAAATGAAGGTACTTAGGCACAAATAGCCCAATTCATGAGATACCACCAGCCACAACAAGGCAACTTTTCGTTGATGGGAGCTAACCTAATATGATGCTTCTCCTGGCCTAAAAAATGACAATTTTAAGGACAGGTAGGACTCAGCACTAATTTAAAATGTTCAATGTTTGTGTGGTGCCCCTGAGGCTCAGTCGCCACAGAGGTACTGCACCTCCTCTTGAGGTGTGGTATCCCACCATTCAAGTAAGGTGGAGACTCCTGACCACGCTCCAACACCTGCACCCCACACCACAAAGTAGTGTAGCAAAGCACCTTCGGTGGCTCCCTGCTTGGAGTATAGCAAAGCACCCATTGGTGGCTCCCTGCTTGGAACATGAAACGTGCTAGGAGGTGGGTGGAGTTAGATGACATTACAAAGAGCCGGAAGAGTTTTCTGTAGTCAGTCAGTCGGTTGGTTAGAGAGTTGGAGAGAAGAAGATCCCCGGAGAGAGGGATAGATGGATGGAAGTGCTGCAGCAGATCCCAGTGACCTGGGTCTGCTGGCACGGGAAAGGAAGAGAGAGCAATGTAGACTGGAAGCCTGACTTTCCATAGAGAGGAAGATCAGTGCGGAAAGTGAGGAGTAAAAGAGAACAGAGGACGTGGGTTAGAAGAGAACCCTTCCTAGAAGTTCTAAGCGCAAGGCTGGGGCCCAGTCCCCGAGGTTGTATGGATACTAATGGTCCTGCAGCAGACACCGGAGGAATAGAAGTAGTGACCACTTTATTCCCACACAAGACTTGGGGGCACAACAGCAACATAATAGTGAGCCAGGACTTAGTAGTAAGGAGTCCCCGAAGCAGGCTACAGCTGTCTGCCATACAAGTAGAGTTCATAGGAACATCGGACAGGAGGAACTCCAGTGTAACTCAGTACTATCAGTACTAAAGGCACTATAAGAGGAGACGTTCAGAAAGGTACATGTTGGCGGAGTGTTGGAAAGGAGTATTCCATCTGGCCTGGAGGTTGACTGAGTCCCTGACCCGGAGAACACGGCACGGAGGCAGGCACCTGTTTGTGCAACAGACGGTGAGTAAAGTTTTGGAACTACATGCCCTGGTGTCTTCCACTTATTCCTGGGCCAACCTGCCCAGCACTCCTACATCCCTTGTACCTGACACTGCACTATCTACGTGTCACTCCATTTACTCTGCCCTGGGACTACAGCCCTGCCTGTGGAGGGCTATACCATCACTGCTGCACCACATCATCTGTCCCAGAGGTTCTGTCTGCAGCGTCGGCTTATATCTTCATAGCTGAACACCACAGGTGGCTTCACAAATCACTTATAAACTTTCATCACCGCAAGCACACTGAAACAACCCCTTTTACAATGGGCGCCCAGGGCCACGGGCCGGGTCACAGCTGCTGTGACATCTCCTATTGAAGCTTATCGGGCCCGGTACCGAGAACCCCACAGCCCTGGGAGCGCGACCCATTTGCATACATCTTAACTTTTACAGTGTGCTGCAGTATTCTTTTGTTTTGTACATTTAGCAGTGATAGCAGCTTACACCAGTCCCCACTTTCTTTATTCTGTTCAGAGGTGCTGGTCAGTTTTTTGTTTTTGTTAGAGGTTTCGACTGCCTATTTTTCTGACTTGAGCTCTCCTGCTATCAGCCTAAGGGCTCATACTCATATGCGAGAAACTCAGACGAGTCTCGCACTTCAATACCCGGCACTGCCGCCGGCACTTGGAACCGGAGCGTTCAGCTGCATAGAAATACATGGAGCTGAACACTCCGATCCGAGTGCCGGCGGCATTGCCGGGTATTGACGTGCGAGACTCGTCTGAGTTTCTCGCATATGAGTATGCGCCCTAAGGTTCTTTTTAATTAGTGCTGAATCCTAACAATCTGTATATAGGAGTAATGCAGTTACAATTTCATATATTCAATGTTTGCTTACATCTTAGTGCTTACAGTGTGCTGCAGTATTCTTTACCTTAGCAAACACAAAAAGAAAATCCAGTATAACGTGCCAGTATAGAAATGTGCAAATTTTATTAACTCAATCAGAGTAAAACATTCATGTATAAAATACAAACTGTTATAGGTAAAAAATTCAAGGTCACTACTAAACCATAATTGGGGTTTATACCAACAATAGCCTGACCTACAACCTATGTGATCAGTGCTTAAGCACTATCCCTTTATATTGCCACTAAAATCACTGCTACCCAGTTCTGTGCATGTCCAACCAAGGCATAAAAAATAGGGTATAGTAAGTAAATGAGCACTTACATAGGTGGTGGTCTGCTGGATGTTGTCTCCCCAAGCGCCCCAACGTCTGTTTCGTCCCTCAAAGATAGCCCACGAGGTGATATTCTGCATTGAGCCCTAGATCCGTGTCGATTGACAGTCATTTTGTATTTCTTCCATTTCCTTACTATTGCACCAACAGTTGTCTCCTTTTCACCCAGTGCGTTACATATGGCTTTGTAGCCCATTCCAGCTTTGTGTAGGTTTATGATCTTGTCCCTGACATCCTTATAAAGCTCGCCCATGTTGTAAAGGTTAGAGTCTGACTGATTAATTGAGTCTGTGGACAGGAGTCTTTTATAAAAGTGACTATGTAAGACATCTGTCTTTAATGCAGGTAACGAGTTGATTAGGAGCATCTAACAGGTCTGTAGGAGCCCTAACTAATAATGGTTGGTAGGGGATCAAATACTTATTTCTCACTGCACAATGCAAATAAATTTATATAATTTATACAATGTGATTTTCTGGATTTTTTTTTTATTATCTCTCAAAATTAACCTACCCTTAAAATTATAGACTGTTCATGTCCTAATCAGTGGGCAAACTTACAAAATCAGCAAGGGATCAAATAATTATTTCCTTCACTGTATACAAGGTAACTCCATAGATATCTACAGGTGTTGTATTAAGACTTAATAGAATTAGTTGTATGGAGTCATACGCAAACTATTATATGAACCCTGACAGTTCCTCCATTCAGAAGTAGTATGAATGGAGGAACTGTCAAATTAATTTAAAAAAATTAAAAAATAAACACTTTAGTTGTTTATACCATTTCTGTAATTTTAATTTTTTTTTCCTTGAAGAACTTGCTCAGTATTTGCCAAAGTCTTATTTTTTATTGTAAATTGGTCACTGGTTTCAAAAACTTTGCATAAATCAATAGCATGTGTGCATATAAGCAATTTTGTACTTTAACTTATTGGAAAAATGTGCTTCTTTCTCCACTTATGAGCCACCTATTCCTCTCTCCCCTGCCCCCTGAACTCATCCTTCACTCTGAAAAAAGCTGAAATCAGCAAAAGGAGTATAAGCACAATAAGGCATCAAGCTACCTCTCTTATACTCTATGGAGCAAAAAATAGAGAGAGGGGGAACGCACTAAGGCGGTAAATGAGGGACACCAGCGTGTTTAACAAAGGTAATCCACGCACCTGGTGTGGTTGTGAAGGGTCACAACCACCTGGAGAAGTTTTGGCCACTGCAGATCCCAGAATGCAGATACATACAGTAGATGAAGAGAAAAGCCGGGGTATATCTGCGCTAGACCACAAGGAACCAACCGAAGATGCAAGCAAACCTTTATTCGCACTCAAGCTTGGTTGGTTCCTTGTGGTCTAGCGCGGATACACCCCGGCTTTTCTCTTCATCTACTGTATATACTCTATGGAGAAGAGAGAGGCGATAGGTGAGGAGCATTTGGTTAGTAAATGGATTCATTGCCTCAGGGAATAAAAGCCTTGCTATCACGCCAAAATGTGACCAATCCGTCGGAGGTTAACACCTGCATGGCGTTTGCGTGCTTTCCCCATGTTGGCATGGCTTTCTTCCTAATTGCCATAAAGATAAACTCATAGTGAATTTAGATTGTGAGCCCAATTGGGGACCGTGAGGGATGACAATGTTTGTATAGCGCTGCATAATATGTTGGTGCTCTATTATTCATTTATTGATTTATTTTAGTAATTTCTACAGCACTATTAATTCCACAGCGCTTTACATACATTATCGGCACTGTTCCCATTGGGGCTCACAATTTAGATTCCCTATCAGTATGTCTTTGGAGTGTGGGAGGAAACCGGAGTACCCGGAGCAAACCCACACAAACACGGGGAGAACATACAAACTCCTTGCAGATGTTGTCCTTGGTGGGATTTGAACTCAGAACCCCAGCGCTGCAATGCTAACCACTGAGCCACTGTGCTGCAATCACAATAAAAATAAGTAGACCAATAAATGTGATATTATATGCTCTTTTTCTGCCCAAGCCAGTGGTTGTATATTACACACTTCCAAACTTGCTCACTTCCAGGGCTTGTTATTATCTACCCACAGGTTAAGTGATTACTTGTTGGTTGGTGGGGGGTTTGTATCTTTCAGACTCGCACCAATCACTGGAATGAGGAATTTTTATCCCTGTTAGAATAGAGTGGCCATCCGCAGATGTGACCTGCGCTCCATTTATTCCCTATGGAGCTGTCAATTGCTGTGTTCGGCTTTTTTTGGCAGCCCCATAGACAATGAATGCATTAACGATCAGGCATGCAACTTGCCATTTTGGATACCCATCGTTCACCAAGTTATCACCTATTCCGTAACTAGTTGATAACTTGCTTTCACTGAATAACCCCTTAAAGTTTCGCAAGATAGGTGTCAAATGGACAATCATTCATTCATTTTATAGTATTATGAAGCATTGTTCAGATATCAGACCTTATAGAATTACCTGCCGCCATCTACTCTTTTTACTTTCCTTCTTAGCCCTATCTGATAATATAATAACAGATCACGTTAAACACCTTTTAGAAAATAACATAGTCAGCGTAAGTGGGGAGCAAAGGTCGATTTTGTAAAACTCATTTAACTATTCATAAAGAGTGTTGAAATCCTGATAGACGGCTGCTGGTACACTGACTGGGGGTCCGTTTACACAGACCAACCAGCAGCACGATACCACTGTAATAACGTGCAGGTGCTGAGTATGGCACCACGGGACAGAGACAGACCAAAAGATAAAGGGTTTATTTACAGGGGTCAGAATCTCCTCACAGGGAGAAAACCGTGGGGGTTACACTGAACAGGTGATAAAGATTTAACGGTATATGAAAACTAGACAAAGCTATCAAGCAGTCAAGGAGAATTACGGTAATAAATGGGTATTCTTGCAACTTATCAGTCTAATGAAATCTTGATTGTAGCGTCGTCTTCTCCATTGTAGGCACCATCAACAGCGGCACTTGTAGTCTCTGTAGTAGATAACCGGGGCTTCGGGGGTTAAAGCGGGAGGCAGGGGGAAGACTGGTAAACTGGGTCTCCCCTGCTCTGAGTCTCTGCTTTCAAACTAACAGTCTTTTAGCAGGAACGATGTACTGTCCCTTGTTAAGTCTCTCAGCCGGAATCAGGGGCTCTGACCGGTCACTACGGACATCGGGCAATGTGCGCTGGTCACTGTCTCTGCATGGTCAGGAGGACGTTCTCCTCTGGTCAATGGGGACTCTGAGTCCATGTACTCACAGACAGCAGTTTCTATGTCACATCCTCCTGTCTTTGCTCTCTGACCGGGAGTCCTCTCTCTTCTCATGCGTGCGGCTGCGACCTGCTCTGCCTGCTGCACACGCTGCTCGGACTCACTTGTGCCCTCAGCCTGCACTGCTTCCTGTCCAGCACCCCTTCACCTTCCCCACTGTTTCTCACAGACACATGATGTCGCCTGTCCCGGTCTAAAAGTCTTCCCCCCGGCAACCCTGCTGTCCGGCTATGTGGTTCCGGGCACGGAGCAGAGGAGGTAACCCCCTTCTGAATCTTCTTGTGCTTCACCCCCTTACACCACCGCCAGTCACCAATCGGTGATCGTTTACATGCCTATTTATACAAGCAGACCAAAGTAAATGAAATGTAATAGATCGCTCAGTGCACATAGGCTGCCGTTGTTCTCAGCAGTGCGAATCCTGTTTACACAAACGATGCGCTGCCAAAACGATTATTTTTTTGGGTTGCGCAAAAGATCATTTCACCCAATGAACAAGCATTTTGCTCATTCATTGGGTAATCAACAGCCTGATTACACTGAAAGATTATTGCCAAATCAGCATTTTTAAGAACATTTGTTCTCGCTTATTTTTCAGTGTAAATGCAGCTTTATCTGAAATTTTAATACAGCTATACACATGGGAATACTGGATCAGTCCTTTGGTCTAGAACTAGATGCAGCGTTGATTAAAAAATATCTCCAGGAAGTGTTCATAAGTGATTTGAGATCCCTACCAATATTAAATAACAGTTGAATAAACCCGCAAATTGCGGCAGGATCCACTGATCATCTAGTATGTACGGGAGCCTCCAGACTCTTCCATGATAGATAATGAATTGGTGGTTTGAACTCAATCTCCTGGTCAATTTGTTCTGCAGACCAATAAGCCGCTATCAAATAAAGCTTACTTTTCTCTCTCTGTAGAAAAATGCAAATGCTCGACCGAACTGAGAGTTCCTATATAGGGGAGCTTAGAGAGAAGGCTGTTCGCTGAATAGGCATTTGCCCAACACTTGTCTAAGATGTGTAGACATTAGTGTTGAGCATTCCGATACCGCAAGTATCGGGTATCGGCCGATACTTGCTGTATCGGAATTCCGATACCGACTTCCGATATTTTTTCAATATCGGAAGTCGGCATCGGAATCGGAAGTTCAACGTTGATTGACAGCCTGACGTCATCATGATGCGCGGTGTGTGCGCATCATGATGCGCCGTCATTTCGGGCCTTCCGGGGGTCTCTGCCGGCCTGCCGGGGGGCTGTGTGGACTGCCCGGGGTCTGTACCGGCCTGCCGGGGGGCTGTGCCGGCCTGCCGGTGGTCTGTGCACCCTGTGGGGGTCTGTACCGGCCTGCCGGGGGGCTGTGCCGGCCTGCCGGGGGGCTGTGCTGATGTCCGGGGGTCTGTGCAAGCATCGTCCGATGGGACTACAAGTCCCATCTGGCGATGCCTGCTACCATGACAGTGATTGACACATTAGCCAATGATGGGACAGTAGTAGTCCCATCATCCGGCTAATGTGTTAAATGTTAAAAAAAAAAAAAAAAAATACTACATACATACTACATACATACTACATGCATGCTACATACATACTACATGCTACATACATACTACATACATACCACATACATACTACATACATACTACATACATACTACATACATACCACATACATACCACATACATAACACATATATACTACATGCATGCTACATACATACTACATGCTACATACATACTACATACATACCACATACATACTACATACATACTACATACATACCACATACATACCACATACATACCACATATATACTACATGCATGCTACATACATACTACATGCTACATACATACTACATATATACTACATACATACTACATACATACTACATGCATGCTACATACATACTACATGCCACATACATACTACATATATACTACATGCATGCTACATACATACTACATATATACTACATGCATGCTACATACATACTACATACATACTACATGCATGCTACATACATACTACATGCTACATACATACCACATACATACCACATACATACTACATGCTACATACATACTACATATATACTACATGCATGCTACATACATACTGCATGCTACATGCATGCTACATACATACTACATACATACTACATGCTACATACATACCACATATATACTACATACATACTACATACAATACATTCATACAATACATACATAGACATACAGTACATATAACATAGAGTAACATACTTACCAATACTTGTCACATTGTTCCCCGAAGCCATTGACTTTTACGGAATAAATATTAACATAACAAACCACAAAAATACTCACCCACGATCCGAAGCAGTCCACGAGTGTGTCCCACGACGATCTTGGGTAGAGAACTGCAGCATCAGCTGTTGCTGCCATTCTCTACGGGCTGCAGGAATCCAATGACGGAAGGTAGGTATCCTTCCGCACTGTATTCCTCTGCCACTTAAAAAAAAAAAAGTCCCTAGTCTCACTTTATGCCATTGCTGTGTGGGAATTTCCCACGCAGCAATGGCATAAAGTGAGACTAGGGACTTTTTTTTTTTTTAAGTGGCGGAGGAATACAGTGCGGAAGGATACCTACCTTCCGTCATTGGATTCCTGCAGCCCGTAGAGAACGGCAGCAACAGCTGATGCTGCAGTTCTCTACCCAAGATCGTCGTGGGACACACTCGTGGACTGCTTCGGATCGTGGGTGAGTATTTTTGTGGTTTGTTATGTTAATATTTATTCCGTAGACGACAATGGCTTCGGGGAACAATGTGACAAGTATTGGTAAGTATGTTACTCTATGTTATATGTACTGTATGTCTATGTATGTATTGTATGAATGTATTGTATGTAGTATGTATGTAGTATGTATGTAGTATGTATGTAGTATGTATGTAGCATGTATGTAGTATATATGTGGTATGTATGTAGCATGTAGTATGTATGTAGTATGCATGTAGCATGCAGTATGTATGTAGCATGCATGTAGTATATATGTAGTATGTATGTAGCATGCATGTAGTATGTATGTAGTATGTATGTAGCATGCATGTAGTATATATGTAGTATGTATGTAGCATGTAGTATGTATGTAGCATGCATGTAGTATATATGTAGTATGTATGTAGCATGTAGTATGTATGTAGCATGCATGTAGTATGTATGTAGCATGTAGTATGTATGTAGCATGCATGTAGTATGTATGTAGTATATATGTGGTATGTATGTAGCATGTATGTAGCATGCAGTATGTATGTAGCATGCATGTAGTATATATGTAGTATGTATGTAGCATGTAGTATATATGTAGTATGTATGTTGCATGTAGTATATATGTAGTATGTATGTTGCATGTAGTATATATGTAGTATGCATGTTGCATGCATGTAGTATATATGTAGTATGTATGTTGCATGTAGTATATATGTAGTATGAATGTAGCATGTATGTAGTATGCATGTTGTATGTATGTAGCATGTATGTAGCAATTTTTTTTTTTTTTTTTTTTTTTTACATTCAACACATTAGCCGGATGATGGGACTACTACTGTCCCATCATTGGCTAATGTGTCAATCACTGTCATGGTAGCAGGCATCGCCCGATGGGACTTGTAGTCCCATCGGACGATGCCTGCACAGACCCCCGAAGCCTGCACAGCCCCCCGGCAGGCCGGCACAGCCCCCCGGCAGGCCGGCACAGCCCCCCGGAGCCTGCACAGCCCCCCGGCAGGCCGGCACAGCCCCCCGGCAGGCCGGCACAGCCCACCGGAGCCTGCACAGCCCCCCGGCAGGCTGGCACAGACCACCGGAGCCTGCACAGACCCCCTGGCAGGCCGGCACAGCCCCCCGAAAGGCCCGTACAGACCCCAGAGAGGCTGTACAAGGGAAAAACAGGATTTTTCTTATTCCGATACCGGAAGTCCCATAGACTTGAATGGGACTTCCGGTATCGGAATCGGCGATACCGATACTTTTTTTTAAGATCGGCCGATACATTCCGATCCGATACTTTGAAGTATCGGACGGTATCGCTCAACTCTAGTAGACATTCTTCAACAAGAATCATTACTGCTTAAATTCGTTTTACAGGGAATAAAGAAAAGTCAGTTGAAAATAACAGACTATTTCCTAATATAACTTATTTACTTAGGCTGTCATCAGTGGAAAAGTATAAGAGAATGCCACAGAAAAAACAAACTATAGTAGCTACATTTTCATTCCTTAGCCATGCTCAGGGAATAGCTTATTTCCTCCCGAAAAATCCATTTTGCTAAGTTGTCCCCATTTCACTTCATTGAAGATTTCATTGCTCTCATTTGCATTTTACGTAAATTAAAATGAACTATCAGAGCATAAAAAATTGGGACACTTTATGTGTTGCGTTTTATTATGGAGCTTTAAAAGTGTTTGATAAGAACCTAGGAGCTACTAAACATTCACACACACTCACATCAGATGAATGTCTGCTGAACTGTTAATTTTAGAGAGACCACCAAACAATCTCATGAGTATGATGATACTCCGACAGCCACTGCAGCCAATAGCACCTTGGGAATGACTGAAGGCTATAAAAAGCCTAGGCACATTATTTTATTTAAATAGAGATTCAGTGGCGCTTGTGTATGAGTGTAATTCCAGCAGCAAACACCTGTCACAAGGGTGTCAAAGAAATAAGGTAAAATTACTCATAGAATCATAGAATCATAGAATCGTAGAGTTGGAAGGGACCTCCTGGGCCATCTGGTCCAACCCCCTGCTCAAAGCAGGATTCGCTAAATCATCCCAGTCAGATGTCTGTCCAGCCTCTGTTGAAGACTTCCATTGAAGGAGAACTCACCACTTCTCGTGGCAGCCTGTTCCACTCATTGATCACTCTAACTGTCAAAAAGTTTTTTCTAATATCTAATCTGTGTCTCCTCCCATTCAGTTTCATCCCATTGCTTCTAGTCTTTCCTTGTGCAAATGAGAATAAAGTTGATCCTTCTACAATGTGACAGCCCTTTAGATATTTGTAGACAGCTATTAAGTCTCCTCTCAGTCTTCTCTTTTGCAAACTAAACATTCCCAAATCCTGCAACCTTTCCTCATAAGACAGGGTTTGCAGACCGGTCACCATTCTGGTCGCTCTTTTCTGAACTTGCTCCAGTTTGTTGATGTCTTTTTTAAAATGTGGTGCCCAAAACTGGACACAATATTCCAGATGAGGTCTGACCAAAGAGGAGTAGAGGGAAATAATGACTTCACGTGATCTAGACTGTATGCTTCTGTTAATACATCCTAGAATTGCATTTGCCTTTTTTTGCTGCTGCATCACACTGTTGACTCATATTCAGTGTGTGATCTATTAGTATACCCAAGTCTTTTTCACATGTGCTGTTGCTTAGCCCTATTCCTCCCATTCTGTATATGCTTTTTTCATTTTTATTGCCCAGATGTAGTACTTTGCATTTTTCCCTGTTAAAAACCATTCTGTTAGTTGCTGCCCACTTCTCCAGTTTATTTATATCTTTTTGAATCCTGTCTCTCTCTTCTCTAGTATTAGCTATCCCTCCTAGCTTTGTGTCATCAGCAAATTTAATCAGTTTACCCTCTATTCCTTCATCTAAATCGTTGATAAAGATGTTGAACAATACCGGGCCCAGGACAGAGCCCTGTGGTACCCCACTTGAGACATTCTTCCAACTGGATGTGCAGCCATTTATGACCACTCTTTGGGTCCGATCACTAAGCCAGTTATGAATCCACCTAACAGTTGCCTTGTCCATTCCATACTTAGTCATTTTTTCAATAAGGATTGTATGAGAGACTTTGTCAAATGCTTTGCTGAAGTCAAGATATACTATATCTACAGCATTTCCTTGATCCACCCAATCAGTGATACCGTCATAGAAGGAAATTAAGTTAGTCTGACATGACTTATTAGTTACAAACCCATGCTGACTCTGTTTAATCACTTCATTCTTATCCAGGTATTGACATACATGTTGTTTAATAATTTGGCCTATAGTTGCCTGGGTCCACCTTCTTCCCCTTTTTGAAGATAGGAACAACATTTGCTCTTCTCCAGTCTTCTGGCACTTCTCCTGTTCTCCAAGAATTTTCAAAGATTATAATATTAGTGTGCGCTTGGAACACTCATAAAGAAGAGGGAAATCTAAATTAGGTGGTTGTTACGTGTTACAGAACCACTCAGCACCCAGAATATGTTGTGCAGTTATATGTATGTATATTAGGTTCTATGCGAGATGCATGTCCCTAATGCATCAGCGTCCGCCCTCCCCCCACCTGTGTAATTCCCACAGTAAACATCGCCAGGCTCCGGCCACCTGCAGCTTTTGTAATGCATGTCTGGCCTGCCGCTTTTCTATTGGCCTGCCCTCTGTATCTGTGTGATATATTCTGTGTCCTGTGAGTAAAGTGTTGTCAGACTGGAAATACGTGGAGAAGCAGTGATCTTTTATATGCGCCCATGTAACCAAGGAATTCCAGCCAGCGTCATTCATTCAGACTCCAGCCAACGCAGAGCGGACCTCCGAAAACATGGGGTGGTACTGAAAGAGGTACCCCTGCTTGGTAGACCCCGTTACACTGGTGGCAGACAGCGGGATATGATACCCCTTCTACAGGAGGAAAGGAATGAATGGAAAACAACTACCAGAAGTTAAAGAGGACTACATTAAAAGATCTGGTGGAAGCCCGAGGGTTGATCGCCAGCAACAAAACAAAAGCGGATTTGATAGCAGCCATCATGGAACACGACAGTGCAGCGCCCCCCAATGTGAATGTGGAGGAGACCGAATTCCAGAGGGAGGTAAAGAACAGACTGGTGTTCTATGGCCTAAACCCTGCAGTAGAGATCATACGAGAGGTGATGGCTGATGTGCGTACTGATCTGAAGGAAAAGATGGCCGAGTGGACCAGGATAGAGCTGGACAAGATGGAGATGGCAGAGCGGACCAAAGTGAAGCTGGCCAAGATGGAGATGGCAGAGCGGAGAGAGGAGAGTCAGCGAGCAGGGGGAGCTCTGGCCTTCGACCAGGTACCTTCAACAGTAAGCCACAAAAAGATCCAGTATAATGCTTTCCGACAGTTGGGGGAGGCAGAGGAAGACATTGATGGTTTTCTGCAGGACTTTGAGTGGCATTGCGCCGTTCATCAAGTGAAGCCGGAGGAACGGGTTCAGATTCTGGCCAGCAAGCTGACAGGCCGGGCAGCGGCCGCCTATCACACGGTACCTGATGAGGACTGTATGGACTATGACCGGATCAAAGAAGTGATCTTGGCCCGGTATGCGCTGACACCAGAGGCCTACCGCCAAAAGTTCCGCGGACTTATAAAACGCGTAACCGATACCCACGCTGAATGGGCCTGTAAATTACGCTGGTCACTGCTAAAGTGGGTACAAGGGAGCCAAGCAACCACTAAGGAGGATGTCCTCCAGCTCTTCCTGTTAAAACGATTCTTTAATGGACTAAACCCCGAGACACAGGAATGGCTTCGGGACAGGCGGCCAACGACTCTTGTGGAAGCCGCTCGTCTGGCCGATAAACATCATGATGCCAGGAGGCTGCAGTTGTCCAGATCAAAGGTGGTCACTAGGGGCCCGCCCATGGACCTGGAGGGCCCCAAACCACAGAAGATTGTAGGGGGACCAGCTAGAAACCCGGCCTACCACAGTCCCCCTGGGGCGCGATGCCACACCTGTCGTCAGCTGGGCCACCTGCAAAGAAAATGTCCCAACCGGACTCAGCATACCCAGTGGCCAAAGGCGGGAACAGCTACCTTCAGTCGGGCTGCTGTACACTGCTACCAAGGCGATGCTGACCCGGCATTGGGGGCTACGACTAAACAAGGGGTGGAAGAGATGGAGGAAGAGCTGCATGAAGTAGACCCCATGCAGGCAGCCCGGGCAGATAATCGACAACAGCATCGACAGGTCGTGTGGGTTAATGGGAAATGTATAAAGGGACTAAGAGATTCTTGGGCAACTTTGACCCTTGTGAAGCCTCATCTCGTCCGGGACCAAGAGAAGACAGACCGGACAGTGGCAGTCCGTGTAACAGGGGGAGCTATACATCGACTACCCACTGCCAGGATTCACCTGAATTGGGGAGTCGGGGATGGCCTTGTTGAGGTCGGCTTGATGGAGGATTTGCCTGCAGACGTCTTGCTGGGAAATGACTTGGGGCCCATGTTGTCTGCATTCTCGGTGGCCCCTCTGGCTGAGACCTATCCTGTGACCACCCGGAGACAAGCTCGAGCTGCGGAGGCGGAATCACACTCAGAAGAATCTCAGGTAAGACATCCCAGCCCTACACGTATTCCCATAGCCAGACACATTTCTTGGACCACCCCAGATGAATTTAAGAGGGAGTTACTGGAGGATCCTTCATTAGAGGGATATCATGGGAAGGCACAGGAGGGGAGAGGAGTACTGGAAGGGGAACAGTTTGTATGGAAGCAGGGACTCCTCTACCGGATCACAGAGCAGCACCACACAGGGACAAGCCCCACTATAAAACAACAGCTGGTAGTTCCCAAGAAGTATAGGCAGGAGTTACTGCAAATCTCTCATGATATACCCTTGGCCGGGCACTTCAGCGTTAGTCGCACCAGACATTGTCTGACACAAAACTTCTTTTGGCCGGGGGTGACCTATGATGTTCTTCAGTACTACCAGACCTGTGACAGTCGTCAGCGCATTGGCAAGAGGGGAGATCGATGCAAGGCCAAATTACGCCCCCTCCCCATTGTGGAGGAACCATTTAGCCGAGTAGCGGTCGATCTGATAGGGCCGTTAGCCAAACCCTGTCCGTCAGGGAAAAAGTATATATTGACAGTGGTAGATTATGCCACACGGTATCCAGAGGCGGTTGCGTTACCTAACATACTGGCAGAGACGGTGGCGGCCGCCCTGCTCCAGGTTTTCTCACGGGTTGGATTTCCCCGGGAGATTATCTCGGACAAGGGTACCCAGTTTACAGCAGAGGTGACCAACCAACTGTGGAAGCTGTGCGGCGTAAAGTCCATTAGAAGCGCCCCATACCACCCGTAAACCAATGGGTTGTGTGAACGCTTTAATGGGACATTAAAACAGCTCATTGGGACTTTCACCAGGACTTACAGGGAATGGGAGAAATTCTTGCCACACCTCCTGTTTGCCTATTGGGAGGTGCCCCAAGAATCCACGGGGTTCTCCCCGTTTGAGCTGGTATACGGGAGACGGGTAAGCGGACCCCTAGACTTAGTGCTGGAACACTGGGAGGGGGAGGGCCTCATAGAAGGGTTACCTATTGTACCCTATGTGCTGGAATTCCGGGACCACCTACAGGAGCTGACCCAGGTTGTACGTGAGAACCTGCAGGCGACCCAGCGGCGCCAGCGCGTATGGTGCGATCGGAGGGCCAGAGAGCGCACTTTGGAAATAGGACAGAAGGTCCTGGTGTTAGAGCCCACTAAGCAGAATAAGTTTCAAGCTGCATGGCAGGGGCCCTACCAGGTAGTGGGGAGAATAGCCGACACAACCTATAATGTCGCCGATTGTGACGACCCCAGGGTCATCCGCATGTTCCACGTGAATATGCTGAAGCCCTACCGGGAGCGCCCTGAAGAGGTAGTGGCCATCTGTGCACCTGAAGCAGAGGATTTAGCCAGGATTTCCCTTGCCGGATGTCTTAGGGGAAAGAACTCAGTTTAAAACATGGGACCAGGTACACTTGGGTGAAGACCTAGGCCCCCGGGAGAGACAGCAGGCGGAGGCATTGTTGAGGCTGCGACAGAGGATGTTTTCAGAGAGACTGGGGTACACTCGCCTGGCACAACACAAGGTTGAGACCCAGGATCAGACCCCCCCTACGACAAAACTCCTTCCACGTCCCTGAGTCTGTACGAGAGGGGATGCGACAAGAGATACAAGAGATGCTGCGTTTAGGGGTCATTGAAGAGTCAGATAGTCCCTGGGCATCCCCCGTAGTGTTAGTGCCCAAGAAGGATGGGACTACACGGTTTTGTGTAGACTATCGTAAGCTCAATGCGAAAACAGTGACGGATGCATACCCCATGCCGCGTGTGGATGAGTTGTTAGACCGGCTGGCGGGGGCAAAGTATTTGACCACCATCGATCTATGCAAAGGCTACTGGCAGATTCCCCTTAGTCCTGACGCTATTCCCAAGTCGGCATTTGTCACCCCGTTCGGCTTATTCCAGTTTCAAGTTATGCCATTCGGGATGAAGAATGCCCCGGCGACCTTCCAAAGGCTGGCTGACTGGCTTCTGGATGGTCTCCAGGACTATGCTTGTGCCTACCTGGACGACATCGCCATCTACAGTGCGACATGGGAAGAGCATCTAAATCACCTAGAGACAGTATTGGACAGGATCCACCAGGCCGGAATCACCCTGTACCCAAACAAGTGTCACGTGGGCAAAGCAGAGGTTCAGTATCTGGGCATTGGGTGGGAAGTAGGAAACAGCGACCAGAACCAGCCAAGATTGAGGCCATAGCCAAATGGCCCATCCCACGCACTAAAGCCCAGGTCATGGCGTTTCTAGGGACAACGGGGTATTACAGGAAATTCGTTCCCAATTACAGCAGCGTAGCCAAGCCCCTCAGTGATCTGACCCGTAAGAACCAACCCCGCCAGGTAACCTGGACCTCAGAGTGTGAGGAAGCCTTCCACCAACTAAAGGACGCCCTCACCAATACCCCTGTATTGGCTGCACCCAATCCAACTAAACATTTCCTGGTTCACACAGACGCTTCTATGTTTGGATTGGCGGCAGTACTGAGCCAAGTTGGGCTGGACGGCCAAGAACACCCGGTAGCTTACCTGAGTCGGAAACTACTGCCCAGTGAAGTAAGCTATGCGGCCATCAAGAAGGAGTGCCTGGCGGTAGTATGTGCACTCAAGAAGTTGCAACCATATTTGTATGGACGACAGTTTTCCCTCCTAACGGACCATAATCCCCTAGTCTGGCTTAATCGGGTCTCCGGAGACAACGCCAGATTGCTGCGGTGGAGTTTAGCCCTACAACCTCTGGACTTCACCATCCACCACAGACCCGGCAAACAAAATGGTAACGCCGATGGACTAAGTCGACAAGCGGAACTTGTACCAACCCCATTAACTTCGGTCATCCCCAAACCGATCCGTTGAGGATCAGACTGTGTATGCCGATCGCGTCGCTGAAAAGGGGGAGCCGTGTTACATGTTACAGAACCACCCAGCACCCAGAATATGTTGTGCAGTTATATGTATGTATAATAGGTTCTATGTGAGATGCATGTCCCTAATGCATCAGCGTCCGCCCTCCCCCCACCTGTGTAATTCCCACAGTAAACATCGCCAGGCTCTGGCCACCTGCAGCTTTTGTAATGCATGTCTGGCCTGCTGCTTTTCTATTGGCCTGCCCTCTGTATCTGTGTGATATATTCTGTGTCCTGTGAGTAAAGTGTTGTCAGACTGGAAATACGTGGAGAAGCAGTGATCTTTTATATGCGCCCATGTAACCAAGGAATTCCAGCCAGCGTCATTCATTCAGACTCCAGCCAACGCAGAGCGGACCTCCGAAAACACGGGGTGGTACTGAAAGAGGTACCCCAGCTTGGTAGACCCCGTTACAGTGGTTATAGAAAAAAAAAGCAAAAACCTCTTATAAGTGCTCTTTATGTAGCTGGATAATAGCGAGAAAATAGCAATTAGAAATAGACAATTGTAAGACCTCAGAAGAAGTGCTTAAGGGAAAAAAAAAATATATATAAATGTTGGTGGCAATCTTAGTTCCAACCTGAGCAATCATAAAAAACTAAAAAGGCATGAGTGAGGGTAAAAACCTGAAATCACTGAACAGGTTATATACTGCAGGATACTTCTCCCTGATAGCAGCTTTAAAAAAAAAAAGGTCAAAGTCAAATTGCAGCCTGTGAATGGCTGTGCAGAGTAGCCGCAATAGTAAATGCACAAGTCAGAGAGCAGTACCTGTAAAGATAATGCGATGCGAAGTCCTCACTCCAGTAAGCAGTGCAGGTTAAAATAGCGCTTTTTGCTCCAGCGCTTGGAAAAAGAGGGGGGGGGGTTTGTACACAGGGGTATAGATGAGTTACAGGGGCTTTTTGCTTTTTCTTTTTCTTTCTATAACCACCTAATTTAGATTTCCCTCTTCTTTATGAGTGTTCCAATCGCACACTAATATTATGAGTTATTTAACATTATTTTATTTGACTCAAATTCTTTTTAGGGTCAGCATTTTGCAGCTTCTCGCAATAAACAGCAATCATATATGCCTATACAGCTATAGGTCTGTTACAATGTTCTATCTTCAGGAGCACATCGCTCCCTGCCTCTGGCTTCCTGCTATGCCTGAGCAATGTGTTCCTGAACATTGACAGTTTGGACCAGTGGCATGGTGTGTTCTCCTTCTCTGCGATTGTACCTATTTAAGAGCCTGAGACAGCCCTTTAAATTGACAAACTGCTGGTATAGAGTGAAACAGTCGTCGCCTTTTGATGCTGTCTGCTTGAGTCTTGGTGGAATAAGGAAACGTTGCAATCACATCCATAGTGAGTATTGTTTATGCCTTCTGCTTGAGTTGAGCACCACCTCAAAGTTTGTGAGTCTAGAGACCCCGCCATACATGCGAATTCTGTTGTCCTCTGGTGAAGCTATGTTATGTTACTGCCAGCTGAAATCTTCTATTGATTATAGTCAATCTCTGAAAATATAATAATACTCTGATTTTAACCTTACAGACTTTTTGTCAAAGCATGCACTGGCGAAACCAGACATATATTGGCATATCTATGTATTCTCATTTAGATCTTCATAAAAGCATCAGATTTTATAGATGTGATGGATTTTTATGTTTACTGAAATAATCTCAAAAAGTCACAGAGGAGACCATGCACTCCAAATATTCATACATCAACTGGATTTGGGTGAGCTCTATTTGATGCTATTGGTAATATTAGATTGATCTGTGGCCCAATAGCTCCACATTCACTGCGCAATCTTACTGTCACAACTCGGTTGTCGGTTGACCTGGGACCAGGGCTCTTTCCCTGTCCCTACACAAGGATGCGCCCTAGTTTGCCGTATTCCCCGGGTTACTTCTGAAGGTGAAGATATCGGGTCCACATATTTTGCCATATCCCCTGTATCTCCCCTCAATCTGTACCCTTCCCCCACACAGGGAAGAGGGAAGCAGCCATGCACCAGAGTACATGCAGAAAAGGCAATATGAACAAGGGCAACTAAAAATACCAGGCATACAAATATTCACTCACATATAACAGAGGAATGCACTGGGGAGTGGAGTATGGGGAGAAACCAAAGTAGGAAAAGGAAAGGCAATTGTCACATTTACAAACCCATGCAACAGTCACTGATAAACCCACCATACACCTTCTCATATAGCCACCATGTAACAAAAGCTAACTCTGATGATTTGTGTCAGTCAGGATTATATAGGGGATAGGAGTGGTTAACTGTGCTCAGCCGAGAGCTCAGACTCCCAAAGCTCTCAACATGGCCGATTAACCCTTTACTGCCAAAAGAAATTAACACCATTTAAAAAGAAGGTGAAGTGCTTCTTTTCAGTGAAGAAGTAGGAGCAATCAGACACCTGGCTCTTCTCTGTAGCAGTAGCAGTGACAATTACGCATAATTTGGCTTAGATCTTTTTACTCTCTCTTTAGCATTGAATACTGTTTCATAGGAGTTTTCCTGTATATTGTCTGAAAGCATTGTATAGAGTGGGTACGGAAAGTATTCAGACCCCTTTAAATTTCTCACTCTTTGTTTCATTGCAGCCATTTGGTAAATTCAAAAAAGTTTATTTTTTTTCTCATTACTGTACACTCTGCACCACCTCTTGACTGAAAAAAAACAGAAATATAGAAATTTTTGCAAATTTATTAAAAAAGAAAACTGAAGTATCACATGGTAATAAGTATTTAAGTATTCAGACCCTTTGCTCAGACACTCATATTTAAGTCACATGCTGTCCATTTCCTTGTGATCCTCCTTGAGATGGTTCTACTCCTTCATTGGAGTCCAGCTGTGTTTAATTAAACTGATAGGACTTGATTTGTAAAGGCACACACCTGTCTACATAAGACCTCACAGCTCACAGTGCATGTTAGACTAAATGAGAATCATGAGTTC
Source organism: Dendrobates tinctorius (assembly GCF_039654945.1). NCBI lineage: Eukaryota > Metazoa > Chordata > Amphibia > Anura > Dendrobatidae > Dendrobates > Dendrobates tinctorius. Next base: position 8,825,340 of record NW_027361876.1, read on the forward strand.
AAAGGAACTGGCCAAGGAGCTCAGAGACAGAATTTTGGCAAGGCACAGATCTGTCCAAGGATACCAAAGAATTTCTGCAGTACTCAAGGTTCCTAAGAGCACAGTGGCCTCCATAATCTTTAAATGGAAGAAGTTTGGGACCTCCAGAAGTCTTCATAGACCTGGCCGTCCAGCCAAACTGAGCAATTGTGGGAGAAGAGCCTTGGTGAAAGAGGTAAAGAAGAACCCCAAGATCACTGTGGCTGAGCTCCATAGATGCAGTAGGGAGATGGGAGAAAGTTCCACAAAGTCAACTATCACTGCAGCCCTCCACCAGTCGGGCCTTTATGGCAGAGTGGCCCAACGGAAGTCTCTCCTTAGTGCAAGATATATGAAAGCCCGCATAGAGTTTGCTAAAAAACACTTGAAGGACTCCCAGACTATGAGAATTAAGATTCTCTGGTCTGATGAGACGAAGTTAGAACTTTTTGGTGATAATTCTAAACATATGTATGGAGAAAAAGAAAACCAGGCACTGCTCATCACATGCCAAATACAATCCCAAAAGTGAAACATGGTGGTGGCAGCATCATGCTATGGGGGTCTTTTTCAGCTGCAGGGACAGGACGACTGGTGTCAATTGAAGTAAACATTAATGCGGCCAAATACAGAGATATCCTGTATGAAAACCTATTCCAGAGTGCTCTGGACCTCGGACGTGGCTGAAGGTTCACCTTCCAACAAGACAATGAACCTAAGCACACAGCTAAAATAAAAAAGGAGTGGCTTCAGAAGAATTATGTGACCATTCTTGACTGGCCCAGCCAGAGGCCTGACCTAAACCCAACTGAGCATCTCTGGAGAGACCTGAAAATGGCTGTCCACCAACGTTCACCATCCAACCTGATGGAACTGGAGAGGATCTGCAAGGAAGAATGGCAGAGGTTCCCCAAATCCAGGTGTGAAAAACTTGTTGCATCATTCTCAAGAAGACTCATGACTGCACTAGATCGAAAGGGTGCATCTACTCAATACTGAGCAAAGGGTCTGAATACTTATGACCATGTGATATTTCAGTTTTTCTTTTTAAATAAATTTGCAAAAATTTCTACATTTCTGGGTTTTTTCAGTCAAGATGGGGTGAAAATTTACCAAATAGCTGCACTGAAGCAAAGAGTGAAAAATTTAATGGGGGTTGAATACTTTCCATACCCACTGTATGCATATGCATTCACTGTAGACACTAGACATGGACTTGTTTTTATGCTAAGGCTACACAGAGATGTCTTGCACGATACTGAAATCACAGAATTGCTTTGAGACAACGCAGCTAATGATTAGAGTTGAGCGAATTTCTTCGAGTCCCCGTTTATTCGGCAATCTATAGCGCTTACTGAATAATCTACAGTTGGAACCCAGATACATGGAGCGCGCCGGCTGATCAGCTGTTCGGCTCTGCTGCTGCATGTGTTGTGGCTGTGTTGCATTCACAGTACATGCATGGTGAGCCTCTGTCTTGGGCTCTCCATGCATGTGCTGTGACTGACACAGCCGCGACACATGCAGGTGCGGCGCCGATCAGCTGATCAGCCGGCGCACTCCATGTATTCTGGTTCTCGCTGTAGCTCACTCGGTAAGCTATATAGCTTGCTGAATAGCAGGGACCTGAACAAATTCGCTCAACTCTACTAATGATTACCCATGGTGTCGCAAGTTGCAACAAACTAATATATATCATGAGCACATGCGCAAACGAGAGAGACATCTTGCCACAGACTTCAATGCAAGTCATGTGGCTGTGACAGTGTGCAGTCGGCAGTCTGCAGAGTTCGAATAGTCACTGCCCAAGGGTCCTCGGGTTGCCCCTTGAATTGGACCGCAGGGGCTGACAGCACCTCTTCCAAGGGCCTCACCAGCTTGGCCATTTCAGCCCGGGGCTTTAAGACGATGTTTTGGTCTTCTAAGTTGACGCAGTGCACCAGGATGGTCCCTCTCTGCACAGTGGTCAAGGAGCAGGCTACCAGTATGCTAGGGTGCAGGCGTACCGAGTAGCATGGCTCCACCTGCATCTCTATGCCCACCAGAGGCACCAAGGTCCGGATAGTCAGGGCCACTACTGTCTGCCCTGGGGGCAGCACAAGCGGGGGAGCCACTGACACGATGACTTTACCCAGTGCCTCGCCCTCCTGGCTGTCCTGGAGAAGTCGCGCCTCCCGCACCAACTGCTGGAAGACCTGCCCTTGGGGCATGCGGGAACCCCACTGGTGCAGGGTCTCTTGCGTGGGGTCATTGAGGAGTACATTGCCAAACTCCCGCAGTATGTTCATACCAAGGATGACCGGATGTTTGTTATTGGTTTCCCCTTGGGTCAGAATCACCCCCCGGTGGCCGAGGGATTTGCCACACAGCTGCAAGCTGGAGTGAGGCGGCAACGGCAGCTGAAGGCTGTGAGCAGGCCGCGGCTTCAGGCTGAAGCAAGGCGGCAGCGGCCGCGGGTTGGTGTGAAGCGGTGGCCTTCTGTCGGTAAGCTCGGCGCCGTCTCCCTGCAGTCCATCGAGGGCCTCCCTCCTGTCTCTGTCCTCCTCTCTGGTTGCTGCTCGTCATTCTGGCTCCCGGGCACTCCCACAGTCTCCTGCTCCTTCTCTCCCGTTCTTCTGATTCACTCTGACTGGCGCTCCCTCCCCCATTTATAGAGGCTCTTCCCCCAACCATCCTGGAAGTCTCAGCAGTCCGTCCCCTAACTCTGCTCCTCGGAAACCGACCTTCTAGGAACCTAGATGACGGTCCCCCTGGTTCCGGCCCGGAAACTCGGCGGGGGTCCCTCTTCCTACACCTGTATTAGGTGGCTTTATTCAAAGCATCCAAAATGTCAACATCTCGATCCAAAAAGAACCACTCCCTCTAAATCTATGTATATGTGCATGTACTACAGTATCAGTGTGTTAATATACTCACCTACCAACGGAGTAGCTACCAATAACGTAATGGTGATCTCCCGTTAAGACTAGATTTAGTCTCAAGTTCTCTAATTTTTACTGGAAGAGAAAAGCACAGCTGCAGTGCTATTTTTCTCCTTTAAAGTCAACTGGTTTTCTCAGAAAACCCGTTTTGCCTGCATATATAGAGCTAATCTGCAGATATATAGTGTTACAGTGCTGCCTGGCCGACTTACTGAAAGCATGACGACCAGGAAAAAATTTAAAAAAATTTCAGTCAAGGGATGGTGCAGGAAGCAGATACAGTCCCCACTCAGAGCGCCACTCACTATACTTACTATAAGCTGTGGCTTAATCGTGTCTGAGCACTTTGATTGACAGCTCATTCTGCACTGATGCGCCGCAGAGACAGCTGTCAATCAAAGTGCTACAGCATGCATACAGTATAGTTAGCGCTGACTGTAGCCACTTTGTGCACACTCCTGCAACTGAAAGACAGTGGCTCCTGGGAGGTAATAAGTTTATTTTCTCCCAGTATTCACACTTTCAATAAGCTGGCAGCATTGTAACACTACTTACATGCATATGAACCATGTACTGTATTTGCCAGTTAAATAGCATTTTTCCTTTAAAAAGATGGATTACCATAGGGTTAGGCTTAGGGCTAGGTTAACCCTAACCTATTAGATACATTATTGTCAGTGGGGTCCATCAGGCACCATTTGAGTTCATCGTGGGATTAATTTTTTCCTTACTTCTTTCTATTTTTCTATTCCTTTAACAGAATGGGTCTTCAACTATTTAGAGAGATTACATCATTATAACAATCTGATGTAACACAGTTTATTTATTAACTTTGTTAACCCTGGTTTATTGTCCCCCCAGTACACAGGAATTTTCTTTTATACTTAATCTGGACTAAATTAAAAAAAAGTTCCCAAAGCTTCATTTTCTAAGGAAAATAAAAGGTTAATTGAAATTGAATATTGAACTGTGGAGACACGGGGATCAGTGGTTGCTCTCATCCGTTGGCCTGGCTTTCTTTAGAAGGACCGCATGGACCAGGGCTCATTCCACTGAACGCTCGTTCCCCTTTACTGTGGGGAGAACACTACTCAGACAACACAGGGTGAGGGTAAAACAGTGTGGCAATACTTTATTGAAGCCTTGGGGTTCGTAATGGAGAGGCGTCTATCAGACACCCCCATTACTAACCCAGTAATCAAATTTAAAAGCACACACACATAAAAATAGTTTACATGAAAAACATTCCCCCGACACGTTCCCTGGTTCACTAATTTATAAAAAAAAAGGCATGCAGGTCCAACGTAGTCCACCAAATCCGAAGTAGTCCACAAATAAATACCTGAAAAACATAGCAAGACAATATCCCTCGTTCACCAATTTATTCCAAAACAATGTCTCAACGCAGGTCCGACATAGGACAGAATTCCCCAAATCCAACCCCGGTGTTTACAAGGTTTGTCAATAGTCTGCACATAGAAATCACTGCCCCTTTCATCTCGGGAGTTAATAATAAATAGCTTACCTTTGGTTAAGGGCTTGCTCACACTTGGGTATAAAAAATCAGTCCCAGCCTCAATCCGAAAAGTAGAACGAGTGAAATCCATATGGTATTCATGCAGTGCAATGCGAGTGTGCAATTTTTTTTCTCGCATTGCATCCGTACCCTATCTATATGCAATGCAATATTAAACCTGCATCTGTGGCGCCCCTGAGGCTCAGTCGCCACAGAGGTACTGCGCCTCCTCCTGAGGTTTGGTACCCCACCATCCAGGTAAGGTGGAAACTCCTGACCATGCTCCAACACTTGCACCCCACACCACAAAGTAGTGTAGCAGAGCACTTTCGGCGGCTCCCTGCTTGAAGTATAGCAAAGCACCCATTGGTGGCTACCTGCTTGGAACACGAAACGTGCTGGGAGGTGGGTGGAGTTAGTTTACATTACAAGGAGCGGGAAGAGTTTAGGAGTCAGTAGTCAGTTGGTTAGAGAGCTGGAGTGAAGAAGATCCCCGGAGAGGGGGATAGATGGATGGAAGTGCTGCAGCAGATCCCAGTGACCTGGGTCTGCTATCACGGGAAAGAAAGAGAGAGAGCAACATAGACTGAAAGCCTGATTCTCCATAGAAGGAAAGATTAGTACGGAACGTGAGGAGTAAAAGAGAAAAGAGGACGTGGGTTAGAAGAGAACCCTTCCTAGAAGTTCTAAGCGCAAGGCCGGGGCCCGGTCCCCGAGGTTGTACGGATACTAATGGTCCTGCAGCAGACACCGGAGGAATAGAAGTATTGACCACTATATTCCCACTCAAGACTTGGGGGCACAACAGCAACTGGATAGTGAGCTGGGACTTAGTAGCAAGGAGTCCCTGAAGCTGGCTACAGCTGTCTGCCGTACAAGTAGAGTTCATAGGAACATCGGACAGGAGGAACTCCAGTGTAACTCAGTACTAGGAGTACTTCACTCAAAGGTGCTATAAGGAGACGTTCAGAAAGACACATGTTGGCGGAGTGTTGGAAGGAGTATTCCATCTGGCCTGGAGGTTGACTGAGTCCCAGACCCGGAGGACATGGCACGGAGGCAGGCACCTGTTTGTACACAGACTGTGAGTAAAGCTTTGGAACTACATGCCCTGGTGTCCTCCACTTATTCCTGCGCCAACCTGCCCAGCACTGCTGCATCCCTTGCGCCAGACACTACACCATCTACGTGTCACTTCACTTACTCTGCCCTGGGACTACAGCCCTGCCTGTGGAGGGCTATAACATCACTGCTGCACCACACCATCTGTCCCAGAGGATCTGTCTGCAGTGTTGGCTTACATCTCCATTGCCGAACACCACAGGTGGCGTCACGAATCATTTATGAACTTTCACCACCACAAGCACACTGAAACAACCCCCTTTTATAATGGGCGCCCAGGGCCACGGGCCGGGTCACAGCTGCCGTGACATCTCATCATAAACATTTATCCCCTAAAATGATACTTTATTTAGTTAAAAAGACCAACCAATTGGTCATGCACCAAAAAATACCAAGGTGACAAAAGAAATCAAAAAGCAAAATTTAACCAACACAGTGTCCAAGCTAAAAAACCCCCTTAAGGGAACAACTAGGAATCCCTACTTGATATCCTGAGCTTTCACCTGCCTGGCCGCGGAGGTTGGCACCCTAGGGGGGGACGTTGTGGCGCCCCCGCTCAATGGTGGCTATCCCTAGGGGCCCTGATGTACCCTGCAGCCACTAAGGATACCCTCTACCCGATATTAAAGGGACCCCTAGTCCTAGACAGATGTGATACTGCTCTAAAGGGGACCCTAGATCACTTATAAAGTTAAAATCAAAAGAACACATATAATGTACGTATAGTATCAGATGGCATCATGGGTATGCTAAGTCCCCTCAAAGAATATCAATATATAATATTTAGATGTCTTGGGGGATTCATAGATTATAAAGTGACAATAAGCTGGCAGTGCTCTGACCTTATAGTCATCAGATAATGTCATTCAACTGTGTCACCCGCCATCTATAATGGGTTAATCGCGCCTCAACGCGTTGCGCCAGTCATGGCTCATCAGGAGGCCAGATAGATGAGTATCATTTTCTGTTATTCTGTGCTGTTTATGTATTTGTGAGTAAGGCTGGCATAGATCACTAATTATTGGAGCCATGGATTAGAACCATTGAGGCACTAGGGGAGTGCTGACATTATGGAGACATTTCATGACATCACTATTGGAAATGATCTGAGCTTATGAAAATTACTGTTTGCATAAAGTTTATCTGATGACTATAAGGTCAGAGCACTGCCAGCTTATTGTCACTTTATAATCTATGAATCCCCCAAGACATCTAAATATTATATATTGATATTCTTTGAGGGGACTTAGCATACCCATGATGCCATCTGATACTATACGTACATTGTATGTGTTCTTTTGATTTTAACTTTATAAGGGATCTAGGGTCCTCTTTAGAGCAGTATCACATCTGTCTAGGACTAGGGGTCCTTTTAATATCGGGTAGAGGGTATCCTTAGTGGCTGCAGGGTACATCAGGGCCCCTAGGGATAGCCACCGTTGAGCGGGGGCGCCACAACATCCCCCCCTAGGGTGCCAACCTCCGCGGCCAGGCAGGTGAAAGCTCAGGATATCAAGTAGGGATTCCTAGTCGTTCCCTTAAGGGGTTTTTTTTAGCTTGGACACTGTGTTGGTTAAATTTTGCTTTTTGATTTCTTTTGTCACTTTGGTATTTTTTGGTGCATGACCAATTGGTTGGTCTTTTTAACTAAATAAAGTATCATTTTAGGGGATAAATGTCTATGATTATATTTCAGACCCTTGTATATACATATTGAGATTACCGTGACATCTCCCATTGAAGCTCATCGGGCCCGGTACCGAGTACCCCACAACCCTGGGTGTTAGAGCGTCCCACATCTAAATCCAGGATTGTGGGAAGACGGAGCGTGGGTTAATGTATGAGCTGGAGGAATAGGATGAGATGGTGGTAAGAGGGTTTTGGGAGGGGAACAAACCATTAGATGAGGCCCACAATATGGCCCACCTCTGCCATAATATTGCAACTCATGAGGATGATGGCTGTCCCAACGGTGATGAAAGAGGTCAACATTGCGCCCATCACTGAAGGGGGCAGGTACTCTTCTCCCACCAACTGATGGGACACTCTGATGTCCTGACTGGTCATCTGGTGTATTGTGTGGGAGCTGGTGGTGGTGCTGCTGGATTACCTCCTTCCAGTCACTGCTCCTGAGGCAGAGGCATGCGAAGGTGGTTCTGGTCTGAAAGCTACCACCTTTCCAGGAATTTTTAAACCACTTAAGGGTCATTTGGTACAGTAGAAGCAGGCACCACAATTTTGAGGACAGACCTAGCTCGCAGCTTGACTGTCCTGGGAATGTCCCACGTAAAACTTGCCCGGCTGCAGCCAAATTCCATCTTCTGTATCCATGTGCAGGGGGAGTGATGTAGTGGTAAATGGGGTCACCTTGAAGGCCCAAAGGCAGTGTAGATGCGCTGCTCTAGACTTTGGAATTCTTCCTGTGGCTGGTCACCTTCTACCGGTGGTGTAGTTCCTTTTTGTGAACACTTTTGACCTGGCTTCTGAGTTTGGGCTCCCTCTGGTGGTTGCTGATGGTAATGGAGCTGATCTGGCTGACAGAAGTCAATTACCTGAGGATGATGATTGGAGGTCAGGTGTTACAGACTGGAGAGATTTAAGTGAGCAACCTTCCCTCAGTTGTTACCAGTGATTTGGTCTGCTTCCTGAGCATTTTGGAAGTCTGCTTGCCTTCTGCTCTAACCTGCATCTTTCAGATAAGTTTTTGTCTTCTTGAATCCTTTTTGCATTTTGATTCATTTTGCTTTTCTCTGATTTTTGCTTTGCTGGTGTGAGTTCAGCCTGGTTCCCTGCTGGGACCTGTTGAATATGCCACAGCTTATGTCAGTCTTTTCTGTATCTCTAATCCCCTGTTATATCAGTATCTTTGTTTTGCATCCAGTTTACACCAGAGTTCTGATTTAGTGGGGGAGAGGTCGTGTGGCCTCAGTATTTTTGCATATCAGACGTGTTGGATTTTTCTTAGGGTTTTTTGCGTGATTGCAGACAGTATCCTTTCCTGTCCTGTTCTATCTAGACAGTTTGGGCCTCATCATTTGCTTACTCCAGTTTCTGACTGTGTTTTGTGCCTCATCTTGTCTCACCGGCAATATATGTTTGGGGACTATCTATTCCTTTGGGGTTCTACTCCGGGCAGTTTAGCTTTCTCATTTCTCTCTTTAGGCTAAGTTAATTCTTTGGCTGTGCCGAGGCGTCTAGGGTATCGTAGGTACATCCCACGGCTAATTCTAGTTGTGTAGTCAGTTTAGGGGTCTGCAATCCGCAGAGCTACCAACCTCTCTGTTTATCTGGTTACCTAGCCTATTCACCTGCTATCCTCCTCGGTTACCTAATCATAACAGTTCCTGCCTCCTCTTGCTCCTTCCCAGCCAGAGCCAACACCTCGAAGTCCAAGCATGTGTCCCTTCTTGTGCTTAGTGATCTGAAGGGGAGAAAATGAATCACTATAAAAACATTGTTAGCACGTTGCAACAAATCAATAAGTACATAGCAATTAATAGAACTTAAGGACGCTGATAAATATCTGAGTCTAGAAATTGTAACCTGTCCAGGTATAAATAAGGCTTTTTATTCGAGGGCACAGAACCCCATTTGGCGAAGTGCTGCTGCTTGCAGCGGTATTGGTCACCGTAGCTCAGCCACCTTCTGGTCACATCAGTCACTGCAAATAAACAAAAAATAAATACAGCAATCTTTAAAGATGATTTTGGACTACTGTCTCTTGTGTTTTGCACAGACAAAGTTTGTGATCCACTGGGTAAAAATGGGAAATCACTGGACATGTCCCCTTTATTTATTTATCTAAGTTATAAGTGCAACTTTGAACTGTCTTGTTGTTTTGCTTTTTATGTCTATTTTATTTGGCCGATTTATATGTTTGGCAGAATGTTTTCAATGCACAATACCATGAATAACAGCTGTACTTATTGAGTGCTTCTTAAACTTCTGGTGCTTGGTCCTCATAATTTGGGAACAGTCTGGTTCTTTTGCGTTCTGTGCATAAAAAAATCAGACACTATATGGATTGTCCGTGTGGAGTCCGTTTTTATTCTTACACCAATAGACTGGCATTGGCGAGTCTCATTTGATACACATGGCCAAATATTGATCTATCTCGATGTCCAATGTATCCCAGAGATAAGACATGTCTGTCAGCGTCTTTCTCATAGAGAACACAGGAGAACTCAGCTGAACAAGCACTCCCATGTATGGGAGATCTGGACGAGTTTGCTGCCATAATTCAGATGACATCCATGTAATGTGTATAGCAGCCTTGGTTTTCATCTTGGAACTCTGCCAGGCAGGTCGTTTTTGTCCAATCTCTTCTTATGGTGGAGTCATGAACACTGACCTTAACAGATGCAAGTGAGGCATGCAGCTATTTGATGTTGTTGTGGGGTCTTTTGTGACCTCTTGAATGAGTTATTGCTGCACATCTGGGGTAATTTTGGTTGGCTTGACACTCCTGGGATGGTTCACCATTGTTCCATGTTTTCGCCATGTGTGGATAATGGCACCCACTGTGGTTTACTATAGTCTGAAAGCTTTAGAAATGGCTTTATAACCTTATCCAGACTAATAGATCTTAATTACTTTGGATCATGTCATGATGTCTAGCTTTTGAGGAAATTTTTGTCTACTGAACTTTGCAAGGCAGGTCCTACTTAAGTGATTTCTTGATTGAGAACAGGTGTGGCAGTAATCAGGTCTTGGTGTGGCTAGGGAAATTGATCTATGCTTCCCAAAGATATGATAAACCACAGGACTTGATAAGTACAGGCAGGCATGACAGTAATACTGGAAAACACGGCAGGTGTAGACAGGTATGGCTGGCATGCAGACTGACATGGCAGGTGCAGGCAGGTACAGTCACATGTTAAAGTTTGGGCATCCCTATTAATGTTAACCGTTTTTCTTTATAACAATTTTGGTTTTTGCAACAGCTATTTCAGTTTCATATATCTAACAACTGATGGACTCAGTTATATTTCTGGATTCAAATGAGGTTTATTGTACTAACAGAAAATGTGCAATCTGCATTTAAACAAAATTTGACCGGTGCAAAAGTATGGGCACCTCAACATAAAAGTGACATTAATATTTCGTAGATCCTCCTTTTGCAAAAATAACAGCCTCTAGTCACTTCCTGTTGCTATTAATGAGTTCCTGGATCCTGGATGAAGGTATTTGTGACCATTCCTGTTTACAAAACAATTGCAGTTCAGTTAAGTTTGATGGTCGCCGAGCATGGATAGCCCGCTTCAAATCATCCCATAGATGTTCAATGATATTCAGGTCTGGGGACTGGGATGGCCATTCCAGAACATTGTAATTGTTCCTCTGCATGAATGCCTGAGTAGATTTGGAGCGGTGTTTTGGATCATTGTCTTGCTGAAATATCCATCCCCTGCGTAACTTCAACTTCGTCACTGATTCTTGCACATTATTGTCAAGAATCTGCTGATACTGAGTTGAATCCATGTGACCCTCAACTTTAACAAGATTCCCGGTGCCGGCATTGGCCACACAGCCCCAAAGCATGATGAAACCTCCACCAAATTTTACTGTGGGTATCAAGTGTTTTTCTTGGAATGCTGTGTTTTTTAGCCTCCATGCATAACGCCTTTTTGTATGACCAAACAACTCAATCTTTGTTTCATCAGTCCACAGGACCTTCTTCCAAAATGTAACTGGCTTGTCCAAATGTGCTTTTGCATACCTCAGGCGACTCTGTTTGTGGCGTGCTTGCAGAAATGGCTTCTTTCGCATCATTCTCCCATACAGCTTCTCCTTGTGCAAAGTGCGCTGTATTGTTGACCGATGCACAGTGACACCATCTGCAGCAAGATGATGCTGCAGGTCTTTGGAGGTGGTCTGTGGATTGTCCTTGACTGTTCTCACCATTCTTCTTCTCTGCCTTTCTGATATTTTTCTTGGCCTGCCACTTCTGGGCTTAACAAGAACTGTACCTGTGTGCTTCCATTTCCTTACTATGTTCCTCACAGTGGAAACTGACAGGTTACATCTCTGAGACAACTTTTTGTATCCTTCTCCTGAAAAGCAATGCTGAATAATCTTTGTTTTCAGATCATTTGAGAGTTGTTTTGAGGAGCCCATGATGCCACTCTTCATTTGAGAATCAAATAGGAGAACTATTTGCAAGTGGCCACCTTAAATACCTTTTCTCATGATTTGATACACCTGGCTATGAAGTTCAAAGCACAATGAGGTTACAAAACCAATTTAGTGCTTCAGGAAGTCAGTAAAAAGTAGTTAGGAGTGTTCAAATCAAGAAAATTATAAGGGTGCCCATACTTTTGCACCGGTCAAATTTTGTTTAAATGCAGATTGCACATTTTCTGTTAGTACAATAAACCTCATTTGAATCCAGAAATATAACTGAGTCCATCAGTTATTAGATATATGAAACTGAAATAGCTGTTGCAAAAATCAAAATTGTTATAAAGAAAAAAGGTTAACATTAATAGGGGTTCCCAAACTTTAACATATGACTGTATAGCTGGTATACATACTGGCACGCCTGATATACAGGCAGGCAGGTGCTAGCAAGTACGGCTGAAATACATTCAGGCAGGTGCTGGCGGGCACGGCTGGAATACAGGGACACAAGGCAAGTACTGGCAGATAGGTACAGGACAGGTAAACTGACTGATGGGTACTGGGACCTGACAAATAGCAAGCGTGCAGACAACTGACTTAGCACATTGCACAGGCAGCTCCATTCAGGTGGAGGTGCTTTAAATAATAATAAGTCTCCCACAGGGCTGTGGAGTTGGAGTCATGGAGTCGGTGTCCATTTTGGTAGAGTCGGAGTTGGAGTCTGTATAAAATGGACCAACTCTGACTCCTAAAATACATAATAAATTGGGTTCAGTAGTTCAGTGCAGGATGTGCTGTAAATGTTTTCAGAATAATTTGGGAAAGATATGAAATGTCTTATAAATGTCTGTTCTGTTCCTGATCTAAGAATGGTATAGAATGGTAATTCTAGAAAATTGGAACTGCATTGCTGCCATAGAAAATGCATAGAAAATGAGTAAGTGCTATTTTATGTACAAATGGAATTTTGGAAAATTGGAACTGCAATAATGCTATAGGAAAATTTACAGTAAAAATAAGGTTCTTAGCGCATAATTTGACCAATGTATATGAGCCCAACTGCCACCATCAAGGCGCACCATATAGTCGGTTCCCTGTCCTGATAAGACACCTGTCGGACTAAAAACCCTACAATTTATGAGGTAGGAAGGAACCAGCTGAAGGGAATGGGTGTAGAAGTTGCACTTTATGTACAGTCATGGCCAAAAGTATTGACACCCCTGCAATTCTGTCAGATAATACTCCGTTTCTTCCTGAAAATGATTGCAAATACAAATTCTTTGGTATTATTATCTTCATTTAATTTGTCTTAAATGAAAAAACACAAAAAGAATTGTCCTAAAGCCAAATTGGATATAATTCCACACCAAACATAAAAAAGAGGGTGGACAAAAGTATTGGCACTGTTCGAAAAATCATGTGATGCTTCTCTAATTTGTGTAATTAACAGCACCTATAACTTACCTGTGGCACCTAACAGGTGTTGGCAATAACTAAATCACACTTGCAACCAGTTGACATGGATTAAAGTTGACTCAACCTCTGTCCTGTGTCCTTGTGTGTACCACATTGAGCATGGAGAAAAGAAAGAAGACCAAAGAACTGTCTGAGGACTTGAGAAACCAAATTGTGAGGAAGCATGAGCAATCTCAAGGCTACAAGTCCATCTCCAAAGACCTGAATGTTCCTGTGTCTACCATGCGCAGTGTCATCAAGAAGTGTAAAGCCCATGGCACTGTGGCTAACCTCCCTAGATGTGGACGGAAAAGAAAAATTCACAAGAGATTTGAACGCAAGATTGTGCGGATGTTGGATAAAGAACCTCGACTAACATCCAAACAAGTTCAATCTGCCCTGCAGTCCGAGGGTACAACAGTGTCAACCCGTACTATCCGTCGGCGTCTGAATGAAAAGGGACTGTATGGTAGGAGACCCAGGAAGACCCCACTTCTTACCCCGAGACATAAAAAAGCCAGGCTGGAGTTTGCCAAAACTTACCTGAAAAAGCCTAAAACATTTTGGAAGAATGTTCTCTTGTCAGATGAGACAAAAGTAGAGCTTTTAGGGCAAAAGCATCAACATAGAGTTTACAGGAGAAAAAAGAGGCATTCAAAGAAAAGTACACGGTCCCTACAGTCAAACATGGCGGAGGTTCCCTGATGTTTTGGGGTTGCTTTGCTGCCTCTGGCACTGGACTGCTTGACCGTGTGCATGGCATATGAAGTCAGAAGACTACCAACAAATTTTGCAGCATAATTTAGGGCCCAGTGTGAGAAAGCTGGGTCTACCTCAGAGGTCATGGGTGTTCCAGCAGGACAATAACACAAAACACACTTCAAAAAGCACTAGAAAATGGTTTGAGAGAAAGCACTGGAGACTTCTAAGGTGGCCAGCAGTGAGTCCAGACCTGAATCCCATAGAACACCTGTGGAGAGATCTAAAAATGGCAGTTTGGAGAAGGCACCCTTCAAATATCAGGGACCTGGAGTAGTTTGCCAAAGAAGAATGGTCCAAAATTCCAGCAGAGCATTGTAAGAAACTCATTGATGGTTACCGGAAGCGGTTGGTCGCAGTTATTTTGGCTAAAGGTTGTGCAACCAAGTATTAGGCTGAGGGTGCCAATACTTTTGTCCGGCCCATTTTTGGAGTTTTGTGTGAAATGATCAATGTTTTGCTTTTTGCTTCATTCTCTTTTGTGTTTTTTCATTTAAGACAAATTAAATGAAGATAATAATACCAAAGAATTTGTGTTTGCAATCATTTTCAGGAAGAAACTGAGTATTATCTGACAGAATTGCAGGGGTGTCAATACTTTTGGCCATGACTGTACATGCTCAGTAGTGAGGCAATGCACAAAAAAGTGGCCACTGACATTTTGTTCAATGGCTGCTTGTTTAGTTATTCCCCATTATTGGGAATCACCTCAATCCCCAACTTTGGATAAATCGTCTCAGGAGATGACCCGTCTACATAAAATAGAAGACCGAACTGCCGAATTTAATAACCCAACTGACAAGTTTTTCATGGATTATCTTTTTGGATTCCCCTGAGTTTCATTTAAGGGCCCGTTACACATAGCGACATCGCTAGCAATATCGCTATAACGTCACTGGTTTTGTGACGTTATAGCGATATTGCTAGCGATGTTGCTATGTCTGATACTTAGCTCCGACCGGCTCCCCCACTGGTTATCGTTGATCTCGCGAGAATGTCCTGGGCCATTTCTCGTCGGCCACTTCCTGCTGGGCTTCCTGTGGCGCCGACGAGCGATGGGTGGAGGCGGGCGGGAGGACATCAGGATCGCCGCGTCTGACAGGTAAGTAGCGACTGCCGAGCGCTGCTATGTTGCTGGTGAGATCTGCCTGTGTGGCAGCTCACTAGCGACTACTTAGCGATGCACCAGCGATCCTGACCGCTT
Organism: Dendrobates tinctorius; assembly: GCF_039654945.1. NCBI lineage: Eukaryota > Metazoa > Chordata > Amphibia > Anura > Dendrobatidae > Dendrobates > Dendrobates tinctorius. The sequence goes on from NW_027361876.1 coordinate 8,840,455, forward strand.
CATATCGTGGTCGGGATCGCTGGTGCATCGCTAATTGTAACAGTACCCTTACTCTTTACTGATACCCCAGCAGGTGGCACCTAGAGAGATAAAGATACCCCCCCACACACTTTTTCTATATTTTCTTCTCTCCTTACTTCTTTGGTAGCTTTCTCTGTTTTATAATGTTTCAAGATAGGGAATATACCTTTTCATTCTCCCTTTCTACTACTTTAAGGCTTTGAATTGTGATCTTGGATTAAAACTGAATTATATATAATGGGGATGCTGAATATTACAATGTCGGACCTTTTGGGTGTAAACTCATACAGTAATACCTTATATGTGATTTGTGAGATTGAATATGGCTTACGTCATTGTAGGTTCTTCCTTATCTTCTGCTTTAACGAAATCTGTATAATATGAAAATCTTTATTAAAAATTGATTAAACATAAAGTCTACATATTCGGCAATATAGGAGTGTACCTAGAAGATCCAGGAACCCAGAATGAACTTTTCAGTGGGATCCCTGCCTCTATTGCACCTCTGATTGGCTTGTCAGAAAAGAGATTACTGTGATAATCTTTCAAAAGACAACCTATCGTCAGAAAATGGTGGGATGCCACCTCTACTGCTGTTTTTATTTTTGTCTGGAGTCCTGGGTCCTTCTGCCCTTCCGAATCCAATTGCAGCTATTGTAGCTACAGCAATTGTCCCACTCCTTGGCCATGGGGTCCAACCAGGTTCCTAAGACTTACACAGTAAATTACTTGTACAAAAGTCATGTATGCCTTTGAGTCGTACAGAGGAATATTGGTCTTATTGGATAAATCAAGGCAATTTTTTTTTAAACTGTAAATTTTTATTAAAGTTTCAGAAAAGATAAGGCTGTATTCACCAGTATAAAACAACACTTTTTACAAAGACATCACGTAAAATAATCATCCCATTATTACTCCAAGTGATTAGAATAAGTATTGATGGGGCCTCTTATCTATACATATATAGCTGATATAATTGTATATGTGCTGAGGTCACAGTGACAATGTTCCATAGCTGACTACAGTGATGTCACAATTACCGGACAGTTCTAGATGCCGTGTAATGCCTAATTCCTTTGAGGGTTGTTGAAGGCGTTAGAGAGAGAGGATTGTGGCGTTTTGTGAGTGCAAATATGGCAAACAAAAAGCGATATAAGCGTATTATTATGTTTGATTCAGAGAACAGCAGTGATGATGAGGATTTCCATCAGGTGAGCCGTCACTTCTCTGCGTTATTCTTACATATTACTAATCTATGGTGTATGATGATTTATGTGACGACTTGTTAGATTGCATAACATTGCTGATTCTTAGCTCCTTAATAGCTGATAACGAAGAGTAGTATTCCTGTTTGGGTGTTAGGTTAATAAGCTGCGACCTTAGAAAATCATGAAAGAGTTTATGTCCATCTTACTAGACCGTCACTAACAATTATATTACTAAATACTGTATATTATTACTCTTCTATAAGAATAAACTGCATCTCGTAAAAGCCAGAGCTGGCTCCGTGTGATATTTTCATACCCTTACTGATGTTTCTGATGATCAATGTTACATTTGGGGTCTTATATTTCATCTCTTTTTCTAGTCCCATCAAAGAAAAAAAAGACCAAGACTTCCGAACTATCAGCCGGAAGGTGGATTAAAAACTGGGATAACACCTATAGACCCAGGTACTGATTCCTAATGCAATCTGGTCCCTGCTGATAAGTGCCCTAACAATATTGGGCTTACAAGAACAACTTTGCTTGGGATTTTAGGGTTTGCAGCCTCTATACATTTTTATTATTGCTGTGTCTCACTCATTGGGACTTGATTACACTGGGCCCCTTCATCAGAAACCTTGTCAAGTCCTAGTAGACCGTTTTAATCATCACTTACTGCTGTAATCCATAATAACAGTCTAATATATTCATTTTTGTTTCTTCCTCAGAACTAAGAACATCTTTTCCGTCATGTAGCAATGACACCTTCAGGTAGGATGAATCACATCTCCTCCAACTCTGAGCTCAGGTCCCATCGGGAGACATTATTGGGGACAATCACTGTCCTTCATCCTGGATTCTTATAAGACCATGGTGGTTCCTGGGCTCTGAATTATTTCATCTGATCCATTTATATCAATAATTTCCTCCATAATCTCATTCAGTTTTAATATTAGAATTTTCCCCACTGATTCTTATTTCTGTATTTGTTTTCACAGTTCCACCGATGTCATTGTTATTTCTGACAATGACGATTATTCTTGTGGGGAAAAAATATCATCTCGCAAAAGTAAGGACTAATTAGCCGTGTTTTCTAGACATAACCTAGATTTCTGGTATTTGACACAGTCCATTAATCCATTTTCTGTTCTATGTTATTCACAGGACTCAGGACTTCTGACATCGAGGCTGATGATGCCCCTGAGCAGCGTGGACCTCCAGACAGTGATGATGACTGTATCATAATAGAACCATCATCTCCTGTCACTGGTGAGTGTCCAAATCTATGGATTATATCACAATCTATACAGATTACATACATTTCCCCTAAAGATAATCTAACAATAGTAAGGTGCACCTTGACCTGATAGCCCACAAGTGGACACAGGACTTTAAAGTAGAATTGCACATTAATTTCTGGTGCCTTTTTAGTCAAGGACTGCAGATTTTGCTAATCTTTATAAGAATATTATATAGATGCCTTAATGTAAAACTTACCAAAGATGGAAAGATTTTCACTGCTCCATGTTTCCTTCCAGATACAGAATCATCTGAATGCCTGGAGGGATCCACCTCCGAGGAGCAGTAAGTTATGATATACTATAAGCTTAGAAGTGGTGCCCCCTACTGGTGGACATCCTCAGCCATCAGCTCAGTTCACAAAATTCAGCACTTCCACATCTCCTTATTTTACACCCCAATCCATGTCAGGGTGTAGTAAATCCTTTCTCTTTGCCCTGTATAACTCCTGGCACCCAATGAAACCTTCCAGCTCCGCTAACATATCAATGATATTGGATTCTTGCCTTGACACTTATGGGAGATTTATCTCAGTGCTGATATTTCCACCTGCCAGGACTCATAGCTTATTGCTGGCTGCCCCTATTGTATATGTGCCACTACCTTCTACCATTGGGGTGACTCGATCCTTAATCGGGAAATCCCTTCTAAATTGTAAGGGAAAGGAATGAATCAGTAAATGTAATGTATGTCCTGAGATATGACCAAAGGCATCATCTATGATCTTCTGTTCTTCCAGGCCTATTTGTACCATCCAAGGCTGCTTCCTAGAGGACATCACATCTCTGGCATCTCCATACGTGCAGGACTTTCAGAGCACCAAACACGAGTTGGTTATGAGGCTGTTCAAGCTCTACAACAGTACCGTGTTTGAGAACGAGGTAAATATTACAATCCCTCGGGTTGTACATCCTCATTTATACTCTGCTATCCGTAACTCCTCATGTAAACGTCTGTGTAATAAATCATCAGTAACCTTTGCTATTCCTCCATGTAAATCCACCATTATACTGGTGCAGAAGAGGTAGCTGTCACCTCAGGAGTCTTTAGGACCAGTAGTTATACCTCCCTTTTGTAGTGTCCTAGAAGGGACAGCATTTTCTGCTGATTTTGATTGAATTACAGACATAATGTATTTTATTTTCTTCATTCCTCATCTTTAGCTTCCTGACTCCAAAATACAATTCACGTGGAGCAAAAGACTCAGGGCAACATGTGCTTACTGCACAAACATTTATAAGGACGGGGAACAGTATTCCACCATCGAACTCTCGGACAAAGTGTGTGACTCCTCAGGTAAGTCTCACATGACAATCATTTGGTAAAAATGTGACATTTTGATAGAATTACTGGGTTGTTAAAGAGAACCTGTCATGTGAAAAAATGCTATTAACCTGCCGATATTGGGTTAATCTGCAGATTGACGGCATTCTGAACCTGCCCGGCACTGGCACTTAGCCCTCCTTTGCTGGGAGGAAATTAACTTTATTTTACTCGACAACTTTCGTCATAGGGATGGAACGGTCAAGGGTTCAGTCACCGCTCTGGGTATAGCGCTGCAACTGTAACCGTGCCCCCGGCACCGACTGACAGCCAGGTCTAATTTTAAGCTGCTATCAGTCAGTGACAAGGGGTTGTTTACAGACGCCACTAACTTTACACAGAGCAGTGACTGTACCCGTGCCGGCGGCGCCGCTGTGACTGGAAGCCGAACGCTGCCAGAGGGAATAAAGTTTATTTCCTCCTGGTCTAAGTGCCGGCATCGGGAAGGTTCAGAGCACCATAAACCTGCAGATTAACCCCATATCTACAGATTAATAGTTAATTTTTTCACATGACAGCTTCCATTTAAGGCAGGATTGAAGTTACTGCAATTTTCATAGCTTCCAAACAAGAGAAACACACACATGCATGGCTATACTATATGTTGTTCACCGGAAGTGATCATTAAAAACCTTGAGGGACCCCTGTTTCCTTAATAGTGAAGGATCCAGAGATAAAAAGTGGATAAAATACACATAAATAGTAACTGCCAGGGCTGCAACTAGAAATTACTGGGACGATGAATCAGAAGAGTCAGCCTGGATGATGGTGAACCTCCAGGTCCTATACCTCCAAAGCTCCAGGGCAAATGTTTATCGAGCCTTTCATATAATATGGCCTAGCAGGTTGGCACGTGTGATGTAAAATATCTTCTTAATTTATAGTAATTATATATTTTCTGTCTTTAGAGCGCCTTAGAGATGCACTGGCACATGAATTGTGCCATGCCGCCTGCTGGCACATTGAGGGAGTTCAAAACGATGGACATGGACAACTCTGGAGATCCTACACGGAAAAGGTCATCCATGTTCACCCCGAATTGCCACCTGTGAGTATGTATCATGCATATGACATTAATTACCCTTACAACTACATGTGTGCAAGGTGTGGATACAAGTAAGGATATATTTTATTTTTACAAAATTATAAAGAAACTACATTAATGCAATCTATATTCTGCTACCAGGAGATCACTGAAGACTTGAGATCTAATTTTTCATGAATAATCCATTCCCCTTCTCCAGTAACTGATATTTCTACACTTTCTTGGCTACTAATCCATGTTCTGTCTCCTTAGAGTCGGCCGTTTCAGGAAAATCAGTGAACAGAGAAAATTTTGCCGTAAATGTGGAGGAAAACTTCTCATCCAAAACACCAATTAAGTTGAGGACCATCCATCTCCTTAGATCATACTCCATCCACACCTCATGGAGACCCATATTCCAGATATAAAACCAGAATCTGGAAAAATCCATGATAACCTGCAGAAACAAAATCCAGGTGCCACTATCAAACAAAAGCAATTTATTGCTTCCATTACCAAATGTAAGTGTATATGTTCATTGCAGCAGTGTACACAACATTTATACATTAGTCAGTGTCCGGTACATGTAAGGAAACACATATCCTACAGAAACAATGTCTTACATACTCACAGCATTAGAAAGGATGGCAGATTAAGATTATTATAAACCAAACCAGTATTAAATGAAATAAGGACTGAGAAGAGGAAATAGACAATTTTCTTATTTTATTCTGGAATGATTTATTTCACATTGAAGTCCTAACATAATCATATCTATAAAGTAATAATTTCCTCAATATACAGTACAAAGTAAGTGTATTACTAAAAAGTTATTCCGATTATCCACATTCACAGAACACCATCAAGGATGAAACTCTTATAAAGATTATGCTCCAGGCCTGCGTGTGTTTCTGAAAGTTATAGATGTGGAGGAAATGTGCTTTCTCTGGGCAGAGGATATGCATAAAACACATATGAATGTGTCACCTGTCCCGGCTCCAGTGCCAGGCAATGCTTCCTCCTACTATGGCTGGCTCCCTCCGTGCTAGTCAAAGAAAGATCCACTGGAAAGTAGCAGTAAGTTATATAAAGTTCTATATTTTTAACAAGGACGTTAGGAGCAGGCAGACTAGGCATTTGCCCAGGGCCCCGGCTGCTGATAAAGGCCCACCACACGGCCACTATGGGGCCCTTGAGTCAGCGCTGCCCTCCACCTCCCCGCATTCCACTATATCAGCATCATGCTGATAACATGATACTGTATGATGGTTCTGTCCTCATCATTGTTCCTCAGCCGGTGTAAAGAGGCCGAGAAACAAGAGTCAAACAACTTCAATATTGTTGCTCATGCTCGTTTAGCGGCATTAACTCAGCGCATGTAACTACAACCGAAATATCTGTGTGATGGTGCAATATATGAGCATTTGGGGCCCCACTTTAAAGTTTTACCCAAGGAGCCACTTTGTCTAAAACTGGCCTTGGTTCTGAGACATTATACCACGCTTACTATATGCTCTTCCATTATTTGCAGACCTTGTGTAACATCCATGGTTGCTTCCTAAAAGATATTACATCGTCCACATCTTACATTGTGGATTTCCAGAAGACTAAACACGTTCTGGTAAATTGACTGTTCAAGCTATGGAACGGCACCACGTTTGATAAGAACTTTAAGAAGGTAAAAAAGCAATCCCTCTAGTTGTACATCCTCATCTATATACTGTAACTCTTCATTTAAGCTTTCATATAAATAAATTATCCATAACCTTTACTATTCCCACATGTAAATGCACATTTATAGAGGTGCAGAGGTACCAGTCACCTTGGGACCTGGTGCCTAAGGGAGTCTTTTGGACCAATACCCACTTTTTTGAGTTTCCTTGAAGGGACTGTGTTTTCCGTTCTGTTTTAGAACAGCAGATATCATTCACTTTGATTGTTCATTCCTCATCTTTAGGTTCCTGGTTCTGTACAAAGAACTTGAAGTAAAAGACTGAGGGCAACCTGTGCCCATCGTCTCCATATCTGTCAGAATGAGGATCGATATTCCAGGATTGAGATGTCTGAAACATTCTGTGACTCCACAGGTAAGTTTTACATCACAATCATTTAGCAAAAAAATGACATTTTGATAGAAGTCACAGGTTGTTATGGCTGGATTGAAGTTACGGCAACTTTCAGAGCTTCCAGACAAGAGAAACATACACATGCATGTCTTTATATTTGTAACTCAACACAATTGTTGAAAAGTTTTCAAAAATCTCCTTTTCATAAATGTGGGGGATCAGAGGTGGATAATCTACATATAAATAGTAACTGCCAGGGGTGCATCTAGAAATTACTGGATCACTAAAAAGTGTCAGCCTGGGTGAAGGAGATACTTTAGGTCTTATAGTTGGTGCAATCTGCAATGCTCTGTGGCATTTGTCCATTGAGTCTTTCCTACATTATGGCTTAGCATGTTGGCACTTGTGTTATCTATGTGTGTTAAGTATCTTTACTTTTTCTAGTAATTCTATATTTTTTTCTCTTACATTAGTGCACAAAATGATCCTGCTTACGGCCTGAATGTTTTTCTGAAGGCTATGTACATGGTGGACAACGTGACTTCTTCAAGCTGAGATTACAAATAAAACTCCTGCTAATGGAGAGTTCTTATCTACCAAAGTCCTCATAAAGCCCGGAAGAGCAACTCATGATACCAAACATTGGCCTACTTCAGAAGAGGAGAAGAGATTGCTGAGAAAATGTTAAAAGATAAAAAAGAAAGTCAACAAAAAATCAAAAAAGCAAAGAAAGTTATTCAAACCCTATACCCTATACATAAACCCTTCTACCCATATGAAATATATATATTCTCTTTCCTCACCCCTACTCCAAATAAAAACAAAAATGTAAAAGATACTGCATGTATTCCTGATCTTTTTCCTTCTCCTGCGTCCAGTGACCATCCTTAGCAACTTCAGATGGTGAGCTGCAGAATCTGCCTGACACCATGTCTGGCAATGCCTGGCAAGTGCGGAAAGTTGAAGGACATCTATTGGACAATCTGACAGCAAAGTCACGAATAATTACAAAGGAAATTTGTTTTTGATTTTTTTTAACTAGATTAAAGATGTATTTTGGCAAGAAGACATTATTTTCTATTCACAGCTTCTGTGTTATGAATGGGTCACCGAGGAGAAAAAGGCAAAACAAGCCAAGTCACAGAAAACCAGAGAGGTTGGTAACTATGCAGATTGCAGATCCCTGATCCTACCACACAACTAGCAGCAGCCGTGGAGCGTACCTACGATGTTCCTAGATGCTTCGTCACAGCCGTAGGACTACATAAGCCTGAAGCATGAAAAGGGGAAAACTAACTGCCCCAGAGCAGACCCCAAAGGAAAGACAGCCCCCACACATGTATTGATGGTGAAACAAGATGAAAGCACAAACACAGGCAGGAAAATAGGCTGAGCAAATGATGGGGCCCAAACTAAACAGAAAGGACAGGAAAGGAAAGACACTGTCTGCAACCTGCAAAAAATCCTACAAAAATAATGTCCAACACTTCTGATAGCAAAATTAACCCTGAAGTCACTAGACTTCTCCCACTATATCAGCACTCTGAAATATTCTGAGACAGAGCAAAAAAAGAGGCCAAACTAGTAAGGGACAAAAAGCAAATTGGCAAATACAGATAAATAAGGGTGGAAATTCAGTGCAGCCCCCAGCCGGGGCTGGCTGACCACACAAAAAACTGAATAGACCAACAAAATCAAGTGTGAACATTAGCAGAAAATCTTAGCTTTAGATGACTGGAACAGAGCTGAAAACCAAGAGCTGACAAGCCAGAAGGAATCACCAGCAACAGGATAGGGCGTCGGCTGTCTTAAATCCAGTCTGAGATTCCTGAGGTCCAATCGTCATCCTCATTATCAGGTGGAAGATCTTCACTGACTAAATCAACCTCACTACCTCCTGTTACCACCAGAAGGAGTCTGGAAGGAGAACTCACAACTGGTGAACCACAGAATGAACTCACAACACTTCTGGATCAATGGGCGCTCTATATAGAATTAACAGCACAGTCGTGCGCTTGCTTGACCACCGTTCATTACAAAAGGAGGACAGAAGTCCACCATTTTGACAAACGGTGAAAGAGTTCCTGGGTCCAGCTGACTAGGAGCCTTGCCGGTGGTACGTGAGGGAGGCTTAAACATCCCTATACAGTAATGTAAGTAAGTATGGAAATGTGTGGCTCATCAATGGAGTGCAAGACAATGGTTTGTGGTTGACCACCACTGTTGCCATGCGCGCTGGGTTACGTTCGCCATTTTTGCTGTGTTCATTGTGATGGATCTAGGCTGCTGTGCACACACACAGCAGCCCCGCCCTGCCCCAAGCTTTATTTAATTTGTGCATCTGTGTCTCAGCCTGCATCGCCCTTCATCTGTGTTTGCTGGTCTGGCAATGTGTGGAGGTCAAACCTGAGATGTCTATGTTCAGACCTGGTTGGCCTTTAACTACACTTGCTTCATCTGGCTGCACGGGAGTGATGCAGATATGCCTCAGGTACGGATTGCATTTGATATGGTCTTGCTTTTAAAATATCTAGGAGGCCGTAATGGCACAGTGAATAATAAAAATGTAGAGTTGGACCCCCCACATGAGATTGCCTTGGCGCAACGGGGTGGCTCAATTTATTGATCAATATTTTGCCAAATGTCTCATTTTGAATACAGTTAGATGTTAATATGTGCATATGCACCTCATGTTATGCGTTCTAACCACAAGCAGCGCTGGCTTCTCTCTTTTTTTGTTACATATTGGTTTGTGGTTGACCACCACTGTTGCCGTGCACGCTGGGTTACGTTCACCATTTTTGCTGTGTTCATTGTGATGGATCTAGGCTGCTGTGCACACACACAGCAGCCCCGCCCTGCCCCAGGCTTTATTTAATTTGTGCATCTGTGTCTCAGCCTGCATCGCCCTTCATCTGTGTTTGCTGGTCTGGCAATGTGTGGAGGTCAAACCTGAGATGTCTATGTTCAGACCTGGTTGGCCTTTATCTACACTTGCTTCATCTGGCTGCACGGGAGTGATGCAGATATGCCTCAGGTACGGATTGCATTTGATATGGTCTTGCTTTTAAAATATCTAGGAGGCTGTAATGGCACAGTGAATAATAAAAATGTAGAGTAGGACCCCCCACATGAGATTACCTTGGCGCGGTGGGGTGGCTCAATTTATTGATCAATATTTTGCCAAATGTCTCATTTTGAATACAGTTAGATGTTAATATGTGCATATACACCTCATGTTATGCGTTCTAACCACAAGCAGCGCTGGCTTCTCTCTTTTTTTAGTGCAAGACAATGGACATGGTCAATTTTGAATTTCCTACACTAAAAATTTCAGATTAGCTACAGATTAGCGGATCAGACAAAATTCGAATCGCCAAATCACACTTTTGATTCTCCGTGAATTAAATGTTCCCTATTCTGCTCTGTGGTCTTACTAGACCTCAAAGCATAATAAATATAAGATGTAAAAATATCACAAAAACTCATATGCCCCTCTGTTCCTTGCCTGATATCGAGTCGTCCACGTCTCTGCCCCGACGCATCTCCAACACGGTGTTCACTCTAGGCCAGAGCTTCTGGTTGCAAGCAGTCCCCAAAGTTAACTGCACATGTGCAATGATTTCAGGAGCCTACATGCAGCTGGAAATCCCTGTCTAAGAAATAACCATAAATGAATAAATAGCAACCATTACATCCAAACTATAAGACCAAATCCACCCAGGCTGGGCAATTTTCTCACTAAGGCTGCTTTTACACTTACCTTGTTTTTGCGGGCCAATTTTGCAGCCCCAATAGATTTCTATGGGGCCGCAAAATCGGCCTGCAAAAAATCCACGGTGCGCAGTGTGCTGTACAGCTGTGAGGGCCATATTCGCGGCCATGATAAAAGATCGAGCTAGCTCGATCTTTTTCATGGCGTACGGACACGGCCCGCAAAAACAAACGAAAGTTTGTTTTTGCGGCGATCCGTGACTTCCAGTTTTGCGGAACGCCAGGTTTTTTTTTCCAAAGCAATTTCCATAGTATTGGAAACATGAAAAGCGGCGATGCGCAAGCTTTTTTGTGGCCCGTTATTGCGGCAGACCGTAAAAATTGCGGCGATACGTCCCGCAAAAACGGGCCGCAATAATGGACCGCAAAAAAAGCGGTAAGTGTAAAAGTAGCCTAATAAACATCATGACAATAAAATAAAGTTGAAAAAAGAGGGAGAGTGGGCGGGATATTTATAGACCATAATCATCGCGCTCTTTGTTAAGTTAAACAATCAGATTTAAATAAAAAGACCGCCAAAAAATGGTTTTAACTGGAACAATAACCTGCTCGTGAATTCACAGATGGCTGGGAGTTGAACTTTTGACCTCAAATAAAACCATGCCATACACCATAATACAATACACAAAAAGGGGATGAGAGGTTTTGTGTTATCATGAGACCCCCATTATATTTGTTAGGGGGGCTTCCATTATTACACATAACGTAATTTATGGACATTTATGGTACGATTTATTTTCCTGTGTGGATTGGAGGGGTTGTTACCGACATCTGGTGAGAATTTCATATTAATAGCACTTTTGGAAATAGATTTATTTAGGAAATTGGTGACATGTTAAATACATATATCACCCACTATATATTGAGAGCTGTCAGTTTTCTATTACATAAGGTCTTGTTTTCTGCAGGAGGAGTTGATGTTTTTACTGGTACAATTTTCTTGGACATCACATTTTTCAATCGCTTCCAACTCTAATTTTTGTTTTTTGGTGGGTTTGGTTATGCCATTCACCATGTGGTAAAAGTAATGACAGCTTTAGTCTTCAGGTCAGTATGATTACACATTATATCACATTTATATCAATTTTTTTTTCAATAATTGCTTTTCCATTACTATGTTCTGAGATGTATGAGTTTTTTATTTCTCTGCTGATGGAGCTGTATGGCAGCTTGTATTTTGCGGGAATAGATGATGTTTTCAATGAAAAAAAAGGATATGATTTGAATTTTTAGATTCTTAAATACTTTTGACATCATTTTGTAGTCCCCATAGGGGACTTGAAACCGTTTATGTTAGAGATGAGCAGATCTTTTGAATTTCAAATTTAAGGACTTTGCCGATCTTCCCCAAAAGATTTGAGTTGAAGCAAATAAATTCACTCGAATTTCAATACTTGAATGCTTGTAAAATACACTTGGTAGACACAGAGAGAGAGAGAGAAAGAGAGGACCCCGCTAACCTTAATAGCTTAAATTCTCCGAGAGAGAGAGGACCCCACTGATCTTAATAGCTTAAATTATCCAAGAGAGAGAGAGGACCCCACTGACTTTAATAGTTTAAATTCTCCAAAAAGAGAGAGAGGACCCCACTGACCTTAATAGCGTAAATATTCCAAGAGAGAGGGAGGACCCCACTGATCTTAATAGCCTAAATTCTCCAAGAGATAGAGAGCGAGAGAGAGAGAGAGAGGACCCAACCGACCTTAATAGCTTAAATTCTCCAAGAGAGACAGAGGACCCCACTCACCTTAATAGTTTAAATTCTCTGAAAGAGAGAGGACCCCACTGACCTTAATAGCTTAAATTCTCCAATAGAGAGAGATGACCCCAATGACCTTAATAGCTTAAATTCTCCAAGAAAGAGACAGAGGACCCCACTGATCTTAATAGCCAAATTTCTCCAAGAGATAGATAGAGAGAGAGGACCCCACTGACCTTAATAGATTAAATTCTCCAAGAGAAACAGAGGACCCCACTGACTTTAATAGCTTAAATTCTCCAATAGAGAGAGAGATGATCCCACTGACCTTAATAGCTTAAATTCTGAGAGAGAGAGAGGACCCCACTGACCATAAGAGCTTACACTCTACAGGAGAAAGAGAGGACCCCACTGACCTTAATAGCTTAAATTCTCCAAGAGAGAGAGAGGACCCCACTGATCTTAATAGCTTATATTCTCCAAGAGAGAGAGAGGACCCCACTGACCTTAATAGCTTAAATTCTCAGAGAGAGTGAGAGAGAGGACCCCACTGACCTTAAAAGCTTAAATTTTCCAAGAGAGAGAGAGGACCCTACTGACCTTAATAGCTTAAATTCTCCGAGAGAGAGAGAGAGAGAGGACCCCACTGACCTTAATAGCTTAAATTATCAAAGAGAGAAAGAGAGGACCCCACTGACCTTAATATCTTAAATTTTCCAAGAGAGAGGACCCCACTGACCTTAATAGCTTAAATTCTCCAAGAGAGAAAGGACCCTACTGATCATAATAGCTTAAATTGTCCGAGAGAGAGAGAGAGGACCCCATTGACCTTAGTAGCTTAAATTCTCTTAGAGAGAGAGAGGACCCCACTGACCTTAATAGCTTAAATTCTCCGAGAGAGAGAGAGAAACAGGACCCCACTGACCTTAATAGCTTAAATTCTCCGAGAGAGAGAGAGAAAGAGGACCCAACTGACCTTAATAGCTTTAATTCTCAGAGAGAGAGAGAGGACCCTGCTGGCCTTAATAGCTTAAATTCTCCAAGAGAGAGAGAGAGGACCCTGCTGACCTTAATAGATAAATTCTCCAGAAGAGAGAGAGGACCCCACTAACCTTAATAGCTTAAATTCTCTAGAAGAGAGAGAGGACCCCCTGACCTTAATAGCTTAAATTCTCCAGAAGAGAGAGAGGACCCCCTGACCTTAATAGCTTGTCCTATATTGAGAAGGTAATAAAAATTTATTTCCATTTTTGCAAGAGATCACTTTTCCAAGTTGGTTCAGTGGAGATCCAACTGCTGAGACTCCCAAGAATAATGAAAACTGGACTGCAAAGTGCTTCATTGGACAGAAGAGGTAACCCCGCATATTACTGCCTCATTTTTTGTCAATGGGACTGCCATAAAAAGTCAAGTGCTATCCCTAGCAGTGCCATAGAGGAGGAATAGAGTGGTGGCACACATGCAGCACCACCGCTCCATTATTATGGTACATTTTAGAGCTCTGTTCTCAGGATCCCGATCTATCTGCAAGTTATCACCTCTCTTTTGGCTAAGAGATCATTTAAAATAATGGGAAATGTCTCCCTTTTTTTCTATCTTTACTGCCCTCATTCTGTATCTAAATATGCTGTTCTGAAGCCAAATGCCTCAGTTGCCTTCCCTGGGATCTAAGACCTGTTTCACACTTCAGTTTTCTGGCGTCAGTCAAAATCCGTCGTTAGCAGGAAAAAAACGATCCTACAGATCCGTCTTTTTCCCCATAGACTTATATTAGCGACGGATAGGTGTCCGTCAGCCAGAAAAAAACGTCCATAGGAACGTTTTTTGTCTCGGTCGAAAAGCCTGACAGTGACGGATCCGTCGCCGTCCGTCGTCTGCTAGAATGGACGTCTATGGGCATATGACAGAATCCGTTGCTTGATTCCGTTTTTTCAAACTGAGCATGCCCAGAGCAATTTCTCTTCAATTAATTTAACCCCAAAAGCCATTCTGGCACTGAAAAGTCTCATTCTCTCTCTCTCTCAGTATCCGTTTTTTCAACACTGACGGATTGTGACTGATTTTAAAAGACTGAAGTGTGAAACAAGCCTTAACACTGGGTGTAGCGGAAGTTTTAAGTATTTTACTCAAAATAAGGCGTATATTTATTACAATTAGCTCCATTTTTTAGTTAATGGGAAGAATGTACCCTAAAATATAACATGTTGTCATTGGGCATCATTCTGTTTTATGGACTGAAAGACAAAACTAGAAAATCAAAGACAAATAATGGTTTTATATGTGTTTTTATTAAAAAGGAAAAAGATCAAAATGTTGCAGAGAAGACAGAATAAAACTACTGAAGTGCATCTATAATGATTTTTATTCACAAAAACCACAGATACCAACCATAAAGACCCTATTTCCATATGGTGTGAACAAATTTAACCCCTTCCCGACATTTCCAAATTTTTTTCTTTTGCATTTTTGCTTTTTCCTCCCCATCTTCCAAAATATTTTCATTGTGTCACCATTTTCTGAGACCGTAAGGTTTTTTTTTTTTAGGGTGATAGAGCTGGGTGAGGGCTTATTTTTTTCGGGGCGAAACAATGTTTTTATTGGTACCATTTTGAGATAGATACAACATTTTGATCGCTTCTTAGATCATTGAATGTAGTTTTGCGGCAACCAAAAAATGCAATATTGACATTTTTGTATTATTTACTGTTTAGGTTCATTATTTTTAGATTTTTATACATCGGACTTTCATGTACGAGGCGATACCACATGCGTGTATTTTTTTTTATCTATGTTTTTAATGGGGAAAAAGAAGGGTGATTTGAACT
This sequence comes from Dendrobates tinctorius, assembly GCF_039654945.1. NCBI lineage: Eukaryota > Metazoa > Chordata > Amphibia > Anura > Dendrobatidae > Dendrobates > Dendrobates tinctorius. The sequence continues at coordinate 8,855,691 of NW_027361876.1, forward strand.
TTTATTGGGGGGTTTTTAAAACTTTTTTTTGTTACTTTTCACTGTATGTGTTAGTCCCCTTAGGGGACTTTAACCTGTGATCTTCTAATTGCTTGTGATATACAATACTGCTGTATATAGTAAAAATCATGGTCTCCTTTGAAGTCAAGCTACAGGCTGGATTTAAAAGGAGCTATACGGTGACAGGCATGGAGGTCTTCAACAGACCCCCGTTTGTCATATACCAACCCATCAGTACCCCACTATCACGTCATTGGGCATCAATGGGCGCACAGAGTGGTACGTCCCCCATGTCTGTGTGCTATAAAAGCCGTTAACAATCGTGGGCAGAGCTTCCATCCACTCGCCGCTGTTAGAGGCGGAACTTTGATGTGTGCCAAGTATTTACCAGGTATGGGGTGGGATCACAATATTTGTTTATGTATGGCGGATGTTGGTAAGAGGTTAAACAAATGATACCAATAAGAGACCCAAACAGTGCCATTGTCACCCTCACCAAAATTTGAACAATTATATCAAAATCATATAGTACAAAAACAAACAATAAGTGAAACAAAGCAGAGAAAATCTTAATTTTTAAAAGGGGTATCGTAGATCTAGAAAATGATTAAAGGGGAAAAGAAAAAAGCTACTATAATAAAAAGAAAGAAAAAAAAGTTTTACTGATCTGGTAAATTCCCACATTGGCCCAAATTCATCATTGTTGTTTTTTTTTTTTTTAAAGTAATTTGCGCTTTTTTTAGTGTCTTTAGTACATGCATCTTATTTTTTATATATTTTGTGCCATTTTGCAAGTTGTTTTTTTAAGCTATTTTTTTTTTTAAAAAACTTTGCTTATCCAGATGTTTTAGGCAGATTCATCAAATGCCACTTTTCTCAAATGTCACAATTTTTTTTTCTTATTGGCTCATCTCATCCCAGTTCTTGCTGTAGTAAGGTTTCTGGCAAACAATTTAGACAAACGAGTAACTTTTTAAGGGATTTTTTGTGCTAAAAGGTAGCTAACAAATTTAAAGCGAAAAAAAAGTGCCCTGTCTCAGAAGTGACGCCTGCATAAATGGCGCAAGAGTTCAGAAGTGATGCCAGCATAAATGGCGCGAGAGTTCAGAAGTGATGCCTGCATAAATGGCGTGAGAGTTCAGAAGCGAGTGATTGATTGAAGCCGTCACATTAGCTTTCTGGTCAATTCCTTTAAAAAAGTCAATCAAGTATAAAGCAATGTTCAATATTGTCATGGTTAAAATAAAGAAAGGCGCTCAGGTTTTATTAGAATTTTTTTTTTCTGCTATTCCACAGTCGTAGGTTCAGCACTCTCAGCAGGATTATCTAGGAACAGAGAGAAAACAAAGCTATAAGTTTGTATTCAGTGTTGTACTCTAGTCAATAAGATATATTAAAAGTTTCACTTTCTCCTGATCTTGGCAATTTTTGGCTTCTGACCAGTTGAGTTTTGGAGTTTAGCTAAAAAAAAATGGACTTCCAGTAATGCTACAGAGGGAGAAGGCTCCTGCTGCAGCCAGTTGTCTTACAGCCAGACACAGGAAAGAGAATATTTATGTACCGTGTATTATGAGAAGTATTTCTCAGTTTTAACCCCCTACGATATATGATGGCTCCCTGCCTTTAACAGTAGCTCGCATTTAATCAGCCATCATGTGCCTTTAACATCTCCACCTGCAGCTGTTATACTGTTAAATGCTGAGGTCAATCTGCCAGCGGCATTCAACATGCCAGGGATCGCATCATTCCAAGCACCAATCGGTGCACTTATGATGTGATGGGTTGCCATGATAGCTAGGGTCGGCTGAAGACCCCTATGGCTATCATTACAATCCTCCTGTAGCTGGCGATCATAGTTTGTAATTTTTGCTACACATAGCAGGGATGATGAACTGCTATGCATAGCACAAGTAATAAGACGATCTCAGCTTCAAGTCCCCTTAAGGGGACTATTGAACACTGTGAAAAGGAAAAAAAAGTTTTTAAAAACATAAAAAAAATTCAAATCACACCCCTTTTGCCCCATGGAAAGTTGGTATACACATCAAGAATAACTTCTTAAAGGAGAAGGCGCATGTAAAAGGATGAGCAACAATAAGAGGACTGAAAGGCCCAACAATTGTCCCAGTATTTAAGTAGAGGCAATGGTATATGGTTTTAAGCCCTACACACATAGTTGACCTTGCCTGCACATATACAAAGGGAAAAAAAACAAGACATGTAGTCGCGTATACCGTAAGTGTATAAATTATTAGAAATCATGCAGAAGGGTACTAAACACATTACTACATACCATTATCAGTTCCTACGAAAATGTTTCAACATATACAGAGGTGCCGCTTTGAGCGGCACATGAATGTTCAGATACAGATTGAAAGCATGCTCGCAAATGCACAGAAGCTGATCACTCAAGAGCAATAAGATGTCACAAAAAGCGGTTATCAGAAACAGTTTCCTTATAAGAAAAAGTGAAAGAGCTTCACAGACATCTACTATATAAAGCTCATTGTGGGTATGTGGCGCCCCTGAGGCTCAGTTGCCACAGAGGTACTGCACCTCCTCCTGAGGTGTGGTGCCCCACCATCCAGGTAAGTTGGAAACTCCTGACCACGCTCCAACACTCGCACCCCACACAACAGGGTAGTTCAGCAAAGCCACATTGCAGCTCTTGCTTAGAGTGTAGCAGAGCACCTTTGGTGGCTCCCTGCTTGGAACACGAAACGTGCTGGGAGGCGGGTGGAGTTGAGAATATATAAAATAGCAGGTAGGATTAGAATGCAAAATCCCGGTGGTCAGCAGACGTAACTCCACCCACCCAAACAAAACTCCGCCCATTCAGCAATTTATTTGGTCCCTAGAAAGTGGGCGGGGTTTATGCGGTAGGTGGGCGGGGTTTTGGACTCCTGAACCCAGATGCAATAGGGATCATTTAGGATCCAAAAAGAGACGGCACTTTTTGGTGAGCGGAGTCGTGAGAGCCAGATCACCAAAAAGAGCTGGACTGCCTATCTCTAAGACTTTCCCATGATGCTACACAAAGGAGCAGTGTGTTTCAGGGGTGCATTAAAATACATCCACAGGTGTGTCTCTAATTAACTCAGATGTTGCCAAAAAAACTATCAGAAGCTTCCAAACACATGATCTCATCATATGGGTAGTCCAGAATTGCTTAAAGGCATAGTAATCTTAGTGTATGTAAACTTTCGATTTTGCAGTAAGTATAAAAATGCCTTAAACATTCTTTCTCTCTCTCTCTCGCTCATTATTCTGGCAATTGACAAATATTAATAATTATGGTAATCCTAATTGACCTAAAACGGGAAAGGTTTTTTCTGATTTCATGTCAGATATTGAGAAAATATGCATATGTGTCTTTTTATATAGTGTATGTAAACTTCTGGTTTCAACTGTAGATACAGGAGCAGGTTGTGCGTTATGGGAACGCCTAATATTGGTTTACGTGGTTTACATGCCTGATTTGTAGTGATCCACATAATCTGAATTGACTCAGAAGAGGCACAGAGTGGTGCTGGTTCCCAGAGAATGCGGCAGTAGATTAGGTGAATATATTAACACACTTACACTATAGCAAACACATGTATACATGGTTTAGGGAAAAAGGCATTCATGGGAGGGCTTCCTAATTCTCATGCAAAGATAAGTTACCTCTAAAGCAGCCTAAAATCTGCAGTTCTGGATTTGTACAGTAGCACAGAAGCCAATATCATAGCAATACATCTACCTCTAGTAATGGAAACAGTTGAAAAGGTTTCTTAGATTTAGCCCGAGGAGGGACTATTGGGTCCCAAGAAATTGTGTAAGATAGATATACACATTACTGAGATTATAGCTAAAGGTGTAGGTTATGCATTAATGCTCAGTTCTAACACAAGAGGTATACATACAAAGAAAAGTTCTTGTCTAAAAAAAACTATTTAAAAAAGTAGCACATCTGGAACAGGGATGACTGGCCTCAACAACAAGGCTTTGGGGTATCCCAATTGGAAAAAGGTACCATGTTCTGTGTGGTAATGGCAAGTACGAGGGATGAAGTGATGAGACGTGAGACAGATTGAACTTTAGGTATTAACTTTTATAGATAGATGCCCGTGGAGCTATCCTAAGCAACCAAACAAAATAACAAAAATTGTCCTCGCAGGGACCAAATACAAGCAAACACTAATTATGAGAACACGACTACTCTGGCAAAGGCCGGTCACTATAGGGCCGCGGTATGGCTGACTATGGGTCCTTAATTATGATGTGTCACTTATCCGTCCTGACGTCCCTCGGTGTCCTGTACGGTGGTGCTTCGGCGTTGCAGCCGCTGGGCCCAGCCGCTGAGGATCTGGCGTAGTCTTCGGGCATGAGGGAGGGGCACAACAGGCCCTAGAAGAGTTCTTTGGCGGAGTGTCCACCAGCAGTGGCAGCGGGATACCGCCGGGGAGTGGGAGAGTGGAGACCACAGCCCCCAGACAGGGGCGGACAGCGGAGGCACTGAGTGGCGGTTGATAGGCCACCAGCGCAGCCAGCAGCTGCACTAGGGGACCCGCGGTGGACTACGGCCCGGGCCCTGCCGTGGACTGGAGCGGGGCAGTGGTGGCTGCAGGCGGCACTGGACAAGCTGCAGCCATGGTCGGGAGTGGAGTGGCTACAGCCGCGGGTAGCAGCGGGCAGGCCACAGCTGCAAGCTGGTGTGAGGCGGCGACAGCTGCGGGTGGCTGCGGGTAGGCCGCAGATGCGAGCTGGAGTGAGGCGGCGACGGCCACTGGAGGATGTGAGCAGGCCACGGCTGCATGCTGGATCAAGGGCGCAGCAGCTGCGGGTTGGTGTGAAGCGGCGACCTTCTGTTGGTAAGCTCGGCGCCGTCTCCCTGCGGTCCACCGAGGGCCTCCCTCCTGTTTCTGTCCTCCTCTCTGGTTGCTGCTCATCATTCTGGCTCCCTGGAACTCCCACGGTCACCTGCAACTTCTCTCCCGTTCTGCTGACTCACTCTGACTGGCACTCCCTCCCCCTTTTATAGAGGCTCCTCCCCTAACCGTCCTGGAAATCTCAGCGGTCCGTACCTTAACTCTGCTCCCCAGAAACCGACCTTCTAGGAACCTAGATGACTGTCCCCCTGGTTCTGGTCCGGACACTCGGCGGGGGTCCCTCCTCCTACACTCCCCCATCCTGTATGCTCGCCAGTCCTCGGGCAAGGGCTTTGGTAGGCTCGGGTTGGCCTTTTTAGACAATAGTTCTTGTTGCCATACGAACTGGTCCTGTTCGTAACGTTCGGGGGGTTTGCCAGCTATTGACCGCTCGGAGCGTCTCAGTTCGACTGCGGTGGAGCTTTCTGGGGTGGTGGAAGATGGTGGGCTGGTTGATTCTGGCTGGCTAACTGGTCCTACTGGGATGTTATTTTTTGGAGGACCTGCTGGCTCTGCTGGTAAGTTTTCCTCATCATCCAGGTCACAGACTGTTGGTAGTGGTTCGGGGGCCTGAGGAGTAGGCGCAGGTTGCATGGGGTCAATGGAGGTACAAGGCCGCAACATATTACGGTGCACAGTGCGAGTGGGGAGTGTCCCGTCTTTTTCAGATTGTATCTCGTACACAGGCCCATCGGAGCTTATTCGGTGCAATATTCGGTAAGGGCTTTCTTCCAACCGATGTTCTAACATGTTCTGGGGACGCTGGTCTAGTACGAGTACGCGATCCCCAGTCTGGAGGTTAGTGGGCGGAGGTAGAGTCCCCCCTGGGTGTTCCAGGTCCCGGAGTTTTGTATGGACGATTTGATGGAGAGTTTGTAGCCGATGTCGATGGTTTCGGACCCATGATGACACCCCAGCTCAGGGTTGAGGTTCCTCCGGGTTCAGTTCTACCTCCGTGTTCTCTTTGCCTTCTCGCCCAAAGAGCAGTGAGTAGGGGTTATAGCCGGTAACCCGGTGCACCCAGTTGTTATAGACCCATACTAGTTCAAAGACATACTCAGACCAGCGGGTCTTCCGGTCACTCTCCAGGGTACGTAACATTTGAATTAGCGTCCGATTGAATTGTTCACAGGCTCCGTTGCCCTGCGGGTGGTATGGCGTGGTCCGGGATTTACTGATACCATAGAGACGATGCAGTTCCTCCATGACTTTTCCCAGGAAGCACGCCCCCTGGTCTGAATGTATCCATTGAGGGCAGCCGTACACTTGGATAAAGTTTTTACAGATTGCATAGGCCGCCGACTCTGCAGTTTGTTCTCGGGTGGGGGTTACCATGGCAAATTTGGTGAAATGATCCACCATGACGAGACAATGCTCATACCCTTGGGATGTGGGACCAGTGGTCAAATAGTCCACTTTCAAGAGCTCAAGGGGTGCTGACGTCACTATCGTTTGTACCGAGGCCCGTTGTGCGGGTGGTTTAGCTAGCTTGCAGAGGCGGCAGGCCCGACAAGTTTCTGTCCTCCTTTCTGGTTGCTGCTCGTCGTTCTGGCTCACATGTGCATGTGCATGTACTACAATTTTTTATTTTCCTAAGGGTAACAGGAGAAATTGGACCCCAAAAGTTGTTTTGTAATTTGTCCTGAGTAGGCTGATACCCTACATGTGGGGGTAAAACACTGTTTGGGCGCATGGCAGAGCTTGGAAGGGAAGCAGCACCATTTGACTTTTTCAACGCAGAATTGGCTGGAATTGAGATCAGACGCCATGTTGCCTTTTGGAGAGCACCTGATGTGCCCAAACAGTGGAAACCCCCCAATTATAACTCCAACCCTAACCTCAACACACCCCTAACCCTAATCTGAGCCCTAGCCCTAACCCTAACCCTAGCCCTAACCCTAGCCCTAACCCTAACCCTAGCCCTAACCCTAACCCTAGCCCTAACCCTACCCTAACCCTAACCCTAGCGGGAAAATGGAAATAAATACATTTTCTTTTAGTTTTATTATTTTTCCCTAACTAAGGGGGTGATAACGGGGGGTTTGATTTACGATTTATGGCGGTTTTTATGTTTGGTGGCTGTCGCACGCTAAAAGACGCTTTTTATTGTAAAAATAGTTTTTGCATCACCACATATTGAGAGCTATAATTTTTCCGTATTTTGACCCACCGAGTCATGTGAGGTCTTATTTTTTGCGGGACGAGTTGACGTTTTTATTGGTACCATTTTCGGGCACGTGACATTTTTTGATCGCTTTTTATTTCGATTTTTGGGACGCAGAATGAACAAAAACCAGCGTTTCATTAATTTCTTTTGGGGGGGTGCGTTTACACAGTTCCGCGTGTGGTAAAATTGATAAAGCGGTTTTATTCTTCGGGTCAGTACGGTTACAGCGATACCTCATTTAGGTCGTTTTTTTATGTTTTGTCGGTTTTTTGCAATGAAAACAATTTTATATAAAAAATAATTATTTTTGTTTCGCTTTATTCTGCGAGCTATAACTTTTTTATTTTTTTGCAGATGATGCTGTATGGCAGCTCGTTTTTTGCGGGACAAGATGACGTTTTCAGCGGTACCATGGATATTTATATGCGTCTTTTTGATCGCGCGTTATTGCACTTTTTGTTCGGTGGTATGATAATAAATCATTATTTTTTGCTTTGTTTTTTATTTTTATTTTTTAAGGGGTTCGCTAAAGGGGTTAACTAATGGGACAGTTTTATAGGGCAGGTCATTACGGACGCGGCGATACCAAATATGTGTACTTTTATTGTTTTTGTTTTTTTTTATTTTGAAAAAATGGATTTATTGGGGAATATTTTTTTTTTTTTTACTAATTTATTTAGCGATTTTTTTTTAATTATTTTTAACACTTTTTTTTTTTTTTTTTACTTTATTACCTTGTCCCAGGTGGGACATCACTGTCCTGTGACAGATCGCTGATCTGTCACATCACAGGCACTGCTGCAGACTTCCTCATGCCTGCGCTTTGCAGGCACTGAGGAAGCCAGCTTCCTCAAGCCCCCGAAGGCCCCCGTCGCCATCTTGGATTCGGGGGCCTGGAGGAAAGGAGCCCCCCCGCAGCAGTGCTGCACATTGCGCTGCCGTGGGGGGCTCAGGGAAGCACGGAGGGAGCCCCCCTCCCTGCCGATGCTTCCCTTTAACCCCCAGTACACCGCGATCGCGTTTGATCGTGGTGTGCAAGGGGTTAACGTGTCGGGGGCGGTCCGTGACCGCCCCTGACACATTGTGCCGGGTGTCAGCTATGATAATTAGCTGACACTCGGCCGCGATCAGCGGTGCTCACCACTTGGGCGCCGCTGATCGCGATGACGTAATATTCCGTCCATGGTAATTAGGTCCATGGTCACATGGACGGAATATTACGTCAATTGTAGGTAAGGGGTTAAGCGTGTCTGAGCACTTTGATTGACAGCTCATTCTGCACTGATGCGCCGCAGAGACAGCTGTCAATCAAAGTGCTACAGCATGCATACAGTATAGTTAGCGCTGACTGTAGCCACTTTGTACACACTTATGCAACTGAAAGACTGTGGCTCCTGGGAGGTAATACGTTTATTTTCTCCCAGTATTCACACTTTCAATAAGCTGGCAGCATTGTAACGCTACTTACATGCATATGAACCATTTACTGTATTTGACAGTTAAATAGCATTTTTCCTTTAAAAAGATGGATCACCATAGGGTTAGGCTTAGGGCTAGGTTAACCCTAACCTATTAGATACATTATTGTCAGCGGGGTCCATCAGCCACCATTTGAGTTCATCGTGGGATGAATTTTTTTCCTTATTTCTTTCTATTTTTCTGTTCCTTTAACAGAATGGGTCTTCAACTATTTAGAGAGATTACATCATTATAACAATCTGATGTAACACAGTTTATTTATTAACTTTGTTAACCCTAGTTTAATGTCCCCCCAGTACACTGGAATTTTCTTTTATACTTAATCTGGACTAAATAAAAAAAAAAAGTTCCCAAAGCTTCATTTTCTAAGGAAAATAAAAGGTTAATTGAAATTGAATATTGAATATTGAACTGTGGAGACACGGGGATCAGTGGTTGCTCTCATCCGTTGGCCTGGCTTTCTTTAGAAGGACCGCATGGACCAGGGCTCATTCCACTGAACGCTCGTTCCCCTTTACTGTGGGGAGAACACTACTCAGACAACACAGGGTGAGGGTAAAACAGTGTGGCAATACTTTATTGAAGCCTTGGGGTTCGTAATGGAGAGGCGTCTATCAGACACCCCCATTACTAACCCAGTAATCAAATCTAAAAGCAGACACACATAAAAATAGTTTACATGAAAAACATTCCCCGACACGTTCCCTGTTTCACTAAGGCTACTTTCACACTTCAGGTTTTCGGCGTCAGGCGCGATCCGGCGTTGTGCCGGAACGCCGGATCCGGCAAATGTTTAGTAAAACCGGATGTGACGGATCCGGTTTTCTGCCGGATCCGTCTTTTTCTTGACAGACAAAACCGGATCCGTCTCATCCGGTTCATCCGTTTTTCTATCCGTTTTTCGACGGATTACGCCGGATCCGGTTTTTAAAATTGACCCTTGTGGCCTTCCGAACGGGATTGGCTACTGGAAAACTATATATAGCATGTTCCTACAGCCCTTCTTTGACAGGTTGTAGAGGAGAAAGTGCAGGTTGGAGAGAAGAGCAAGTTACTGGCGAAGATGGATGTTGTCATTGGAAATATTTTGAAGAATTTGGCGGATTTTATAGCGGAGGCGAATCGTTTGAGGGTGATTGTTCTGGAGAAGGAGAGAGCGAGACAGCAGCGCATCAGGCATCGTAGACGACGTTTGTGGATCCACCCCATCACAGCCAAGAGAATGACGCGTGGGGTCTATTCTACACTCTGCATGGACCTTCGACGAAACCCGGATAAATTTTTTGGATATGTTAGGATGAAAATGGAGAATTTTGATTACTTGGTGGAGCGCATTGCACACCTCATAAGAAAAGCGGACACCTATTGCCGCTTCTCTGTTTCACCCACAGAGCATCTGATGGTGACTTTAAGGTAAGCCACATTTATTGGATGTGATCGCATCAGAGCACACTTTCACTGCAATCTTGTTGGTGGTAGTTTGTATCTCCAAGTGTTATAGCTCAGTTTTGGTATGTAATGCTGTGATTTAAAACTAATTTATTGTTTTTTAATTCCCCACAGATTTCTTGCAACTGGAGAATCCCTTTCGTCACTGCATTTCCAGTACAGACTCGGGATTTCCACCATATCTGGAATAGTGAAGTACACATGCCGTGCACTGTGGGACTCCTTAGCTGAAGAGTTTTTACCAGAGCCCACAACAGAGAGGTGGATTGAAATTGCTGACAAGTTTCAACAGATATGTCAGTTTCCCAACTGCTTGGGCGCTGTGGACGGGAAACATATCCGCATTGTAAAGCCAGCTGGATCGGGATCGGAATATTTCAATTACAAGAAATATTTTTCAATTGTCCTCATGGCCATCGCTGACGCGGAATACAAATTTATTGCGGTTGATATTGGGGCCTATGGCCGCTCCAATGACTCTCAAGTTTTCAAACTGTCTGCCATGGGGCGTAAACTGTATGGAAACACCTTCCAGTTCCCACCACCTAGACCGCTGCCGCAAACATCTGGTCCACCTATGCCATTTGTCTGTGTAGGGGATGAAGCCTTCCAGCTGTCAGAACACCTTTTGAAACCGTACTCTAGCAGAGGATTGACAAGACCAAAACGCATTTTTAATTACCGCCTCACAAGAGCAAGAAGAATGGTTGAATGTACCTTTGGTATTCTGACAGCCAAATGGCGGGTCCTATTGACTGCGATCAACCTCAAGACAGAAACTGTGGACGAGGTGATCAAAGCGTGCGTGGTACTCCACAATTTTGTTATCTGCAAGGAACCCATTTCCATTGAGGACACCTCTGAAGAAACCACCTTGCAAGATTACCATGACATTACCACTAGAAGTTCTGTGACGGTTTCAGTAATGAGGGACAATTTTGCACTATACTTTATGTCACCTCAAGGCAGAGTACACTGGCAGGATGACAGAGTGTGAAAGATTTGTGCCCAACCAAACTTGTGTACCTTCTGTACCAACAGTATATACCTTTGCCAACCAAAGTTGGCTATCTTGTCATGGTCTCTATTTTTAGCTTTAGGCCACAGGTGTGTACCTGGTTGTGTTTTATGCAAAGTATTTCACCTTTTAACAAAAGTTGTGTACATTGTTATGAAATCACCAACAATAAACACAACTTTTTAGGTGAAATACTTTGCTTCAAACACAACCAGGAACACAACTGTGGCAAAAAGCTAAAATTTACCCACAGTTATATACCTAGTTTTGAATACCATTTCACCTTTTAAATACCCTGTATTTAACCTTTTTCGCCGCAGAAAGAAATGACAGACAACCAGTGTAAAATAATTTAACTTTTATTGAAAAATGTTTTTTTAGTAAACTTTTTTAAAATTTTAATAAACTTGTTTAATAAAGCTTTGAAACCATAAAACTGGTCATTTTTATTTAAATACACACATTATAAATCTGTGTAGTGTGTGGTGGAAATACTGCTGTAGGGGCTGCGGGACACTTCGACACTGGGAGTGTGGAGAGAGGACTGGGATCATGGTGGGGAAGGAACAGTTAGAGGTGAAGGTGTGGAAAAAACTACAGAATGGGTGGACATGTGGGAAGCAGAAGAGGTGGTGGAGTGGAGGGTTGGGCAGGGACTGTAGGAGCAGATGATGTTGATGGCAAGTTGTATGGGGAAGGAGTTTGGTACGGGGCAGGTTGCTGGAAGTGGGGAGATGTCTGGTACGGGGCAGGTTGCTGGAAGTGGGGAGATGTCTGGTACGGGGCAGGTTGCTGGAAGTGGGGAGATGTCTGGTACGGGGCAGGTTGCTGGAAGTGGGGAGATGTCTGGTACTGGGGAGGTTGCTGGTACTGGGGAGTTTGCAGGTACTGGGGAGGTTGCTGGTACTGGGGAGGTTGCTGGTACTGGGGAGGTTGCTGGTACTGGGGAGGTTGCTGGTGCTGGGGAGGTTGCTGGTGCTGGGGCGGTGGATGGTGCTGGGGAGGTGGATGGTGCTGGGGAGGTGGATGGTATGTAATAGGAGGGGGAGGATGGAAAGTGGCTGGAGGGGGTGTAGATGTAATAGGAGGGGAGGATTGAAAGTGGCTGGAGGGGGTGTAGATGTAATAGGAGGGGGAGGATGGAAAGTGGCTGGAGGGGGTGCAGGTGGAGGAACTACTGTGGTGGGAGGAGGAGGTTGGGAGGTAACTTGCTGGAGAGCAGCGTGGCATGAATGCATTACATGCATCTGCTGGGCAGGAGAGAGCGTTTCCATGCGCTCCACAACAGACCTGAAAAAGGTGTGGTTTGGCGAAGATCTTGCTTCTGAATGCATGGTTTGCAGAAGTGTCTTCACCTCCAGAATGCTGGAGTTGATCTGCTGATAGCCTGCGGAGATTTGCTCTGACAAGACTTTTAGACAGTTCTGGAAAGATGCATTCAGATGCAAGAACTCTGGCGCCTAAGTCTTTTCCTGACCCCTCTGCCGCTGCCGCCCAGTACCCGCAGGAGTACTAGAGGTGGCAGGGGCAGAAGGGTGGGGTAAAGGGAAAGCGATCTCCTCACCAGCAGCTTCATGTAATGTAGGCGGCCACGATGCTCCTGTGCTGGTGGATGGGACAGATGGGTCGAATGTGTGGGAAGGCTGGGAAGGTGCAGATGTACCGGGGCGGTCGAAGTGTCCCTCGGTGCCGGTCTCCTCAGGGATCGCCTCAGAAGGGTCCAATCGTGCAGGCTCCCGAGTGCTGCTCACCGTGCTGTGGAATAAAGAGAAAAAAAAACAATTAAAATAGTGACATGGTATGGCCCTGGCTGAAAAAAAAAAGTTACATCTAAACATTTTTTTGTCACATGTGGTGTGTAATATTTACCTTCTGGTGAGCATTGTCTCCCGGAGGAACGACAGGGCTCGTGCGTACTTGTACTTGCTCCTGCGTCCTCCAGATCCACTCGGGGCCCGCATCTCTTTATTGAACTCCTTCTTGAAACGATCCCTCACAGACCGCCACCGCTTCACAATTCTCTCCCCTGAAACGAGAAAGGACAAAGTGGTTAGTATACAACATCAGTGTTTCCCAAACTCCAGTCCTCATGGTCCCCAGGGGTCATGTTTTCAGGATTTCCAAAGTAAATAGAAATCCTGAACACATGATCCGTGGGGACCACGAGGACTGGAGTTCGGGAAACACTGGTTTAAATCAAGCAACCGGTACTGTATATACTTACGCTCTTTAATCTGGGCCCGAGCTTCGAGGTCCTCCCAGCGGTCCACAAGGAGCGAACAGATTTCCTCCCAGAGTCGTCGGGTAACGATCAGGTCAGCGTGGCGTCGGTCAGCCATATTCCAGAGCGGCTCCCTTTCTCTGACGAGATCGATGAGGCGGTCCACATCAATCCCTCCATCCTCACCGTCAGAGTCGGGAGCACGCTGTGAAGGCTGTTAAAGAAAAAGACAAAAATAACATAATTAGCCTCCACAAAAGAAATGAAATAAAAAGTGCAAAAAAAACAAAGCAAAAATATTTATACTTACACGCTGGTGACCGCCGCGTTGCTGTCGCCGACGACCCTGGGAGGCACTGCGAGGACCTCTTGGCCGAGCACCAGATTGGGAAGACTAGAGAAGAAAACAAAAAATGTTATGTCTTTGGATGTAGGCATTTGTTTCCTGTGTGTGGTCTGCAGAACATTGTTTTCTATGTGTTGTGTGTAGTGTGATGTTGTGTTTCTGCGTTTGATGCAAAAAACTTACCAATTGTGAGCCCACTCCAAGTGTCTGTCCACCCCTTCCTTCTTCTTCTGGGAGCTCCTCTTCATCTTGTGATTCCTGTTTTGAAATAAAAGGCAATGAATACACATATATTACAGAGATGATGGATTTTGGAAATAAAAACTTACCGTCAAACGCTGACGATGCGAGGGAGGGCTCCCAGAAGATGTGCTGTCTTCCTCATGGCCAGACTCCATGGCTGTGGGTGGTGTTTCTGCTGCTGCTGCTGCTGCATCTATGGGCGGCTGTTGAATAAAGAGAAACAAAGGGCCAATGAATATCTTGATATTCCATAGCCCTAGTTTGGAGGAATGGGGGATTTGATAATTACCGTCTCTCATCTGCTGCTGGACTCCCCTCCCGTTGTTCAGCATGCTGCTCCATTTGGGGTGGTGCTGATGGTGCTGCTGCTGCAGATGTCTGCTGCCTTCTCCTGCTCCTGGTTCTTGGCTTGGGTGGCATGTTGGGTGTGGCTGAGGGTCCCATTGTCTTGCTTTTATATATGTCCTGTGGGCAGAGCTACTGAGCATGCTCAGACCAAAGAAACCGGATCCGGATCCGGCGCATTGCGGCGCTCATAGGCTTTCATTGTATGAAAAAGCCGGACACGCCGGATCCGGCGTGTTCGGCTTTTTCGACGGATACAAAAAACGTTACAGTCACCGTTTTTTCCAGACGCCGGATCGCGTCACATTGCCGGATTCGGCGAAAATCGGATGAAACGCATGGCCATCCGGCTCGATCCGGCTCTAATGCAAGTCAATGGGGGGGAAACCGGATCCGGCATTGCATTTCGACGGATCCGGTTTTAGTCAAAAGCACCGGATCGCGCCTGAAGCAGAAAACCTGATGTGTGAAAGAGGCCTAATTTATAAAAAAAAGCCATGCAGGTCCACCGTAGTCCACCAAATCTGAAGTAGTCCACAAATAGATACCTGAAAAACATAACAAGACAATATCCCTCGTTCACCAATTTATTCCAAAACAATGTCTCAACGCAGGTCCGACATAGGCCAGAATTCCTCAAATCCGACCCCGGTGTTTACAATGTTTGTCAATAGTCTGCACATAGAAATCACTGCCCCTTTCATCTCGGGAGTTAATATTAAATAGCTTACCTTTGGTTAAGGGCTCGCTCACACTTGGGTATAAAAAATCAGTCCCAGCCTCAACCCGAAAAGTAGAACGAGTGAAATCCGTATGGTATTCAGGCAGTGCAATGCGAGTGTGCAATTTTTCTTTTCTCGCATTGCATCCGTACCCTATCTATATGCGATGTAATATTAAACCTGCATCTGTGGCGTCTCTGAGGCTCAGTCGCCACAGAGGTACTGCACCTCTTCCTGAGGTATGGTACCCCAACATCCAGGTAAGGTGTAAACTCCTGACCACGCTCCAACACCTGCACCCCACAAAGTAGTGTAGCAAAGCACCTTCGGCGGCTCCCTGCTTGAAGTATAGCAAAGCACCCATTGGTGGCTGCCTGCTTGTAAGGCCTCTTTCACACTTCAGTTTTTTGCCATCAGTCAAAATCTGCCAAAATTTGAAAATGGCGGATCCGCTTTTCTTGTTGCGGATCCGCCATTTTTCCCCATTGGGATACATTAGTGGCGGATTTTGACGGATGGTCGTCCGTTGCGTTCGGTATTCGGCGGATCCGCAAAATTCCTTGCGGATTCTGTCTGAGGGGGACGGACCTTGCAACGTTTTTTTTCGCCGTTAAAATGGCGGGTTACGGCGGATCCGCTGTCATCCGCCATGCGGTAGAATGGCCACCTATGGGCGGCAGATCCGCCAGGACCCGCGATTTTGCGAAATCCGCCGGCTGGATCCGCAAAATCGCACTGCGCATGCCCAGATTAAAAGATACTTTTCCAGACAGTCCCAAAACTATATAAGGTGGGCTAATTGGGCCCAGACATGCAGTAGCATCCAGCAAGCAAGCCAGCCAGCCACCAAGCCTCCCAGACAGGAACCAAGCCTCCCAGCAAGCCTGCCAGACACCCACCAAGCCTACCAGACACCCACCAAGCCTGCCAGACACCCACCAAGCCTGCCAGACAGCCACCAAGCTGCCACACAGCTATCAAGCCTGCCAGACACCCACCAAGCCTGCCAGACAGCCACCAAGCTGCCACACAGCTATCAAGAGGCCTGCCAGTACCAGCACGCCTGAAAGTGTGAGTATACCTATTTGTTTATGACATTTCTGTGTGTGTGTGTGTGTGTATGGCCTGCTAGTGTGTAGCCTGCCTGTGTGTGTGTGTGTGTGTGTGTGTGGTCTGCGAGTGTTGCATGTCTGTGTGTATATTTTTTTTTTTTCATACTTTTTTTTCTGTTGCATGTGTACTGCATTTTATTTTCATACAACTGTAATATTGTATTTTTATGCTGTGATTGTGTGGTGTATGGTATGTGGTGTAATTGGGCCCAGACAATCCGGCACCAGCCACACTGAAGACACCAAGCTAGACATCCGACTGCAGCCTGACTGATAGAAGATTGAACTAGAGCTATAAAACCTGCCTGCCCAGCTGCAAGTCTACCACCTGCAAGACCCCTGGAGCGTGTGTGTGTGTGTGTGTGTGTGTGTGTGTGTGGCCTGTGTGTGTGTAATGCATATTTTTTTTTTCCATCCTTTTTTTCTGTTGCATGTGTACTGCATTTTTTCTTCAGACTTCTGTAATTTTAATGTATTATTTATGCTGTGATTGTGTGGTGTAAGGCCGGTTTCACATTTGCACTTTATAGCACAGTGATGACCTGCACACGGCCGCTGCTAATCCCCGCCCCATCCGGTCATCGCCGCCTACTAGCGCACATGGACGCTTGCGATCTGTGCACCCTATCTTTAGCATAGGGTGCGCAGATCGTGCGCTGGCAGGATTTTACCGTGTGCTGTGCACTTTTCAAGGTGTGCCGTGCGCGCCAAAATGCAACATGCTGCGTTTGGCGCACAAGGGCACACCTTCAAAAGTGCGCAGCACACGGTAAAATCCTGCCAGCGCACGATCTGCACACCCTATGCTAAATATAGGGTGCGCAGATCGCAAGCGTCCATGTGCGCTAGTAGGAGGCGATGACTGGATGGGGCGGAGATTAGTGGTGGCCGTGTGCAAGCCATCGCTGCGCTATAAAGTGCAAATGTGAAACCGGCCTAACTGGTATTGTATGTGGTGTAATTGGGCCCAGACATCTGGCACCAGCCACACTGAAGACACCGAGCCAGACATCCAACACCAGCCCGACTGATAGAAGACCAAACTAGAGCTATAAAACCTGTCTGCTCAGCTGCAAATCTTCCACCTGCAAGACCCCTGGAGTGTGTGTGTGTGTGTGGCCTGCCTGTGTGTTATGCGTGTTTGTGTGCGTTTTTTAAAAAAATATTTTAATTGTTTTTCTTTTGCATGTTTATTGTATTTTATTTTCATATTTGCAATTGTGGTGTGATTAATGTATCTGTTGTAAATCGGTGTTTTTTTATTTTTCATTTATTGTGGTATTTAAAATAAAGAGCAGAGTAGCTCCTATTTGTTGGAAAAAAAAATAATAAAAAAAAAATAAACTGTTTTGAAAAAATCTCCGTAGTATCATTTTAAAACAAGGTAAAATTAAGTTACCATAAAGGTACATTAAATTTTTTGGTATACAAGTGGTTAAAAGTGAGAGATTGCAACATGCCATGAAAAAAATCTGGGTATACACAGCAATTACACACCTTAAAATCACAGGTTAAACTCTCGGTGAGAGTTTTTCAGGGAATTCAAAAACATGTAAACACAGTGTGGGTATACACAGAAATTAAACACCTTCAATCATTGGTTACACTCTCGGTGAGACCTTCAATCACTGGTTACACTCTCGGTGAGAGTTTTTGAGAGAACGCAAACACTGGTATACACAGCAATTACACACCTTCAATCACTGGTTACACTCTCGGTGAGACCTTCAATCACTGTGGTTACACTCGGTGAGAGTTTTTGAGGGAATGCAAACACTGGTATACACAGCAATTACACACCTTCAATCACTGGTTACACTCTCGGTGAGACCTTCAATCACTGTGGTTACACTCTCGGTGAGAGTTTTTGAGGTAATGCAAACACTGGTATACACAGCAATTACACACCTTCAATCACTGATTACACTCAGTTACACTTTTTCAGGGAATTCAAACACATGCAAAGATAAAGTGTGGGTTTACACAAAATATTACACACCTTCAATCACTGTGGTTACACTCAGTGAGAGATAAGGGAATTTACACATGCAAACACTTAAAACTGCGTATACTTAGTTTCAGAGAATTACACAAATTATATACAAATGAAGATTTTTTTTTTTTTTTTTTTAACTTTCATATCATTTTCTTTATACTTGCAGATCACTTCATGAAGCACGACCAGCAAGGCAGCAGCAGAGACGGCCAGCCAGGCCGCAGCAGGGATGGTCAACGAGGCCGCAGCAGAGATGACCGGCGAGGCCGCAGCAGAAATGACCGGCGAGGCCGCAGCAGAGAAGAGCAGCGAGACCGCAGCAGAGATGACCGGCCAGGCAGCAGCAGAGATGGCCAGCGACACCGCAGCAGAGATGGTCAGCCAGGCCGCAGCAGAGACGGCCAGCCAGGCAGCAGAGTCCAGGCAACCATTAGTTTCCCTGTAAGTATAAAGGTCTGAAAGCTTATTATGATCCTTTGTATAGTAGCTTAACAAGTGTCTGTATACTTGCAGATAACTTCAGCAAGCACCACCATCCAGACCGCAGCAGAGACGGCCAGCCAGGCCGCAGCAGAGACGGCCAGCCGGGCCGCAGCAGAGACGGCCAGCCGGGCCTCAGCAGAGACGGTCAGCCGGGCCTCAGCAGAGACGGTCAGCCGGGCCTCAGCAGAGACGGTCAGCCGGGCCTCAGCAGAGACGGTCAGCCAGGCCGCAGCAGAGACGGTCAGCCAGGCCGCAGCAGAGACGGCCAGCCTACCATTAGTTTCCCTGTAAGTATAAAGGCCTGAAAGCTTATTATGATCCTTTGTATAGTAGCTTAACAAGTGTCTTTATACTTGCAGATCACTTCAGGAAGCACCGCAGCTGCCAACGCAGCTGACCCAGACCGTAATGTCTTCTCCTGAAAGCTCTCCCTCACATCATCAGCGAGCTGAGGTAAAAATTATTATTTTTTTTTTAAACTCTTATTTATTTTTTTTGTTTAAAAACACTATCCATGTATTATGTTTTGACAGGAAGCTGATTCAGAGGAGCTTCCAGGAGGAGACGTGCAGGGTGGAGAGACACAAGGAGGGGGTGCGCAGAGTGCAAGTTTAGCACATACACACATACATAATGCTACACCCAACACAAACATTCATCACAGTGCACACACAATAACTACGCATCCATCCAAACAAAAAAAATTTTTTTCTCCACAGTCTTCAGAATCCGGTGCCCTCACTAGAGTGACTTCCAGGACATCCCAGGGTCGTCAAGGTGATGCCTCTGGTGGTCGGCAAACGGTAAGTAACCCTATTTGGATAATTGTTTAAATGAACATCATGTGTTTGAATAGAATGTAATTTTTTTTTTTTGTTTTGTTTTTTATCTTCACAGGTTTCACAACGTGCTCCCCGGAGACATCTGGAGGAGGGTGTCATTATTGATACAGATGAACTCATCTGTGAGGTGGAAAACCGGGAGCCGCTGTGGAACATGGCAAACCGTTTACACGCCGACCAACCAACCACCCGACGGCTCTGGGGTGAGGTCTGTTCTTCAGTTATAGAGAACTGGGAGGAACTCAATGCGAGGGCCAGGGATTTTGTGCGTAAATATTACAACTTCAATCACTTATATTCCAGCATGTGAAGTGTTGAATACTAAACCCCTTTTTTTTTTGCTTCACAGGTGACAGGGTTATCACACAGTGGCGGTCGCTCCGGGATCGCTTCAAGAGGGACTACAACAAGGAGATGCAGACCCCGAGTGGATCGGGAGGACGCCGGGGACCCCAGTACAAGAACTACAGAGCCCTGGCGTTCCTTCGATCAACAATGGTGAGCAGAAGGTAAATATTCCCCAAACCATTTCTGTAGTAGAAATGTTTAACCAAATTTTTTTTCAGCAGACTTAAATTAAATATCAATATTTTTAATATACATTTTTTCTCCTTTTTTTTAGCACCATCTGCAGCACTCGGGAGTCTGCATCAGAGTTGCGTCCCTCTGGAGTGATCCCTAGTGAGACCGCCCCCGGTGACCACATCGAGGTATCCGACCCCTCTGTACCTACCCTCTTGTCTCATCCCTCTATCCCCTCCACCAGCACTGGAGCAGCAGGGCAGACTTCATCACATGAAGCTGCTGGTGACGACTTGTTCCCTGTTCCCCACCCCTCAGACACTGCGGCAACATCTCGACCAACTTTTGGTTCTGGCCGGCAGCGTCTGAGGAGTCAGGAAAGGATGACCTTGTCTGACTGTTTGAGTCTAAGCTCATCTATCCAGCATGGTTTCCACACTTATGGACAACAGTTATCTTCTGGGTTGACCATGATCAATCAAAGTATCATGGAACTCAGAAGATACATGGAACAGATGAATTTAGAATCAAACCAGACACCGAGACATACCTTTTTTCAATCTGTTGTCCGGCAAATGGAAGATTTAAGTACTCACCAGCAGATGCGTGTGATGCAAGCCTGTCAAAATGCTCTAGTGGAAGTACTTGCTGAAGCATCCCATCCTCCCCCTGTCCATCCTCCCCCTGTCCATCCTCCCTCTGTCCATCCTTCCCCTGTCTATCCTTCCACAGTCCATCCTTCCCCCGTCCATCCTTCCACCACCATCTATCATACAACCGTCCCTCCTCCTACCACTCCCTCTCCTTTCTCTAGTTCCCCATTCCATTCTTCCCAGTACCTTCCTTCCCCATTGCATTATACCCCAATGCCCTCACCATACCCACCCCCACATACACCTTCAATGTACCCACAAACCTCGTCTGTCCATCCACTCCCGTCCCAACCACATGTGTTAAACCCCCCTTCCACTTCTGGTCCTCACCAACTCCCTCCCCAGTCCTCTCCCCCCCTTGATGTGGTCAACCCTGTTAACCCCTCCAATACTATCTCCACCCAACATTATCACAATTAAACTGTTTTGTTTCTTCCAAAAAAAGGTAATATATACCAAAAAAAAAACATTTTACAAAAAAGGTTTAAGATACCAAAAAAACTTAAAAAAAAAAAATTTCACAAAAAAAGAGTTATTACAAATTCACAAATAAACAATGTTTTTTTTTCAAAAAGAACTTTATTGTGTTGTTTCTTTTTTGTTCTTTCTTTCTTGGGAAATATTCAAAGTACACCAGTGGTGTAAAAGGTAAACACAACACTTGGTAACACAACACTGTGTAATATTTCACAGTACACCGGTGGTGTACAAGGTAAAAAAAACCAACACTTGGTAGCAGAACATGGTGGTGTACAAGGTACAAAAAACCAACACTTGGTAGCACAACATTTGGTACCCAACACTTGGTAACATTTCAAAGTGTAAAACAACGCTTGGTACACAACACGGTAAAATTTCAAAGTGTAAAATTTTACGCTTGGTACACAACACTTGGTAACATTTGGTGTAAAACAATGCTTGGTACACAACACTTGGTAAAATTTCAAAGTGTAAAACTTTACGCTTGGTACACAACACTTGGTAACATTTGGTGTAAAACAATGCTTGGTACCCAACAATTGGCAACAATGCAAAGTGTAAAACTAAAAAAAAACAAAACACTTGGTTAGCCAAATCACATGGTAACACAATGCTTGGGAAAACCAAACAATGGTACTCACAATTGGTATATTAAGAAGAAAATTATATCATGTCATATTGCCAGTCCACTTGTCCCTCTGGTGTCAGAAAATAGTCTGCAAAGGTGTCCCTCATTCTTGACACTGAGCCAGTACTGCGAAAAGTTTGCTGCTCATAATCCCACAAGGTGGTTTCAGACAGATTTTCATCGATGGAAACGGGTTCCTTTGAAAGTACAAAATTGTGCAGGATTACACAGGCCTTCACCACCTCATCCACAGTCTCTGTTTTCATTTTAATGGCCATTAACAGGACTCTCCATTTGGCAGTTAAAATTCCAAACGCGCACTCTACCACTCTGCGCGCTCTGGTTAACCGATAGTTATAGATTCTTTTCCGGTGTGTTAATCCACAACTACCATATGGTTTGAGTAGGTGTTTAGAAAGCTGAAAAGCATCGTCGCCAACACACACAAAAGGCATTGGTGGGCCTTTTGTTCCAGGGAGTGGTCTTGGAGGTGGGAAGTCAAAATTGTCTCCATACAAACGACGGCCCATGGTGGATATCTTGAATACCTGAGAGTCATTAGAACGACCGTATGCACCAATGTCCACGGCAATGAATTTGCAGTTTGCATCCGAAATGGCCATAAGCACAATAGAAAAGTATTTCTTATAGTTGTAAAACTGTGAACCAGATCCCATGGGTTTCACAATCCTGATATGCTTGCCATCCACGGCACCGATGCAGTTTGGAAACTGGCAGATTTCTTGAAACTTGTCGGCAATCTCCAGCCACCTCTCCTGTGTTGGCTCTGGGATGTATTCCTCCTGTAGAGAATCCCACAATACCCGGCAGGTCTGTTGTACAGTTCCAGCAATAGTTGAAATCCCAATCTGGAACTGGAAATGGAGGGAGGTGAATGATTCTCCAGTTGCCAGGAATCTGTTAAAAAAAGGGAAAAAAAGTAAAATTAATACAAACTACAAGCCATAACATAACAATAAAAGCCTGCAGAATCTGAAACATTTTAAAAAGTAGATAACTTACTGAAGGGTCACCATCAAACACTCCGCCGGTGATATAGAAAACCGCATTTGTGTGTCCCTTCGGATTTGTTCTCCAACACGATCCACCAATATCTCGAAGAATTCCAGCCTCATGCACACGTAGTTGAAGAACTTGTCCGGATTATCCCTCAATTCCAGGTACAGTGTGGAAAAAACGCCACGGGTGAACCTATGCGCATTAATAGGATGAATCCACTGGCGCCGTCTCCTCATACGCAGGATTCGCAATCTTCTTTTCTCCCTCTGGAGAGCAATAATTGCCAACCGATTCAAGTGAAGATCAAATTCCACACAGAAGCTGTCAATACTCGCAATAACTCCTTCCAGACTCGCACTAACTCCTTCCATCGCTGCCACTAGCTCTAAAACCTTTCAAAGAAATTGTATCACAACACCCTAGATATATTTCTCCCTAGTTTCCAGTATCCAGTCACATTTGGGAGAATTCTCCAAGAGCTAATCATATTTGGGAGCATCCCATTTTGGAGGTGTGGAAAAACGGATCCTCAAGAAAACGGATCCAACGGATGCGGAAAACGGATGCCAGCTGATGGAACGGATCCGTTTTGTTGAGGATCCGCACTAAAATCGGTATAGCGGATCCTTTAAAAAACGGATCCGTTCCATCAGCTGGCATCCGTTTTTATACATTTTTAGCGGATCCGCCATTTTCAAATTTTGGCGGATTTTGACTGATGGCAAAAAACTGAAGTGTGAAAGAGGCCTAACACGAAACGTCCTGGGAGGTGGGTGGAGTTAGTTTACATTACAAGGAGAGGGAAGAGTTTAGGAGTCAGTAGTCAGTTGGTTAGAGAGTTGGAGTGAAGAAGATCCCCGGAGAGGGGGATAGATGGATGGAAGTGCTGCAGCAGACCCCAGTGACCTGGGTCTGCTGGCACGGGAAAGGAAGAGAGAGAGCAACATAGACTGAAAGCCTGATTCTCCATAGAAGGAAAGATTAGTACGGAACATGAGGAGTAAAAGAGAACAGAGGACGTTAGAAGAGAACCCTTCCTAGAAGTTCTAAGCGCAAGGCCGGGGCCCGGTCCCCGAGGTTGTACGGATACTAATGGTGCAGCAGACACCGGAGGAATAGAAGTAGTGACCACTATATTCCCACACAAGACTTGGGGGGCACAACAGCAACTGGATAGTGAGCCGGGACTTAGTAGCAAGGAGTCCCCGAAGCTGGCTACAGCTGTCTGCCGTACAAGTAGAGTTCATAGGAACATTGGACAGGAGGAACTCCAGTGTAACTCAGTACTAGGAGTACTTCACTCAAAGCTGCTATAAGGAGACGTTCAGAAAGACACATGTTGGCGGAGTGTTGGAAAGGAGTATTCCATCTGGCCTGGAGGTTGACTGAGTCCCAGACCCGGAGGACACGGTACGGAGGCAGGCACCTGTTTGTACACAGACTGTGAGTAAAGCTTTGAAACTACATGCCCTGGTGTCCTCCACTTATTCCTGCACCAACCTGCCCAGCACTGCTGCATCCCTTGCGCCAGACACTACACCATATACGTGTCACTTCACATACTCTGCCCTGGGACTACAGCCCTGCCTGTGGAGGGCTATAACATCACTGCTGCACCACACCATCTGTCCCAGAGGATCTGTCTGCAGTGTTGGCTTACATCTCCATTGCCGAACACCACAGGTGGCGTCACGAATCACTTATGAACTTTCACCACCACAAGCACACTGAAACAACCCCCTTTTATAATGGGCACCCAGGGCCACGGGCCGGGTCACAGCTGCCGTGATATCTCATCATAAACATTTATCCCCTAAAATGATGCTTTATTTAGTTAAAAAGACCAACCAATTGGTCATGCACCAAAAAATGCCGAGGTGACAAAAGAAATCAAAAAGCAAAATTTAACCAACACAGTGTCCAAGCTAAAAAACCCCCTTGAGGGAACAACTAGGAATCCCTACTTGATATCCTGAGCTTTCACCTGCCTGGCCGCGGAGGTTGGCACCCTAGGGGGGACATTGTGGCGCCCCCGCTCAATGGTGGCTATCCCTAGGGGCCCTGATGTACCCTGCAGCCACTAAGGATACCCTCTACCCGATATTAAAGGGACCCCTAGTCCTAGACAGATGTGATACTGCTCTAAAGAGGACCCTAGATCCCTTATAAAGTTAAAATCAAAAAAACACATATAATGTACGTATAGTATCAGATGGCATCATGGGTATACTAAGTCCCCTCAAAGAATATCAATATATAATATTTACATTAGATGTCTTGGGGGATTCATAGATTATAAAGTGACAATAAGCTGGCAGTGCTCTGACCTTATAGTCATCAGTAGTGTTGAGCATTCCGATACCGCAAGTATCGGGTATCGGCCGATACTTGCTGTATCGGAATTCCGATACAGACTTCCGATATTTTTTCAATATCGGAAGTCGGCATCGGAATCGGAAGTTCAAAGTTGATTGACAGCCTGACGTCATCATGATGCGCGGTGTGTGCGCATCATGATGCGCCGTCATTTCGGGCCTTCCGGGGGTCTCTGCCGGCCTGCCGGGGGGCTGTGTGGACTGCCCGGGGTCTGTACCGGCCTGCCGGGGGGCTGTGCCGGCCTGCCGGTGGTCTGTGCACCCTGTGGGGGTCTGTACCGGCCTGCCGGGGGGCTGTGCCGGCCTGCCGGTGGTCTGTGCACCCTGTGGGGGTCTGTACCGGCCTGCCGGGGGGCTGTGCCGGCCTGCCGGGGGGCTGTGCTGATGTCCGGGGGTCTGTGCAAGCATCGTCCGATGGGACTATAAGTCCCATCTGGCGATGCCTGCTACCATGACAGTGATTGACACATTAGCCAATGATGGGACAGTAGTAGTCCCATCATACGGCTAATGTGTTAAATGTTAAAAAAAAAAAAAAAAAAAAAAAAATACTACATACATACTACATACATACTACATGCATGCTACATACATACTACATGCTACATACATACTACATACATACCACATATATACTACATACATACTACATGCATGCTACATACATACTACATACATACTACATGCATGCTACATACATAACATATATACTACATGCATGCTACATACATACTACATGCTACATACATACTACATACATGCTACATACATACTACATACATACTACATACATGCTACATACATACTACATACATACTACATATATACTACATGCTACATACATACTACATACATACTACATGATACATACATACTACATATATACTACATACATACTACATACATACTACATGCATGCTACATACATACTACATGCATGCTACATACATACTACATGCATGCTACATACATACTACATACATACTACATATATACTACATGCATGCTACATACATACTGCATGCTACATACATACTACATACATACCACATATATACTACATACATACTACATGCATACTACATACATACTACATGCATGCTACATACATAACACATATACTACATGCATGCTACATACATACTACATGCTACATACATACCACATACATACTACATACATACTACATACATACTACATGCATGCTACATACATACTACATGCTACATACATACTACATATATACTACATGCATGCTACATACATACTACATGCTAAATACATACTACATACATACATGCATGCTACATACATACTACATACATACCACATATATACTACATACATACTACATACATACCACATACATACTACATATATACTACATGCATGCTACATACATACTACATGCTACATATATACTACATGCTACATACATACTACATGCATGCTACATACATACTACATACATACTACATGCATGCTACATACATACTACATGCTACATACATACCACATACATACTACATATATACTACATGCATGCTACATACATACTGCATGCTACATGCATGCTACATACATACTACATACATACTACATGCTACATACATACCACATATATACTACATACATACTACATACAATACATTCATACAATACATACATAGACATACAGTACATATAACATAGAGTAACATACTTACCAATACTTGTCACATTGTTCCCCGAAGCCATTGTCTTTTAAAGGAATAAATATTAACATAACAAACCACAAAAATACTCACCCACGATCCGAAGCAGTCCACGAGTGTGTCCCACGACGATCTTGGGTAGAGAACTGCAGCATCAGCTGATGCCGCCGTTCTCTACGGGCTGCAGGAATCCAATGACGGAAGGTAGGTATCCTTCCGCACTGTATTCCTCCGCCACTTAAAAAAAAAAAAGTCCCTAGTCTCACTTTATGCCATTGCTGTGTGGGAATTTCCCACGCAGCAATGGCATAAAGTGAGACTAGGGACTTTTTTTTTTTTTAAGTGGCGGAGGAATACAGTGCGGAAGGATACCTACCTTCCGTCATTGGATTCCTGCAGCCCGTAGAGAACGGCGGCATCAGCTGATGCTGCAGTTCTCTACCCAAGATCGTCGTGGGACACACTCGTGGACTGCTTCGGATCGTGGGTGAGTATTTTTGTGGTTTGTTATGTTAATATTTATTCCTTTAAAAGACAATGGCTTCGGGGAACAATGTGACAAGTATTGGTAAGTATGTTACTCTATGTTATATGTACTGTATGTCTATGTATGTATTGTATGAATGTATTGTATGTAGTATGTATGTAGTATATATGTGGTATGTATGTAGCATGTAGTATGTATGTAGTATGTATGTAGCATGCATGTAGCATGTAGTATATATGTAGTATGTATGTGGTATGTATGTAGCATGTAGTATGTATGTAGCATGCATGTAGTATGTATGTAGTATGTATGTAGCATGCATGTAGTATGTATGTAGCATGTAGTATATATGTAGCATGTAGTATGTATGTAGCATGCATGTAGTATATATGTAGTATGTATGTAGCATGTAGTATGTATGTAGTATGTATGTAGTATGTATGTGGTATGTATGTAGCATGTAGCATGCATGTAGTATGTATGTAGTATATATGTAGTATGTATGTAGCATGCATGTAGTATATATGTAGTATGTATGTAGCATGCAGTATGTATGTAGCATGCATGTAGTATATATGTAGCATATATGTAGTATGTATGTAGCATGTAGTATATATGTAGTATGCATGTTGCATGCATGTAGTATATATGTAGTATGCATGTTGCATGCATGTAGTATATATGTAGTATGTATGTTGCATGTAGTATATATGTAGTATGAATGTAGCATGTATGTAGTATGAATGTAGCATGTATGTAGCATGTAAATTTTTTTTTTTATTTTACATTCAACACATTAGCCGGATGATGGGACTACTACTGTCCCATCATTGGCTAATGTGTCAATCACTGTCATGGTAGCAGGCATCGCCCGGTGGGACTTGTAGTCCCATCGGACGATGCCTGCACAGACCCCCGAAGCCTGCACAGCCCCCCGGCAGGCCGGCACAGCCCCCCGGCAGGCCGGCACAGCCCACCGGAGCCTGCACAGACCACCGGCAGGCCGGCACAGCCCCCCGGCAGGCCGGCACAGCCCACCGGAGCCTGCACAGCCCCCCGGCAGGCCGGCACAGCCCACCGGAGCCTGCACAGCCCCCCCGGCAGGCCGGCACAGACCCCCTGGCAGGCCGGCACAGCCCCCCGAAAGGCCCGTACAGACCCCAGAGAGGCTGTACAAGGGAAAAACAGGGTTTTTCTTATTCCGATACCGGAAGTCCCATAGACTTGAATGGGACTTCCGGTATCGGAATCGGCGATACCGATACTTTTTTTTAAGATCGGCCGATCCATTCCGATCCGATACTTTGAAGTATCGGACGGTATCGCTCAACTCTAGTCATCAGATAATATCATTCAACTGTGTCACCCGCCATCTATAATGGGTTAATTGCGCCTCAACGCGTTTCGCGAGTCATGGCTCATCAGGAGGCCAGATAGATGAGTATCATTTTCTGTTATTCTGTGCTGTTTATGTATTTGTGAGTAAGGCTGGCATAGATCGCTAATTATTGGAGCCATGTATTAGAACTATTGAGGCACTAGGGAAGTGCTGACATTATGGAGACATTTCACGACATTCTCTGCAATTTAGCCATTTAGCCAATTTAGAACCATTGAGGCACTAGGGGAGTGCTGACATTATGGAGACATTTCATGACATTCTCTGCAATTTAGCCATTTTTTAAAATAGTCATGTGACAGCAAATGGCAGACAAGTTGCATAGATGTTTTTTTGCTGTGTAACTTGCCTGAGAATTGCTTTTGCATGACTCATGTCGCCATGTAGCCCTAGCCTTATTCTGACTAAATCCAGCCATTTCTTTTTACTACACATGTTTTGTTAATTAGTCCAATGATGTAGTGTGCTCCTGAATGTAAGACTCCATTCACTTTTGTTACCTCGGATGATCCAGATTATGGTAATTATTATTACAGGTCCCTGGTAACTTCAGAGAATGTGTCATGAAGCCAAGTTTCCATTCGCAGCTTACGTGTGAGCATGTTTCCACTGGCAGGAGGACATCTACTTTGCATTGATCTCTGAATCTCTCAGTTCTTTCTATTTAAATAACCTTTTCATTATCTTTTGTTAATTGACTTTGAAATATTTTCTTGCTATTGCTAACAGAGAAGAAATTTAGAGGGAACCTGTTATGTGCCCAAATGCCATAGCCAACAGATACAGTATGAATCTGCAGTTCGATAGCATTAAAATACTTTCTGGCCGACTTAGGCCTGTTTAGATTGCATTAGGGCAGTCCGTTCAATGTATGCGTTAAACGGACTGCGCTAGCGCAACTGCCTTTTTTAGATTGCGCTATGCAATTCTGGTAGCGCAGATGCTTCATCTTCGCTAGCAGTGACGTACTCTTGGACGCTGCAGACCGCGTCCGAGGGTCCGTCACAGAATGATGGCACATCGCTAACACACGCCGATTATGACATGCGTTAGCGATTCGCTCGTCTATATCAGTCTATGGGTGCATTAACGCATCCGCTACATAGCGTTAATGCCGCTATGTAATGGATGCGTTGAACGCAGCACCCGAACGCAATGTGAACCCAGTCTTAATAAAAGTTAAGCTGCCAGGAGAAAATTAACTTTATTCTTACAAAAATCTGCTAGCTTTCAGTAATAGAACAAAGTGAAAAAAAGGTCCAGCTTCACAAAAAGTCCAATTTATTGTATAAAAGCTGTCAGCTCTGAAAAAGAACAAGGTTTGTGTTCGAAACGCGCAGCCTATTTGTTACTCATGTAAATTTTACTGTTTCTGGACTATATTTTATACAATAAATTGGACTTTTTGTGAAGCTGGACCTTTTTTCCACTTTGTTCTGACTACTACGTGATGACTGCACGTGGTCCGTGCTTCCCACAACACTTGTCGACAGGTGAGCTGGCTATCTTTTTTATTTTATACTGGTTTTCAGTAATAGAGGTGGTGCAGGAAATGAACACGCCTCAGGACTTAGGCTGGGTTCACATTGCGTTTGTGGACAGCGTTTAACACATCCATTACATAGCAACATTAACGCTATGTAACGGATGCGTTAATGCACCCATAGACTGCAATAGACGAGCGCATCCCTAACGCAAGCCATAATCGGCATGCGTTGGCGATGTGCCATTTTTCTGTGACAGACCCTCGGACGCGGTCTGCAGAGTCTGAGGGTCCGTCACTGCTAGCGCAGATGAAGCATCTGCGCTAGCAGGATCGCATAACATGATCATTTTTAGGCAGTAGCGTTAATGCAGTCCGTCAACACTATGCGTTGAACGGACTGCATTAACGCTACGTGAATGTGGCCTTAGATTGACAAATCGCTCTGCATATATATGCTCCAGAGCGAGTTGTCAAAGTGCTGGGGCGCGCTTACAGCTGCCACTCACTGTGTACTGAGCGCTGACTGTAGGCAGTCCGGGCACACCCCTATGACTAAAAGCCAGCAGCTCCCAGGAGGAATAAAGTTCATTTTCTCCCACTAGAAGTCAGATGGACGTAATTGTAATGCTAGTGACCTGCTGATGAGGCAGGTCAATAGTATTTGGGGACATGAAAGGTTCCCTTTAACTCCTTCATGACCGCGGCTGTTAATCAGTTAAATGCTGCTGTTAATCACTGTCAGCGGCATTTAAAATGTGCAGACAATAAGTGTGTCATTGATCCCACCCATTATAGGAGATCTTTATTTTTTTTCTAAACAAACGGTAGCAGTGCTGAAGCAGAGCTATGGATAGTACTGGTGAACGGATGATCGCAGCTTCAAGTCTACTAAGGGACTATTAAATACAATGAAAAGTAAAAAAAAAGTTTAATAAATCCCTCCACAAAAATTCGAATCAACCCCCTTTTGACCCATTAAACAATAAAAAACCTCTCATATTTGGTATTGCCTCGTTAACTAATGTCTGATCTATAAAAATATAAAATAAATTAATTCAATCGGTAAACAACGTAATGAGAAAAAAAAATCAAAACATCAGAATTAGGGGTTTTTGGTGGATGCAACATTGCAATTAAATGCAATAAAAGGTGATCAAAACATCATATCTACCTGAAAACTGTATCAGTAAACATGTCATCTATGGCGCAAAAAATAAGCCATCATCCAGGCCTAGATCCTAAAAAATGAGAGCATTATAAGTCTTGGAAAATGTCGACAAAAGCAAATTTTTCTTTTTCTTTTTTTCTACAAATTTCTGTTTTTTTTTCCACTATTTAAATAATAATAATAAAAAATATACATGTTTGGTACCTGTTGCGTGAGGACTATGGGCTCTAGTTATAAATGAAGTATGTAGTTTTAGTTCTATGTGCCAAATCCATTTATGAGGATATCTGCCTCTTTAATGAACTTGGTGCATCTTTCCACTGCTGTGTGTCCCCACATTTCTAGCATAATTAACGTCACTTTTCTGGCATAAATTTTACTGAATTTCTCAGGCATAATTAACCATGCCCCATCTTGTTTCTGTCCGCCTAAGTTTGGAGGAGCTCGCTGCGACTGGTGCAAAAACGCTAAAAACCTCTAAATTTTTGGGAAACTTTGACTTGTGCAAAAATGTTGTAACTATTCAAGGAGTTTTATACCAGAGGAATCGAGGCACTATGTTTTTAATTCTTGATTAATCAGGCCCTATGTTCTCAATTTCTATCAAAAACATGTTGATTAATCAGGTCCTTGGTATTTGCTATCAAAACTGTCCCAGTGTCTGACCTTCTTTTTGAGTACCTCCATGGGAATCTTGGAGCACTATCAAGTAGGAAGCAGTTAGGAGTTCTATAATCTGCCCTAATACAATTTAGCATTAGGAAATGCTCTAATGACCCAAAATTCTATTGGTGAGAGGTATGCCAAATTTGTTTTGTGTGAGGGTATCTCGTGAGGAAGGTATACATAACCTAGAGACTGAATGCTAAAGCGCTGATTCATTAAGACTGGCATTTTGTATACCAAATTTAGTGGAGTGAAGGACTGGAATAAGATGCGACAAATTAATTAAGAGGTGTACGCCACTGAGTTTGGCGCATCTTACTAGTAGCATGTATCTCGGCTGAAATATGTGCCATCACTTTTGTTGAATTTGTTGGGTGAGCACTGCCATGCCCCATCTCGCCTTTGGAGGAGCTGGCCAAAAGTGGGGTGAAAAAGCAAAAAGTCACATTTTTTTCGTGTGCAGCTTCACATTGCAAAAAAATCCTGCAACATTTCAAAGTATATTAAGCAAAATTTCCAAAACCATGAATGTACTAACTAGAGAAAATGAACTAGATACCAATACTGAAAGAAGGGAGCCAAAGGCTCACAGAGTATAATCCTAAAATATTTTTATATTGAAGTGGACTTAACATAGAAAGGCTGCTAAGCATAGTACAGGGAAATACAGAATGGTCACATAAAGTGCATAGTGCAACAACACAGCTCACTTGTACAATACACCTTGTGAATCTGTCAGAAGACAGTAACTGGATAAGTCCAGATGCATCAAGAAATAACACATTAGTCTAGTGTAAACCATATGTAGATTCGGTTATCATCACCACATTTTCTGGCAGAACATCACAGAGGCTAACTATCGCCTAGCACAGGTGAAGCCTGCAGTAACATGTAGAACGAAGCATAACTTGGGGCAACGGGGTTTATCCAGACTGACACAACCACTTATGAGCAGTGCACCTTTCTGTCTTAAAGCCATCCAGGCATTAACATAAGGATTAGGCATCCTAGTTGTAATGCCCGGTTAGGCTTGGTTCTACAGTGTATTGACAAGTGGGCTGTGTTGTTGCACTATACAATTTATCTGACCAGTCTGTATTTCAAGAGATGTCAAAAGCAATAATAAAGGATTTTGGGAATATGTCAAAAGTAAAAGAAAAGTCAAAGATGCTATAGGATTTTTACAGGATGAAAATGATGAAATGGTAAGACAGGATGTTGAGAAGGCTGAACTTTTAAATTCCTATTTTGCATCTGTTTTCTCTCAGAAAGGAAATGTAACATCAACTGTTATTCACTGTCCTATTAAGGGAATAGAAGAATCCAGGATATCTATAAACATAAAGATAGTTAGGAAACACTTAGCTAACCTAAATGAATTCAAGTCTCCAGGTCCAGATGAATTACACCCCAGAGTACTGAAGGAGATAGCAGAAGAAATTTTTGAACCCCTCTCCATATTCTTTGAAAATTCTTGGAGAACAGGAGAAGTGCCAGAAGACTGGAGAAGAGCAAATGTTGTTCCTATCTTCAAAAAGGGGAAGAAGGTGGACCCAGGCAACTATAGGCCGGTGAGTCTGACTTCTATACCAGGAAAGATCTTTGAACAAATTATTAAACAACATGTATGTCAATACCTGGATAAGAATGAAGTGATTAAACAGAGTCAGCATGGGTTTGTAACTAATAAGTCATGTCAGACTAACTTAATTTCCTTCTATGAGGGTATCACTGATTGGGTGGATCAAGGAAATGCTGTAGATATAGTATATCTTGACTTCAGCAAAGCATTTGACAAAGTCTCTCATACAATCCTTATTGAAAAAATGACTAAGTATGGAATGGACAAGGCAACTGTTAGGTGGATTCATAACTGGCTTAGTGATCGGACCCAAAGAGTGGTCGTTAATGGCTGCATATCCAGTTGGAAGAATGTCTCAAGTGGGGTACCTCAGGGCTCTGTCCTGGGCCCTGTATTGTTCAACATCTTTATCAACAATTTAGATGAAGGAATTGAGGGTAAACTGATTAAATTTGCTGATGACACAAAGCTAGGAGGGATAGCTAATACTAGAGAAGAGAGAGAGAGGATTCAAAAAGATTTAAATAAACTGGAGAACTGGGCAGCAACTAACAGAATGGTTTTTAACAGGGAGAAATGCAAAGTACTACATCTGGGCAATAAAAATGAAAAAAGCATATATAGAATGGGAGGAATAGGGCTAAGTGACAGCACATGTGAAAAAGACTTGGGTATACTAATGGATCACAGACTGAATATGAGTCAACAGTGTGATGCAGCAGCAAAAAAGGCAAATGCAATTCTAGGATGTATTAACAGAAGCATACAGTCTAGATCACGTGAAGTCATTATTTCCCTCTACTCCTCTTTGGTCAGACCTCATCTGGAATATTGTGCCCAGTTTTGGGCACCACATTTTAAAAAAGACATCAACAAACTGGAGCAAGTTCAGAAAAGAGCGACCAGAATGGTGACCGGTCTGCAAACCCTGTCTTATGAGGAAAGGTTGCAGGATTTGGGAATGTTTAGTTTGCAAAAGAGAAGACTGAGAGGAGACTTAATAGCTGTCTACAAATATCTAAAGGGCTGTCACATTGTAGAAGGATCAACTTTATTCTCATTTGCACAAGGAAAGACTAGAAGCAATGGGATGAAACTGAATGGGAGGAGACACAGATTAGATATTAGAAAAAACTTTTTGACAGTTAGAGTGATCAATGAGTGGAACAGGCTGCCACGAGAAGTGGTGAGTTCTCCTTCAATGGAAGTCTTCAAACAGAGGCTGGACAGACATCTGACTGGGATGATTTAGCGAATCCTGCTTTGAGCAGGGGGTTGGACCAGATGGCCCAGGAGGTCCCTTCCAACTCTACGATTCTATGATTCTATGATTCTATGATTCCCCGTACTCTGCTTAGCAGCCTCTGTATTTTAATATTTTGTATTAGTTTATTTCAATAAGATAATATTTTAGGATTATACTCTGTGAGCCTTCAGCTCCCTTCTTTCAGTATTGACATTTCAAAGAGTCTTACCCCAGAATCCTTGCGTAAACACGTTGATAAATTAGGGCCAAAGTGATTGGCAGACATATAGCTGTAAAGGCAAACCACTGTCTCTTTATGAAGATTGTTAGGAGTGGCGGAAGGTACCAAGTAAAAATATAAATAAAGTGCCTTCGCCACTCGGGGTCCACCGTGTGGTGGATGGAAAAACCGCAGCTAGAAGAGGCAGAGCACTATGGCGGTAGTGTGCATAGGGTTAACTGCATCTAAGTGCACTGTAGCAAGCTCTGTTATATTTCACAGAGCTGCAGGCATAAAGCATACAAAACGCTGAGTCTGTTCAAGGTCACAGACAGCCAGCGATACAGACACGGTATTCCGGTTCACACGAGTAGCCTTAAACTACAGGACTACTCCGTCTAGACCTACCGTGAAATAAGGTGCGTGGCGTCACAACTGCGAATGCCCGACAGGACTGCTACCGCAGCGTGGCGTGAACTGAGCCGCAGAGAAAGCACCACTATGTCACAAGCGCGATGCAGGACGCTAGCCGCTGAAGTAGATGGTGCTTAAGCGCGCTGGCGCTAGTGCTGCTAGTGGCTGATACCCAAACACTCACACAGACGTATTATCAGAGGGAAGGGGTTTCTTAATAAGTCAGTCACCAGTCCAAGCATCCATCAGCATACACACAGCAGCAAGTATGATAATACTAGCGCATGGCAGAACGGCCATGCGCACTTTTTATAGCGGACGGGACCTTCCGGAAGTCTCCATAACCCTGAGCTGGACCAATGGAATCAGGAGCAGGACCTGAGCACCTGACTCCTGAGCTCCAATGGGAGATTGTCCCACGAGCATGCTCAGGGGATGGGATGAATGACTTAGCGTCCGGAGAGAGTTGCTGAAAAGCAATCTCCTCTGCAATCTCGCCTGCAGTATACGGAGAGCAGGAGACTGCAGAATGTAAGGGTCTAGATCTCTGCATAGACAGGGCAGAAATCTGACTCCTAGCAAAGACACTGTACAATTAGGTCTGCCAAAATATGGATTCCGAACATGGGGTAAATTGTGCATTAGAGCCCCTATTAAAAATGTCTAGATTATCTTTAAAATAATTATTAAAAGTAAGTTTAGCATAAAATGATCAATTTGCATAAATTTTACTGTAGTGCCGGCATCTCTGGCTGCTACACCTCATCCCTGGTAGAGACGCTGATTTACTCATCGCCGTTGCCCCCATCCCTCACTTCCTGCTTTGACTGCTAATGTTTGGGGTGTGCTGTTATGAATGGGTCACCGAGGAGGATGGCAGGAACAGGCTAAGCCACCAGAAGACCAGAGAGGTTGGTAACTAAGCAGATTGCAGACCCCTGATCCTATCCACACAACTAGCAGTAGCCGTGGAGCGTTCCTACGATGCCGGAGGACTAACTAAGCCTAAAGACAAAAAGATGAAATCTAAACTACACCGGAGCAGATCCCCAAAGGAATAGACAGCCCCCAAACATATATTGTCGGTGAGACAAGATGAGACACAAACACAGGCAGAGAACAGACTGAGCAAACGGTGGGGCCCAAGCTGTCTAGACAGGACAAGACAGAAAAGACACTGTCTGCAATCACGCTTAAAACCCTGAAAAAGTCCAACACTTCTGATATACAAAAAACCTGAGGTCACACGACCTCACCCACACTAGATCAGCACTCTGGTATAAACTGGCAGCAAAGCAAAAAGATACTAACATAAGAGGGGACTGAACAAGCTGCAACATATGAAGCGGGGCCCAGCGCTGCCCCCAGCAGGGAGCACGCTGAACCCTAGCAGCAAAACAGAAAGCAAAAAAAGACATAGCCAGATTAGATGCAAAGGATTAGCAAAAGAATCACTAAGCTGAACCATGCAGATCAGGCAGGGGACAAAAGAACTCCAAATGCACATGGAGGAAATCACCAGCAACCTCCAAGAGCAGCCAGCTCAATTATATGCTCCCAGCCAGTAATCCCAGGTTCCCAATTATTGTCGTCAGGTGGGGAACTTCCATCCACCTGGCCAGCTCCACTGCTCTCAGTAATCACCAGAGGGAGCAGAGGGAGCTTTGGCTCAGAACTTCGAGCAAGGGAATTCACAACAGTACCCCCCCTTGAGGAGGGGTCACCAAACCCTCATCCACGCCACCAGGCCAATCAGGATGGGCCAGGTGAAAGGCACGAATCATTCTCTTGGCATGGATGTCAGAAGCAGAGACCCAAGAATTATCCTCCTGGCCATAACCCTTCCACTTGACCAAGTACCGAAGTCTCCATCTAGCCAGACGAGAATCTAATATCTTCTCTACCTCATATTCCAAATTAGCCTTAACCAGTACAGGGTCAGGGGGCGCTGCCATGGGAACGACTGGCTCCACAAACCTTTTCAACAAAGATTTATGAAAGACGTTATGAATCTTAAACGTAACTGGAAGAGCCAAACAGAAACAAGGTTAAGGATTTCGAAATTCTTATAAAGTCCAATAAACCTTGGCTTGAATTTTGGAGATGCAACCTTCATGGGAATATTTTTTGAGGACAACCAAACCATATCACCCACTTTAAACCGGGGACCAATGGTCCTATGCTGGTTGGAAAACCGTTGGGCCTTTTCCTGAGAGTGGGACAACTTATCCACTGCTTGGTCCCAAATCTGCTGCATTCGCTCTACCACAGAATCCACACCTGGGTTGGCAGAAGCTTCTACCTGCCCCGAAGAAAATCAAGGATGAAACCCAACGTTACAAAAGAAAGGAGACATCAAAGTGGCAGAGCTAGCCCTATTGCTTAGCGCGAATTTGGCCAAGGGCAAAAATGAGACCCAATCATCCTGATCAGCAGATATGAAACATCTCAAATAGGACTCCAATGTCTGGTTTGTTCTCTCAGTCTGCCCATTGGTCTGAGGATGAAATGTAGAGGAGAAAGACAACTGAATTCCCAGTTTGGAACAAAAAGCCCTCCAAAAGTCTGGAAACAAACTGTACCCCTCTGTCCGACACAATGTTCTCAGGAATGCTGTGCAAACGAACCACTTGTTGTAAAAACAAGGGCACCAACTCAGAAGAAGATGGCAACTTTGGGAGTGGTACAAGATGGATCATCTTTGAAAATCTATCACAGATCACCCAAATAACAGTCATTCTCTGAGAGACAGGGAGATCAGAGATGAAATCCATTTGAGATATGGGTCCATGGCTTCCTGGGCACCGGCAGGGGCATCAACAAACCACTAGCACGAGAACAGGGCTTAGACCGAGAACAAGTCCCACAGGACTGCACAAAATTCCTGACATCACGAGATAAGGCAGGCCACCGAAAAGACCGACTCACCAAATCTCTGTTACCAGAGATACCTGGATGACCAGCCAACGTGGAGCAATGAATTTCGGACATTACTCTTTTCCTCCACTAGTCAGGGACATTCAATTTTCCCATAGGGCACCGTTCAGGTTTATCCTCCTGAAATTCCTCTAGGGCTTGTCACAAATCAGGAGAGATGACGGAAAGAACTACACCCTCATTTAGAATGGTCGTAGGCTCGGTCACGTCAATAGAATCCTCAAAGAAACTCCTAGAAAGAGCGTCCGCCTTAACATTCTTAGTGCCCGGAAGAAAGGAGACCACAAAACTAAAATGCGAAAAAACAAGGCCCAACTAGCCTGTCTAGGATTCAAGCGCTTGGCTGATTCTAGATAAATCAAATTCTTGTGATCGGTGAGGACCACAACTTGATGTCAAGCTCCCTCCAACCAATGTCTCCACTCTTCAAATGCCCACTTCATGGCCAATAATTCCTGATTCCCCACGTCATAGTTACGTTCAGATGGAGAAAATTTCCGAAAAAAGAAGGCACAGGGATTCATCTTAGATGTTACCGGATCTTTTTGAGACAAAACGGCTCCTGCACCAATCTCAGAAGCATCTATTTCCACCTGAAATGGGAGTGAAACATCAGGTTGCCGTAGAACCGGAGCAGAGGTGAATCTCCGCTTAAGCTCCTGAAATGCCGCTACTGCCTCTGGAGACCAATTCACCACATCAGCGCCCTTTTTGGTCAAATCCGTCAGAGGTTTAACAATACCAGAAACATTACTTATAAATTTACGGTAGAAATGAGCAAAACCCAAAAACTTCTGAAGAGCCTTCAGAGAAGTGGGCTGAACCCACTCATAAATGGCTTGTACCTTGGCCGGGTCCATTTCAGTAGCAGACGGGGACAAAATGAATACCAAAAACGAAATCCTCTGTACACCAAAAAGACATTTCGATTCCTTAACATACAGATTATTTTCCCTCAAAATCTGGAACACAGTCCGGACATGTTCCACATGAGAATCCCAATCACTGGAAAAAATCAAAATATCATCCAGATAAATGATCAAAAACTTATCCACAAGGTCCTGGAAAATATCATTTATAAAAGAATGGAAGACAGAAGGAGCATTAGTGAGCCCAAAAGGCATCACCAGGTACTCAAAATGTCACACTGGAGTATTAAACGCCATCTTCCATTCATCCCCGTGCTTGATGCGAATAAGATTATATGCCCCCCTGAGGTCAAGTTTGGTAAATCAACAAGCACTTTTAACTCTGGAAAATAAATCAGAAATCAGGGGTAACGGGTACTGATATTTAACAGTGATTTTGTTAAGGGAACGATAGTCAATACATGGCCTTAATGAGCCATCTTTTTTGGCCACAAAGAAAAAAACAGCACCCAAAGGTGAAGAGGATGGTCTGATATAACCCTTCTCCAATGATTCCTTGATATAATATCGCATAGCATCATGTTCAGGTACAGATAAATAGAAAAGCCGACCCTTGGGAAATTTACAGCCGGACATTAACTCAATTGCGCAGCCATAACTCCTATGAGGAGGCAAAGACGCACACTTACTCTCACTAAACACATCAGAAAAATCAGACAAATAGTCAGGAACGTCTTGAGACTGGGGAGAGGTGGAGAAAACAGGAGTGTCACCAAGAACTCACTGACAACCCCAACTCACCACAAAACAGAGATTTCCAATCTAAAATAGGATTATGGGTTTGTAACCAAGGAAAACCCATTACAATAGTATCATGTAAATTGTGCAACATCAAAAATTTACAATTCTCTTGATGGTTCGGGGCGACCCGCATTACCACCTGGGTCCAAAACTGGGGTTTATTCTCTGCCAAAGGGGTAGCATCAATCCCCCTCAAGGGAATAGGGGTTCTCAGGGGCACCATGGGGAAACCACAATGCTTGGCAAAGTCAAGATCCATCAGATTCAAAGCTGTTCATGAATAAACAAAGGCTTTAGCAGAAAAGTAGACATCAAGGTAACTGCCAACAGGAGCTGTACACTGCCCACCGCAAATGCATGAGCAAAACGTTTTTCTCGTTTAGGGCAGACAGAAATAACATGAGGAGTCCCCACAAAAAAAAGCATAACTTATTACGCCTTCTGAACTCTTGACATTGCGCCCTAGACAAAACCCTATCACATTGCAGGGGTTCAGAAGTTTGTTCAAAAGGCATCACCATCTCTCGCGTACGTTTATGTTCACGTAAACGTCAATCAATTTGAATGGCTAATGACATTGAGTCGTTAAGACCAGAGGGGACAGGAAATCCCACCATAACATCTTTTACAATTTCTGCCAGACCTTTCCGAAAGAGAGCTGCTAGGGCATTATCATTCCATCTAGTAAGGACCACCCACCAGCAACCTACAAGAGCAGCCAGCTCAATTATATGCTCCCAGCCAGTAATCCCAGGTTTCCAATTATGGTCATCAGGTGGGGAACTTCCATACACCTGGCCAGCTCCACTACTCTCAGTAACCACCCGAGGGAGCAGACAGAGCTTTGGCTCAGAACTTCGAGCAAGGGAATTCACAACAGTGCGCGTTCTGTGCACAGATCCCCGACATTGTGCTTAGGGCACACGCTTGGTCCTGTTCTCTTAAAGGTACATCCTAAAGTGTTGGCAACCAATGGCTGGGATACACTCATTATTTAAGTTACCTCCACCTGAAAGGAAGGTCCCTGTGCATGCTGTAAGTTTGTTCCTAAGCACTCTTGATATTTCTCAAGTCCCAGAGCCATACCCGCCTGCCTGTCTCTCAGCCGGTAGAGTTTGCATTTGCCAGTGCTCATCTCTATGTCTGCAGAACAAGCATCACCTGCCAGGTACTCATTTGTACATCAGTCAATCCCATCTGCATCCGTGGTTCCCGTGTTCTTACAACGCCTGCCTGCATCTACAGTACCTTCCTTTGAACCGTCCCAGCTATCCATCCCTAAGGGGTGAGATGCCATCAACCCAAGGTCAGTGCAGGTATAGCACCTGGTCCACCTCCTTTGTCTCTCCTTGGATTATGGTATCGTATGCCGCTGTGTATCGGAAGTCGAAATAAGTGAGGCACCTAGTTGTGCCCCTCTAGGCTTTCCTTGGCATTCAACACAGTGGTTCCACCTCCCAGCCCGTTACATCTACATTTTTACATTTGCCAGAAAATTCCAGAATACTCTACATGTAGAGTATAGCGAGAACATGCTGATGATAAGAACAGAGGAGTACCATTTTCTTTTGTTCTTATAAGTACTATGA
Source organism: Dendrobates tinctorius (assembly GCF_039654945.1). Taxonomy (NCBI): domain Eukaryota; kingdom Metazoa; phylum Chordata; class Amphibia; order Anura; family Dendrobatidae; genus Dendrobates; species Dendrobates tinctorius. Next base: position 8,897,260 of record NW_027361876.1, read on the forward strand.
CAATGCATGAGTACAAAGCAATACTCTGGGAAAACACAGCAAAAACCAATGGTGACCTATAAATTGGAAAAGTTATGAGGTTTTATAAAATCAAAACAGGAGTATGCGTCAGAAACCAAAGTGTGTCGAGTTTTGCAATGTAATGGAAATGTCTAGTTAAATGTTCCTCGCTTAGCTTTATTATCTAGGTCATTGCTTTTTCATGCATTGTAGTGATCATTTCTTCCCATTATAGTTATGTCACCTCACATTTCCTTAATTGAAGCAGGTAAGACCTCAGTTGTATCCGTACAATCATCTGCTATCTATGGCAGGTATTGGAATAAAATTTGGGTATCCATCTGCTCTACTTTTAGTACACAGCCAAACTAATCTAGCTGCTTGCTGAGAAACAGGTGCTGTGTCCAGTTAACAGTAGAAATCCTCATATTTCTTATACTTCATGGAATAGACGGCTCTCCATAAATGTGCTGTATATCTAGAGATATAACAGCCTGTAAGACAGTCATCACCAGTTCAAAAAATCTTGCTTGGCCGAAGAAAGGAGCCAATTGTCAATGACCCATTTGGACAACCAGGTAAATCGACTTCCGCACACTGGTAGCTTGTAAGTTTAATGTGCATATATTCCTCCATGACCATCTGTTATACTCTTCTGACCTTAATAATAAATGCCCAGTTATAATTATAATCCTTTTTCTTCTTTGACTATATGATCTGGGTCATTTACTTGGTACTGACCATAACTAACAATAATCATTATAAATAATAACAGTCATTATAGTTATAATCACACAGGTCAGGTTTGTCAGTATCTGTCATTCAACTGAAATTAGTCTGGTAGATTAAATGAGTCTCACTTGGAATTATACAGGCTGTAGGGTTTAGTTGCTGGGAAAACTAGTCAATTTATAGATCAGGATTATGAAACTAGTATCACTTGAAACATAATCTGAAACGTAAATGTAAATCTAGGTTCACACTATGGGCCTGATTTATCAAGACTGGCATTGTTCATAGACCTGCACAAAGCTGGAATGGGCTGCAAAACCTACAAAACCACAATACCTCAACCAGACGCTTCCCTGCAGAGAGACTGGGTTATGTGCTAAGACTCTCGCCTGTGACCAAGGGGCATTCAGTGACGGGACAGTGAGCCCCTGACCTCGGTGGGAGAACACAGCTGTCATATAAGAGAGAAGGACTTGGAGCATGGGGGGATATCATCAGCCTCATACCCCTTTGGCTCCTGAGTTAACCCCTCATACTCCAGCTGGACTTCATTAAGGACCCCAGAGACAGAGGACAGCAAGCACCGCTGGTGCCTCGGTGCCAATGCCGGACAAGAGTGAACTCTCCAAGCAAGACCCCTGAGGACTGATAAGTTGTCTCTTAGGAAAATTACTTTTCTACTGTTTGAACCCCGTATATGTCTCTCTGCTGTTGATATAATCTTTTCATATCATATCCATTTTCATACTGTCTGTTTTACCAGTATTATCCCCTGTAAATAAACCTCCCCTTTTACTGTTGGTCTGCTTGCTCCGTGGTAACATATACCTCTCCTACGCATTATTACAACTCAATAACAACATAAAATAGGAAGTGTTGTCATAGGGATTATGGAACACCAGGATGGTGCTTAATAATTCTAATTTAATTTTCTACTATCCTATGAAAACGTTCTTCTTGCTGACTCTCCAGTTTGTAAAACTGTCTATTATTCCATTTTTAGGTAATTCTTAATTAATGTGAGTAGTCTTGTGTTCAGAATCTTCATCACTTGTCTGAGTATGTTACGAGTGGTTACAAAGAGCGTCTCTCTCTGGAGGACCTGTCCTGTATGACACAGTCAGCCCAGTGATGTGAATGGATTTGTGTGTGTCTGTGGTTGAGGTTGAGACTAGAATATATGAACTCTTGGTAGTATATATACTGAATTTGCGGATTATAAGACGCACCCCAAATTTTGAGGAGAAAAATAGGAAAAAAAACCTTTTTTTTTAATAAAATGGTGGTGCCTCTTATAATCCATGCATCTTATTGCTTACTGAGGGTGGTGGCTGCGATGAAGCGGGTCCCAGGGTTGCTGCTTAAGGAGGCAAGACTCGAGCGTTGCTGCAGGCCACAGGCTGGGATGCAGGGGTGTTCCGATGTGCGATGCTGCGGTTGAAAATGGCTGCAGAGCTCTGTGGTGCTGGGGGGCTCCGCCAGCATTTTGTGAAAGCCCGGTGCCCCCCGCACATCCATTACTGCGATGCGGTGGCCTCCAACAAAATGGCCGCCAGGGCGGCACATGCTTAGATTGAGATCTCAGCAATGAGATCTCAGGTGTGAAGATCTCGTCTCCCGAGATCTCAGGATGAGATCTCATTGCCGATTTCTCAATCTGAGCATGCGCCGCCCCGGCGGCCATTTTCCCAGAGGCCACCGCATCGCAGTAATGGATGTGGAGGGAGATCTGGGAAAATGGCCGCCGGGGGTGGCACATGCTCAGATCGAGATCTCAGCAATGAGATCTCAGTGCCAAGATCTCAATCTGAGCATGCACCGACCCCGGTGGCCATTTTCCTGGAGGTCACCGCATCGCAGTAATGGATATGCTGGGGGGCTCTGGGCTTTCACAAAATGCCGGCAAAGCCCCCCCACACCACAGAGCACCTCAGCCAATTTCATCCACAGCGGTGCACATCGGAACACTCCCTCATTAAAGCCTGCAGCAACGTGCCACTCTTTCCTCCTCCAGCAGCAACCCTGGGACCCTGCTACACCGCGGCCGATAAGGCATATCCGCATTATAAGACGCAGCCCCATTTTCCCCCCCAAATTTGGGGGAAAAAGTGCATCTTATAACCCAAAAAATACGATATGTAAAGTCAAATATGTGCATGTCTGTGCTGTGTATTCATGTGGGTATGTGTTCTGTGAATTCATATATATGTGTGTGTGTATGTGCGTATACATGCATATGCTATGTGTGAGTTTACATATGTGTGTGGTTGAGCCTAGAATGTATGGACTTTTGATGGTATCTATATGTGAAGACATATATGTACATGTATATACATGTGTGTGCTCGGTGTATACATACAGTGGGAAAATACACTCACTGGCCACTTTATTAGGTACACCATGCTAGTAAGGGGTTGGACCCCCTTTTGCCTTCAGAACTGCCTCAATTCTTCGTGGCAGAGATTCAACAAGGTGCTGGAAGCATTCCTCAGAGATGTTGGACCATATTGACATGATGGCATCACACAGTTGGCGCAGATTTGTCGGCTGCACATCCCTGATGCGAATCTCCCGTTCCACCACATCCCAAAGATGCTCTATTGGATTGAGATCTGGTGACTGAGGAGGCCATTTGAGTACAGTGAACTCATTGTCATGTTCAAGAAACCAATCTGAGATGATTCGAGCTTTATGACATGGCGCATTATCCTGCTGAAAGTAGCCATCAGATGTTGGGTACATTGTGGTCATAAAGGGATGGACATGGTCAGCAACAATACTCAGGTAGGCTGTGGCGTTGCAACGATGCTCAATTGGTACCAAGGGGCCCAAAGAGTGCCAAGAAAAAATTCCCCACACCATGACACCACCACCACCAGCCTGAACCGTTGATACAAGGCAGGATGGATCCATGCTTTCATGTTGTTTACGCCAAATTCTGACCCTACCATCCGAATGTCGCAGCAGAAATCGAGACTCATCAGACCAGGCAACGTTTTTCCAATCTTCTACTGTCCAATTTCGATGAGCTTGTGCAAATTGTAGCCTCAGTTTCCTGTTCTTAGCTGAGAGGAGTGGTACCCAGTGTGGTCTTCTGCTGCTGTAGCCCATCTGCCTCAAAGTTCGACGCACTGTGCGTTCAGAGATGCTCTTCTGCCTACCTTGGTTGTAACGGGTGGCAATTTGAGTCACTGTTGCCTTTCTATCAGCTCGAACCAGTCTGCCCATTCTCTTCTGACCTCTGGCATCAACAAGGCATTTCCGGCCACATAACTGCCGCTCACTGGATTTTTTTTCTTTTTCGGACCATTCTCTGTAAACCCTAGAGATGGTTGTGAGTGAAAATCCCAGTAGATCAGCAGTTTCTGAAATACTCAGACCAGCCCTTCTGGCACCAACAATCATGCCACGTTCAAAGGCACTCAAATCACCTTTCTTCCCCATACTGATGCTCGGTTTGAACTGCAGGAGATTGTCTTGACCATGTCTACATGCCTAAATGCACTGAGTTGCCGCCATGTGATTGGCTGATTAGAAATTAAGTCTTAACACACAGTTGGACAGGTGTACCTAATAAAGTGGCCAGTGAGTGTAAGTATTTGATACACCGACAATTTTTTAAGTCTTCCCGTGTTAGTGAGCATTTAGGTGACATTAGGCATGGTAGGGACACCCCTCTCTCCCACCATGTTAATCTGATACATGGGGGGGATGAGAGCCAAATTTTTTTCCGAGTTATTGAAAAAATTCAACCCCCAGTGAGACAGGGAGATTGGGACCATAAGATCTATGGCCTGTTTCACACTTGCTTTTTTTTGCAGCGCGTTTTTCCCGCAAAAAAACGCATTGAAAAACGCATACATAAGCATACAACTGCTGCGTTTTTTTCAAGCATTTTTATGAGCATGCATGAAAAAAACGCAGCGTTTTTATGAGTTTGTATGCGTTTTTAGTGCGTTTTTACCGCGTTTGCGTTTTTTTCCAACATTAGGTGGCCCCTCACACTAACCCAAACCATGACTTTACTAACCCTAACCCTGACCCTAACCCTAACCCTAACCCTGACCCTAACCCTAACCCTAACCCTTAACCAAACCATACTTAACCCTAACCCTGACCCTAACCCTAACCCTGACCCTAACCCTAACCCTAACCCTTAACCAAACCATACTTAACCCTAACCCTGACCCTAACCCTGACCCTAACCCTAACCCTAACCCTGACCCTAACCCTTAACCAAACCATACTTAACCCTAACCCTGACCCTAACCCTAACCCTAACCCTAACCCTGACCCTAACCCTAACCCTAACCCTTAACCAAACCATACTTAACCCTAACCCTGACCCTAACCCTAACCCTGACCCTAACCCTAACCCTAACCCTTAACCAAACCATACTTAACCCTAACCCTGACCCTAACCCTGACCCTAACCCTAACCCTAACCCTAACCCTGACCCTAACCCTTAACCAAACCATACTTAACCCTAACCCTGACTCTAACCCTAACCCTAACCCTAACCCTAACCCTAACCCTTAACCAAACCATACTTAACCCTAACCCTGACCCTAACCCTAACCCTAACCCTTAACCAAACCATACTTAACCCTAACCCTGACCCTAACCCTAACCCTAACCCTGACCCTAACCCTAACCCTAACCCTTAACCAAACCATACTTAACCCTAACCCTGACCCTAACCCTGACCCTAACCCTAACCCTAACCCTAACCCTGACCCTAACCCTTAACCAAACCATACTTAACCCTTACCCTGACCCTAACCCTAACCCTAACCCTGACCTTAACCCTTAACCAAACCATACTTAACCCTAACCCTGACCCTAACCCTAACCCTGACCCTAACCCTAACCCTAAACCCCCTTAACTAACCCTAACTCTAACCCAAACCCCTAAATTCCATGGTTAACAAAAAAAAACGCATGTGCAAAAAAACGCATACATAAGCATGCCAATGCGCACATATGCGCACCATAGACTTATATTGGGTGTCTTGCTGTAAAAAAACGCATTGCGCGCACATGCGTTTTTTTGAGGCAAATCGGACGCACAAAAAATGCAACAAGTTGCACTTTGTGCGCCGGAGCGCATACCGCAAAAAAACGCATGCGCGGTAAAACGCATACAAACGCATGTGTATGCGCACATAAGCGCATCCCATGCAAAGTATAGGAAAAAAAACGCATGCGCTATTTAGCGCTAAATTACCGTGAAAAAAAACGCAAATGTGAAACCAGCCTTACAGCGTGAAACACGCTGGATCTTTTGACTTGAATCTCAGGGGCTGAAAGGCCCACATGGACAATTAAGCTTTACTAGTTATTTATAACAATGTGGTCCCTGACAGGTCCAACATACTTTCAATGGCTCCTTTGTGAGCAGAGACAATTTTGTTGTACCTATTACTGGTTAATTATTTATTAATGATAACTAAACAGAACCTTCAGTTTAGATACACGGATGTGTCCTATAATTAATATCAATGACGCAGCAATTATATTATAATGGGATAGAGGTACTTAATAATCAGTTACCGGCTCCATATTTTCTTCTTTTGTGACTTTGACCTGATGCATATTCACTTGATGAACGTCTTGAGCGATATTGCCGTATATTATCGGCGCCTGGAGAGCACTTTGCGTTCCATGTCGCTTAGCTTGATGCAGGCTATTAGCTCACTTCTGGTATTTGGATGTTTGTAACGCAACATGCGCTCCACAAACTTTTTCCACTACATGTGACCGGAAGTGACATTCACTTGTGCCCACCGGGAACTTGCATTTAACGGTGACACGTGTGTATGAAACACACCGCACATTGCATTGTTCTTTCGGCCTCCAGGGGAGATGAAACCCCCATTTTGATCCCCTGATGAACCCTCAAATATCTAGAGGGGGAAACGCGTCGGGTTTTCTTCATATGGCTGATAAGTATCTGAGTCTTTTTTATATTCATGGCTGACAAATATCTACTGTTGCAAACTTTGTTATTGAACATGGATTATTATATCCTGGGTTTTCTTTATATGGTTGATAAATATATGGGTCGCTTTTACATTCATGGCGGACAAGTATTTTTTCTTATTGTTGCAACTCTAATGCTCTTGAACACGGATCATTATATCCTGATGCATTTTGAATATGGCATTGCAATTCTTTTGTGACCGATTAACACTTCTAATGGGTATATTGGTATTGATTAAACTGTGAACTTTACATGCTTTATGGGGAAGGGGCATCTAAGTGAAGTATGTTTCTTTCTGTGAATAAGACCAAGAATTTTTCTTTGATTTATGTATTTTCTCTCTTGGAGTGTCTTTATCTAGACATATTTGTCTGGATTTATTGGTTTCTCACATATTTTGCACTTATTGAAGTGGGATTAATGAGGATATATATATCCTAAAGGTATTCACCTTAAATGATCTCAGATCTGTTTGGGTATATACTAACCATCTGAGAAAACTAATTTATCATTGTGTGAAATCATAGTTTTGTATTAATCATGCTGCATATTGCTGAGGTATGTCCTAATTTTGGCTACTAAATTAACTGTTTGTTCAGGCTATCTATAAATTCGTTTTTGTTGAGGCACATAATTTTTTGAGTCAGCCATTATTTTTGGACGCTGGCCCTACCTCCCGTTTACCCTCTGCAGTACACCAGTATTTTTTACTCAGACAAGTCTATTTTCTGCAGTTTGTCATCCTTTTTTACTCCAAGATAAGTTCACAGCACAAAAGGACTTTAATACTTCGAGATAAGACTATTCTTGAATGAGACAGTTTTTGTCTCCCCATTAGGGTTTTTTTTTCGGTCATATGTGTGTGTGTATTTTTCTGTTTATCCCACTTTTTGTTTTGTTAGTAGGGTTATCTAGGGCTCCACATCGTCAACAACTAGGGTGCCAACCTCCGCAGTCAGGTAGGGCCTGTGTTAGGGCCTATTAGGGTGAGACTAGTTCCCTCCTTTCTTTGATTATAGTATCTACTTAGATTGAATTTTGTGTGGATAATTACTTGTCTGACCTAGTACCCTTTTGTATTGGATAATTTAATTATTGGAATTAAAAAGTATATTTTAAGGGTTTCTTTTTTCTTGGTTTGTTTTTGTGATTTTCAGACCCCATTTATTTTTCTTGAGGTTTTTCGTGTAAACATGTTGGCAATCGCCCAATGAACGAGCAAAATGCTGCTCATTCGTTGAGTAATTGGATTGTTTATGGAGGAACAAAAATCATTGTTCCTGGCAGCACATTACCCCACTATAAAGTGCAAGTGCTGCTAATAACATGATACTGTATGGGGATAGATTGATCTATTAATGATCGTTCTGTCCCCATCATACTTCATCATCCTGTTTAAAGAGGCTGGTAAACAAGCTTCAAATGAATTCAATATTGTTGATCGCGCTCATTGCATGGCCTGAACTCAGCGCATGTAATTGCAACTGAAATGCTTGTGTGATGTGCAATATGTGAGCATTTAGGGCCCTACTTTAAACTTTTGCCCACAGTCCCACTTTGTCTAAAACCGGCCCTGTCTGCTAGTTAATAGCGTTCTAAAGCTGTGTGGTTGCTGCAGTGAATACCCAGCTATCAGGAGGAAATCATCTTTATCTTTCCCGGCAGCCTTCAGCTTTTAGTCATAAAGTCATGGCTGGCTCAGCTTCAGTCACTGCTCAGTGAGTGGCGGCTGTCCCGTTACTGACTGACAGCCGGCTCAACACTGATGCACTGCTGAAAACACATTACTCAAATCAAGTTCTTTTTTTAAACGCTTACAAAAAATATACCCCTTTTGAAAAACTTTATAGGAGTGATTTGCTGCAAATCCTGAGTATAGACTTCTCTAGCCAGTAGTTTTACAGGTAATTTTTATGACCTGACACCACAGGACCTCAGCAAAGACAATAGCGAAAAAACAAAGACAGAAACATAGTTCATCCACTAGTTGGTGGCAGTCCTTCAGCCCTTATCCACATGCATGTCACTTGACAAACGGTAAGGTTTTTAATATTAGAGTTAGGACTGTCCCAGTTACGGTTGTCATGATGTAGTGGGATGGCTTTCACATTTTTTTGGTAAAAAAAATGTTGACTAAATATCGTACATTATTTTCATGCACTATGCCATTTATTAATTTACTGCAGGGCATTTAATCATTATGTTTCTGTCTTTGTTTTTTTCTGTTCAGTGGCCGGTGTGAACATGTGCTTACATGCTGCATGCACACCAGTTTATATCCCAGTTAATACCTTCTGTTTTTTTTGTGTCTGAAAGACATTCACACATAGCGAGATCGCTGAAACGTCACAGGTTTTGTGACGCAACATCGACCTTGCCAGCGATCTTGCTACGTGTGACACATAGCGGCGACCGCCCCCCCGCTACAATATCGCCGATTGTGCTCGAGTGTCCTAGGCCATTTTTTGTTCATTGGTGTCCCGCTGGCCAGCATGCATCACTGTGTTTGATGCCATAACAACGCTGAGCAACCTTGTTGGTGACTCAGAACTCAGGGACGCAGGCGTGATTTTGTTTATTTTGTTTTGTCTTTTCAATGCCCCCTCAGCTCCGAATGGTGGTCTCAAATTAGGATCTTTGTAGCGTTTCCTTTTATAGGTCAGCTATAAATTATATGCAATCATAACATTTATCATGTACAGTTATAATAATCACGTGTCCCTATGTCAGTGCATCCATGAATAAATAGCGCACTAGCGACTCAGGGACAGGGACGCTGAAGCAAGCCGCGTAGTGATAGCGCAGTAGTGGCCACCAATCAGAGCAGAGGGGCGTGGAAAAGGCAACGCTGAAGCATGCCTATCGAGGTCTGAGTCATCAGAATAGCTGCTGTATGACAAGGTCCCAACGACCGCCGAGGTCGTTATACGGGCACTTTTGTATCTCTTTACCTGTCACTGCCACCGGCATTCGGGAGCAGTGCATGCGGCTCCTTTGCAATACATGCAGCTGAACGCTCCGCTCCTGAGTGCCAGCAGCAGTACCGGGTATTAACAGGCGAGAATCGGCCGTGTTTCTCGCATGTGTGATCCTGGCCTTAGAAAGGTTATATTTTTCTACATTATGCTATAGCCAATAAAAATAATGACAAGTGTAATGCAGCGGTGTCCTCGCTGTGCAGTAATGACGCAGTGACCCAAGCAAGTTCAAAACTAAATGTGTTTAATGTCCAAAAAGTCACACAGTGCTCAGCACGCCATATCCTCCGGATCACAGCCGGGAAAACAAAAGACAGTCAGGGACCGGTTGCCGTGAGCGACCGCACTGCCATGTATGCAGGAGGTGCCAGACCTTTTGGCTCCACTTGGCCCTGTGTTGCTTCACACAATGAGTGCTCTGCAGACCAACTGCCCTGTCTGCTTGCAAGACCAAAACTTACCCACCCAAACTCTCTCTGCAGGGTTTTTTTTTCCTTCACTCCACTCTGTGGCCAAGGGCCACTTATAAGATCTGGGCTGGAGGAAACGGACCAGACCCCACTACCTTCCTGCAGTCCGTTTCCAAAATAAAAGCCCATACCGGGTTTTCCTGAACAATCTCCTTTGTCAAAAATAACTTGACCCGGTTCAAACTTACTTTTATTCTGCCTTGTGACTCACAGGCACACTGCTGTGACCACAAGGCACTCCATCAGATGTAATATGCTTCTAAATGCATCCTGTGGGACACATTTGACCCTCACATATGACTCCAGTCACGGCCTCACACACACCAGAACCAATATTCAAAGATAGAATTTTCTTCTTAAATTGAAAATACATCAATGCACAATAACATACACCAACATATGTGGAATCCATGTAACCAAAACGAAGCATGGAAATAGACCTGGAGGCATAAAAAAGTTGAGTTATAATTTGTTTTAAAATTATTTCACAAGAAGTTGAAATAATAACCATGCTTTTTTTTCACAATTTTTGCCCCTTCTATTAACGGCGGTAGTTAAGGTTACTTAAACCACAGCGCAGTGAATTCACGGCACTGTGGAAAAAGTTATAGTGGCCCCCAGAGACGGAATTTCTCCAGGGTCTTCCAGAGTTGGAACATGATTCGGGTCGGTTTTTACCAACCCCGGTGCTGCGATCGCCGTTATTAACCGTATAACGGCGACCGCAAAAAAAGGTCTGATGTGCCATTTAATTTCTCTCTCCTCTGATGTGATCGCACATCAGAGGAGAGAGAAATAGGGTCCCCGAAACATGCCCGGTACCTCACAGTGTCCCTGGGTCTCCTGGCTTCCCCCCCATGGCTGCCGACGTTTTCTTCAGTTAAGAAAATGGCGGGCACCTGGCATCAATAGGAAGATTTTTCCTATTGGTTCATTTTTGTCACTGTGATAGACCCTATTACAGTGATCAAAATAAAAAAATGGTAAATAACCCCCCTTTATCATCCCCTTTTTAGGGAAAAAGTGAGTTGGGCTAAAGTTAGGGTTAGGATTGGGATTAGGGTTAGGGTTGAGATTAGGGATAGGGTTGGGATTAGGGTTTGGGTTGGGATTATGATTAGGGGTGTGTTGGCGTTAGGTTTGTGGTTAGGGTTATGGTTAGAGTTGTGATTAGGCTTAGGGTTGTGGTTATGGTTAGGGTTGTGATTAGAGTTAGGGGTGTGTTGGGGCTGTGGTTAGGGTTGTGGTTAGGGTTGGGATTAGGGTTAGGGGTGTGTTGGGGTTAGGATTGTGATTAAGGCTATGGTTAGGGTTAAGATTAGGGTTAGGGGTGTGTTGGGGTTATGGTTGGCGTTAGAATTGTTTTTTTTTCACTGTTTGGTACATCAGGAGGTCTCCAAATATGGTGCCACCATTGATTTCAGTCAATTTTGCGTTCAAAAAGTCAAACGGTGCTCCCTGCTGTCTGAGCTCAGCCGTGCGCCAAAACAGTGGTTTATCCCCACATATGGGGCATCAGCTTACTCAGGACAAATTGTACAACAACTTTTTGGGTCCAATTTCTCCTGTTACACTTGTGAAAATAAAAAATTGAAGGCTAAAAAATAATTTTTGTGGAAAAAATGATTTTTTATTTTCACGGCTCTACGTTATAAACTTCTGTGAAGGACTTGGGGGTTCAAAGTGCTTACCACATATCTAGATAAGTTCCTTAAGGAGAGTAGTTTCCAAAATGGTGTTACTTGTGGGTGTTTCCATGGTTTAGTCACATGAGGGGCTCTCCAAATTCGACATAACATCCGATCTCAATTCCAGCCAATTCTGCATTTAAAAAGTCAAATGGTGCTCCTTCCTTTCCAAGCTCAGCCGTGCGCCAAAACAGTGGTTTACCCCCACATGTGGGGTATCGGCGTTTTCAGGAGAAATTTCTCAACAAATTTTGTGGTTCATTTTCTCTTTTTACACTTGTGAAAATAAAAAAAAATTGGTTCTGAAAAGTAAAATGTTTATAAAAAAAGTTAAATGTTAATTTTTTCCTTCCTCACTGCTTCAGTTCTTGTGAAGCACGTAAAGGGTTAATTAACTTCTTGAATGTGGTTTTGAGCACCGTGAGGGGTGCAGTTTTTAGAATGGTGTCACTTTTTGGCATTTTCTATCATGTATGTACACACCTCAAAGTGACTTTAAATGTGATGTAGTGATGGTTTTGTAAATTGTGTTGTAAAAATGAGAAATCGCTGGTCAACTTTTAACCTTATAAGTTCCTAAAAAAAAAAAAATTTTGTTTCCAAAATTGTAATGTAAACATGTGGGAAATGTTATTTATTAAGTATTTTGTGTGACATATCTCTCTGATTTAAGGGCATAAAAATTAAAAGTTTGAAAATTGCAAGATTTTAAAAATTTTCACCATATTTCCATTATTTTTATAAATAAAGACAAGTCGTATCAAAGAAATTTTACCACTGACATGAAGTACAATATGTCATGAAAAAAGTATCTCAGTATCGATGGGATAAATTAAAGCGCTTCGGAGTTATAACCTCATAAAGTGACAGTGGTCAGAATTGTAAAAATTGGCCTGGTCATTAAGTTGCAAATTGGCTCGGTCACTAAGGGGTTAAGCTTTACGGAAAAATAAATAAATACATACCTGTATTTATGTATTGGTATATACCTATATTAATACCATGTGAACAAAAAAGCCCTTTTTCTACTAAAAATAAAAAAAAATAATAAAAGAAAAACAAAACAAACGAAAAAAAGTTTCAAATTTATTGGGATACATTTGAGATACATACAACCTCTACAAAGTTATAATAAAGGCATTTCAAAATGACTAAATTTGCTTTGGTCAATAAGGACCAGAATTTATGCTGGGGAAAGAGTTAAACTGTTGTTCACCTTTTAACCTTCTCTTTTACAGAACTGTTCCAGATAAATCCTTCTTATCCAGACACTAAACTATGTGAAATATTCATTTTTGAAAATATGGGAAGAATGCATATTTTTTAAAAGGGAATCTGTCAATAGGATTACCCCTCCTAAGCCATCTATCATGGCATGCAGGTAAAAAAAGTTAAACAAAATACCTTGATATCTGTGATCTGATGTCTTATTGTCAAGGGCTCACTAGGTAGATACTCAAAGCCCAAGGTATATGTGGGCACACGTGACACAGGAGTTGGTGTTGCAGACAATTGAGGCATGCGGGAAAGGCAAAATGGTAGCAGAGGTACTGAAAGATTGTAGTCAAGTAGCATAAGTACTAGAAGCTGTAAGCAGCCTTTAGACATCCTGGAGAGTGCAGATAGGTTGCAGAGGTCCTGGAAGCCGCAGGCAGACGGTTGACATCCTGGAAACTGCAGACAGACACGTAGCAAATGTCCTGGAAGGCCGATAACAAGTAACAGAGGAAATTGAAGCTGCAGACAGACCAGAGATGTCCAGAAGACCACAGAGAGTTATGAGAGGTCCTGGGAGCCACAGGTTGAAGAAACTGGGAACAAGTAGCAGAGTTACTGAAAGTCACAGGCAGACAGTAGATGTCCTAGAGACCACAAACAGGTTGTAGAGGTCCTGGAAGCTGCATGCTGTCAGAAGGCATCCTGGATACAGAAGGTGGACATGTAGCAGAGGTATTGGAAGCTGCAGGCATACAGGAGACATTCTGGAGACAACAGGCAGGTAATGGAGTGACTGGAAGTTGCAGACACACAGGTAATTGAGGTAGTAGAGGCCGCAGGCAGCCATGAGACATCCTGGAACCTGCAGACAGAGAGTTGTGGTTAGACAATTAAAAGCCTTAACACTAATACACAGATGTGTGTCTTGGTAGGCCTCATATAGGCCTAGGAAACACAATACATAGGAGCATGCTGTGTTACTTGCAAAGCCCAACGTGGAGCACAAGAAAATTCAGTGTACCAGTGCATAGGGAGCAGAGCCTAGAGCTGGGACAGGTGTATAACACTTATTCCAGAGAATTCCACTTTTTTAATATGTAAATGAGCTGTTAAGAACTACGGGACGAACACAGATCTCCCTGAGAATCTGTCTCCAAAGCTTAATTGACTGACCGTTATAATCACACAGCTCGGCAGTGAGATCAGAAGAGCAGACTGTCAGTCATTACATGTTTCTCACTGATAACCTGTGAGCAGCACATAGATCTTAACTGCTCATTTACAAATAAGAAAAATTTACATTTCTAATGAATAAAACATCGGAATATCAAGATATCATTTTATTCAACTTTCTATGGCCTACATGCCAGTAGATGGCTTAGGAGGGCTGATCCTACTGACAGATTCCCTTTAGAGTCCACATCTTCCTTTGTAAGTAATAATTATTCAGTTGATTGTGATATCTGGGATTGCTTATAGATTGTATACGTAATGCAGTGATACTGTCTTCATACAGGTTTCAATTTTTGGACATAGTATATTATGGGATTTCCCGTCTGCATTTTTCAGTAATATTCCAGCAGCATAACAAACACACTTCCCTTTCGCCTCCGCATTACCACTTCCTCAGCATCTCTTCATTTTTAATCATTGTCAAGGAATTTCCCAGTGACAGACAGAACTTTTCTATAGATAATGAGTTTTTATTAATTTAGTATTATGCAAATCAACCCTTTTTGGGGTCTTAAATGCTTTTTTTTCTAAGCGCAGCATGATCTATTCATAACATTTACATGTTTGTTTTCTACAAAGAAAAAAACAGATATATTTTTAAAAAGAAGCTTTGCATATTAGTCAAATGTACAAGCGTCTATAGCATTATAGATCCTATAAAGACACGTGTTAGCTCCCCCCCATAGGAAAAGACTAAATACACAAATCTCAGAGGAAACATGGCAATAAGATCAATTTTTAAATAATTATAAATAATAGTCATAAGGTTACCAAACAACAAGTATCACCATGTTTAATAATAATAATAATAATAATAATAATAATAATAATAATAATGTCCCCCATCCTGATCCCTTTGTTTAACAGTGTTCCACATTCTGGCCTTTATCTTGTAATATTGTCAGATAGGCCAGGAGTATGTATAGTGATTGTGGTGGAGAGAGCCTGAGTGTCACGTAGTGACTAGGGACTGTGGGCTTCTACCTAGGGGGCAATCTAGTCTATCCTTGTCCTCGGGTGGAGAAGCCGAGGTCACTTACATTGCTATGCTCCTATCTTAAACCTTGTATGTTCCCTCCCACAATCAGGGATATGTGAGGCTGCAGTGTATAGGATTGCACAAACCAGACAGACAAGGGAAGACAGACAAGGATGAAAGAAAACTACAATCATACAAATATACTCACAAAGCAACCAAGTGGAACACACAGGGGTGATAAGTGGGAAAAAACAAATGCGAAAGTATGAGGATAAACATGCAAACCAACTCCACACAGAAATCTCCTTAACGACTCTTCAACCACCTACTCCAAACACTGAATTTTTCCTCCAACACTAAACCAGGAAGTAAGAACTATCACTGGCAATTCCCAACTATCTGTCACGATCCATTTTTGGATCTGTGTCAGATTCTGGACTCTCTTATATAAACCTTTTTCCTTTCTGGCCCTCGGGGGTTAATATGGGTATTTGCCCCCAGTGGCTGCTGGTGTTACTACAAGTTTAGTGAGTCTGCTGCTGGGTTTTTTCCCCCAGTGGCTGCTGGTGTTACTACACATTTAGTCACTCAGCAGGTGTGACCACTCCCTCCTTCCTATAAAGGGTCATCAGGTGCTGTAACTCACTGTTGGTGATATTATTCATTTGGAGACCAACCAAGCTGGACTCAGGAGCAGGCTGTGTTGCAGTGGAGCTCCAGCTATCCCCTTGTTCTGGTGCCTTACTCTGCTGCTTGGAGTATTAGCAGCAGAGAGAAGCTAAGTCTTGTTTTTTAGTCTATTTTACCCTTAGGTGTCTGTCTTATCTTTCCTTGTTTGTTATTTGGTGCAGTACACATTTTCCCTGTCTCACCTCCTGGGGAGGGGGTTGGGGGTTTAGCTCAGGGCTAAACAGGAGATAGGTGTTAGATTTCTGGCTCTGCACAGCATGAATCCAGAGCCGTACATTCAGCGGTCTCCCATTCCGCTCCGACTGCTCAGGATCCTGCTCAGCAATCATGGCAAGCCAGGCGTGCTGCTCAGACTTGTTCTGTGAGCCTGGATGTTGCTGCCACCTCTGGTGAAGCAATGGTAGCGCAACCTGCTCAGCAGGGAACCGCTCCGGAGGCTAAGTCCTCGTGCCGTGCTACTGGGCATGCCCGCAACTTGACCTCTAACTGGAGAGCAGAGGTCACGTGTTCAGGTCCTGCGTCGGATCTGATTGGTTCCTTCCAGGGTACTGGAAGGTCCCGGAAGCGCATGGCTATAAAAAGCCCGCGTGGCGGCTCGGCCATGCACTAGTGTAGCATATTATGCTGAGTGTGAATGGTGATGGATGCATGTTCTGGTGACTGACTTATTAAGAAACCCCTTCCCTCTGATAATACGAATGGTGATAGAGTGTTGGTTCTAGTCAGCGTCAGGTAGTGGCAGGCTATACGCCACTGTGCTCTCCGCACCTAGCACTAGCGTCCGACAGTGTTCGGCTCCTCCGGCACTGTCGTTAAGCGACTTCTGTTTACGTCGCGCTGCAGTCAGCAGCACCTCTTGGCGTTCGCGGCAGCGACGCCACACGCTGGCTGGCCCTGTGATGTGAACAGGCCCAGCGTTTATTTCTAAATTACTCTAGGGCGTCTCTGTGCCTTAAACAGAGCCGCTCCTATCACCTCGGGTGACGCTAACCCGAGCGCTGTACTCCACCCTCTGGCGAATCTGCCATTATCCAGCAGTGGTCTTTACACCTACCGCATGGTGGACCCCGGGCGGCGAACGCATCTCCTATTATTTATATTTGGTGCGTTCCGCCGACCCTAACATTGCACTAGCGCCAGGGTCTGGCTGGTAATGGCAGACGTGCAGGAGTGGCAGGGCTATATTCGGCAGCTGGAGAGCAGGTTGGTGGCTTTTGAGAGCACCAACTCAGCTGCGAATACTGCACTAGCTGCCGCTCAGACAGTCGCTGAGGCTGTCTCACGTGTGCCCGCACTTTTGCCCATGCCGACTATTACTCACCTCCCGCTTCCCGACAAGTTTTCGTGTGACAGCGCCACCTGTAGGGGATTCGTGAGCCAATGCTCATTTCAGCTCGAGTTACTGGCTGCACGGTTTCCTACAGAGCGGGCTAAGGTGGGCTTTATTGTGTCACTCTTGTCTGGATATTACAGTGAGCTGCACCATTGTGGGAACGTGATGATCCAGTGGTTCAGGGTGCTGCTCAGTTCCTCGCGGCCCTGAAGCAGGTCTTTTTGGGACCACGGATCATGCACGATACCTCTCTCCTATTACTATCCCTAACACAGGGGTCACTCTCGGTCAGCCATTATGCCATGTTCCGGACATTGGCGTCCAAATTAGAGTGGCCGGACAAAGCTTTAGTCCCGGTGTTGTGGAGAGGGTTAGCTGAGGACGTTAAAGATGCTCTAGCTACCAGAGAGGTTCCTGCAAGTCTGGAGGAATTGATTGCCGTCTCCACCCGCATTGACCTCCGGTTTACGGAGCGCGGGTTGGAACGGGCACAATCCAGACGTAAGGTTCACTTGGCTCCCACATTCACCGAGCCGCTAACATACCCCGTACAGGAGGTTTTACCCTCCGAACCTATGGAGGTGTCTCGCACCGGCTCAAAGCCACTGCCGATGCGAAGCTCTGTACGTTGCTATCAGTGCCGACAGTTTGGTCACCCGGCTAGCACGTGTCCACTGCGGGCGAAAAAACATCCACGTCCAGTGACCGTAGGTGGTGGGCAGTCCAATATGAACCCCTTCTCACCCTATCCGGTATTCCGGGGCATCTTAGACAGTGGGTCCTCCACCTGGGAGGCAGAGGTTACCGTGAATTCCGGGGCCGAGGGGAATTTTATGTCTTCTACTTTCGCCTAGAAACACGCCATTCCCCTGGTACTATTACCACAGCCTCTGACCATCAGGGTGGTTAATGGAGCACCGTTACCCTCTCAGGTGACTCATCAGACAGCTCCACTTGGGCTCTCTATCTCACCCTCTCATCATGAGACTCTGTCCCTGCTCGTCTTGCCAGATGGCATCGATCAGGTGCTTCTCGGAGTTCCCTGCCTCCATTGCCACTCTCCTCGTACTGAGTGGGCAACAGGGAAGATACTCGCCTGGAGCAAGGACTGTGAGGGGAGGTGTCTGAGGGGCAGTCTTCAGGTGGCCTCCACTGAAGTGCCTGCGGATCTCTTCACGCTACCTAAACCCTACCATCAGTACGCGGAGTCTTCTCCAAGAAATCTGCAGAGACGCTCCTGCCGCACCGTCCATACGATTGCCCGATAGACCTCATGCCAGGCACAGAACCTCTTAGAGGCTGTGTGTATCCACTATCACTCCCCGAGACAGGAGCAATGTCACAGTATATCCGGGAGAACCTGGCTAGGGGTTTTATTAGAAAGTCGGTGTCGCCGGCTGGTGCGGGGTTCTTCTTCGTTCAGAAGAAGAGCGGAGAGTTACGTCCCTGCATTGACTACAGAGGTCTCAATGCCATAACTGTAAAAAATAAATACCCTCTTCCGCTGATCTCTGAACTGTTTGACAGGTTGCGAGGGGCCCGGATCTTTACGAAACTAGATCTACGGGGGGCATACAACCTAATCCGCATTTGCGAAGGAGACGAGTGGAAGACAGCCTTTACTACCAGGGATGGCCACTATGAATATCTGGTCATGCCTTTCGGCCTTTGTAATGCGCCTGCTGTCTTCCAGAATTTCGTCAACGACGTCTTCCGCAATATGCTCTCTACTTCGGTGGTGGTCTATCTGGATGACTTTCTCATTTTTTCGCCAGATTTGGCCACTCACTGAAGAGACGTCTGCAGGGTCTTCGACCGTCCACGGGCGAACTCTCTTTTCGCCAAGCTGGAAAAGTGCCAGTTTGAGCAGGAGTCCTTGCCGTTCCTGGTCTACATCATCTCGGCCCAGGGGTTGGCTATGGATCCTGCCAAACTGCAAGCAGTAATGGATTGGCAAGAACCTCATTCACTCAAAGTGGTGCAGCGCTTTTTAGGGTTCGTCAATTATTACTGCCAGTTTATACCTCACTTTTCCACACTGGTTGCTCCTTTGGTTGCTCTCACGAAGAAAGGAGCTAACCCTAATGCTTGGACCGAACAGGTCTCCAAGGCCTTCTCGGCTATAAAATCTCATTTTGCTTGCGCTCCCATTTTACATCGTCCTGATGTGAACAAACCATTTATACTGGAGGTAGATGCATCTTCTGTCGGTGCAGGAGCAGTCCTTTCCAAAAGGATGCTCAAGGTCGGAAGCATCCCTGCTTCTTCTTCTCAAAGACCTATGCACCGGCGGAGAAGAATTACTCCATCGGGGACAGGGAGCTGCTAGCCACGAAGTTGGCCTTTTCAGAGTGGAGACATCTCCTGGAGCGAGCTCGGTTTCCCTTCCAGGTCTATACGGACCATAAAAACCTGGTCTATCTACAGACGGCCCAACGCCTGAACTCTCGTCAGGCCAGTTGGTCGCTTTTCTTCTCCCGCTTCCGCTTCACCTTGCATTACCTATCAGGAGAGAAGAATGTCCTTGCGGATGCTCTCTCACGCTTGGTGGTTTCGGCGGAGGAAGGGGAGGCTGAGCCTCGGTTAATCCTCCCGCCGGAGAGTTTTACGACCGTGGCTCTCCAGTCAGTGCCACCAGGCAAGACCTAGGTGCCTCCTCAGCTACGGCCTGAGGTCCTCGCCTGGGCACATGCCTCCAGGGTGGGTGGTCATTTTGGTAATAAACGGACCACCGAACTCCGGGCAAGGTCATATTGGTGGCCACATATGGCTCGAGATGTTAAGGAATACGTGCAAGCATGCATCTCGTGTGCTCAGAACAGACCCTCTAGACAGAGGCCGGCGGGGCTGCTGTATCCCCTGCCAGTGGTGGATAGACCTTGGGAGATGGTTGGCATGGATTTCGTGGTTGGCCTGCCCAAGTCTGGTGGCAATACGGTCATCTGGGTGGTCACCGACCATTTTTCTAAAATGGTGCATTTGGTGCCACTCTCACAGTTGCCTTCCGCTCGTGGTCTTGCCACTTTGTTCATCAAGCATGTATTCCGCCTACATGGCATGCCGGACAAAATCGTTAGTGATCGAGGTCCCCAGTTCGCATCTCGGTTTTGGAGGGAGCTCTGCAGCTTAAGAATCATAGAATCATAGAATCGTAGAGTTGGAAGGGACCTCCTGGGCCATCTGGTCCAACCCCCTGCTCAAAGCAGGATTCGCTAAATCATCCCAGTTAGATGTCTGTCCAGCCTCTGTTTGAAGACTTCCATTGAAGGAGAACTCACCACTTCTCATGGCAGCCTGTTCCACTCATTGATCACTCTAACTGTCAAAAAGTTTTTTCTAATATCTAATCTGTGTCTCCTCCCATTCAGCTTCATCCCATTGCTTCTAGTCTTTCCTTGTGCAAATGAGAATAAAGTTGATCCTTCTACAATGTGACAGCCCTTTAGATATTTGTAGACAGCTATTAAGTCTCCTCTCAGTCTTCTCTTTTGCAAACTAAACATTCCCAAATCCTGCAACCTTTCCTCATAAGACAGGGTTTGCAGACCGGTCACCATTCTGGTCGCTCTTTTCTGAACTTGCTCCAGTTTGTTGATGTCTTTTTTAAAATGTGGTGCCCAAAATTGGACACAATATTCCAGATGAGGTCTGACCAAAGAGGAGTAGAGGGAAATAATTACTTCACGTGATCTAGACTGTATGCTTCTGTTAATACATCCTAGAATTGCATTTGCCTTTTTTGCTGCTGCATCACACTGTTGACTCATATTCAGTCTGTGATCTATTAGTATACCCAAGTCTTTTTCACATGTGCTGTCACTTAGCCCTATTCCTCCCATTCTATATATGCTTTTTTCATTTTTATTGCCCAGATGTAGTACTTTGCATTTCTCCCTGTTAAAAACCATTCTGTTAGTTGCTGCCCACTTCTCCAGTTTATTTAAATCTTTTTGAATCCTCTCTCTCTCTTCTCTAGTATTAGCTATCCCTCCTAGCTTTGTGTCATCAGCAAATTTAATCAGTTTACCCTCAATTCCTTCATCTAAATCGTTGATAAAGATGTTGAACAATACAGGGCCCAGGACAGAGCCCTGTGGTACCCCACTTGAGACATTCTTCCAACTGGATGTGCAGCCATTTACGACCACTCTTTGGGTCCGATCACTAAGCCAGTTATGAATCCACCTAACAGTTGCCTTGTCCATTCCATACTTAGTCATTTTTTCAATAAGGATTGTATGAGAGACTTTGTCAAATGCTTTGCTGAAGTCAAGATATACTATATCTACAGCATTTCCTTGATCCACCCAATCAGTAATACCATCATAGAAGGAAATTAAATTAGTCTGACATGACTTATTAGTTACAAACCCATGCTGACTCTGTTTAATCACTTCATTTTTATCCAGGTATTGACATACATGTTGTTTAATAATTTGTTCAAAGATCTTTCCTGGTATAGAAGTCAGACTCACCGGCCTATAGTTGCCTGGGTCCACCTTCTTCCCCTTTTTGAAGATAGGAACAACATTTGCTCTTCTCCAGTCTTCTGGCACTTCTCCTGTTCTCCAAGAATTTTCAAAGATTATGGAGAGGGGTTCAAAAATTTCTTCTGCTATCTCCTTCAGTACTCTGGGGTGTAATTCATCTGGACCTGGAGACTTGAAAACATTTAGGTTAGCTAAGTGTTTCCTCACTATCTTTCTGTTTATAGATATCCTGGATTCTTCTATTCCCTTAATAGGACAGTGAATAACAGTTGATGTTACATTTCCTTTCTGAGAGAAAACAGATGCAAAATAGGAATTTAAAAGTTCAGCCTTCTCAACATCCTGTCTTACCATTTCATCATTTTCATCCTGTAAAAATCCTATAGCATCTTTGACTTTTCTTTTACTTTTGACATATCCCCAAAATCCTTTATTATTGCTTTTGACATCTCTTGCAAGCCTCAATTCATTTTCAGCTTTAGTTAATCTGATTTGTGCCTTGCAGGTTCTGCAGACAGCATTATATTCTTCTTTAGATATGCCTCCTTCTTTCCATTTTATAAACATTTTTTGCTTCCTTTTTAGCATGTGCTTAAGTTCTGTGTTCATCCATCCTGGTTTCCTTAAATGCTTCCTATTCTTCCCTCTTTTCGGAATTGTTAACAACTGTGCTTTGAGAATTTCATTTTTCAAGATTTCCCATCCTTCCTGGACATTTTTGTCTTTAAGGATATCCAGCCATTGGATCCCTCCAATTCTCTTTCTGAATCCCTTAAAATCTGCCTTTCTGAAATCTAACCTTGACGTCTGAGTCTTTACAGGTCTTCCGCCTCTAGTTATCCAAAATTCTAAAATAGCATGGTCGCTACCTCCTAGGGTCACAGCCACTTTTACCTCCTCAACCATTTCCTCCCTGTTTATAAGGATTAGATCCAAGGTAGCAGTTCCCCTTGTTTTCTCCTTTACCTTTTGGAAGATAAAGTTGTCAGCAAGAGAGGATAAGAATTTCCTTGACCTGTTAGTTTTGCCTGAGAGAGATTCCCAACAAATGTCTGGATAGTTGAAATCTCCCATGACAACTATGTCATATTTTTTGGAGAACTTGGCCATTTGATGCATCTACCTCCAGTACCTTACTCAGCATTGAGCGAAATCTGTCCTCCGCTTACCATCCCTAGACGAACGGATTGGTCGAGAGAGCCAATCAGACCTTGGTCACCTACCTACGGCATTTTGTTTCTGCCAGGCAGGATGACTTGGCATCCTTGCTACCATGGACCGAATTTGCCCTAAACAATGCGGTGGCTGATTCCACTGGTCAGACGTCTTTCTCTTAAACTACAGCCAACATCCACGCGTCCCTGTCCCGATGCCAGTGTCCTCCACTGACTCCAGGGTGGCAGACTGGGCAGTGGAGGCCCGGAACATTTGGGATAGCACTCAGGATGATATCCGTGCTTCTAAGGAAAGGATGAGGGAGTCCGCCGACACGCATCGGCGACCCGCTCCAAGCTTCTCCCCTGGCGACATGGTGTGGCTCTCCACCCGAAATATCAAACTGCGGGTCGAGTCCCCCAAGTTCACCGTGTTACATTGGACCTTTCAAGGTCCTCGAGCGAATTAGCTCGGTGGTCTATCGCCTGGCACTTCCTCCACATTTAGCCATTTTGGACGTGTTTCATGTGCCCCTCCTCAAACCAGTTCACATGGCCCAGTTTTCTGAGTCATCGGCCGGGTCGTCAGACTTATCATCTGACGAGTTTGAGGTTAATGCCATCGTAGGGCGCAGGTTTGTCCGTGGCAAAAAATTTTATTTAGTGGATTGGAAAGGTCATGGGCCCGAGGTTCGAACCTGGGAGCCGGTGGAAAACATCCACGCACCGCTCCTGATCGCAGCCTTTGAGCGCAGTGACACGCAGGCCCTAGGAGGGGGGGTAATGTTAGGCGTCGGATTTCTGGCTCTGCACAGCAGGAATCCAGAGCCGTACATTCAGCGGTCTCCCATTCCGCTCCGGGTCCTGCTCAGCAATCACGGCAAGCCAGGCGTGCTGCTCAGACTTGTTCTGTGAGCCTGGTTGTTGCTGCCACCTCTGGTGCAGCAATGGTAGCGCAACCTGCTCAGCAGGGAACCGCTCCAGAGGCTAAGTCCTCATGCCGTGCTACTGGGCATGCCCGCAACTTGACCTCTAACTGGAGAGCAGTATGAGATTCAATGGCTAGCACACGATAGGTACGGGGGTATGGTGCTAGTGAAGGAGACTCATGAGTCCCACATGAATGTCTATTAGAATCACTGACTTAGGGTACCGTTACACTTAGCGATGCACCAGTGATCTCGACAACGATATGGATCGCTGGTGCATCGCTAAGTGGTCGCTAGTGAGCTGCAACACAGGCAGATCTCACCAGCGACATAGCAGGGGTCGGGAGTCGCAACTTACATGTCAGACACGGCGATCCTGACATCCTCCCGCCTGCGTCCACGCGTCGCTCGTCAGCGCCACAGGAAGCCCCCGACGAAAAATGATCCAGGACGTTCTCGCGCGACCAGCGATGAGCAGCGGGGGAGCCGGTCGGAGGTAAATATCAAACATAGCAATATCGCTAGCAATATCACTGCTACGTCACAAAATCGGTGACATTGCAGCGATATTGCTAGCAATATTGCTATGTGTAACGGGGGCTTAAGGAGTGTGAGAACTCTAGTGCCACCTATTGGAAGTAGCAACCCTAGAAGTCAATGTTGACCCTTTAACGAGCCTTGTTACATGACTTAGGATAAGAGCCAAGCCAAGCCAGAATCTCAATTTGCAGACACTGTGATTTGCGGTACTGCTCCTTATCAGTGCAAAGTGTGAGATCTGGTTTGGCTGTGTGAGAGGCATCTGACCGATATCTAAGAAGTATCATTTCTCCTTGCGAAGAATGACATGCTAAGCATGTCGAGGTGAGGAGACTTAAAGCCGCATTGCTCCTCTGGGAAATATGCTAATTATGCAAATTGTCTCTTCAGAGAGGAAGAGGACTAGAACTCTAGTGCCATCTATTGGAAGTAGCAATCCTAGAAGTTTTTGACCAATCTCAGAGAACGAGCACACGATAACTTTCTCAATCCACCGTAATATCTCTGCCTGCACATCTCTCATGGTCCAGCAGTTTGTCTGGTTACCTTACTCTGCCCTCTCTCAGCACTGTAGCCAGCCCATGGTTCCGCAGTTGTATTCACTTAAAAGATTGTTTCCTCCTACACATGACAAAGCTAAGAGGTTGAACTCTATCTCCAATCTGTTGGTCACAGAAATGCTGCCTTTCTGCCTGGTAGATACAGACAGTTTCTGAAAGCTGATGTTTGTCGCAGTCCCCCAGTACCAATTGCCCAGTTGCTATTACTTTTTTATGAAAGTTGTGCCTGCGCTACTCCAGCATGTCACAGACAACATCACCCGTTCCTTGACTAAATCTATGTCTGCCAGGGTGCATTTCACTACAGACACTTGGACTAGTAAGTATGGCCAAGGGTGTAACATCTCGCTGACTGGGTACTAGATGACTCTGGTGGCTATGGGGACAGGCGCTGCTCCATAAGTCTTGGAATCCCCAAGGCTTGCAGTTCAAACCTCTACATTTAACACTTACTCCACGGCGCCTGCCTCCCCTTCTAGGGCCTCCACCTGTGCCCTCAACCTCTGTCTTAATGAAATACGCGTTTCAACAGTGTAGATAGATCGAATCCCCACCATCTCCATACTGTGCAGCCAGGGTTCACCGCAATCAGGCAGTATTAAAATTGATATGCCTTGGAGATCACAATCATACAGCTGAAGGGTTGTGGATAGTTCCCCAGGTTGAGTTTGATTAATGGCTGTCTCCGCTGAAACTGCATCCAGAGAAGGCCATGTCTGAAAACGGTGTGAACCTGCTGGTGGCCCTACGGGGAGGCAAGCTCAAAGACGTGCCTTGCTTGGCTCACATCCTCAACCTGGAGGTATAGCGTTTTCTCTGCCACTATCCTGGTCTGTGTTAGCTGCTCCAGAAAGTATGTAAGCTGTGTGCTCATTTCCGCCGTTCACACCCCTCTGGTCATTGACTTGCATTGATACAGAGGTCTGTCTATGCCAGATAACAGGTTGATATTCGATGTGCCGACACAGTGGAATTCCACTCTGCACATGTTGCAGCGACTATGGCAGCAGCAACAAGCCCTGACACAGTATGTCATGTCGTATAGCCTGGGCCAACGCAGTACGGACGTGACGCATATCATGTTTACAGAATGGGTAGAGATTAAGGACCTCTGCACAGTTTTGAAATGGCTACTAAGATGGTTAGCGCTGATGATGCTGTCATCAGCATCACTATTCCCATCACCTCTATGCTGGAGCAGACTTTGATTAGCCTATCGGAGGAGATGGTGGTCTCAGAAGAAGAGGAGGAAGCAGAGGAGGATGTGGAAGGGATAACATTGTCTCTAAGTTCAAGGCTGTCATCACACAGGCGGGTGCCAAGGGAGGGTGGATTACTGTGATCTCGGGGGGGTGGTGATAACAGACTAACTGTTATGGTAGGTGCAAGATCCGAGGAACAGGTGATGGGTGAGCAACTGTCAGATGAAGAGAATAATCCTCCCCTCTCTGTGTTCGTGGTTGGCGGGAGGGGACAGAGGAAACGAGCCTCATTGTTACCCAGCCACCAACACAACATTGGCTTAGACTTCTTGGTAGAGCCCGACATATGAGTGCTTTCTTGCTGCACTATCTGCAGCAAGATCCCTGTATAGTTATAATTAGGAATACTGCTGACTACTGGGTTTCGACTCTGTTAGATCCAAGTTATTAAACCAAATTTTGCCAGATGCTTCCCACCCTGGAAAGGGATCCGTGAATGCTGGAGTATCGAAGCACACTTTTACACAACCTTAAGAGAGCTTTTCCCCAAGACAGCAGTAGAGCACATAGTTCGCATTGCAGCTCTAGACTTCCAGCCTCCGGCACTTGGACCCTTTCACATTTTAGTGTTCCAAAATGGATGCGTGGCTTGAGCTCGCCTCACACACCTTTGAGGTTTTATCGTGCTTGGTCCTGTCGGTCCCTATTATACTATCTATACTGTTGTGAAATTGATGCTACTTTGGTGGTGTCTGCCAATAATTTTTGGAAATGTGAACACTCCTGGTTGGGTCTCCTTCATGCGTGTTACCTGTAGCAGTAGGCCTCCGAGACTGTCAGGCCTCCACTTCCTTGTACTCAACTACCCGTGTTACTATCCTTAAATTTTTCTGACAATGGTAGTCCATTAAACTTATATTTGTGCCACCTGAGTGTGGCTCAGCATGAAAGCAAGTAGAGGCATTGCATGTGGTATCAGGGCTCCCAGCAAAGGGGGCCTACCCGATACCTCACCCATCTTGTCTTACAGTGACGTTCAATTGAAAGCTGTAAATGCTCTCCCAGACGCCGATACCTCATGCATGGCTGATTGCTGCAGTGCCATGCTACTATTTGTACTGAGGGTGAATTGAGGTCACTTTCCTGGTGTCTGTCCCTTATTTGATGTGTTTTGGCAGCATTTGGGGCCGCTATATGTGCATGCATTTGTTTTTGCCGCCCATTGATCTGATTGGCGTTCGGTTATGTTCGGCGAATATACGACTCATTAATCGGCGAATATTGTAAATTCGTCGATCTTAATCCGAGTGTTGTGACCTGGTAGTGAAGGCCCTGTACTTACTGATTCTAGCTGCAGATGCAGTGTTGCCTATGTGTGCTGTGCTAGGCCTTATGGTGCCACAAAAGACTGCCATCAAAATTCTTGCTGCTGCTACCTGTGTTCCTGCTCCTGCTGCTGAATAAGAAGAAAAAATAAAGAGTTCCTAATCCTTGCCTGATCTTTCCTAATCCATCCCAAACCCCCTCTACCCGCTTTACAGTCTTCTTCTCTCTTTTGCCCTCTCCCCTCCTCCCCATCTTCCACCAAGCGTTGATTAGTACTTGATCACTTGATTTTTACCTTTTTTTAAAACTTTTTTGTGTGTCTTGCAGCCGCTGAGCATTGATCAGTGACGCAAATCACTGATCAACATCTGTGATCGCTGTTTTCCATGACTTTTTGTCACTGTACATTCCCTTCTCTGCACCACCTCCATGCTTGCATCCTGCAGACACCGAGAGTTTATCAGTGATGCAAATCACTGATCTGCACTCGTTTTTATTTTCACAATGGTAACAAGAAAAAATGGACCCCAAAATTTGTTGTGCAATTTCTCCAAAATACGCTGATATGTGAAAGAAAACCACTGTTTGGACATACGACAGGGCTCAGAAGGGAAGGAATGAAGGAATGATATTTTGCAATGTAGACTTTGATGAAATGGTCTGGGGTGGTCATGTTGTGTTTGGAAAGCCACCTCTAATGTGTCTAAACAGTGAAAATGCCCATCCACTGTACCGGTCTGGCCTGCACATCATGATAGCAAGAAAGTGTTGTGCATTGCCATCTGTATGATGTGCACTGCCAGCTTCTTGTACCAAATCTTGGATTTTCTCATGGCACTGTATGTCTAGAAGACTTGATCAGAGAGATCAACTCCCCCCATGTTCTTGATATACCACAATACACAGTGTGGTTTGTGGACCTGTGTATAGGTACTTCGTACAGTGACGCATTGGCCTTCTCACTGAGCACTCCACCCCTTAGCCTCAGGCATTTTTAATCACAGCAGGATCACTACCCCTCCACCAAGATATTAGACTTTAGTCTAGGAGAGAATTCACAATAGGTTCCAATAGAGTTGTAGACTGTCTAAGAGAGGATTGACATTGCTAGATCCTGGTATACGAGAATCGCCTTACCGTAGCCACCAGGTACACATGAATTGGCCAATTTATGCGCTAAGCATTCTCAATTTTTCATATTTCTGGTGCAGTAATGCAAATCAATTTTCAAGTTTCATGTTTGCATGCTATACCGCTGCAGAGTGCTGCCTTGTTTGATTGTATATGAGTTGGCGACTCTAAGAAGCCACCTTTTCACACCTAATTCATGTTTGGATGTGACGGTCAGTTTTTTGATTTGTATGCATTGGCCTTCTGACTGAGCACTCCGCCCCTTAAGGGCCTGTCACACTAAGAGATATCGCTAGCAATATCGCTATAACTAATGACGTTATAGCGATACTGCTAGCGATATCGCTGTGTCTGATATTTACCTACAACCCGCTC
Source organism: Dendrobates tinctorius (assembly GCF_039654945.1). Lineage (NCBI taxonomy): Eukaryota > Metazoa > Chordata > Amphibia > Anura > Dendrobatidae > Dendrobates > Dendrobates tinctorius. The sequence goes on from NW_027361876.1 coordinate 8,926,272, forward strand.
CCCCGCTGGTTATCGCTGATCGCGCGAGAACGTTCAGGACTGTTTCTCGTCGTCAGCTTCCTGCGGCGCTTCCTGCTGTGATGACGAGCGATGCATTGAGCCGGGCGGGAGGACGCAGGATCGCCTGGTGTGACAGGTAAGTAGCGACCCCCGACCCCAGCGATGTCGCTAGTGAGATCTGCCTGTGTGGCAGCTCACTAGCGACCACTTAGCGATGTACCAGTGATCCTGACCGCGTCATATCGCTGGTCGGGATCGCTGGTACATCGCTAAGTGTGACAGTACCTTTAGTCTCAGGCATTTTTAATCAGAGCAGGATCACTACCCCTCCAAGAAGATATTAGACTTAAGTCTAGGAGAGAATTCACTTTAGGTTCCCATAGAGTTGTAGACTGTCTAAGAGAGGATTGGCATTGTTAGGTCCTATTATATGAGAATCGCCTTACCGTTGCTACCAGGTACACATGAATTGGCCAATTTATGCGCTAAGCATTCTCAATTTTTCATATCTCTGATGCAGTAATGCAAATCAATGTTCATGTTTGCATGCTATAGCGCTGCAGAGTGCTGCCTTGTTTGTTTGATTGTATATGAGTTGGCGACCCTAGTTAGGCACCTGTTCACACCTAATTCATGTTTGGATGTTATGGTCAGTTTTTTGATCTGTCAGTGATGTTAGTCACCGACCAGCGCTCAACATCTGTAGGATGCACACACAGATGTGGTGCAAAAAGGGGAATAAAATAGACAGGATAAAAAGTCCTTGCCAAAAGCGAGCCCAGGTGCTAATCAGCGGTGTGCATTTGATCAGCAGCTCAGTGGCTTTAGGATGCATACACGGAGGTGGTGCAAAGGGGAGTGGGTTGAAATAATTGTTAGTGAAAAAAAGGTATTGGAAAACGATGAGCACGAGTGCAGATCAGTGATTTGCGTCACTGATAAACTCTCGGTGCAAGCACGGAGGTGGTGCAGAGAAGGGAATGTACAGTGACAAAAAGTCATGGAAAACAGCGATCACAGATGTTGATCAGTGATTTGTATCACTGATCAACGCTAAGCGGCTGCAAGACACACAAAAAAGTAAAAAAATGGTAAAAATCAAGTGATCAAGTACTAATCAGCGCTTGGTGGAAGATGGGGAGGAGGGGAAAAGAGAGAAGAAGACTGTAAAGCGGGTAGAGGGGGTTTGGGATGGATTAGGAAAGATCAGACAAGCATTAGGAACTCTTTATTTTTTCTTCTTATTCAGCAGCAGGAGCAGGAACACAGGTAGCAGCAGCAAGAATTTTGATGGCAGTCTTTTGTGGCACCATAAGGCCTAGCACAGCACACATAGGCAACACTGATCCAATCTGCAGCTAGAATCAGTAAGTACAGGGCCTTCACTACCAGGTCACACCACCTCAGTGTAAGATGAAGCAGGAACGCGGGATGCAGTGACAAGCAAGAGGCAGATCAAGAGTTAAACGGTGTTTAATACAGAGAATACTCCAGACAGGGAGAGAATAAGGGAGGTATGGAGGCTAAGCTTCAAGATGAGAATAAGTGTTCAATAAACGGGTAAACTTATCAGTCTGATATTTCCAGAGGGTGGAGGCTTGGAGATCTCGTGGTGGCGCCATAAGTGACGCATGAAGTCTGTGGCCAGGTCCTGGAGGAAAGTGAGGTACTGTCTCCTGACAGCCACGACGTAACCTGGCTCTCCTAAGCATAGCCTTGTAGTACCGGAGCTAAGTGTCCATGGAGGAAGCGTCTATGGCGCTGGTGTAGAAGTATGAAGGTCAGCAGCGGGGACCGGGGATATGCTGGCCGACTGCATGTTTACCCCGATCAGGCCTACAGCACGCACGTTCTACAGTCAGCGGGACGGAAAGGGACGTCTCCCTAGTATTGGGGTGACTGAGCCAACAGTTACGCGCTGCTCACCGTCTGAGTGCGTGAGGATAATCGGCAATGCAGCCTGGTTCCCTGGCGTCGCGTTGCGGAGAGTGAGTCAACCTTCTCCTGCTGCGCACTCTGTCTTCCCACCAAAGACCCCGATTAGGCACGGTCCGATTTGCCCCTTTTCACACTTTGCTCTCATACTGGCTTCCAATTTGTCCTCTCCAAACTGTATCCCCACCACACTGTTCTACACAGTATAATGGTGACCACAGCCATCCATATAGTTTGTTATCCACAACATCTCCCAATATACACTCTGATGTCCACCCCAGTCCCAATATACAGTATGATGTCCCCCACAGCCACCTATGCAGTATGATTTTCCACCAGAGCCTTACACAATGATGCTCCCCACATGTTATATATAGTATGATGTCCTCACATACCAGATATATTGCTCCCACAGTTCCCAGTATAGTGTTCCCCACAGACTCTGATATAATATGATGTCCCCCATAGCCCCTCTTTTGATAGCTATCACAGCCAGCCCCTTGAATATTTCTGCAGCCAGCCCAATATGTGTACCCCCCCAGCTAGTCTGTCTTATGTTCTCCCACAGCCAGCCCCTCTTATGTCCCACATATGTCCCCTATAGCCAGCTCCTCTTATATCCCACATAGGCAGCTTCACATATGTCCCACATAGCCAGACAGACATATGTCCCACATAGCCAGCCCCACATATGTCCCACATAGCCAGGCCCACATATATTCCATATAGCCAGCCCCACATATTTTTCCAGTAGCCAGCCCCTCTTATGTCACCCATTCATTATCAAAATGTAAAAAAAGGCTTATACTCACCTAATTCCAGCTCCCTGTACACCACAACCATGTTTACTCTTGCTTCCTGTACAGCAGTATATGTTGGATGGTGCAATGAGTACACAGTATGATGCCATCCAACATTCCCTCCGGGCGTCTTCTCCAACAGGGAGCAGACGGGTGACCAGTAACCTGCGTTCTGCTGGAGATCCCTGCAGGGCAGGGAGCTGATGACAGCTACTCTGCGCCTGTCCTGGGCAGTGCTGACATAAATTGTATTTGCGTCTAATAGACGTGAATACGATTGAGTGCAAGGCAGGCAGAGAGAGTGGTGATTGGTGTCAGTGACTGACATTGCCCACCTTTGTGTCTGCATGCCAGCCATCACTGTGCTGAATGTCTGTGACCAGTGGATGATGCTCGGCTGGAGGATGATGCTAGATGGCCAGACCCATTCAGCCAAGACATTTTTTTCCCTAAGTGTGCCCCCCTCGGTGAGGCAGCGCCCTAGGCGAGTGCCTACCCTGCCTACTCCTCGTCCTGGCCCTGACTGTAATTGGTGTTTTTCCTAAAGAATTTTGTCCTTCCACCTCATAACAACTTCGACTTTCTCTTATTTGTGAACATAAAATATTGAGTGGCTAAGTCGCTAGAAGAATGGACCAGTCCCTTCTTTTAGCTGCTTCAGAGTTTTCAAGGTAGATCTTTTTGGAAATTTTTTAGTGCTTTTTAGGCAGATTCCAGGCAGAATCTGCCTCAAAAATACATTGAATATATTATATATAGCTTTGTGGTAGAGAGTTGCTACACTTGTGTATTCACTTCTAAGAATTCAATAGGTGCTCAGAGAATGGAAATGGTGTTCAAATTGCAAACGTTTTAGCTCTTTAACCTCATAAATGTCTTTCTCAAATTTTTAATGGATGTGTCACAATATGGTATCTTGGAATTACCCCTTGTTTCATTTCTTGGTAGAGTGCAGATTCTAATGTAACTTGTCTTTTTTCAACTACAAAAGCAGAAATTGCAATGAGCTGAAAACAAAGCTTGCATTTTTTAGCCAAAGTGATATTAGCATTTCTGATACACATCTATTCATAGAAATAATTGATGCAGCATGTCTGTGCCTAATGAAGAGCAGAGGCGCACACTGACCTCTTTTATTTGGAGTGCAGGCACCCCTGTATGCTTCAACAAACTTGTCATAAAATCCAGTATGAGCCCTTTGTACACATACAAGACTATAGCTGTATTTTCACGTAATGTTCACTTGTAAAAAATGTGATTTTAAGAGGCAAGGGTAAGAGATCATTGCTTGTTCTACTCACTTTTATCCTTCTTGCACATATGTGAATGCTCCGTCTCATAGATCAATGTGCGTAATAACTGGGTATAAATGACATTTCAAACAGTCCTGTGATTGTTATCTGGAGCTGCCAACAAATAGAGAGTTCAGCCAACCAACCATTATCATAATGACTTAAAGCAGTTGTCACTCAGGCAACACTTCATAATTATGTCTGAACCAAGAAGCCCATGGTGATATCTGCACACAGATTGCCTTGTTAATGCTACAACGTCACATTGTGTGAAAAACCACAGTTTGGCTTCACATATTTTTTAGTAGAATCTCCTCATTTACCTTTCTGTATTTACATATATTTATTCCCAGATAGCCCGTCTTAGGCACAAAAGTCATGTCAAGATGTATCACTTAGGCCTCATGGACACACAGCCAAATTACTGCCTTGTTGTGTGCAGAACCCTAAGTAGACTAGGCAGTGTTTCTCAAATCCAGTCCACAAGAGCCACCAACAAGTCATGTTTTCAGGATTTCCTTAGTATTTCACTGGAGTTGAGAAACAGTGGGTTAGGGTCATTGGCCATATTTTGTAACCGAGAATATCGGTCCGATTATGCTAATCACACACTCAGAGTTTGATAAGAGTGCCATCATAGTGCGATCCGATTTACGTATACAAATTGTTCATGCTACAATTTTTTGCCTTGGACAGACTCGGTCTGAGAAAATTCACTTGTCCCCTTAGTATTTCCGTCTTGAACAGTCTAACCAGTGACGCTGGTTTCCAAGGTAAATATCTGGTTTCTAAGAGCCGGATCGTCGGATCGTTGGTGGGATCGCTGGGACGTCGCTATGTGTAACAGGGCCTTAAGAGTTTTCCGAAGGCAGCACTTATGGCACTTGTGGCTTACAAGCCATTGGATGTATATACAACTTTTAGCCTTTTATTTCAGTAAGTACTGCATGTTCTCTTGATTGTCCTAAGTTGTTGTCTGCATTTTTAGCCTGCTAATTATATGTTCGGTGTGTCAAATAATGTTATGCTGCTAATGCCCTCTAGATAAATTTGGTGCAATTCCCATTTTATGCCAGGATCTAACACTGAGCAACCTACAGTATGGCAAGATTGAGCATGCCCCCATTGTCTAAGTTGTGGTATAAGCTACAGGTTGCATCTATATTTCTCACAGATGCTTAGGAAAGAAATGTAATAATAATAATGATGGTGGTGATAATATTAAAGTGAAGAGTAGACTCAAATTTGCTGAGCCTATACCAATATGTTCTAATATTGCCTGTACAATTCCTCTTTATAGTTGTATTATTAGAATTGCTTTTTAAGTAAGTAGAAGCAAAGTGGTCAAAATAATTGAAAACTAGAAAACCTACATGGTTTAAGGGTGTGTTCACACTAAGTTTCTTTTAGGTTCTCAAAATTGATGAGTTTCAAACCATTTCAGGAAACACTAGCTTTTACTCTGCGTTTTTTGCCCTGAAGTGTTTTTGTTAACTTTTTTAAGCGTTTTCTATAAAATATTTTTAGCTTTTTTAAGTGGTTTTTGGTATTTTTCTCATGTTTTTTTGAAAACCACTAAGAAAAGAACAACATTACCATTTTTGAGTGGAAAAAGCCTCAAAAACGCTTACAAAATGCTGAAACATATGCACAGGCGGTGTTGTAGCCTTCCCTTTGATTTCAATTGTAAAGTACAGTATAATGAAAACTGCTTGACAAATGGTCTGACCACTTCTTTCACATGCTTGCTGTTTTTGGAAACCTGACACTAATAAAAAAATGACCAAAAGCCTCATTAGCAATGTCATGTTTCAAACTAAATGAATAGAGTCTTTCAAGCATCTTCTGAGCAATTTTTTTCAGGCGTCTCTTAGGGCGGACCAGCTTCAAAAGATTCCTCAAAAAAAATACATGGGTCTAACTTATTAAAATGTTTATGCTAGAAAAGAACACCTTACAAAGTTTAAATTTTGGGGGGCAACCTGGATGCTGCAGAAAAAAATGGTGACTTTTGTCATTTACACATTAGTCTCAAACAGCCACACCTATATATGGGTAGTATGTTAGGAGTGCGGGTGTGATGGGATGTGGCTACACCCACCCATCGAATTCATGAAACGTTACGCCACTTCGGTTGCATAGCGTACTCCAGAAATGTACTGACTGGCATACATTTATAGCGATGTACCTAATTAGTTAAGAGATGTACCTAATTTGTTAAGTGGTGTGTGACTCTTAATGGATTAGTAAAAAAAAGTCCAGTTCTCTCACTACAAGGTGCATGGATCATAACGACAATTTGCAGCGACTAGAGAAAGGAGACATAGTTCCAACGATCCAGTAGCGAAAACAAGAATACAATAATTTGAAAATCTATTACAGCCATATTTTATGAGCAACAGAATAGAACGGGAAGCACATAACAGAGGTGAAAGTTAGACATTTTTTAATTTCATTTACAAAAATTAACTTGTTTAGAAACTGATGACAGCAAACACCTCAAATAAATTTCTACAGAGTTAACAAATGTGAGTGGAACTAATGAAAATCAGCTGTAGGGTTTATTTTCTAGTAAGTCACGTGACTGTGTATAAAAAGAGTATGTTAAAGAGGCAGAGTCTCTCAGAAGTAAAGATGGTCAGAGGTTCACCAATCTGTGAACAGCTTAATCTAAAAATTGTGGAACAATTTCAGAAAAATGTTCCTCAAAGCAAAAATATAAAGACTTTGAATATTCCACCATCTACAGTACATAGCATCAATGCTGAGCATTATATAGAGGTTTAACCCATTCTATACCTTGCTGTTTTCTATTTTTTTCATTTTCATTTTTTCTTCACATTTTTCCAAGAGCCATAACGTTTTTTATTTTTCTTTCCACATAGCCGTATGAGGGCTTGTTTTTCATTTTTCAATTACATCATTCATTTTGTCTTGTAGTGCACTGGAAAGTGGGAAACAAATCCCAAGTGCGTTGAAAACACAAAAAAATGCAATTCGGCAATTGATTTTTGGATTTTTTACTTAGCATGTTCACTATATGGCAAAACTGACTAATTATCCAGGTCAGTACACAGATCAGGTCTGATTTTCCAGGTCAGTATCTCTTGCTCAAAACACAGCTGTGTATCAACATTGCTATGTATAATTAAAGTTATGATCTCCTATGAACTCCAGCCACTGGCTGGCTTTCACAGGAGTATTGTAATGACATATATGGGAGTCTTCATCAGACTCCCATCTGTGATAGCAACCCATCAATCATGGCGATAATGTCACAGGCATGCCAATGGGGTGGGAAATGGCGCACCACTCTGCCAGGAGCATGTTAAGTACTGCAGAGATTGACAGCTGGATTTAAAATATTAACAGCCCACCCATCATGTAAAAGGAAAGATGCAGGCTCGGTGTATGAGCCCGCATCAAAGGCAGGGACACACTTTTGACATACTGTAGGGAAGGTGACCTGACGGATGGACTAGTCAGCAAGTAGGAAGGAGGGTTTGCACATGTTAGACAGATAGCAGTTATGACAGTGGGGAAACAGCTAGGAAAGTGTAGGTGACGTGCAGTACCTTGGGTTGACCACTAGATGGCAGGGAGGAGTGTAAGTTCAGGACTTAACAGCAGCTTAGGGCTTTAGAAACCGTTGGTCATGGGGGGCGGAGTTACAGGGAATTGGGAAAGTTATATATTTGACAGGAGGGTTCCAGAAAGTTCCAGTCCCCGGGAGGTGCTCAAGAGACTAGGAGTCTGTGACAGTTGGTGTGCTGTGAGGAGAGCCAAACCAGGGGACTGAGGAGAGAGAAAGTCAGGGGGGTGGTCCTGACATGAATTACCGCAGTACAGACGAGGCCCCGGGGAAAAGCATACTGTATTGAAGACGAAAACTGACCAGTAAAAGTGCTGATGGTGTACGGGCCTAAGGCGGCCACAGTGACTGCGCTGACAGGATCGTCGCTCAGTGAAAAAGGGACGGTACGTGTGTTTACGTCCCTGGTGGAAAAGTACGGTGTGGGTAGCGAGGCCTGGAAACGGAGGCCCGTGAAGGTATTACGTGTACTGCTGAGGCCGTCAGTCGGACGGTAAGGAATAAACTTGGACCTGTTGTACCCGAAACCTGCCTCCATCTTTTGTCTGTGACGTCTCTGCGCGGTATATAGAGGGACCACCCCCCCAGCCCGGCCCACGACCCTACAATACAAGTACGTCAAAGGTCGTGAATGGATTCATTTCACATATGCTCCTATCCAGACAATGTCTATTTCAGGGGAGGCATTGTATATTTCAGAAAGATGATGCTAAAACACATACTGTATCCATCACAACACCATGGCTATCCGGAAAAAAGAGTTTGGGTGACGAACTGCAGCCTGCAGTCCAGACTTTACACGAATAAAAAAAACATTTAGAACCTTATGAAACAAAAAATCGGCCCAGGGGATACAGACACCATTGAAATTGAAATACACTGAAGAAGAGAGGCGAGTGGGTGGTGCTACTGGCAACCAAATTCTCCCAGCTCAAGAGTCCCATAGTGGACACGTAGTCTGCTGCTATTGGTGGCATGCCCCTAAGATTCACCAAAGGAAGCTGACTTATTACTAGCAAAATTCATTTTTACTAGAAGCAGACATTAAAATATTTTTTTTTTTTTTTTTAATTCTTTTTATTATTGCATTCTGTGCAAGCCAGGGTGTGGCCTCCCTCTCCTGAGCTGGAAATTGTATATAAGACTTCCCCAGACTGGTTTCCCACTGTTTGGGCCCGGTCCTGTTGTCTGCCCTTATTCACACACTGACGTCAACATTGAAACACGGTAAAGTTTTTAATATTAGACAGTGTAGGTCCTCCCGATCAGAGTTACCTTGTCATTGTGGGATGGCTTTTATGCTATTTTTTGATAAAAAAAAAGTATTACTAAAAACTCTGTGTTATTTAAGTGCACTTTTTGCTTTTTATTTACTTAGTTACTGCAGCGTTTTTGCTCACTTTTTCTCTTGAAGGTTTTATATTAAAATAAAATTAACACAATATGAAAAGAAACCATGGGTCTTTATGGGTACACATTTTTGCAACCAACATTACTTTGCTTTGGTAATGTGTTGATCAAGAAGAAATGTGCAAAAATGGCATCTGTATAGGAATGGTTATGTATAGATAGGAAATAACATGTCAAAAGACTGAAGCAGCACAGAAATACATGGTATTTAGTTGAGGACAAGTGGTTTCTTCTAAGTATTGGTGATTCAGCTGTCAGGCTTAAAGTAAATCCTCCACCTGCCTGTGAAGTCCTGTTTATCCACTCATAGTTTTGCCCTGCAACTCCATGCCAACTGTCTATAGCTAGTGGCCAGAGATCTCAGTATAATATGTCTGTCAACAGCTGTATTGATAGAATAGACACCATCTGGCTATGCCTACATGATCAGACATGTAGTACAGCAACAGCTGAAACGCTCCGCACAGCCAATTATACGCTGCCTTGTCCTACGACAACCACAAGTAAATGATAGCCCCAGCTCAGTACAGAATAAAATATTGATTGGAACAAAATAAAAGTATAGAGTGAACTATCATGTTTCCAAATATTGATGGCACAATATTGAATAAACTGCTATGGTTGTGAAAATTATTTAGACTTACCGTATATATCCTTATAAATACACAGCTTGAGTTAAATTATATCTCCTTGAAAAAGAAAGTAACAGATAATCTAGGTTTTTTGCACTACCCCCCAAAAATTATAATTCACTGGAATTGGCATGAACATAAAATTAGACAGCGATTTGATGGCATATTACCATGGCTCTGGACAATATATTATTGTGCAAGGCGAGGTGGTGGAGTTTGCTGGTTTTGGTGGCATGTACAGTATTTAAAATGTAATTTTTCTTTATAACATCTAATGTCATTTAAGCAGAGCTTTAGAAGTCAAAATAACCCAATAAAATGTAATAGTCAATACTTTTTATCTATGATGACCCAATATACTTGCATTATCAACCTCTAAAATGTCTCTTTTCTGCAATTTTCTGCTAAATTCTCAATTGAAAATTTGCTATGTTACTTTTTTAGGTGTCATATTCAGTTATATTTCCAGCTCTGTTTCTATTAGGCCTGGCTACCATCTGGTATGGTTCCTCTTTCTATAGGCCAAGGTGCGGTAACAGTTCATCTAACAAGTATGTTTTAGAAGTATCTCCTCGCTATTAAAGGGAACCTGTCACATGAAAAAATGTTATTAACCTACAGATATGGGGTTAGTCTGCGGTTAATAGAGTTCTGAAACTGCCCGGAACAAACACTAAGAGCAGTGCTGCTGGGAGGAAATTAACTTTATCCCCTCCGGCAGCATTCAGGTTTCAGTCACAGGAATGGCGCCAGCGCAGGTTCAGCTACTGATCTATGACAGACAGCAGGATCTGCATTAGGGCCAGCTGTCAGTCAATGCCAGGGATGCAATTACAGCCACTGCTCTCTATACATAGAGCAGTGACTGAACTCTCACCAGCGCTACCAAGTGACTGCAACCCCAAAACAGACAGGAGGAAAAAAGTGCATTTCTTCCCTGTTACGTCGGCGGCCGTGCCCGCCGCCGTTCCATCAGCAGCGGGTCCCGCCGCTGCGTCCCCTTTCTGGGCCGCATCCTGCCATGCTGTTCCCCTCACTCGTGCGCTCCCGTCTCTTGACTCCTCACTTCCTTCCTCCCAGTCAGCTGTGGCCTGCGCATGCGCCTTAGGCCGCGGGTGCGCGCCCTGCAGGTTTCTTAACCCTGCAGTGGGCATTTTGGAGGGTATGCCAGCCAATCACAGGCTGGCAAGGGATATATCAGGCGTCTCCCATAAGGGGAAAATGCCTGGTTATCATGTGTCATTTCCTGCGTTAATCTTGGCCGCCTTATATTGTTTCTATAAGCCTGTTTTCCTGTCCTGCTATCCGTCCTGTCCCTGTCTCTGGTTTCCCTGCCTGTGTCCACTCTGATCCTCATCCCGTTTCCGATTCCCCGTGTCTGTCCTGATCTCTGCCCTGATTCTCCTGCCTGCTGTCCGTCTCATTCGGTTCTCGATGCTACTACGCTCCGTGCCTACCTCTGTGCTTATTGCACAGTCTCCTGTGCCCAAGTCCTGTTATAACCACCCGGTACCTGCTGTCTGCTTCCTGTACTCCGGTCCCTGTCCGGTACTCCTTGCTCCTGTACCCTGGGCCCTGTCTGGCACCCTGGCCCTGTCTGTAGCTTACCCCGGTCCTTCGAGCCGCCCCTCTTGGTTCCAGTTGTCGCGGTGTCTGACTCCTGCGGGCCTGCCCTTAACAGTCCCTGTATAGGGGTCATTTCTACCTGGTGCGCTCGCCCCCGGGGGCCTCTGCTCCGCGACCCAGAGGGTCCACTCTCGGATGCTGCCTATCCCTGAAGCTCACAGTATAACCAGGCCATGGACCCTGCTGGTGCCGTGGCGGCTATACAACAAGAATTGCTCTTCTTGCGGGAAAACAAGACCCAAATAATGTCCTTCATGAAGTCCATGGACACCCAGCTTTCCGCCCTTCAAACCAACGACCCAGGGAATGCTCCCCTGTTAGCAGGCCTCCAGCAGGAGCTCACGCAGCAGCGCCATGCCCAGTCCCACATCCTGGGTTACATGGCGCCCGTTGATGATCGACTGCTTTCCCTGCAGTCCTTTGCTGCCACCTCGATCCAACCCCGGGACCCAGCATCTCACCCGCCACCACGTCTGGGGAAGCTCCCAGGTATAGCGGGGACCCCAAGCTATGCTGGGTTTTTTTTGAACCAGTGCTGACTGCACTTTGAGCTTCTGCCCCAGCAATACCAGTCAGATCGAGCCAAAGTGGCATTTAATGTGTCCCACCTTGAGGGGGAGGCCTTAGCCTGGGTGAAACCTCTGTGGGAAAGGGATGATCCTATGGTATCGAGTATACAGAATTTCCTGGATATGTTCAGCAATTTCCCTGGAGGACCTCATATCCCTGGCCACCCGTATAGATTTACGGTTTCTAGAGCGTTCTCGCGAGTCAGCTAGAGAGAGGAGACCCTTTAGGCTATATCAAGCTCCCATTCCTCGTTCCTCTGCACTGCCTGCTAGTACCGCTCCCGAGCCCATGCAGGTAGACCGAATAAGATTGTCCGAGCAACGGCGGAGGGAGAGAGTGACGCAAGGTCTGTGTCTTTATTGCGGCGAAGCCAATCACTTTCTGCGTACCTGCCCTGAGAGACTGGGAAACGCCTCCACCTAGGCCAGGTAAGAGAGGCCTCCCTAGGTGACCCTAATTCCTCTCTGCCCCTTACCATTTCGGATCTAATTATTCTAGGTCGGGAGTGTAGATCTGTGGAGGCGTATGTGGACTCGCGTGTGGCTGGTAATTTCATTCGGCTCAAAGAAGTTGACAAGTTCCAGATGCCGGTGGTCACCCTAGAAAACCCACCGGCGATCGCCTCTATTGACGGCAAACCGCTACCTGAGCTCATCACCATGGTTACCGTCGAAGTGGAGCTACAAGTTGGAGCACTTCACCTGGAATAAATAGCCTTTTACGCCCTGCCTAACTTGTCCCACGCCGTGTTCCTTGGTCTACCCTGGCTCAGGTTGCACGAGCCAGTTCTTGACTGGCGCTCAGGGGAGATTCTGCGCTGGGGCCACTCCTGCCATAAACGCTGTCTGCTGTCGATTGTCCATTCCTGTCCGCTACAGGCTCCAACCGACCTTCCGGGACTTCCCATGCCTTATCACACCGATGTCTTCAGTAAAAAGGAGGCGGAGTCCCTGCCACCGCATCGGGTCTACGACTGCCCAATCGATTTGATTCTGGGTGCCACCCCTCCCAGGGGGAGAACTTATCCACTGTCTCCAGCAGAGACCTCGGAAATGTCAGAGTACATTCGGGAGAACTTGGCCAAGGGCTTTATTCGGAAATCATCTTCCCCTGCAGGCGCGGGTTTTCTCTTTGTCCAGAAGAAAGATGGATCCATTCGGCCATGTATTGACTATCGAGGCCTGAACAATATCACCATCAAAAATAGGTATCCACTTCCACTAATCCCTGAACTCTTTGACCGTCTGAGGGGAGCCCGAGTCTTAACCAAATTGGATCTACGGACAGCCTATAATTTGATCCGAATCCGAGGTGGGAATGAGTGGAAGACGGCTTTCAATACACGGAATAGCCATTATGAATATTTAGTCATGCTGTTTGGACTCTGCAATGCCCCGGCAGTGTTCCAGGAGTTCGTTAACAAGGTCTTCCGGGATTTGTTGTACTCCTGTGTCGTGATATATTTAGATGACATCCTCATCTTTTCACCCGATTTATCCTCCCATCGGAGAAGTGTTCGCCTGGTCCTGCAATGCCTACGGGCAAATCGACTCTACGCTACATTAGAGAAATGCCTGTTTGAGCAAGCTTTGTTGCCCTTCTTGGGATATATAATCACGGATTCCGGGTTGAAGATGGATCCCGAGAAGCTCTCTGCCATACTCAAATGGCCACGGCCAGTCGGAGTAAAAGCCATCCAGCGGTTTCTAGGCTTCGCAAATTACTGTATTATAGGCAGTTCGTTCCTCACTTCTCCTCAGTGACCAAGCCCATCACGGCCCTGACTCGGAAAGGGACAAAATCGAAAGTCTGGCCTCCTGAGGCTGAAGACGCCTTTCTTGCCCTGAAATGCTCCTTTGTGTCCGCACCGATCTTACATCGCCCAGTAGCCAGTAGGCCCTTCGTCGTAGAGGTGGATGCCTCCTCCACCGGAGCCGGGGCAGTCCTTTCGCAGTGGGTACCCTCAGGGCATCTGGTTCCCTGCGGGTCCGGAGTGGCGGTATCTGCTGGAAGGGGTGGATCACCACTTTACAATCTTCACTGACCACAAGAACTTAGCCTATCTTCAGTCAGCCCAAATACTCAATTCCAGGCAAGCCAGATGGTCTTTGTATTTTTCTCGCTTCAACTTCAAGCTCCATTTTCGACCCGGGAATAGAAACACCAAGGCGGATGCACTTTCCAGGTCTTTGCAGTCGCCCGAGATGGAGGAGGTCCCATCTTACATCATCGAGCTTGCGAAAGTTATCACCGTGGCTCCCGTGAGTCTCTCCACTCTCCCCCCGGGCAGAACCTTCGTTCCACAGAGCAAAAGAATGGAGGTGCTATGCTGGGGGCATTCCTCCAAGATTGCAGGACCCGTCTGGACCAAGAAGACCCTCATGCTTCTCTCTCGCTACTACTGGTCGCCCTCTCTTCGCCAGGATGTGACGGATTTCGTAGCCGCTTGCACAACCTGTTCTCAGAACAAGGTACCGAGGAGCCTGCCCTCTGGTCTTCTTCACCCGCTGCCTCTTCCTGAAGCTCCTTGGTGGCAAATCGCCATGGATTTCGTTACTGACTTGCCTCGCTCTTCTGGGTGTACTACTATCCTAGTAGTAGTAGATCGCTTCTCCAAGATGGCCTATTTCATCCCATTGCCCGGTTTGCCTTCGGCACCTGAGTTAGCCGAGATCTTCATCCATCAAATCCTCAAACTGCATGGTCTCCCTCAACGGATTGTGTTTGATCGAGGAGTCCAGTTTACCTCCCGATTCTGGAGAGCTCTCAGTCGCCTTATGGGTATATCTCTGGATTTCTCCTCTGCCTATGATCCTCAGACCAACGGGCAAGTGGAACGGATTAATCAAGTACTGACGTCCTACCTGCATCACTTTTCTAACACCAATCAAGACAATTGGGTCTCACTTCTTCCTTGGGCAGAATTTGCCCATAACAATCATCCTAATGAGTCCACCTCCAAGTCACCGTTTTTTGTGGTCTCAGGCCAGAACCCTGGTGTCCCGCTGCCCATTTCCATTTCTTTGGGGGTTCCCGCAGCAGATGCTCTTGCCTTGGAATTTTTGCAAGTCTGGAAGGAGACCAGGGAGGCTCTCGTGAACTCCAGTGCCCGGATAACAAAGCATGCGGACAAAAGACGGAGGGACTTTCCACCATATCATCCTGGCGACAAAGTCTGGCTTTCAACCAAGCATATCCACCTGAAAGTCCCTTCTTACAAGTTGAGTCCCCGGTACATCGGTCCCTTTGAAGTACTTGGACGCATCAACGAGGTGGCATATAAATTGAGATTGCCGGCTTCACTCCGGGTCCCTAACGCCTTCCATGTCTCGCTCCTTAAACCTGTTATTCTCAATCGATTTCGCCCTGCTCCAATTCCTTCCCCTCAACCAATTGGGGCCGATAACGTCTTTAAAGTAAAAGATATTTTGGCCATGAAGAGAATCAGAGGAAGAACCTTCTTCCTTATCGATTGGAAGGGATTTGGTCACGAGGAGAGGTCCTGGGAGCCTCGGGAGAATGTTAATGCCCCACGTATTCTGAAAAAAGTTTTTTTTGCCAATCTCAGAAGGGGGAGACGTAAGGAGGGGGGTACTGTTACGTCGGCGGCCGAGCCCACCGCCATTCCATCAGCAGCGGGTCCCGCCGCTGCATCCTCTTACCAGGCCGCGTCCTGCCGTGCTGTTCCCCTCACTCGTGCGCTCCCGTCTCTTGCCTCCTCACTTCCTTCCTCCCAGTCAGCTGCGGCCCCGCGCATGCGCCTTAGGCCGCGGGCGCGCGCCATGCAGGTTTCTTAACCCTGTAGTGGGCATTTTGGAGGGTATGCCAGCCAATCACCGGCCGGCAAGGGATATATCAGGCGTCTCCCATAAGGGGAAAATGCCTGGTTATCGTGTGTCATTTCCTGCGTTAATCTTGGCCGCCTTTTAGTGTTTCTATAAGCCTGTTTTCCTGTCCTGTTATCCGTCCCGTCCCTGTCTCTGGTTTCCCTGCCTGTGCCCACTCTGATCCTCGTCCCGTTTCCGCTTCACCGTGTCTGTCCTGGTCTCTGCCCTGTGTCACATGGACCCGTCCTGTGTGACGCGACCTGCAGGCCGGTAACTGTAATCAACAGGACGCGGCACGTGATACAGTTCTGTGTGACACGGCCCGCAGGCCGGTAACTGTAAACAACAAGACAAGGGGGAGGGAAAACAGTTACGATGGTGGGCCCTGCGATAGGGAAAGGGGACGTGGAGACCTGCTGTACTCCCCTGAGTCAGTGTCCCTAATGCTCCTAACGTTCCCTATGCCGGTTCCGCACCGGGCGCCGCTCAGGATACCTGTCGCCCTAGCACACCCTACACCTATCCCTTGCTAGGGAGCTGGGTGGCGCAGGAACTGGCCCCACTGCTGTACTAATACACATGAAGGAAAAACACAAACAGGGGAAACCCACTTAGTTTTACTCTGTTGCACTTGCTCCAGGCAACCGAGTCCACCACCAGAATGCAGCTCTCCTCCTGAAATGCTGCCACCAAGCTCTGTCAGAGCTACAAGGAAATCCCCTATGACTCCTTCCACACCAGGGCTAAAACAGTGCTGCAAGGAACGTTCTCAAACTACTTCCTCCACCAAGGATGGTTGAAATGAATACTATCACCAATGCTGATTGCAACACCTGTGACTCTTTTATAGCAGAGCCAGCAATCACACCTGCATTATAAATGTGCACTTAACTAAAGAAACAGAGTGCAATGACGGTCACCACCACTGGGGGCAAACTTAGAACAAATGACATCACAGTGCAATAATCCAAATGGCCACCGGGGGCAAAAACATCTCCAAGCACAGCTTGAGAAAAAAAAAGGTTACCTGTGCTTTTATCTGTCCTGATCCCGCATGGATCATAACACCCTGGTTCTCCTGCCTGCTGTCCGTCTTATTCGATTCTCGGTGCTACGCTCCATGCCTTCCTCCGTGCTTATTGCACGGTCTCCTGTGCCCAAGTCCTATTACCACCACCCGGTACCTGCTGTCTGCTTCCTGTACTCCAGTCCCCATCCGGTACACCTTGCTCCTGTACCCTGGGCCCTGTCTGGTACCCTGGCTCTGTCTGTAGCTTACCCCGGTCCTTCGAGCCGCCCCTCTTGGTTCCAGCTGTTGCGGTGTCTGACTCCCGCGGGCCTGCCCCTAACGGTCCCTGTATAGGGGTCGGTTCCACCTGGTGCACTCGCCCCCGGGTGCCTCGGCTCCGCGACCCAGAGGGTCCACTCTCGGATGCTGCCTATCCCTGAAGCTCACAGTATAACCAGGCCATGGACCCTGAAGCGTCACACTCCCAAAAGCAGGGTCCTATTAACCTGCAGATTAATGGCATTTTTCACATGGCAAGTTGGCTTTAGCATATAATTTAGATTTTATGTGTACCTCTGTTCTGTCTCCAACATAATTCACAACCTTTGACTGTCTACTTGTTTATTTGATAGCATACAATGATTTGCTGTATGTATAGAATGTACAGGTTTCTATATAGTTAACTGTTTTCTGTATCTTTAGCTCCATCTACTGACCAAAGTCATAACTGCATGATTATTATGCATTGTACTTCCTGAATGTTATTTCCCTCTCTTCACAATGCATTTTGGGAAGGTTTGCAAAGCACCCTGGTAAGTTGCAATGCATCATGGTTAAGTTCAGACCCATTTTTCCCTCCAGTTCTTCCATTTCCTCACAAGCCTGCATTTTGTGAATATCTCATTTCTCTACAGTCCCTCGAGTCAGCATCGCTGTTTCACCACATCTATATACCCTACGTTCAATAAAGCACAGATTCAACTACAGTCTCCCTTATTGGACCCTGGTATAGCGGTTTAGCTGCTTGTTAAGCTATATGAGTCCCGGTTCATTTAGTGAGGACATGACAGTGAAACAGCAGCTCTCCAGCTAGTGGGAATACAGAGAGAAGAGTCTTCCATCTTGCAGGACCGCAGTAAAACAACTGCTAGCCAGCTAGTGGGAGCTCAGAGATAGAAGAGTCTTCCACCCTGCAGAGGCCAGTTCCACAGCACCATCCAGCTAGTGCAATTCAGGGAAAAGACAACCCTTCATCCAGCTTGCAGGAACTAGTAAACTGCAGAAATCCATCTAGTGAGATTCAAGTCACCAGCTACACAGAGACTAATACAGCTGCAGCAATCTCTGCTCAGCCAAGCATCCCTCCAAGACACCATGTCCCACAAATCACACAGGACAAAATCTGCTACATCCATCTCCTCAAAGACTGTATCTATCAGCAGCGCGGTCGCCATTGCCCACGAAAATGCTGAAGCCACCAAAATGCGAGCAAGGTATGCTGAAGAAGAGATGCAACTTAAGTTAGAAAAAGCATGAATTGACATAGAGAGAGACGATCAAGAGAGAGGGTCACAGATAGAAAAGGCATGAGTGGATGCCGCCTTATAGAGCCTATCAGTAAAAATAGAGGCTGCTGCAGCACTAGCCGAGGCAGAATCACTAGAAGCCGCGCACAACCCTGAGCTGCATAGCCATACCAGTGCGTCAAGTCTGAAGTTGCCACTGCAAGATTCACCACAACGCACATTTCAGTATGTAAATGAACATGACAACCTCCACAATCAGATTGTAATTTACCAATATAATGCTTTTTTCACACTTTGTTTTTTTGCAACTTTTACAAGGCTGTAATGTATGGCACTGTAAAGGGATATAGTGACATAAATCACTATTGAATCTCACTGTAATAAAGGAAATTAATTTGAATGCACAGGGTAAGGCCGAGTTCACATCACATTTAAGCCAGATGTCAGTGGCTCCATCCTGGCTTAAAGTCAACCTGAGAGCAGATACATGCTGCCTGATCCACAGGCAGCTTGTATCAGATGGCTATATGATCTCAACCAGGTATTTTGACTATGAAACGCTGTGACATTTCAGGGCCAAGTATACATTGAAAGTCTCCAGGGTGTGAGAAACACAGGAAACTAGACTGACAGGCGGGTCCCCAGCAAATTCTTTCCCTCCTATGCCCTTGAGTGACAGGTCTTTCCCTGCAGGTATAGGAGAAACCTGTCACTCCAGGGCAGTGGGCAGGGAAACGCTGCCAAGGACCCGCCTGTTCGACTAGTCTCCCTTGTGATTCTGTCCCTGGCTATTTTTAAAGTGTTTTTCTCTGAAACACCAGTTTTCAGAGTCAATCATACCTGACATAGATCATACAACCAGTGCCTGATACATGCTGCACATGGATCAGGTAGCATGTTTCTACTGTCAGGATCCCTTTAAGTCTGAAGCCTTTGAAAATGGGATTCAGGTATATCTGCTGACGAGGCCATTGACTTTCACAAAGTAGAAGGAGTCACTTTGTACTCTGACTTCTTTTTCAGTGGTCGACGCTTTTACGTCTGTAAATCATGCACCGAGGGTGTTGTTCAAGATATAGTGGAGTCACAGACGAGAATAGAACTAATATCCACACAGTCCACTGTCAGTAACTATTTTACTTAGGAATGAAGATATTCCTACTTGGTCTTGATAAACACATAAAGAAGACACATCAAACAAACATTTTGCCAGAAGGCTATGGGTCGCCCTCGCACACCCAGGGCAGCGGGGTACTCGGTACCGGGCCGGTGTCAAGGTGGGAATGTGTCACAGCAGAGGTGACCCGGTCCGTGGCACTGGGCACCCAATATCAATGGCGGTGATGTTAATGGTGTTAAAGTTTATTAGAATAGTTCGTGACGCCACCAGTGGTGTTTGGCAAGTAAGATGTTGAGCCAACGCTGCATGCAGATCTGCTGGGACTGATGGTGTGGTGCAGCAAAGATGGTGTAGCTCCCCACAGGTGGAGATGTAGTCCCAGGGCAGTGTAGGTGCAATGGATGAGGAGAGGCGCAGAATGGTATGGAGGCTGGTACCCAGGTGTAATGGTGCGGGAATAACTGGAAGACACCCGAGTATGCGGTTCCAAAGCTTTACTCACTGTTTGCAGTTCACTCCACTGCCTGCCTCCGTACTGTGTTCTCCAGGTCAGGGCTCCAGCCAACCTCCAGGCAGGATAGGATTCTCCCTTCCACACTCCGCCAACATGTACCTTACTGAACGACTCCTCCAATGCGCCTTTAGGTGCGAAGCACTCCAGTACTTAGTTACCCTGGAATGCCTCTCTCTAGGTGTTCCTAGTCTTTACTTGTATGACAGACAGCTGTAGCCTGCTTCGGGGACTCCTCACTGCGTCCCGGCTCTCTATTCAGTTGCTGTTGTGTCCCAAGTCTATGATGGGAGCAAGGCGTTAGCGGTTCACTACTCCTCCGGTGTCTGTTGCCGGACATAAAGATCAAATCAACCTCGGGGACCGGGCCACGGCCTTTGCGCTCTCTGGACTGGAAGGGTTTTCTATCTTTCCTCAACCAGCTTCCCACCGTCCTTCTATTCTCCTTCACTCCGATCTGTTCTCTCTCTCTTATGGAAGGTTAGGTTATCAATCTTATCAGTCTCTTTCTCTGGTCTTTCTCGTGCAAGCAGCCCAGATCACTGGGACCTGCTGCAGCACGTCCTTCAGACACCCATCTTCTCTCTTCTCTCTCCAACTAACCAACCAACTACTCAACTCTCACTCTTCCCACTCTTTTATATCATCTCACTCCACCCGCCTCCCAGCACATCTCGTGTTACGAAGCAGGGTTCCATGAGGGGTGCTCTACTAACCCCCAGCCAGAAGCTGTTAGGTGGCCCCACTGAACTATCCTGTGTGTGGAATGCAGGTGTGGAGCGTGGTCAGGAGTTCCCACCCTACCTGGATGGTGGGGCACTACACCTTAGGAGAAGGTGCAGTACCTCTGTGGCGACTGAAGCCTCAGGGGTGCCACAGCTATATCCACTGTGCTGGACAGCTCTGCACCCAAGAGAACTGTAACTGCAATTTTCTGTTTGTGAATTTACCTGTTGGCGTGCCTATCTGAACCGGCCGCCATTACCAAGTTATTACACCTTGAGAGAAACGGGTTAAATTAAGTGAGTGCAAAGCACAGGCTCGCCTGCGGTCTAGCACAGTGGTTCACAATCTTAAGAATAGAAATATGTATATATTTTTCTTATTTCCCAACCAAATGTTCCCCTCCCGTCCCAGTATAAACTCAAGAAGCTGGAAGAAAAGTCTGTCCTCGACTATATGGAGAATATTCAGGAGGAGGGCAAAAGAGCACCGCGCTAGAGTTGTAAAAGTCTCAAAAGTAGTGACTAAAGATAAAGGAGGTATAACAAGTGGATAAAAGAATTTTCTGCCTACCTTACAAGGATTGAATGGTCCAGTGTAAGTAAAGTGATCTTATGAAGGAGATTCCTGATCCACCAAAAGATCCATAGAAGTGGCTGCAGCAGAGGATTCTGTGCACTGGAGCAGGGGGGTGGGAGCCAGTGAATATGTAGATACTGGCAATAGACACCAGCGGCACAAAGAGAGTGCTGTACACTCCAGGCAGAGGACAAGTGGGGACAGGGGAGCGTCCCCCCCTGGATAGTGGGGCCCACCTGAACCTCACCAAGAGTGGAGGCGCGTGGCGTGCACCGGCCAAGAGACAACGCTGACAGAGCTGAGGTGTCGGGGGGCGTGGTCTGGGTGACGTCACCTAGAGCAGGAAACTGAACATGGGGGAACGGAGGCTGGGAGAGACCAATCGCCTACGCGTTTCAAAGGTGCACAGACCTTCTTCGTCAGGAGTGTACAGCACTCTCTTTGTGCCGCTGGTGTCTATCGCCATAATCTACATATTCACTGGCTCCCACCCCCCTGCTCCAGTGCACAGAATCCTCTGCTGCAGCCACTTCTATGGATCTTTTGGTGGATCAGGAATCTCCTTCATAAGATCACTTTACTTACACTGGAGCATTCAATCCTTGTAAGGTAGGCAGATGATTCTTTTATCCACTTGTTATACCTCCATGATCTTTAGTCACTACTTTTGAGACTTTTACAACTCTAGCACAGTGCTCTTTTGCCCTCCTCCTGTAAATTCCTTTCTTGACAGCCACCAGCACAGTGGCTGTCTCAGCGCCTGCAGCTCTAGTTTGCATTAGGTGGAGCAACGGTGTTTACTTTTAGATTTAAGGAGAATATTACTGGAGTTGAATCCCTGCTTCACCTCATATTGTCCCACAGAGAGACTCCTCTTTCAGAGATCAGAGAGAAAAACACAAGTCCTTCCTGGAGATCACTGAGTGCTGTGTCAGCACTTAAATGTAGCATAGAATCCTTAGTTACTAGACAGCACGAAAACACAGTGACAAATCTAGGGTTTCTGGCCATTGATTGCGGTAGGAAAAATGTGGTCTGTATAGTCAAGATACCTAACTTATTAAATAAAGGCTTAGTTCCGGCCTTGTGTCTCTTGGCACCAAAATATGTCATGCTGCATGAACGTTTACTTACTGAGGCGTCACAGTGGGATTTCAGTGTTTCTTACCACCAGGTCTGTTCCGAACAACACAAGCAGGACACGCAGGTGGATGCGGAGCTCTTCTAGCCAGTGAGCAATACCGAGGAGGCTTGTGCTATAACTCTTCCACAGGATGCTGCACCTTTTCCTTCACAGGTCCTTGGTCAATTCTGTTCTTTAACAGCTTTAACAGCAGGAATTCCCTCGCATCCAGATAGGTTTAGTCACCGGTTCAGTTCAGCTTCAATCTGCCGCTGCTCTTTACTCAGTCAGGTGATGTCACAAGGGGATGTCACAGTATCCCTCTCCAGCACAGCCTCATACACTCCATTCCTTCAGACACTGCTCAAGATGGCCCGCTTCCTCTTCCTGTCTTTCACTTTTATAAAACCCTCCCCTTCACATATTCAGAAATATCACAGTCTCTTAACCATGTTCAAACAACAGCGACATCTTTTACATTAACTATAAATAAATAAATCCATTGACAAAAAATACAAAGATTATTCAGGCGTGAGTACAATTACATTTGTCTTCATTTATATCACCCTGGTGACATGACACACATCTCACACGTCCACCTGAAAAAAGTGGACACTGCTAAAAATAAGGTTAGACAGAGCACAAAGCGACTCTGTCTGATTTACTAAACTCAATAACTCCATACACCTAAATCCCATTTTTCAGGGCTTCAGGCAAAAGCCCCAATTGTGACACTGATTTGTGGCTGAAATGTGTTGTGAACACAGCCTAAGAGTACTTATCCTGATAAAAACAGATAAACCCAAAGTACATTTTAGCTGTTTTGTTCTGATCTAAAATCAGACTGCGAGATCATGAGGGAGTCCTGATTGTTGGAGCAGGCCCCCTCTTGGTCATGACTAGAAACTGGCGGACCCTTGGATGTTCAGGTTCGGCAGGTTCGGCCGAACAGTTAAACAAAGTTCGGGTATCAGAACAGTACCCGGACCCCATTCACTTGAATGGGGGGCCTGCAAATCCCATGTTTACCATGCTGTCATGTACACAACAAAGTGGCCAACAATGCTTCTGATCGACAGTAAAATCATTACCGCCAGTCAGACAGCTGTGGTTCCCACACTATCAAATGACAGCGTGAGCCCACAGCTATGATCAGAGGTAAAACGTCTGGTCATTGGCATTGGCTGAAGGGACTACTACTCCCATCAGCCTATGCCTGCTGCCGCTAATAACAGCGAGAGCAGGCGGCGGCTGATGGGAGTATTCATCAGCCGGTGCTTTCGCTCTAAATAGATTATTAAATTAAAAAAAGGCATGGGTTCCCCTCTATTCTTGATAACCAGCCTTGCTAATGCTGACAGCTGAAGGCTGGAATCATCTGTCCATGAATATTACACCTTAGCCTAAAAATAGCAGCCTGCAGCTGCTCTGAAAAGGCAAATCTATTAGAAGTGCTAATTCTGGTGCTTTGTATGGCTCTTCCCACTTGCCCTGTAATGGTGTCAAGTGGGGTTCATATTTTGGGGGTTGATGTCACCTTTGTATTTTCAGGTGACATCAAGCCCACAGATTAGTAATGGAGAGGCATCTATAAGACAGCTATCCATTACTAATCTTATAGTTACATGGTAAATAAACACACAGCCAGAAAAAAGTCCTTTATTTGAAATAAAACAAAGAAAACAAAGCACAATTTTACTTTTTTATTTAAAAATAACAAACACAGTTTTACTTACCTAGTGCCCATTCCATTGAAGCTAATTTCTCCTGTACTAAAATAAAAATAAAAAATAACCATATCCCTCACCTGTCTGTTGCTCTATCCCACACTGTAATGCATGTCTGGGGATAAATAGTTTTCAGCTTAGATGGTGCCAAGATGCGACAGTCCAGGCTGAGAAACACTGGGAAATGAGATTCTGTGAGTGCAGCATCAGTGAGCAGTGGTGACAATGTAAGGGGTGTACCGGGACTGTGTGAAGCTCCACTCCCTTTCCTCTTATTTTGCCTTGTATATAAAGATATTATTTATCTGTAGCTATATTGTATTTTAGGGAGAGCGTAGTAACCTTATTTGGTCACTAGATGGGGCACATTAGTGAACTTAGGATAGGAATAGTTACTTAGGAGGAGCCATCCGTGGATAAGAAAGAGGGTTTTTCCTGGTTGGGGTGAGTAGGGCCTTAGAGCTCGTACAGTGCTGTTGCCTCTGCAACGTTTAAGTGAGAAGTCCAGCCGTCCATGGTCAGTGGGCCAGAAGGGCAGCAGTCACAGCAGCAGTGGAAACAGAAGCTGTAGTCAAAGCCATAGCAGGACAGGGATGCAGGTCGCTCATCATGTGGCAGCCTACTTCATGGGCAGATACCCTCTTGTCTGGGGTGAAATGGATTAGGGAACTCCTGCACGTAGTAAAGCTGAACAGGGAGGACGCTGTGGTACCGGATGGAATGGTATGACCTAGGCACCCACTGAAAGATGTAAGGAAGGATACAGGAAAACTGAAGGTTGTGAACTGTATGGACCCTATACTGATGCTGTATCTGATAAGGACGTGCTGCGAAAGGAAAGAATTAAAGTTATTCATTTACAGATTAAATTGGACTGTGTCTCTGCTTGTGCGCAACTGTGTGGAGGGGGTATTAACTGTGTGGAGGGGGTATTCAGCAACTCAGAGGAGATCATGAAGGTGCAGAGCGCAGAGAGGCAAGTACACTAACAAAAGGACATTGTGTAGTGAAACCTCCACCAGGGGGAGCTGGTGAGGGAAGAGAGGTTATACACTAAGAGCAGCAACCCTGAGCAACAGCACAGGTGCCACAGGTAACGAGAGAGAATAGTCAGACGAACCGAGTCAGAAACTAACAGGAGCAGACGTACCAGAAGGAGCAGCAGTACACGTAGTCAAAATACCAAGCCGAGAGTCAGAAAGCCAGAACATGAGCACAGGGTCCAAAACGTGAGACGAAATACGTGGTCGGGGTACAAGCCAGGGAGTCATATGCCAGAGAGGGAACGTAACAGCAGAAACAAATACCAAGAGACGGGGTCAGAAATCAGTCCGGGTCATACACGTGAATATCAGTCCAAGGCAGGAGGATCACCAGGGTACAAGGGTCAGCGGCTCTAAACTGCAAGCTTGAGCTATCACTAACACTGGTCAGCAGGCTGTGAGGGATTGAAATAGCCCAGCTAGCTCCAGAACGAGGCTGAGGAGATTAACCCCCGCATGACCAGTCCGGAGTGAAGACAGCAGAAGATAAACTCCGGACTGGACCATGACACATTGCTTGTATGTGACGGGAGACCAGGGTGCGCAAGAACCATTAGTCTCAGCCACGACTACGGCCCTGGCAGCCCTGGTGCTCCCTCACAACATCAAGGTTACCGCAGGTCACTGAGTTTGCATTCCCAGCCGGGCCAATGAACTGTGGTGACCTCAGTGAGATCAATTCTGTTTATTACCCCATGAACAGTTTTCTTATATGATTTACAGAGAAATGTAACACTGTATGCAAAGTTCCTATTGGATGTTTTCTCAGAACATTGCATATGAGATAAGAGAATATTAGACCAAGTATGAAACCTAGAATATGAGACTATAAGACTAGTTAATATTAAAACATAATATGGAGCTGAGGAAAATACTGAAACACTTTATATTAAATAATCTGGACTTGTTTCCAAAAATCTCAGGTTGCAAGATTCAGTATATTCAAATTATTTCCTGTCTCACTAAATATGCTATATATGTTTGAGATTTCAATGTAAGATATAGTCACATATTAATGGGATATATGCATAATATAACTCAGTAATCATTTCAACAAAAAAGAGAAATGTAGCCTCAGTGGGGCTAAATACCATTGGTGGAATAGATAAAACATCTGTTCATTTTATTATTGAAAGAATCAAATTCCCAAACTAAAAAATAAAATTTGTTTTCCAGTTGCTGTATATGTGAAATATAGTTTTTTAAGAAGATAGCTATAAACTCTTAGCATATTCTTACTACTGACTGCAATTATTTTCACGGTTTGTCTTACTAAGAAAAACAAAAAAATGAATTTCTCTCTTTTGATAATAGCTGTAGGTGAAATTTTAAGAACAGCTGGAAATGTTTCTGTTGGCAATCAATTGTAAAGAGCAGTAAAACATGTCGGTAGTAAAGTAAATACACAAAAAAGCTGCACACTGTAGATCTTTAATTTTTTATACAGTGTATTAAAAAAGTTATTGTTGCAAAAAAAAAGTGTGTGTGTGTGTGTGTATATATATATATATATATATATATATACACACACACACACATCTGTTTTTCTGAACTGTGTTGGCTTTAGTTACACTAACATAAGATTGTAGAAAAAAAAATCTGCTCCACCCGCATCATAAAACATACAAAGTAAAATGTTCATTCACTTTACTTTGGATATGTTTTTTTTTGTTGGATTGCAGAACTGGAAACGGCAATGTCTGCCCACAAAGAAGACCACTGACTTATCCCACTGGAATTTCCTGCTTGTTTTTCCACCCAGAAACCAACTTCAAACATGACTATTCATAGTACCAGGGTGTTTGGTTAGCCAGAGAAAGCAAATTCATGGTCTGGAAGGAAAAGTAGATTTATGAATAATCTCCAAAGACTCCTTAAAAAGGACAAAAATAATTGCTGAAATACAGAACAAATCAATAGAATTATACTATCTAGGTCAGCATCCCTGTGACTGGTGCCTGTCATTTCTACCAGCTACACTAGCAGTGAAGCAACACGATCCCCTCGTTAAGCCAAAACACTGTACGGCCTTTGCAGTCCTGCGGCTGTAGTCCAGTGCAGGGGCGGACACACCACATATGCAGCCGGCACATAGGAACCAATGTTCTGGGAGGGATTGGTGGAGCAACCTAATAGCAGATGAAAGGTAAGGGCACCTTATCTCTGCAGGACCTAGCAGGGTTAAATTCCTGCAGAGACAGGCAATGCCCCCTTAAGGCTACATAAATGCCACAAGTAAGGCTAGGTTCACATTTGCATTTGAGTCCACAGCATATCATCCGCATGTGCAAACGTATGCAAAAACGCATGTAAACGCAGCATTTTTTATCTGCATCGTCTTATGCATGACGGCAAAAAAACGCTGCGTTTGCATTCTTTATGCACATGCATTCGATATTTCCAATGTTTTCCAGTAGCTTTTCCTTGACATCAGACACCCAATGGGGGTGACTCATGGGATTTCTTTATATATAGACGCACTGCACTGAGGAAATCCTCGTCTTTGGCTGTATCCAGCTGCAAGATGGATCTCGACATGGAGAGCTTCTATGATAATCTGGATTTTCAATTGAAATTGGCTGTTGCCTTTGCTTTTGCTTGTCAAAAAGAAAGAAGACAAAAACTGAGTAGACGTCGTTGCTACTGGCAACACCCCATCATTGAACTCCAAGAGAGCCATGGAGCCTACCACTCTTTGTACACTGGGCTCCATGCAAATCCTCAGAAGTTTTTTGACTACACAAGGATTTCTGAATGGAGTTTCGATGACTTGCTGCAATGTGTCCGAGGATCACCTGGCATGACACACAACTCCGTCGAGCAATTCCTGCTGAGGAACATCTGTTGGTGACGCTGAGGTATGTAATTGTGAAAAACAAACACATGTTCATAGTTTTATTGTTAGAAAACCCATGTATTAATTTTTTTTTTTCCATTTTCTGTTCGGCAGAGACCTTATCATCTCTCCCTTTCCAGTTCCGGATTGGAGTGTTCACCCCTTCTGTGATTGCTGGAGACACCAGCAGGGCTTTGTGATGTTCTGCGTATAGAATTCCTCCCCCCTCCCACAACTGATCTCTGACTGGAAAATGCTGAAAAATTCCAGGATATTTGTGATTTTCCTATCTGTGTGGGGGCTGTGGACGGCAAACACATTCAGATTATGAAACCTGCTGGAAGAGGAACTGAGTATTTTAATTACAAAAAATACTTTTGATTGTTCTCATGGCGATTGCAGATGCTGTATGTTGATTTGTCGTCGTGGACGTTGGCTCATTTGGCCGAGGAAATGACTCTCAGACTTTCAAAAACTCTGACATTGGCCAACATTTGTATCATAATGATTTCAATTTTTCACAGCCACGACCTCTTCCTAAACTGAAGGACCGCCAGTGCTGTTTGTTGTGGTTGGGGATGAGGCCTTTCAAATGTGTGCCAACCTCATAAAACCTTACTCAAGTAGGGACTTGAATTACACCAAACGGATTTTCAACTACCAACTGACAAGGGCAAGAAGAACTGTGAGTGTGCCTTTGGCTTGCTGGTATCTAAATGGCGCATTTTGGGAACAGCCATAAATCCAAAAATTGAGACAATTGATGAAGTTGTGAAAGTGTGTGTTGTTATGCACAATTTCATCCTGGCAAAAGAGCGACCCAACTTACAACCTTAGGAACCTGTTATATTGCATGGTTGCCAAGATCACCCACTGAGAACTACAGTGGAAGTTGCCCAGATGAGGGATAAGTTTGCTGCATACTTTGCTTCTAATAATGGATGTGTCGCATGGCAAGATGGAATGGTTTAAGCCGCTAAATAAAATGGACCTGTTATGTTAAAATGTACCTGTAGTGTTAAAATGAACCTGTAATGCTAAAATTTAACTGTAATGTTAATATGTACCTATAATGTTTGCAGAATGAAATAAAAAAATACCTGTAGTAAAACACCCATCACAAGTTCCCTCAACAATACAATACACACATGTGTGTGTTTGCGGCGGCGCTTAAAGAGAGAAAGAAAACACATATTGTGCATAAGAAAATAAAAATTTTATTTAACAAAAAAATAATTGGGTTTAGGATCGGAGTCTATCTGAGGATGAGATGGGGTGGACCTTGGGGGTGTGGAGCTGTGGGGATTGAGTGGTAGTTGATGAGGAAGAGGTAATCGGGGAAGGGGCAACAAATTGAAGGATTGGATCATGGATGGAATCATGTAAGTGGAAAGACAAACTGGAAGGGACAGACATAAGGGAAGGTAGTGACACATTTGACAACAGAGACACATTGGTAGGTGAGGGAGGAGGTGGTGGGTCCAATTTTGGCAGGGCTTTTTGCCTCCGGGTCTTTGTCCTGGTGGGAATGTTTATTTTTTGCCCTGTGTTTTGGCCGAGTGAGAGTGGTGGCTTCTGGAGCAGTCTTCTGGCATGGAGTTAGACTGGGCAACGTGGTGGATGCTGAAGGCTGCAGAGGTGCTGAACTTGGGAGCATGGTAGATGCTGCTGGCTGCAGAGGAGCTGAACTTGGGAGCATGGTGGATGCTGCTGGCTGCAGGGATGATGAACTTGGGAGCATGGTGGATGCTACTGGCTGCAGGGATGATGAAGTCGGCAGCGTGGTGGATCTGTTAACTGGAGGCAGTGGTGGTGGAGGATAGTTCGGTGCTGTATGAGTTGTAAAGTATATTTTCGGCTGCTGGTAATATCCTCCAGTCTGTGGATTATAGATTTGGGACTGCTACTTCTGCAATGCATGGCTGTAAGCAGCCTGGCAGCCCTGCATGACGTTGAGCTGGAATTGAGGTGTAAGGTTTTCTGACACTTCCCGCTCTATTGCCGAAAAAAAAATGTTGCACTGGTCTCTCAAGGTCGGCTTCCAGGCAGTCAAGGCATTTGTTGGCATCCTGTATGTGTGTTCACATGGTTGAACCCACTCTTCTGTCTGTCACCAAGCACTTTAATCCCATTCTGGAAGACCGAACTTAAGTGCATAAACTCGAGCATGAGTGACCTCTCCCAAGCCCTCTGCCGCTGACGAGAAGACCCAACAAAAGCAGCGGCAGAAGGCTGGGAGAGGGGAAAACCTAATGGACCAGCGGCTGCCTGTTCCTCAGCCTGTGAGGCCTGACAGGTTGCTACATCGCTGGTGGATCATTGGGACTGCATCTGTTCATTGTCTGGTCGATGAGGGGCTGCTTCAACAGAGGATGATCCAGGTTGTGTTGTGCTGCACCAGCTTCTGTGGTAAAAATAAAAGAAAAACATTAATAAAAAACAAAGAAAAGGTTAAATAATAGTAATTTTTTATTTTTTGAATAATTTTTTTCATATTTGCTTTCTTTTTTAATCTCCTTAGGCGTCTGGAACTTATAATTGCCCAATTGCTTATACTATATGCTTCAATTATTTTGACTCCATAACTAAGCTGAAAGTGTAGGCTGCTTTAGACACAGTTTCTAGGCTGTATCCTTGAACCACTACTTACACGTAGACTGGACTGCAGGAGGCATGTACGATTCCAGAAGAAGGTTTATTTTCCAGCTGAATTCTTGAGGTTATGCAGACATGGAAAAGTAGTGATAGACTTTAGTAGGTGAAAAAAACTTTTCTGAACTAGAGCTGCAAACACATGGGCTCCTAAGATGGCGGACAGGAAGTGAATGTAGAATAAGAATGAGGAAGAAGGGAGGGGTTACTGACATCAGATCTACATCAAAGAGAGACAGGGAGAGCGGAAGGAAACACTTCTAAAGAGGTCAAACCTTATTGCATAACAACGAATTAGCACAATATAATAACACAATGATAATACAATACTGTCAGTATGATTCCCAAATCATGGGACTTGACGACAATACCAAAGTAATTCCTAATCATGTGGAGCTCTATCTGGAATGGAACTTCATAGTTGGACTATCAAGACAGTTATGGGGGCCTTCAACAGGCCCACAGCTGCCATGACAACCAATTGGTTCCCACTGATTGTGTTGGGGGAGCTGGTGAACGGGCTCTGGCACTGATCTCATTTAAAAGCCGCTGTCTGAAATTGACAATGGCATTTAAGTGACTAAAAAACAGTGATCGATGACAGCTCCAGACTGCTTCATACTTTCCTTATCAGTCAATAATGAACACGTTTGTAATAGGTTGTCAAGCAGATAAAACATGTGTATCTGCGTTTACATAGCAAAGCTGGTGTGTATGTGTTTATTTAGCAAAGTAGTGTGTGCAGCAGGGCAGTGTGTATATATAGCAAAGTTGTGTGCGTATGTAGCAAAGCTATATGTGCATGTGTAGCAAAACTGAGTTGTGTGTACTGAGCATGCAGCTCTGTTGTATATATGTGAGAGCTGTTCAGAGTGTGCATAGTGTGATATACAATGTGAATGATATGCAAATGATGGAAAAATGGAAACAGATTTTTCCAAACATTTAGATATATTCAGTATTAAGTAGGAGCACCACATAGAAATACATACATTTACATGCTTCAGCCTGCTATCAACAGTGTCGTAACTAGCGTCTGATGGTCTTTGGTAAAATTTGGACATGGGCCCGTCATGAGTTGCACCCTCTTCCCCATTATGTAGTAATGTCCCTCATCCTGGGCTCCTACTTGATATGTATGTTCCTCATAACGGTATATATATTCCCCATCCTGATGTATATGTTCCCCATCCCATTATATATATGTTCGCCATCCTTGGATATATAGGTCTCTCATCATAATATATATATCCCTCATCCTGGTCAATATTTCCCTTATCCTGTACCCTCTCCCCCATTATGTAGTAATATCCCTCATTTTGGGAACCTTTTTGATGTGTATTTTCCCATCTTGGGCCTCATCCTGGTGTATATGTTCCCCATCCTGATATACATATGCTCCCCATCCTGGGATATATATGTCCACGATCCTGGTATATATATACCGCATCCTGATATATATGTTCCTTATCCTGCACCCCCTCTACCTTTATGTAGTAATGTCCCTCATCCTGGGCTCCTTCCTGATATGCATGTTCCCCAACCTTGGCCTCATCCGGGTTTATATTGCAATGCTGTTGCAGAGCAGTATAAAGCAAACTTCACCAGTGGATGCTGGGGAGGGAAGAGCGGTAGCACACACAACATAACACCACTGAACAGCAGCACGGGTGCCACCAGGTGGTGAAAGAGTGGTCAGACAAGCCGAGTCAGAAACAGTCAGCAAAAGAAGTACCAGAGGTCACAGCAATACACGTGGTCAAATACAAGCCAGAAGTCAGAGCCAGACGGGAGCAGAGATAACAGAGAAGTGAGACAGTCAAACAGGTCAGGAGACAAGCCTGGTCACATACCAAGAGGTGCAAGCACAGCAAGTGAACAATAAGACAAACAGGATGGCAGGAAAGGGAAGTCACAGGATCAGAGTAAAAGGGCAGAGGACAAAATATGGTATCAAGGGGTCAGCTGCTCTAGCCTGGGAGCATGCTATGTCACTTAAATTGGTTTGCAGGCCACAGCAGACTGAAGTATCCACACAGAACCCAAAACGAGGCAGAGAAGGTTAACCCCCGCATGACCAGATCGGGGAGAGAATAACAAGAATCAAACCCCAGTATGTCCCCTGTCCTGGTATATATGTCCTCCATCCTGGCATATCCCCACATCCTGGTACATATGTCCCTTATCCTGGACCCCATCCTGGTATATATATCCCCGATTTCGGTATATATGTCACTTATCCTGGGCCCATCCTGGCATATATATATCCCCATCCAGGTATTTATGTCCCTTATACTGGGACCCATCCTGGTATATATGTCCCCCGTTCTGCCTGTTTTTTGGCCAAAAAATTAAGTTATTCAACTTACCTGATGCCCCCCCCCGAGCACAGCGCCCTCTTCTGATAATGACAGCTGACACTGCCATGCATCTCCAGTCACGTGCATGCCAACGCTAGCTGCTGGTCAACAGATCTCTGCGCCACAATACACTTAAGCTGAATACGTGTCCAAGGACTCACATCCAGTTGTAGTTTGCATTGGCATAGGAGGGTCCCCCCTCTTGTACAGGCCCCATTGCAACCTCTGTGACTGCAATCGTTATTCCCCTAGCTACCAATGAGGTTATTATTAGTTGACTGAGGAATCTTCTGTTAGTCTGAATGCCTTTGGACAAGCAAATCAACTAATGATGTCCCAGATGTGTTTCAGGCTCAAGAAGTCCAGAGACACTGCAGGCCATGGTACCACTTTTAGGCCATTCAGGCTGCTCAAAATAGTACAAGCAACATGTGGCCTGCCATTGCCATATTGAAAAATGGTGCCTGGAATAGGTAGGAGAGAGGTACGGAGCTGCAGACGCTATCCAGGCAATGATTGAGTACGTAGAGTCCAATTCAAAACCTGAGTGGGTGCTCTATCCGCTGGTGAGCACAGCAAAAACTGGAAAGGACGGAGGAAGTGAAAGCACTCCAACCCAGGAATAAAAGAAAAAAACTTTATTTCGGCATGTCAAACCAAGTTAAAAACATAAACACCTGACGCGTTTCCAGGCGGACTTGTATATCATAGGTCACATCAGGGACACAATTGGTTGGCCAACTGCAAAGGTATCTGTCAGCAGCGGATATTGATGATTTGCATGCTCAAGTACATGCAGTGTGGCAGATTATTCCTCAGGCAACCCTTAAAATCTCATTGATAGCATGCCAAGGCGTACAAGTCTGTGTATCTTAACATGTGGCGAGCATTCTTGATTGTGAATAAATCGAGATGTGTTGAAATTTTTCTTTCCATTCTTTCATCATTTGCATATCATTAATATGTCTGCTGATCCAGTGATTTCCGTAATCCCATGACTTTTCCTTCTTGGTGTTTCAATTTTAATGTTGAGGAGTGTATTACCTTTCCCATTCCACCTTAGTGTACTAAATTAGTGGTGACCCAGTCCACTTATTTAAATTTCTAGGGCACATGTTTTCTGATTTTCTGATATTTACAACTGGGGTGCATATTATAGTCAGATGCGTCCTACAGTTGGAAATATACAGCATATTACAATAAATAAAGAAAATATTAACCACAAAAAGATTGTTCTTGTGCTTAAGTACATACATGGATACACACACCCTTGTTTTAAAATGTCTATGCTACTGGAAATTATAATACAATGGAACATTTTTAATTGCTACACTCAAGCACACTCCACAAATTTTATCCATGTGACAATGACCATATGGTGAAATGCAATCATGTCCCGGACGCAGGCCGCACAATGGCTTCTTTCAGTAAGTAGGTTAATGAATCCCTATCCTGACCTCTTGCCAGTTATTTTTTTGATGAGTTTCACATTATTGGGTATTATGAACATAAACAGTGTATGGAGATCTGCACATGGTTAGAAGATGAATTATTTCTTTGTACTTACAGAAAACTGGTGAAGTGAATTAGTAACTACAATTAACCCCTTCACATCCACACTAAAGTTGTTTTCAGGAAATGTCTCACTTTATCTCGTTTTGGTCAGAATTTCAAATTTCCAATAATATAATTTAATTTCACAGTGAAAAAATAGAAAATGAAAAGAAAATCTACCGCAAAACTGTTCAACTCGGGTTTTTTTTCAGCTTGCAGAGTCTTAAATATTTTTATGTTCTTACAGATTTTTATAGAAGATATCTGGACTTAGTAGTAAGACTGATATATGACTAATAAAATTTATTTATGTTAGAAATGAAGCATCCATGTGTTATACCCCACAGACAGTAGTGATCACGATATGTAGGGTTGCCACACCCAAGTATATTCTCAAAACAAATCTTAAAAATAAGTAATTTATAGTTAAAATACAAGGAGGTGGCCGGTCCCCTCAGTTGTGCCCACTTCTCCTTCCTTGTGACCTCCCGTGGACTTGATATAGATATGTTCATTATTGCAATGTGATGTACCCTGTATACTGCCATATGATGCACCTGTATGTTATTGTGTCATTTTGCTGTATGTGTTATGTACCTGTAATGTATTGGGACATTTCCCTTTTAAGTGCTGTGCAATAGCCCTGGTATAGGGCTATTCCGTTCACTGTCATCCACCCACACTCACTATCCACAGCCGATTGAATAACCACAGACAACAGGTCTCGGGGATAACAGCTGCTTTACTTCAGCAGAACGGGGAGATGTCATGCTCACGCCCTAACTGGTGGGCATGAGCCAGGGGGTTGTGGCCCCACTGTGCCACAAACCAGACTACCCTGGAAGGGGCGTGACAAAGACAGCTACCTCGGTCTTTGCTGGAGCCTCTGATGGTGAGGTCAGACTTGTGCGGCAGGCAACTGCCAGGTGCCACTCCAGGGTGGTGTCTGGCTGTGGCTGCTGATCCCACTCGGGGACAAGACACTAGGACAGGTGCGACTGATAGACAGGCAGGTGAACACGGCAGGCACGGCTGGTACTCTGGCAGGCAGTCACGGCTGACACACTGGCAGGTGGGCACAGCTGAGACACAGGGATATGGGCAGGAAGGATTGGTGTATGTGTGGCGCCCCTGAGGCTCAGTCGCCACAGAGGTACTGCACCTTCTCCTAAGGTGTAGTGCCCCACCAACTAGGTAGGTTGGGAACTCCTTTCCACACTCCAACACCTGCATCCCACACACAGGATAGTTCAGTAGGTCCGCCTAGCAGCTTCAGGCTGGGGGTAGCAGAGCACCCTTAGTGGAACCCTGCTTCGTAACACGAGATGTGCTGGGAGGTGGGTGGAGTTAGTATAAAAGAAGGGGAAAGTAGAGAATAGGAGGTCAGTCTGACAGAAGGTCAGTCTGGGGTGAGTCCCAGAGAAGTTCAGTTCTGAAGTTCAGTTTTTAGTTCAGTTTGAGTTCAGTTTAGAAAGAGAGTGCTGCAGCTGCCTCAGTGATCTGAGCCAGCTTGCACGGAAAAGAGAAGAGAAGGACGTAGACCTTCAACCTAAGCTTCCATAAGAGAGAGAAGGAACAGCGCAGAACGAAGGACTAAGAGAACAGAGAGAAGTTGTGGGTTGAGAGAGTACCCTGCCTATAGGTTCTCAGCGCAAGGCCGGGGCCCGGTCCCCGAGGTTGTATAGACACTTATGGTTCTGTAGCAGACACCGGTGGAGTAGTTGGCTGTAAATGCACTACTCCCATCAAAGACTTGGGACACAACAGCAACCGATTTGCAAGCCAGGACTCTGAGAGGAGTCCCCGATAGAGGCTACAGCTGTCTGTCATACAAGTATGGTTCTAGGAACATCTGACAGGAGGAATTCCAGAGAACTACGGTACTGGAGCTCTTCACATTAAAAGGCGCAATAGAGGAGTCGTTCAGGAAAGGCACATGTTGGCGGAGTGTTGGAGAGGAGAACCCTGACTTGCCCGGGAGGTTGATTGAGTCTACCCCAGGGGACACGGCACGGAGGCGGGCGCCAGTGGGTACCACGAACTGTGAGTAAAGCTTTGAAACTACAAGCCCTGGTGTCCTCCATTCATTCGACGCTAACACCTTCAGCACGGCTACATCTGGGTACCAGCATCTATACCATTCTGCGCCTCTCCTCATCCATTGCACCTACACTGCCCTGGGACTACAGCTCCACCTATGGGGAGCTATACCATCTTTGCTGCACCACACCATCAGTCCCAGCGGATCTGCATGCAGCGTTGGCTTACCATCTACCTTGCCAAACACTACGGGTGGCGTCACGAACCATTCAATTAAACCTTAACACCATTAAAATCACCGCCATTGATATTGGGTGCCCAGGGCCACAGACCGGGTCACCGCTGCTGTGACACATCCCCCTGACACCGGCCCGGTACTGAGTACCCCGCTGCCCTGGGTGTGAGGGGCGACCCATATGTAGGAACATTTAGAGGCCTGTTCACACAGCAGGTGCAGGTACTGGTACTGGCAGGAAGGAATGGAGTATGAAGGAATAGGTAGAGACCTGATCACACAGCAGGTGCAGGTACTGGTACAGGCAGGAAGGAATGTTGTATGAAGGAACAGGTAGAGACCTGTTCACACAGGACAAGAAGAACTGCAAGGCTGCGGTGAGAAGCTGCAGTTAACAGCAAGAGTCTCTGCAGAACTAGAACTGCAAGGGTGCGAAGCACAGGAAGAGTCACAAGAGTATGGAGCACAGGCAGAGTCACAAGAGTACGGAGCAGGCAGAGCCGCAAGAATGCAAAGCATAAGCAGAGCCCCAAGAGTACGGAGCACAGGCAGGGTCACAAGAGTACAGAGCTGCAAGAGTGTGGAGCATAAGCAGAGTCACAAGAGTACAGAGCAGGCAGAGCCTCAAGAGTGCGGAGCATAAGCAGAGCCGCAAGAGTACTGCGCACAGGCAGAGTCACAAGAGTACAGAGCCGCAAGAATACGGAGCACAGGCAGGGTCACAAGAGTACAGAGCTGCAAGAGTGCGGAGCATAGGCAGAGTCACAAGAGTACGGAGCAGGCAGAGCTGCAAGAGTGCGGAGCATAAGCAGAGCCGCAAAAGTTTGGAGCACAAGCAGAGAGAACACAAGGATAGACACTGCAGGGAAAGTAACCACAAATGAGGAGACCAAGAGACAGAGGTAGGACTGAGTTCAGACAAGGCAATGATAAGAGACAAGGTACAGAAACCAAGGCATAAAAACCACAGAAAGGAAAAAAAATCCTCCAATAATCAGGAAAAAAACAGAAAAACAGGCAGAGATGTTTACCTGTATAGACAGGCCTCAATACATCTGCACTAAATAGGGTACAGTGGACCAAAGTAAAATGGCAACTGCACAGGTGCAATAATACCAAATGAGACAGCCAGCCTAAAATCAGGGATTGGCAGTGTGGCACCCCAGTGCAAACAAATAATCCGTATGTGGCAGTGTTTACACAGGGAATATAGAGCATATGGTTCACAGCCTCTTAGTAACACCATATAGGGGGGCTGCCCAGTGCTAACTATAATACATCCTGTGTGAACAGAGGCCACAGTTTACAGAACCATTTGGGCCCAACTGCACCCTGAAAAAGATATAAAGTACATAAAAACATATGTAAGGTATTGGTTGATATTCTGGCCATAATACGGAAGCTGGCAAACCGTGTCAAGGTTCCTTACACTTGCCAGTCCTACTCTAACATAAAAACCACAGAAAGAGGAAAAAAAATCCTCCAATAATGGCAGGCGCAGAACTGCATAAGGATTGTGCCTCTGACTGTGGAGCCCATCTAACAACAACAATAAAATATGGCCAGTGCCCAGTCCCCCCCTCACACCAATCCCCTTGGTGATGCACTAATTGGGATGACCCTGCCGGCCAATGGTTCTCAAAGGGTAAGGGTCCTACAGCCACACCTACAGGGGTTAAAGCCAGGTGTCCGTGCCATTAACTCCCTCTTTCCCTCCCGGCGGACACCTGGAAGCTATCGCGCTATTGTCCCACCCTCCTTCCCTTATAAGTGTTAATGGATGTGTATAGCCATACTAACTGGCAGATAGATGTTAAATTTGTAGATTATATAAAGATATGTAAATATATGACTCACCATTTTACTTTTACTAAGTCAGAGCGGTAGAAGCAGAGGAGGGCAAAAGTTCGTAACCGCTCATTGGGCCAACTTGCCTGTCGAATGTGGACAGGATTTTGACGCAAGCCTCCCGTTACGAAGTGTAAGGCCGGAGTCAAACTAGCGATAAAATCGGACGAATGCAATGCGATAAAACATCGCATTGCATTCGTCCCAATGTTCTATGGTGCTGCTCCCATCATCCGTTTTTTTATCGGATCCGTTCCTCGGACCGAGACAATCGCAGCATGCTGCGATTGTCACCGATTTTCAGATCGGATTCGCCAATGCAAGTCTATGGATGCGATTAAAAATCGCATTGAAAACGCACCACACGTGTGACTTGCGATTAAATCGCAAGACTTCTCCAGGTCAACAGGAAAGAGCATCAGGCATTGGCATTGGATGTCAATTTGATGCTTAGATGCGAATAAAATCGGTTCATCCCCGGAAAATCAGAGGATAGACGGATCCCTGGACAAGAAATCTTTGTGCGATTTCGTACCGTAAAAATCGGACTGAATTTTTAATGGTTGTGTGTGACTCCAGCCTAATTGCCTTTCTCTGATTTATGTAATTAATAAACTGTGACCGA
This sequence comes from Dendrobates tinctorius, assembly GCF_039654945.1. Lineage (NCBI taxonomy): Eukaryota > Metazoa > Chordata > Amphibia > Anura > Dendrobatidae > Dendrobates > Dendrobates tinctorius. The sequence goes on from NW_027361876.1 coordinate 8,965,467, forward strand.
CCTGTTCAACCGACCTAGGATTGTCTGTGTTTCATTATGGGATTGGAGGGAGGGGGGAAGGCACTGGTTACGACACACAGGTCTCCACAGTCTCAGGAAAAAAACAGAAACAGGCAGAGATGTTTACCTGTATAGACAGGCCTCAATACATCTGCACTAAACAGCGTGCAGCGGACCCAATTAAAATGTCAACTGCACAGGTGCAATAATACCAAATGAGACAGCCAGCCTACAATCAGGGATTGGCCGTGTGGCACACCTGTTTAGTGCAGATGTATTGAGGCCTGTCTATACAGGTAAGCATCTCTGCCTGTTTCTGGTTACAGACACAAAGACACAGGGACCAGGATATTCGGCCTCCTGGAGGGTGGCAAGGTCAAGTGCAAGACAAGGTCAGGAGCAATAGCACAGAGACCAGGATATTCTGCCTCCTGTAGGGCAGACAGACAGGTACAAGGCAAAGCTAGGAGTGAAGCCTCCAGATAAGGAGAAACACAGGACAGGACCTGTCAGCTCAGTAGCAAGACACTAACTGAGTTAAGACATTGCACAGGCAGGTTCCACTGGGTGGAGTTGCCCTAAATACTAGAGGCCTCTTGGTAATTGGTCAAGGACACATTAGACAGGTGCACCCTGATTCCATAAGAGCCAGAGAGTTCTGGTGCCACCCCCTTATGCACACAGCCAGGAAGCATGCAGAGAGCAGGCAGGAAGCAAGAGGCACAGAGCATGGAGCTGGCAGCAGACAGAAGTAACAGCATGGCCTGGAGCAGTGAGTAAGTTGGTGTGTGGGGGATAGGAGGCCATGCAGTGATGCCAGCAGGGTTGTTACAGGAGATATAACATGGAGAAATGGTAACAGTTCACGTGGGGAATCCACGGCCTATACAGTTCAGGATTGGATTCTGACACAGAATTGAGGTTCTGGAGCTTTAAATTAAGAACCTGTCTTAGGAGCAATACTTGCAGGTAACTATAAGAGCGTTCAAAGTCTCTTGGTGGCATAAAGGCAGAAGAGGGAATATATGGCAATATCCACAGACCTGAAATCCTGAAACCCTCACATGAGTAAAAACATATGTGACATGCACAAGTGTGAACAAGTCGGTCAGACAATGCTCACACCACCCAATGGCTGAAACACAACAAGAGAACACAAAATGACAAATTTGCAAAAATACTCTGCAGTAAAAAACAGGACAGTAATCAGCAAGTGCTGTATAACAAATACAGGGTATTTAGTCGATATGTTTTTTGCAAAAAATGTATACCAAGCCGCGTCACCACATCACGGTAACCCTTCAAGAAGCAGTCCCTATCTAATGTATTTAAAACCTGGACATGTGAACAGTGTCTAAATGAACAGGATACAGACATAAATGAGCTGTCTTACACCACAAGCCCATATACTAGGAGGCGCCTGTCTGTATCCTGTTCATTTAGACACTGTTGACATGTCCAGGTTTTAAATACATTAGATAGGGACTGCTTTGTGAAGGGTTACCGTGACGTGGTGAAGCAGCTTGGTATACATTTTTTGCAAAAAACGTATCGACTAAATACCCTGTATTTGTTATACAGCACTTGCTGATTACTGTCATGTTTTTTACTGCAGAGTATTTTTGCAAATTTGTCATTTTGTGTTTTCTTGTTGTGTTTCAGCCATTGGGTTGTGTGAGCATTGTCTGACCGACTTGTTCACACTTGTGCATGTCACATATGTTTTTAATCCGTTTTTTCCTTGCTCAGCATGGTTTGGGAGACCCCACCCCTCTCCTGTGTGACATGCACATAAATGAGCTGTCTTACACCACAAGCCCATATACTAGGAGGCGCCTGTCTGTATCCTGTTCATTTAGACACTGTTCACATGTTCAGCTTTTAAATACATTAGATAGGGACTGCTTCGTGAAGGGTTACCGTGACGTGGTGAAGCGGCTTGGTATACATTTTCTGCAAAAAACGTATCGACTAAATACCCTGTATTTGTTATGCAGCACTTGCTGATTACTGTCATGTTTTTTACTGCAGAGTATTTTTGCAAATTTGTCATTTTGTGTTCTCTTGTTGTGTTTCACCCCTCACATGAGGTCTGCTCTGGGTCACATTTTGAACCAGAATCCTCAGGGAGCTTTCCAGAACCCTGTCTTGCCTCCACAGAGACTGGAGGTAGCTCCTCCCATTGAACCTTGGTGACAGGGTCACTGACCAATAGGATAACTCTCAATTCTTGTGAAACACTTCACATTGTGTAATTAATATATAAATCATGAATGTGACGTCCGTCAGTTGCGAGTCTAGCTGCACGTAAGACAGCACCCAGAGAAACCCCGAGACCCTTTACCCCCATACAGGGATCTGGAATTACAGCTGAGCCCAAGAGGTAGCTGCCTATTAGAGCAGCGGACCAGAGCAGGATAGTCACCAGGAAGGGACTAAAAACCTGGATCGAAAGCGTAGTCAGGAGTCAAAGGTCAGAAACCAGGCGAGCAGCAGAGGTACAAAAATCGGCAGGCTGAAGCAGACTCAAAATCCAGGCTAAGGTCAGAGTCAAAAGTAGCAATTAAACACTAGATCACTGGGGAAACCAAGACTATATCTGGCGGCCTGCAGGACAGACTCTAAGTATTTGAACGATACGGCTATCACTCACAGGCTCACAGCCTGATGACCTAATCTGGACCGCCCTCAGAACAAGGCCAGATGGCTATGCACCAACCCCTTCACCTCTGACAGAAGAGCGAAGCCTGCACTCACCAGATGCCTGCGCAGGGGCCCCTTCTCTGTCACCACCATCACACACAGGAGAAACAAAGCGATTCCCAACGACAGAGGCATGCGTCAAAGGAGCGGGACCGCATGAGGACGTAGCCCTGCTATCGCCGGCACCACCAGTCAAAGGAGTCCAGCGCCTCCCAGCGGCTGAGGCAGGAACACCAGCCCCCGAGAACGATGGCGACGTGACAGTCCGGTGTTGTGAATTCGCTTTCTGGCCTACCTCTGGTTACTACTGAAGGTAGTGGAGCTGGTCAAATTGACAGAGGGGTTGCGAGTTCTCTTTCTTGCTTTCCTCTGGTGGTTACTGGAGGTAATGGAGCTGATCTGATTAACAGAGGCTTTCCACCTGATAATGAGGACGACGATTGGAGATCTGGGGTTTCAGACTGGATTTAAGACAGCCGACTCCCTCTATCCCTGCTGGTGATTTTTTCCTGCCTCCTGAGGTCTTAGTTTCCAGCTCAGTCCCTGCATGCTCAGCTAAGTGTTCTTTTGCTATTCTGTTCACATTTGATCTGGTTTTGTCTATTTCAGTTTTGTGTGGGTCAGCCAGCTCCGGCTGGGGCTGTGCTGAATCACCAGCCATATGTTACTGCTTGTGCCAGTTTGTTTTTGCCCCTTATTTGATTGGCCTCTTTTTGCTCTACTTTCAGAATATACCAGAGTGCTGATATAGTGGGCGAAATCATGCGACTTCAGTATTTTTTGCATCACATGTGTTGGGCTTTTTTGCAGGGTTTTTTGCATGATTGCAGACAGTGTCTTTCCTTTCCTGTCCTGTCTAGTCAGTGTAGGCCCCATCGTTTGCTCAGTCTATTTTCCTACCTGCGTTTGTGTTTTCATTTTGTTTCACCGACAATATATGTTTGGGGGCTAGCTATTCCTTTGGGGTCTGCTCTGGGCCAGTTTAGATTTCCCCTTTCTTGCTTTAGGCTTATTTAGCTCACCGGCTGTGCCGAGGCATCTAGGATCATCGTAGGCACGCTCCACGGCTACTGTTAGTTGTGTGATAGGATCAGGGGTCTGCAATCCGCTTAGTTACCAACCTCTCTGGTTTTCTGTGGCTTAACTTGGGCTTGCTCTCTTCCTCGGTGACCCAATCATAACAGTCCGGCGCCTCCCTGTGGCCGAGACAGGAACACCAGCCCCCGAGTCCGATGGCGACATGACAATGAATATATGAGATTAGTGAGTTTTTGATTCATTTAAACCATATAACAGTAAAAGGCTAACTTAGGAGTGAGTTGTAGTGTACAGAAGCTACTCATGGTCCAGGGTTACTTAAAGGGGCATACCCAGTCTGGACCGGGTCACTACAGCTGTACATACAATGTATAATGTTCCTATATGTGTCACTATTGTAGAGTTAGGGACAGGCAATAGTTAAAATAGGGGCTAGTCTAGCAGCAGTAGGGAGGCTGAACTTGCAGCCAGAGTGGAGAGGAAACTGTTGCTTCCTCAGAACAGCCCGGATACATTGCACCGGGCAGACGTGTTTTCAAGACGGGCACTGCCTGACACCCCGGACGGGAAAGGTCTGTAGCTTCGGACCAAGGACTGGACAAAAGGGCCAAGATCTGCAACACGGCCCCAGGACACTGGAAGAGCTCCTGCTTCTGAAGGGGTTATCCCGGCGTATGGAATTCTTCTAGTCTTTGACTGCTGCAGCTGCTGTGGGTGCGGTTGGAGAGCGTGACAGAGAGAGTAGGAAAACCAGTGTTGTACTCATGCCCTTCTCCTTCTTTACTACTGTGCATTAAAGAATTTTTTTCCCTGTTCTACAACAGTTGCCTTTGTGAACGTAGAATCGCCTGGACTGCTGTGACCATAAAAGAAGGTAACCTGTTATGAATGAGTCACCGTAGGAGGCAAAAGCAGAAATACAAGCTAAGTCCAGAAAACCAGAGAAGTTGGCAACTATCAGATTGCAGACCCCTGAACCTATCAACACAACTAGCAGTAGCCATGGGGGGTTCCTATGATGCCCTAGACCCCTCGATCACAGCCGGAGAAATACATAGGCCTAAAGAAAGAAAGGGGAAATCTAAACTGCCCCAGAGCAGACCCCAAAGCAATAGGCAGCCCCCAACATATAATGACGGTGAAGCAAGAAGAAAATACTAACACAGACAGAAAGATAGACTGAGCAAAGACGGGGCCCCAAAACTACCTAGATAGGAAAGGACAGGAAGGCTGCTGTCTGCAATCTGCCAAAACCCTATCAAAGACATAAGCCAACCAGCTGATATGAAAAAGGCCCTGAAGCAGCTAGGCTTCAAAAACTGAATCAGCACTCAGGTATTTTCAGAAGACAGAGCTAAATGAATTCAGCACACCTCAGCAGGGAATGGCAGAAATCCAGAAAAACAAAGCAAAAACAAAGTCAAAGCACAAAAGCAAAAGGCCGAGCAGCAAACTTAGCGTTGGAGGAGCAGGAATTCAGACTGGTCTCCAAGGATCCCACAGAGAAATCACCCGCAGGGCAGAAGGGCGTCGGCAGCATTATATCCAGTCCGTAACTCCACTCAGCCAGTCATAATCATCAGCCTCAGGTGTTTGACAATCAGGCTCACTACCTTTCTTTACCAGAAGAGGGAGTTCCTCGGACCTCAGTAATGAAGGGGAAAATGAACTCACAACAGTACCTCCCCCTTGAGGAGGGGTCACCGAACCCTCAACTACGCCACCAGGGAGATCAGGGTGAGCCCGATGAAAGGCACGCACCAATCGTTTGGCACGAATATCAGAGGCGGAGACCCAGGAATTATCCTCCTGACCATAACCCTTCCACTTAACCAAATACTGGAGTCTCCGTCTAGCCAGACGGGAATCCAGTACTTTCTCTACCTCATACTCCATGTTACCTTCAACCAATACAGGGTCTGGAGGTGCCACCCCCGGAACAACAGGTTCAACAAACCTCTTCAACAAAGATTTATGGAACACATTATGGATTTTAAATGTGACAGGAAGAGCCAAACGAAAAGAGACCGGATTAATAATCTCCACAATCTTGTAAGGTCCAATAAATCTAGGCTTAAACTTAGGAGAAGCCACCTTTATAGCAATATTTTTTGATGATAACCACACCATATCACCAACCTTAAACTGGGGACCAATGGTCCTATGTCGGTTGGAAAACCGCTGGGCCTTCTCCTGGGAGAGAGATAACTTATCCACCACTTGGTCCCAGATCTGGTGCATTCTCTCCACCACAGTGTCAACACCTGGGCAGGCAGAGGGCTCCACCTGCCCTGAAGAAAATCGAGGATGAAACCCAAAGTTACAAAAAAAAGGTGACATGAAAGTGGCAGAACTAGCTCTATTATTCAAAGCAAATTCGGCCAAGGGCAAAAATGAAACCCAATCATCCTGATCAGCAGAAATAAAACATCTCAAATATGACTCCAAGGTCTGGTTTGTTCTCTCTGTCTGCCCATTGGTCTGAGGGTGAAAAGCAGAGGAGAAGGACAACTGAATTCCCAGCCTGGAACAGAAAGTTCTCCAAAATCTAGACAGAAACTGCACTCCTCTGTCAGATACAATGTTCTCAGGAATCCCGTGCAAGCGAACCACCTGTTGTAAAAACAGGGGCACCAACTCAGAGGAAGACGGCAACTTAGGGAGTGGTACAAGATGAACCATCTTTTAGAGAACCTATCACAAATCACCCAAATAACAGTCATCCTCTGAGAGACAGGCATATCAGAGACAAAATCCATTGAAATATGGGTCCATGGCCTCCTGGGAACAGGCAAAGGCATCAACAACCCACTAGAGCGAGAACATGATTTAGACCGGGAGCACGTCCCACAGGACTGCACAAAATTCCTGACATCACGAGACAAGGAGGGCCACCAAAAAAAACGACTCACCAGGTCTCTAGTACCAAAAATACCTGGATGACCAGCCAAAGCAGAGCAATGAACGTCAGACATCACTCTCTTCTTCCACTGGTCAGGAACATACAACTTTCCACTGGGACAACGCTCAGGTTTGTCCTCCTGGAACTCTTCCAGAGCACGTCTCAAATCGGGCGAGATGGCAGAAAGAACTACCCCTTCGCCTAAGATGGTAGCAGGCTTGGTCACCACAGGAGAATCAGCAAGGAAGCTCCTAGAGAGGGCGTCTGCCTTGACATTCTTTGTTCCAGGAAGAAAAGAAACCACAAAATCAAAACGTGTAAAAAACAAGGCCCACCTAGCCTGTCTAGGGTTCAAGTGCTTAGCCGACTCTAGGTAAATCAAATTCTTGTGGTCAGTGAGGACCACGACTTGATGCTTAGCTCCCTCCAACCAATGTCTCCACTCCTCAAATGCCAATTTCATGGCAACAGTTCCATATTCCCCACATCATAGTTACGTTCAGATGGAGAGAACTTTTGGGAAAAGAAAGCATAGGGATTCATTTTAGATGTTACAGGATCCTTTTGGGACAAAACAGCTCCTGCACCAATCTCAGAAGCATCCACCTCTACCTGGAATAGAAGTGAGACATCAGGTTGCCGCAAAACCGGGGCGGAGGTGAATCTTCGCTTCAACTCCTGAAAGGAAGAAACAGCCTCCGGAGACCAATTTAACACATCAGCACCCTTTTTAGTCAAATCAGTCAATGGCTTGGCAATACTAGAAAATTTTGCTATAAATTTTCGATAAAAATTAGCAAAACCCAAAAACTTCTGGAGGGCCTTCAAAGAAGTGGGCTGAACCCAATCGTGAATGGCCTGTACCTTGGCCGGGTCCATTTCAATAGTTGACGGGGACAAAATAAATCCCAAAAAAGAAATCCTCTGTACTCCAAAAAGGCATTTAGATCCCTTGACATACAGGGAATTCTCCCTCAAGATCCGGAACACAGTCCGAATATGTTCCACATGAGAATCCCAATCCTTGGAGAAGATCAAAATATCATCCAGATAGATAATCAAAAATTTATCGACAAAATCTCGGAAAATATCGTTCATGAAGCACTGGAAGACAGAAGGGGCATTAGTGAGCCCAAAAGGCATCACCAGGTACTCAAAATGTCCCTCCGGAGTATTAAACGCCGTCTTCCATTCATCCCCATGCTTAATGCGAATAAGATTATACGCCCCCCTGAGGTCAAGCTTGGTAAAACAGCAAGCACCTTTAACTCTGAAGAATAGATCAGAAATCAGGGGTAACGGATACTGATATTTAACAGTAATTTTGTTGAGGGCACGATAATCAATACAAGGTCTTAATGATCCATCCTTTTTGGCTACAAAAAAAAAACCGGCACCCAAGGGTGACGAGGATGGTCTAATATGACCCTTCTCCAACGCCTCCTTAATAAAGGATCGCATAGCCTCGTGCTCGGGTACAGATGAATTGAAGAGCCGACCCTTGGGAAATTTACACCCCGAGCTCAGTTCAATTGCACAGTCATAACTCCTATGAGGAGGCAGAGACGCAGACTCATTCTCACTAAATACATCATAAAAGTCCGCCAAATAATCAGGAACATCATGCGACTGAGGAGAGGTGGAAAACACCGGAGCCTCACTAAAGGCACACCGACAGCCCCAACTCACCACAGACACAGATTTCCAATCCAAAACTGGATTATGAATCTGTAACCAGGGAAACCCCAGAACAACAGTATCATGCAGATTATGCAACACCAGAAATCTGCAATTTTCTTGATGGTCTGGGGCGACCCGCATTACCACCTGGGTCCAAAACTGGGGTTTATTTTTAGCCTAAGGAGTAACATCAATTCGCCTCAAAGGGATAGGCGTCTGCAGAGGTGTCATCGGAAATCCACAACGTTTAGCAAAATCCAAGTCCATTAGGTTTAGGGCTGCTCCCGAATCCACAAACGCCTTGGCGGAAAATGTGGACAGGGAGCAGATCAGAGTAATAGCCAGAAGAAACTTAGGTTGAACACCCCCAACAGAAAACGTGTGTGCAAAGCGTTTCTCTCGTTTGGGACAGACAGAAATAATATGCGAGGCATCTCCACAGAAAAAACACAACTTATTACGCCTTCTGAACTCCTGACGCTGCTCTCTGGAAAAAACTCTATCACATTGCATAGGTTCAGACATTTGTTCAACAGGTGGCAACACCTCTCGTGCAGCTTTGCGTTCGCGCAAACGCCGATCAACCTGAATGGCTAATGACATAGAATCGTCAAGACCAGAGGGAACAGGAAATCCCACCATAGTATCTTTTACGGCTTCTGACAACCCCTTCCGAAAGAGAGCAGCCAAGGCATTATCATTCCAGGTAGTAAGTACTGCCCACTTTCGGAATTTTTGACAGTACAATTCTGCAGAATCACGACCCTGGCTCAATGCCAGCAGGGTCTTTTCAGCCTGATCAATGGCATTAGGTTCGTCATACAACAACCCCAAAGCTTGAAAGAATGCGTTCACATTAGTCAGAATAGGATCATCTGGTTTCAAAGAAAACGCCCAATCCTGGGGATCGCCACGCAGCAAAGAGATGACAATTTTAACCTGCTGCGCGGAGCTCCCTGACGAGTTAGGCTTCAAGGCAAAAAATAATTTACAATTATTTTTGAAATTCAAAAATTTAGACCGATCCCCAAAAAATACATCAGGTGTAGGAATCTTTGGTTCAGCAGCATGTGAATGAGCAAGGTAGGCGGAAATTCCCCGCACTTCTGCAGCGAGCTGCTCCACACGATCAGACAATTGCTTTATCTCCATTGAGAGAAAAAAAAAATTCCCCCTACGGCCTCAGAGATATAGAGGAAAGAATATACACACCTTTTTTTTTTTTTTTTTTTACAATTCTTTCCTGCTATTGAGTACCCTAGAATCTGAGGTATGGCGGGTGATTCTGTTATGAATGAGTCACCGTAGGAGGCAAAAGCAGAAATACAAGCTAAGTCCAGAAAACCAGAGAAGTTGGCAACTATCAGATTGCAGACCCCTGAACCTATCAACACAACTAGCAGTAGCCATGGGGGGTTCCTACGATGCCCTAGACCCCTCGATCACAGCCGGAGAAATACATAGGCCTAAAGAAAGAAAGGGGAAATCTAAACTGCCCCAGAGCAGACCCCAAAGCAATAGGCAGCCCCCAACATATAATGACGGTGAAGCAAGATGAAAATACTAACACAGACAGAAAGATAGACTGAGCAAAGACGGGGCCCCAAAACTACCTAGATAGGAAAGGACAGGAAGGCTGCTGTCTGCAATCTGCCAAAACCCTATCAAAGACATAAGCCAACCAGCTGATATGAAAAAGGCCCTGAAGCAGCTAGGCTTCAAAAACTGAATCAGCACTCAGGTATTTTCAGAAGACAGAGCTAAATGAATTCAGCACACCTCAGCAGGGAATGGCAGAAATCCAGAAAAACAAAGCAAAAACAAAGTCAAAGCACAAAAGCAAAAGGCCGAGCAGCAAACTTAGCGTTGGAGGAGCAGGAATTCAGACTGGTCTCCAAGGATCCCACAGAGAAATCACCCGCAGGGCAGAAGGGCGTCGGCAGCATTATATCCAGTCCGTAACTCCACTCAGCCAGTCATAATCATCAGCCTCAGGTGTTTGACAATCAGGCTCACTACCTTTCTTTACCAGAAGAGGGAGTTCCTCGGACCTCAGTAATGAAGGGGAAAATGAACTCACAACAGTAACCTGTGGGAAAAGCTGTGTTGGTTCTGTGTTGCCCCTGAGAGTTCAGTTGCCACAGAGGTACTGCACCTCATACAAAGGTGTGGTATCCCACTTCCCAGGTAGGCTGGAGGCACCTGACCACACTCTTACACCTTCATCCAACACACACTTAGTACAGCAGGGCACCTTGGATGGACCCTAAGGGAGGATGATCTCATCCCTGCTGGTTAGGAAAGGGTGTTGGGAGGTGGGTGGAGCTTGAGGGTTCAGAGCGAGAGAACAGGAGGAAGTCAGGAGCAGTTCTCCCCTAGGGGGAGAAGTGGAAGGACAGAGCAGCTCCTAGTTGGGAGGAGCTGCTGGATGGACTAGATATTGAAGGAAGCTCCCTGTAGAGGGAAGGGATCCCAGAGGCATGGGCTGAGCATAATCCACCCGTGGGGCTCGTTCCGCGCTGACTGCCCTCAGGTGGAGGGATCAGATCGCAGAAGGGTCTTGGCCCCTAGCCTAGTAAAGTGGACAACAGGACTCAGCTAGAAGCTGACAGCTGTGGCAACTTTAGGGGCCACAGCCACTAACCACAGTTATCTTCACTGGAAAGGCAGCCAAAAGGGAGCAAGTAAATGAACGGTGCAAGTTATCCAACAAGGTCCGTGGCTGCTGGCAAGGGACACTGACTGTGAGGTGTTGTGTAGGGAGAGGCGAGAAAGCAATACAGTGAGATGGCTAGGAAAGGCATATACTGAAGGGAGTGCTGGAAAGGTGTTCTCCATCTGTCTGGGACTTGACCGAGACCCTCATCTGAAGGACACGGCACCAAGCGGGCATCTGTGTGCACCAGAACTGTGAGTAAAGCTTTGGAATTGTACCCAGCTGTGTCCTCTGAATTCTTGCCTCAACACTCACTCAGCATTGCTACATCTACCATCAGCAAACATAACATCTTTAATAACTACAGCCCTGGGACAACAGCTCTGCCTGTGGAGAGCTGCTCCAACTCTGCTGCATCACACCATCAGTCCCAAAGGATCTGCACTGCAGCGCTGGTCACTTCTGACTAGAAACCACAGGTGGGGTCATGAACACTTATTACAAAAACTATTTATTTCTCATCTCTTGTAAATATACCCCTTTTATTGGACGCCCAGGGCCACGGACCGGGTCACCGTCTCTGTGACACTGCCCCTTTAAGAAGCGACCAGGTACCGAGTAACCCACGGCCCTGGCTGGGTGCTCCAGTTCCGTCTATCTATGTACAAGGGCCTGGGGGAAGTGCTCACTGACCGGTTGCTCAGTGGACTCTGTTTATGTACTGTACCTTTAAATAACTCACCACAATTACCGCCCCCGGTCACCCATGCTGCAAGCAGACCTGTGAAAAAAGCTATGGCACACAGCTTAGGGGCTGAGTCTGCTTCATTTCGAGCAGATGCCGGCTCTGCTAGATAGCCAGCATTAAACTAGAGTAGTGATCATATCTGACCTAAGATATACTGTAGAATGTGTACTAAGATTAAATGTCAGAAAAACTTGTGAAAAACTTGAGTTTTAATGGATGTGGCTAAAGTTTATATAAACTTATGACTTGAAATGTTAATAGCAATTATTTCAGTGTTAAAGAGATTACTAATTTTCAGAATAAAATAATGACCATTTTGAGAACAACATTGAGCTTCTAAAACAGTTATTAACACCTAGAAAACATAAATAATCACTGTCAATGTAAAAAATGGTATAGTACATGCAACAGCGGGCACAGACGGAAAAGGGCCACTGTGCAAGAACAATATATGAGCCATTTGCAGCCCAAGAGTTCCTTAAAATGCAAATTTGCACCTGGTTTGGAGGAAGAAATTGGCCCCCTTACCTCTAAGGCCCATGTGCGACCTCACAGGTTGCAGCAATGATATGTTCGCCCCTGGGTATATGTTATATGGATAGCATCATGTAGTAACATAGTAACATAGTTAGCCAAGCCGCAAAAAGACACTTGTCCATCCAGTTCAGCCTATATTCCGTCAGAATAAATCCCCAGATCTACGTCCTTCTAAAGAACCTAATAACTGTAAGATACCATATTGTTATGCTCCAGGAAGACATCCAGGCCTCTCTTGAACCCCTCGACTGAGTTTGCCATCACCACCTCCTCAGGCAGGGAATTCCAGGTTCTCACTGCCCTAACAGTAAAGAATCCTCTTCTATGTTGGTGGAAAAACCTTCTCTCCTCCAGACGTAGAGAATGCCCCCTTGTGACCGTCACCTTCCTTGGTATAAACAGATCCTCGGAGAGATATTTGTATTGTCCCCATATATACTTATACATGGTTATTTGATCGCCCCTCAGTCGTCTTTTTTTCTAGACTAAATAATCCTAATTTTACTAATATCTCTGGGTATTGTAGTTCCCCCATCCCCTTTATTAATTTTGTTGCCCTCCTTTGTACCCGCTCTAGTTCCATTATATCCTTCCTGAGCACCGGTGCCCAAAACTGTACACAGTACTCCATCTGAGGTCTAACTAGGGATTTGTACAGAGGCAGTATAATGCTCTCATTATGTGTATCCAGACCTCTTTTAATGCACCCCATGATCCTGTTTGTCTTGGCAGCCGCTGCCTGGCACTGGCTGCTCCAGGTAAGTTTATCATTAACTAGGATCCCCAAGTCCTTCTCCATGTCAGATTTACCCAGTGGTTTTCCGTTCTGTGTGTAATGATGATATTTATTTCATCTTCCCATGTGTATAACCTTACATTTATCATTGTTAAACCGCATCTTCCACCTTTCGGCCCAAGTTTCCAACTTATCCAGATCCATCTGTAGCAGAATACTATCTTCTCTTGTAATGACTGCTTTACATAGTTTTGTATCATCTGCAAATATTGAAATTTTACTGTGTAAACCTTCTACCAGATCATTAAAAATATGTTGAAGAGAATAGGTCCCAACACTGACCCCTGCGCTACCCCACTGGTTACAGAAACCCAGTTAGGGAATATACCATTTATAATCACCCTCTGCTTTCTATCGCTAAGCCAGTTACTTACCCATTTATACACATTTTCCCCAGACCCAGCATTCTCATTTTGTGTACCAACCATTCTGGTACCATGTGCAGTAGGAACAATCATATCCAAAAACCAGCCATGTTACCATTTGCAAGTTTTACAACACATACCTATCCTGACCCCTGCCAGTTCTGTCTAAAGATGGAAGTTACATGTTTGTTCTCATCTATGTGTAACTTTTTATTTCTGTGCCAAAAATATCTTGAAACCTAAAACAATTTGTCATGGATTAATTCTGCTGGGATAACAATGTTATGCCTTAGTCATAAAGGCAGAACTTCTAAATCTGTGACACTTAAAAATCACCGTACACCTTATCTGCAGGGTGCCTCATCTCACTGTTTGAGTTGTACTGGTTTAGATATTACTGGAAATATCTTCCTAGAACCCAATAAGCATGTCTTATAGACCATATGGATGCTCACTGAAAAAGTTGTTATCTGAGCCCAGTATGAAAGGTTGGGAAGAAGAATTGGGACTGAAATTCAGCCCTGCTACTTTGAAACCTCCCCAGACCCATGTTTCTCCCCTTCACAGGTGGAGTTCTAAATTACCCTGCCTGGAGAAAATCAAACTTTATTCTGCTGTTGGGTGTCCCAGAACCAGGGGCTCCTTCCCTGTCCCTAAAACTAGGGGTGCCATAGCTCACCCTGTTTCCCGGATTACTTCTGATAGTGAAGATGCCACGTACCTTGACTTAGCTCCTGAATCCACCCTCAGTCTGTATCCTTTTCCTACGCTGGGAAGAGGGGAGTAGAAGTGTACCATAATACACCAACCAGACTAACAAGGTAATATGAACAGGGATAAAGCAAAATACCAAACATACAAATATACACACATAAACAACAGAGGTAAACACCAGGAAGCGGAGGATGGGGTTAAAAAAGTAGAATAAAGGGAATTATCACACACTCAAACTCTAGAAAAAAGTCACAAATAAAACCACCCAACGCCTTCTACAACAATAGCGACGAACAACCTCCAGCCATGCAGCATAAGCTAGCTCTGGCAAGCCAGGGAACAGTTTATTTGGTAGATGGGAGTGGCTAATAGTGCACAATTGAGAGCCTTAATGCAGGAAAGCATCCAGAAGCTCTCAAACTGAGCAGAATAACCCCTGCTAAAAGAAATTTACACCATTAATATGAAGGTGAAGTCTTTCTAATCAGTGCAGGATTAGGAGAAATCAGACTCTGTGGTCTTCTGGCTCATCTCTGTTGCGGAAAACCTGTGACATGTTACTTTAATGCAAATATTACCAATAATACTACTATACCATGACTACATAATACCATCGCATATTGACAGAATAATGTCATCATACAGATTATTAAACCCTTGAATACATTTTCAGTAAGTAGTATTGCAGCTTGCTGCAATCCTAATTGTGTAACAGTAACAGTTTTGCAGACTAATGAGCGCCATGGCGCCATGGCCAGACCATCTGTCATTTGCCAGATTTGATCAATAGCCAATCTGGCCCTAGTGGTCAATGTAGCAAGCTAGGTAGGATAGGGTTAAAACCTTGCACTCCAGGTTCTGATTAGTTTACCTGGATAGCTATGACTAGAACCAGGCCATGTGGTCACTGGTCAGTCGGCTGGGGAAGCTGAGCAGACTGGGTTGTGTTGGAGCTGGAGAGAGACCAGTCTGAGAAGAGACTGCATAGGCCGTGTGCACCAAACTGCAAGGATCAGTGGTTTCTATGGACGATAACTGTTCTGCATGATTGAACTGGGACTAGCTTAAGCTCCTGTTACACACTGCGATATCGCTAGCAATATCACTGTAAAGTCACCGATTTTGTGACATTGCAGCGATATTGCTAGCGATATCGCTGCATGTGATACTTACCTCCGACCGGCTCCCCCGCTGGTTATCGCTGATCGCGCGAGAAGCTCCTGGATCATTCCTCGTCGGTCACTTCCTGCTGGGCTTCCTGTGGCGCCGGCGAGCGACGCGTGGAGCCGGGCGGGAGGACGCAGGATCGCCTGGTGTGACAGGTAAGTAGCGATCCCCGTCCCCAGCGATGTCGCTGGTGAGAGCTGCCTGTGTGGCAGCTCACTAGCGACCACCTAGCGATGCACCAGCGATCCTGACCGCGTCATATCACTGGTCGGGATCGCTGGTGCATCGCTAGGTGTAACGGTATAAAAACCCTGTGACTTTGTTTTGAACCCCTACAACAGTCACATGAACTTGGCTGGTCACAAAGTATTTAAATGCTTTTGGCTATGTGCCAACTAGCTTCTTATCCACTTCAGTAAATGTTCTTTTGAGAAATGCTTATGAAAAGCTAGCCACCACATAACCGGAAGCATGAATACTGCATACCTGCGAATATATGACGATTGCGAGAGCTGAAAATAGAGGGAAATCCTGACAGTATCCATTAGCACAACGTCAGGCTCCGACAATCTGCAGTCACATAGGGACTGCCTAAATGTATGCTGAACCCAGAGAACCGCTTCACAGCTAAATGTAGGTAATAGGTGTTTAGCCTTATGTGATATGCTATATTGACATTCAGAAAATGACCCCTTTAAAGGTAAATGTAGGTGACAGCTTTTGGGCCTTACGTGATGTGCTTTATTGACCTTTGCAAAACGAATGAATCTGATTTGTCACAACCAGAATTTAAAGGAAAGGTATCACCAGGTTGGGTTTTGTCTTTGTTAGGGTGAGGGATAATGATATATGACAAATAATTCAACAGATTCCCTTAATTTTACATTTTCGATTTAAGCAACATTTTGAATTTTTTTTATGTTTTTTTTTCTCATAGTCGGTAAAGTCTAATAGTACATAAGTGGTGACCTATTTTAATGTTGTGCTCTGTATCTGTCTGCTTGTTCTGTATGCATCACTGAACATATGGCAGTGAATGAAGCTACAGCAGCTGCTTTTAATTCTCCCTGCACATGTTACAAAACATCTTAGGAGATAAGAGCAGAGCTTTATTGTTAAAGGATTTCTCAGTGATAGCGCTTGATTTTGGTTTGTAGTGATTTTGATTAGATTTGATAGACGATAAGCTGTATACAGTTCTCAGATGTCCTCATTTCACAACAATAATATATTTGAGGACATCAGCTGCCAAACATAAAAGAAGATCTGAAACTATCATCCTGCTAGAAAAAACTCTCGCCTGCAGGTATGTCCTGCCGAATATTGCCAGGCTGTGTTTAGTGGTGCACACCTTACAAACCGGGTGCTGCAAATGCTCAAATAACAGACAGCTATAGGTACTGTCACACTAAGCGATATCGCTAGCAATATCGCTATAACTAGTGACGTTATAGCAATATTGCTAGCGATATCGCTGTGTCTGATACTTACCTACGACCGGCTCCCCCGCTGGTTATCGCTGATCGCGCAAGAACGTTCAGGACCGCTTCTCGTCGTCAGCTTCCTGCGGCGCTTCCTGTGGAGAGACGAGCGACAAGCGTGGACGCGTGCGGGAGGACGCAGGATCGCCTAGTGTGACAGGTAAGTAGCGACCCCCCGACCCCAGCGATGTCGCTGGTGAGATCTGCCTGTGTGGCAGCTCACTAGCGACCACTTAGCGATGTACCAGCGATCCTGACCGCGTCATATATCGCTGGTACATCGCTAAGTGTGACAGTACCTTATGTCTCCTGAATTCCTTATGTACTGTACTACTATCCTCAGTATGGCGAAGCACTAGTGATGAGAGAACGTGTTTGAATAAGGTTCTATCCGAGCATGCTCGGGTGCCAACCGAGTGACTTCAGCATGCTTGAATATTAGGTTCATGTTCCCACGCCTGCATGTCTCCTGGCTGTTTGACAGCCCCAACATATGCAGGGACACCCTGCATTTGTTGTGGCTGTTGAATAGCCAGGAGACATGCAGCCTTGGGGACTCGAGCATATTTTTCGAGCATGGCGACATCACTTGGCTAGTACCCGAGCATGCTCGGATAGCACCTTATTCAAACACGTTCTCTCAGCACTACTAAGCACGCATGTGTTTTCTATAAGTTAATCATCTACTGCTAGATAACTCTTATGGCAACCTGATGCCCTAGTAAGCAAAAGGATTGGGTGTTGTAATTCAACATGCCCCTTCATTATTTCCCCCACCATTATCTGTTGTGGGAATCAGGTGACCCCACCCCCCATACTCATTAAGTGGTCGGCCTGTCTTGACATAATCTGCTGGTTTGGTTGATGTAATCAATTGTATTTGGAAGCTTTAAAATGGTGTTTCAAGATAAGGAAAACACTTCACAGAAGCAGCTATACATGTAAAATAACTAATAGATACACTGCCTGTATATATTAGATGTTGCAGCCCAAATACCCCATGTGCTGTCTGTAGCCAATCAAAGGTCTCTGCAGTATTTGGTCTGAGAGCGCTAGGCAAGCAAACAGCTACAGATGTAAAACTGAACATCATTTTGGACAAATCAAGCATAAATGTAGCAATTTACATGTCAACAGCTTTTTGTACCTCATTGTAATAGTATGCAGAGCGTATTGCTCTTCTGCTTTTTTTCACCCAATTGATCATTGTGAACTGGACACACAATATAATAGCGGCTGCAGAGTGGAATAAAATGTTTCTTTTTTAAATTATTTAATCTCTTGGGTTGTGGTGAGTGGGTGTTATCAGATAGCAACTCATACATGGGGTAGAAGTACAGGACTCCAGTAAAAACTCTCTAAGACTATGTGCCCACGGTGCGTGTTAAAACGCACACCAAAAACCGGACTCCTTCTCAGAAATCGCGCGTTTTTTTCCGCGCGATTTCACCGTGATTTTACCGCGATTATGATCGCGATTTTGCCGCAATTTTCGTGTGCGATATTCAAGCACTTTCCAAGCGATTTGAAGCATCACTTGGAAAGTGATTGACAGGTTGGTCACACTCGTCAAACATAGTGTTTGACAAGTGTGAGCAGCTTTTTACTATTGAGGCCTCCTATGCGGCATCAATAGTAAAAGATAGAATGTTAAAATGCTAAAAAAAATAAAAAAAATCGGTGTATATTTACCTTCCGGTGTCCCGCGCTGCATTCCTTGGCCACAGCGTTCCCAGTAATGCCTTGCGAGACCTGTGATGACGTAGTCTCGCGTTGCTATAGCGATCTCGCGAGACCGCAAGAGTCACGCGAGACTACGTCATCACTGGACCGTGCCGCAAGGCATTACTGGGAACGCTGAGGCCCGGGAATGCAGCGCGGGACGCCGGAAGGTAAATATACCCCGATTTTTTATTTTTTATTCTTTTTTACCCAGGGGTATGGTACCCAGGGCCTGGAGGACAGTCTCCTCTCCTCCACACCGTGGGTACCAACCGCATATGAGACGCTTAACTTCCCGCATGGTGGGCATATCCACATGCGGGAAGTAAGCGATTCTCATGCATTCCTATGGGTGCGGAATCATGGCAATTCTTTGCGATTCCGCACAAAAGAATGAGCATGCTGCGATTTTTTCCGTGATGCGATTCCGCCGCGGAAAAAAGCGCAGCATTAGCACAGCATGTGCGGAATGCCATAGGAATGCATGGCGGGCGTTCTGTACACGATTTTTAAATGTTTTCGCGCCAAAAATCGCAGCAAAAACACTTAAAAATCGCTACGTGGGCACACAGCCTAATACCAGCCACATAGGCTAGTTTCACACTTGCACCTTTTTGCGCAGCGTTTCGAGCGCACATGAAACGCATGCAAAAACACTTACAAACGCTTGTAAACGCTGCGTTTTTTTGTCGCATCATCGTGCGCATTACGACAAAAAAAACGCTGCGTTTGTAAACGTTTTTATGCGTTTGCATTTTTTATGCGCATGGTGTCACAATCACAGGAGGATAATCCTTGAAAAATTCTTGCAACAGACTCCACCAATGGGACAGCAGTGGGCTTGTGTTATGGAAATTCTTTATATCGACTCAGTTTACAGCTGAATTCTTCACATTTGCTTGATTGTTCTCGTGTCAACATGGATCTGCACTGGAAGAGTTTTCACTTCAACTTGGATCTGGACATCAGGATGGCTCAGGCTTATGTAGTTGCTTGCCATCAACAAAGGGAGAGAGAGAGACAGCGAAGACGGCAGCAGCGGCGTTTGTGGATACATCCAATTATTGAACTCCGGGAGAGCCGTGGAGCGTACCACACCCTCTACAGCGAGCTCCAGGCAACCCCAGAAAAATTTACTGATTACACACGGATGTCCCAACAAAGCTTCAGGTATTTGCTTGGTTGTGTCCAAGATGCCATCCGGAGACAGGACACACAGCTCCATTGTGCGATTCCTCCCGAGGAACAGCTCCTGGTCACATTAAGGTATGTAGTATTGCAAAAGCAATGCCAGCATAATTTTCTTTGTTCTCACATGGACTATTCCAAAGCTGGCAGAATTATTGTTCTGCTATGTAGTTAACCAAAGGCTGCAGTATTTTTTTATGCCATGTAGTAAAGAAAAGGCTGCATATATATTTGTATGCCTTTGTTTTTTTCTTGTGTTAAATTGTATTTTTTGTTGCTGTAACAATCCATATACAGAAATATTAATTTTTGTTTCTCCGTTTCACAGGTTCCTGGCTACTCGCGAGAGCCTCTTTTCACTGCACTTGTGTGAAGGGTTAAAACTAAAATCAAAGCTGAAGTTTCATTTTCTCCCTTCTCTGAAGGTTTTGTTTCTCCATTTTTGCTGCTTTAAGATAAATTTTTTCGGATGAAAAGTTCAGGCTGTCATGAAACCAGACTGTTCCTCATAAGTTACAAGATAAGGGACCCGGGGGTACATTACTCTGAAGAATATGCCATTATACTACTTTTTATGCTATGGAAATACGGACATATATGCAGTTTCCGGTTTTCTTGCAATATTATTGGCTTATAAAGTGAAATGATGCTATTGGTAGTTGAGAACTTTGCATAATTAAGCAAAATATTATAAAAGAAGTGACTAAAATAAACAGGTTTAGCAATCACTTTGGATCGTTCCATACAGAGACACGTCTCCATTTTGTCATGTGAGTTGCTATCAACACTCTGTTGAATAATTTGGAAATCACTGGATCAACCGTGAAGGGTTAATTTAACCCTCTCCCTATTAGCTTCCGCCCAATGTGGGGCCCCCGAATAGGGATGCCTCTGCCCCCGGAGGACAACAAGACAAAGCACCCTCGGAGTGGACACAGGTGCTGGAAAATTGGGACTGATCATCCCCCACGACAACCACGGTAAGTTGGCAGTTATACTGTTCAGAATAACCATTGGTGTGGTTTTCCTGTGTCTGTTGCTGCAAAGAGGATCTGAAGTTTGTCCTTGATAGTGGAGTGATTCATGGGTGGAATCATATAGAGGTGCAGTCCCATTGGGGGCCCAGTGCTCGAACAGTACCTCATAAGGGATGGACACCCCGGATTGACCAGTGATTGTGACTCTCTTTATAGTCAAAATATCCTGAAATCCTGATCACTTTTAGTATCGGGTGTGGTGAGGTGATCGAAGATTGGGTAGGATACGTAACTCAGGAATATATATTTATATACAGTATATAAAACCAGAGGTGTCCGGAGGGATAGTCTGAGATGCCCTCCTCCTTTCACCGAGTACTTCGTTGAATTTTGGGCTTCCCAGAGGGGGATTGACCCTGTGGAACATACGGAACGGCTGCTCCAGATCTGTTCACAACTGAAGTTAGGATATTTAGCTCTAAATGAGAGAATCCGTGGAAGGAAAAGAAGAATTTTGTGGCTTGGCACATGAATTGTATGATGAAGGTGTTAGGAAGAACAGAGGAAGTGAATTCTGATTGTTTCTGTTACTGCTATGTTGAAGAAGAAAAATTGTCTATTATGACAGGGACAGGATGTTTTGTGGTTAAGAAAGTGACAGTGGTGTGAGAAAGTGATTGATTAAGAAGGAACTGAGATTGAGATTAATGTATCAGGCAGACAAATAGTTAAAAGTGATAATTTGAAAGAAGAGGTCTCCCTGCTAGATGACAATTGTACAAGGAGATCGGGAGTAGCAGCCCCCACCTTTCCTTTGTTAAACGCTGACGGTACCTATTATCATCCGCCGCCAGCCTCAGTCCCCATTATGCCTAATATTGTTAGTGGTTATGAGTATCCACCCCCTTTACCCCATCCCAAATAGACACCCTTTGCAATCAATTACCCGATCCAGAGACTTCCCCCATGGCGTTCTAGAGGCAAATGGCAGCAAATTGAGAGTAATGTGACGACTACGGACTATGCATTAAGGTAGAAAAAAATAACGTTTCCAGAAGAAATTAACCTGCTCCGTATCAGCAGAGAAAAAAAAAAGCATGGCCAGCAGCTGCTCCAGTAATCCCAGCTCCCCCTCCCATATCGCCCCCACCACAGCTCATTCACACACAGCAAACCCCAGCCCCTCCCTGCCAATTCTTGTCTGCAATGCTGGCACTGTGGCCGACTCGGACACTTTCAGAGAGATTTTCAAACCCCCCGCTGTTTTAATCGGAGTAGATGGCAGACCCAATAAACATACTTTTACAAAACCTATCCCTGTGTGACCCTTCCCTGAGGTTACTGCTCAGTTTGTAATCTCTCCCACATGTCCAGTAAATTTATTGGGGGCAGATTTATTATCACAGTTCCGCTCCAGAATACAATTCCAAGATGATGTTCGGATTGTTCTTATGTTACATAACCCCTATGCAGATGAAGACAGTGAGGAAATCTGTATTTTGCATGCCTTTCCCACAGTTATGCCACAAGGGGCCCAAAACAGTCCCAACCAGTTTGCAAAAAATATGAGCAGGTGTCTTTTGCCATTGCTGCCACTGTTAGCCTCCTCAAGCATCTGGCAGCACTGAACTGTCGGGTTTCAGCCTCAAGACTTCAGTTCTGTCTTGGTCAAGTGATATTCTTGGGTCACTGTCTCCTTCAGGGTGTCAGACATCTCGCAGAATAAAGAAAAATAGCTGTCAGCTCCCTTCCTTTCCCAAAGGATGAAACTGAACTCCAGCGTTTTCTTGGACTATGCACTTATTTTTGTCAGTGGATACCGGATGCATCCCGCATAATGCAACCCCTTTACAATGCCTTGAAAGACGGTATAATGAATTATAAAGAAAGATGGCAGCGATGAGGATTATCTCCAATATGATTGTTCCCAATTTTTGACCGAAGAAACAGCTACTCCATCAAATGCCAGTGAGAATCCACTCCCAAATCCCGATCTGGTGTTATACATGGATGGTTCAAGAAATGCTGATGAGTTTGGTAGATTTCACAAGGGATATGCTGTTACCAGAGGACACTGTAGTGCATGCAGCTGCGCTCCCGCCCTCACAGTCAGCACAAGAAGCAGAACTCCAGGCTCTGTCTACTGCATGTACTTTGGCCAAGAACAAATAGGCTAATATATACACGGACTCACGGTATGCATTTGGTATTGCTCTCGATTTTGAGGCTCTATGGGCCAATCAAGGGTTTATTACTACTGCCGGAACCCCTGTGAAAAATGCTGAAGCTGTTAAAACCCTCATGGACTCAATCAAATTACCTACTCAGGTGGCTATTATCAAAGTTAAGGCGCACGGTCCTAGGAACAGTCCACAGACTGTTGGCAACGCATTTGCAGATATGCAAGCAAAAGCCGCCACTCTTTTACCCGTTGAACCAACCATACCAACTATGGTGACCACACGCTCTCAGTGTAAACAGTTACAAGAAGCATTGACCTTACAAGAACCTGATGATCTACAACAGACTGAAGTTCTCTGTCGGACCCCGCGAGACCGCTTAATGACGATGCAGAGAATGTCTCCAAAGGAAGAGGTGAAGCAATGGAAGACTGATGGGGCACGTATGGATAATGGTCTCTGGAAAAAGGACCAACTCGTGTGTCTCCCTAAGCGGATGTACCCTGCTATTGCCATACGGGCATACATATGGAGGAAAGAATCAGGCCTCGCCCTGGTGCAAAAATTCTACTGGGCCCCTGGAATTTCCACAGTTTTGACAGCGCTCAACCATGCCTGTAATATCTGTCAGACTTGTAATCCCGGTCAACTTCAACGTGTACCCCCGAAGCATCTTGCTAAGCCCGACTATCCTTTCCAAAGGCTCCAGGTGGACCATATCACATTGAAAAACAGGAGAAAACTCAGAGCATGCAGTAAAAAATTGTCAAATTTTATTAGAGTAAAGTACTACAAATGCCATATATCAAACAGTGTGCTAATAGGGACAAAAGCAGACAGTATCCACTCAAAGTGCCCTAAACCTCCATGCAGATGGAAAAAATGGCCCCAGACCATGTCCCCGAGGAAGTCCACAAACCCCAATATGAAGTGAAAAAAACGCCCAAACACAGTGCCCTAGATGTGGACATAGTAAGGTTATCCATAGTAAAGGGCATCAGTATAATGAAACAAGCTGCCACAATGAGAAGGGAAAAAAATGGGGAAGAGAAACCTTAGAGGCACTTACCGGGGCAAGGAGGAAGAGGGGAACCTGGCTGTACCACCCCCGACGCGCGTTTCACGGCGTCTCAGGCCGCTTTCTCAAGAGGGATATGGTAGAAGGTCCAAACAGGACCTTAAAATAGCCCCTGACCTCGGTCATGTGATCTAAACTGACCAATGGTGAAGGCGCTTCCGGCGCATGCACCCCAGCCACCGCAGGTCCTACAAGGCGCTACAGGCATCATGTGCCAGTGCACCCGCACCGGTAAAATCCGGGCGCGCGCACCGCACATAGAGATGCCGAGTGCAGAGTGGAGCCACAGAGCGCAGGGAGCGATGTGCGCAGCCATACATCATGAAGTCAGAAAAATGGAAAGGAGAGGAATTCCTATATAAAAAGGATCAGTGGAGCAGTGCAATATAAACGAATGTATGCAATATCAATAAATACATATATCAAGATCCATTTAAACAGACCGCTAGATATAAATAGCACGGTGTAATATATAAAAATACATATGGCAATACATACATATTACAATACATAGAAACATATATCAAGATCCGTTTAAACAGACCGCCAAATAGAAATAGCGCGGTATAGTATATAAAATACATACAATAATACATGCATATTACAATACATGAAACTGCAGAATCATATTATAGATAAAAGTACATATAAATATGTGATTATCAAAAAAGGACATCCAGTAGTAATAGAATAAATTTAAACACTGCAGACACTTGACAATAATGATCCAATCACATGATAAGGTCACGTCACAGATCCACGGGCAGGGGAAATACTGTGCACTGGAAATATATGTAAAGAAGAATAAAGAATTAAAAACTGTGACAAAATAAAATTAAAAACATATTAAAAACAGAAAGGAACTGCCACGGAACCAATGGGAAGATACAGGATTTGTGAAGGCAAAATAAAGGAGGAAATAATATCCTTTAATAATTACACAAGACAGATACCAGTATATATGGGCAAACAGAGGCAGAACACAGCAAGAAAACACAAAAACATTATAAAAAAGGGGCGAAACTCAGATGTTCATTGAGTCCCTTTGGAGTCGTGGTATCTAATTCCACAATCCATCTTGCTTCCATTTGTGCGAGTATTTTCTTGTTATCACCGCCTCTGATGCCCATATGCAATACATCAATAGACTAGCATCACTGTTATGTTGTGACCGAAAGTGTCGGGGGATTGTTTTTAAATCAGCCGGATCAGACGCCGACTTCGCCGCGCCAATGTCCCGCACATGCTCTCGAACCCGTACCCTCAGCACCCTAGTGGTCAGACCAACGTAAATTTTGGGACACGGACACGTGGCATAGTATATCACATTTGATGTACCGCACAAAATCTGGTTTCTGATTTTGAACTGTCTGGTACCACTCGAGGAGCCGATGGTAGAGCAGCGCAGGACATTGGCGCAAGCGATACAATGTCCACAGGAAAATGATCCGCTGATCGGGCCACTAGAACCAAAAGGGTTCTTAGAGATGGGAACATAGTGGCTCTGTACCAGGAGATCATTAAGATTTTTTGATCGGCGAGGTGTTATAGATGGAAAGCTCCCCAGAGCGGCCCCCAAGGAGGGATCTGTCTCTAATATGGACCAATGCTTGCACAAAATAGTGCGCATATTGTGCCACTCATGATTGTACGTTGAGATGAACCTAACAGGTCCATCACCAACTGTACCTCCACCCTTCTGGACCGGATGCAAAAGACTGCTACGTGAGGTGTACCTAGCCCAATTATAGCCGGCTTTAATACATCTCCGACTATAACCTCTAGTTAAGAAACGATTCGTCAGATCACGGGCTTGTCTCTCAAATCGATCATTGGTGGAACAGATGCATCGCATGCAGAGAAACTGTCCGACCGGGATAGCCCTCACCGTGGCATGGTCATGAGCTGACGTAGCGTGCAACAGAGAGTTGACAGACGTGGGCTTCCTGAATACGTCCGTCTGGATGTGCCGGTCGGCATCGACCTCCAGATGGATGTCCAGGAAGTCCACGCGTACGTCATCAAATGAATACGTCAGGCGAATATTACTAGTGTTTGCATTCAATGACCTCATGAAATCCCCGAGCTTGTCAACCGTCCCATCCCACAAAAATAATACATTGTCTATATAGCGATACCAGCACAGCACATGGGACGCGCCCCGCTGGCCCCTGTCACCAAAAATCTCCCTCTCCCAGGCGCCAAGGAAGAGGTTGGCGTACGAAGGCGCACAGGCCACGCCCATGGCTATGCCCCGCT
The DNA here is from genome assembly GCF_039654945.1 of Dendrobates tinctorius. Lineage (NCBI taxonomy): Eukaryota > Metazoa > Chordata > Amphibia > Anura > Dendrobatidae > Dendrobates > Dendrobates tinctorius. The sequence goes on from NW_027361876.1 coordinate 8,991,658, forward strand.
TCTGCAAATAAAACTGATCTTTAAAAACGAAAAAATTGTGGGTGAGGATAAAATCGGCCAGCTCGAGGATCAACTCACACAGAGGGCCATCCAGGTCGGAAGTCCCCAAAAACCAGCGAACCGCATCTAGTACCACCGAATGATCGACACAAGTATAGAGACTCTCCACATCAGCAGTCACCAGAAGGGTGGATGGTTCCACAAGGACGCCGTCAACCCATGCCAGGACATCCATCGTGTCACGGATATAGGAAGGCAGTGATTCAACAAGTGGTTTCAAATAAAAGTCAATGAATTGACATACAGGTTCACACATGCCGCCTATACCCGACACGATAGGGCGCCCTGGAGAGTCAAGGGCGTCCTTGTGGACCTTAGGTAAAAGATAAAATGTGGGGTTCCTAGGAGACCTGACCATCAGCCCATCAACAACTTTTTTAGTTATAGTACCACTCCGAAATGCCCTATCAAGGATTACCTGAAGTTCCCGTGAAAAGGGGACCCTGGGGTCAGACGGGAGTTTTAGGTAAGTATCCGGATCTCTAAGCTGTCGGAAAGCCTCCCGTTCATATTTCTGGTTGGGCCAGACCACTATGTTCTCCCCCTTGTCGGACGGTTTGAAGACTACATCCCCCAAAGATTGTAATTGGGAAATTGCCTGACGTTGTTTATAAGTAAGATTATCAAATTTCCATCTAGTTGATAGTTTCTTAAAATTATCACTAACCAATTTAGTAAAAATCTCGACGGAAGGCCAAATTGACAAAGGCGGGAACCTAGTGGACTTGGGCCGAACCAGGGGAGGAAACTTACTTGTGCGTGAAACACCCTGTTCCGAAAGCAGGTCCTCCAAATCACGGAGTGCCTCCCTTTCCACTTCACTTAGGGCCTCAGGAATATGGCTTCGGGCGTGGAGTTTTTTCAAAATAAGTTTTCTTGAAAATAGTTGGAGGTCTTTCAAAGCTGTAAAGTAATCAAATGAATTGGTGGGTGAGAACGTCAGGCCTTTACTAAGAACCTCCAACTGTACCTCAGTGAGTACATGAGTAGACCGATTTAATACCTGTAAATCCCCCCGGGAGCCAGTCTGGGGAGCCCTAGATCCGGCTGATTTATTTTTTGACGACTGGCGGGTCTCAATCCTCTTTGGAGGAACCACCTTACTATTGGTATTCTGGCCGAGGCCTCTCTGTCCCGTCTCATCATCATAATTCGAAACATTAGATCTCAGTGATGTAGACCTTGAACGGGAATGAGACATATTCCTGAACTTTGGACGTGACCGTCCAGTGGGATCCTGCCAACGATAGACTCTTGATGTTAATTTATCCTGGACATCCTTCTTAAATTTCTTTGCCTTTTTGGCTTGGATATCCTGAGCCCATTTTTGTAAATCAGCGTCAATTTGATCATTCAATTTCTTTAGGGCATCATTAGACATCTCCTTTTGTAAGGTAGATTGTAATTCATCAATCTCAGCCTCAATGGCAGTAAGGGAATCATGGTTCAGTTGTTTCAAAAGAACCATGAAACCCTTAGAACACTCATTAGTTAGACTTTCCCATTTACTTTTAAAAGTCTCATCCAGTGCTGGGAATGAGGGAAAAACCTGGATCCGGAGTCCTCTTGGGACCAGATCTTTCTGTATATACTGATCCAGGAACACGTGGTTCCACCAAATACGAGTTCTCTTGCGTAACAATTCCTTAAATTTAAATACAGGAAGTTGTATGTCCTTATTAGAGCCAACACATTCCCCATCTGAATTGTCCAGAAACACCAATCAATCAATCAATCAAATTTATTATCGCCAAGTACATATTACATATATACAAGGAATTCTTTGTGGCAAAGAGGCAACATAATATATAACAACAGATACAACAAGTAACATCTAACAAGACAGATACAGTATATAGTCTACACATGACGATTTAATTGTTGAACAGAGAGTGGATAGAAGCTGTTCATATGGCGGTTGGTACTGCAATTGGGGACTCTGAAGCGACGTCCTGAAGGGAGTAGTTGGAATAAGGAGTGTCCCGGGTGAGAGGGATCGGATGAAATTTTCAATGCGTGGGATCGAATACTCTTATCATAAAGATCCTGGATTTTAGGCAGGGGGGGAGCCTATAATTCTCTCTGCTGTTCTGAAAGTCCTTTGTAAGCGGAGTTTGTCATGCGCAGTGGCTCCCCCATACCAGACTATCAGAGAGGAACAAATCACAGATCTGATGACAGCATTAAAGAATAAGATCAGCAGATTCTTAGACAAACCATATCTTTTCAGCTGACGCAGGAAGAACATCCTCTGTTGTGCTTTTCTTATAACAGCATCCACGTTTTTCCCCCATTTAAGATCATGAGAGATGATAACACCAAGGAATTTGGTCTCTGTGACCCTAAGAACCACTTCGTCATGGATGTAGATTGGAATTATCTCATGTTGATCTTTCCTAAAATCCACAACCATCTCAGCAGTTTTTTTAGTGTTTAGTACAAGATTATTGGCTTTACACCAGTCACATATTCTTTCCACCTCACTCCGATACAAGTCTTCAGCATTTCCCCTGATGAGACCAATCAGTGTCATATCATCGGCAAATTTCAAGATTTTTACTGAGTCTGCTGAAGAGATGCAATCATTCGTATAGAGAGAAAACAGTAACGGGGACAAAACACACCCTGAGGTGCCCCGATGTTTGTGACCAAGGTGTCCGAAGTGAATGGTCCAACTTTTACACTCTGTATCCTGGCTGTCAGGAAGTTATAAATCCACAAGCATAAGTTGAGAGGGACTCCAAGAGCTACCATTTTCTTATGAAGTAAATTCGGATCAATGGTATTGAACGCTGAGCTAAAGTCCATGAAAAGAATCCGGACATATGAGTGCCGTTCATCTGTATGATCCAAAATGTACTTCAGTGCCAGATTGACAGTGTCGTTTGCCGAACGATTCTCCTTATAGGCAAACTGAAGCGGGTCCCATAGCTTCTGCGTGAATTTTATCAGGTGGGACATCATAATTCTTTCGAAGACTTTCATAGCTACAGATGTGAGTGCTACTGGTCTATAGTCGTTCAACTCAGAGGATCCCACTTTCTTGGGGACAGAGATAATTGTGGAATTTTTCCAACACTGAGGTACAACGCACTCTTTCAGTGACACATTGTATATATTTGTCAGTATAGGGGCAAGCTGGGTAGCACATACTTTCAGACACATTGGAGATACACCATCAGGGCCAGGTGCCTTTTTGACCTTAAGTCCCTTCAGGATGCGTATCACCTCTGCCTCGGAGATCACTACTTGGGTGTTGCACAATGAATGATCTTTATATGAACAGACTGAGGAGCTTAGAGATGAATAGCCACTGTGTGTAGAGCTTGCCTCAAATCTGCAGTAGAATTCATTTAACTCTGCTGCCAGACTTCTGCTGGGGTTCACTATAGTGGGGTGGCTTTTATAATTGGTGACCTCTCTTAATCCTCTCCATGCAGATCTAGTATCTTTTGATGAGAACCTTTCCTCCAGAATCTTTGCATACTCGTGTTTGGCTAACTTGATCTCTTTAGATAGCGAGTTCCTAAGTTTCTTGAATTCAGTAATATCGCCTGCTTTATAAGCCTCCTCTTTTCTCTTACGGATCAACCTGACTTTATTTGTAAACCACGGCTTGTTGTTTCCCCGAAAGTGGACAGATTTGGATGGAATAAACGTGTCTTCACAAAAACGGATATATGAGGACACTGCATCAACCCATTCATCCAGACCCGAGCATGTTTCCTGGAATACCTCCCAGTCCGTGCATTCAAAGCATGCTTGCAGTTGCAATTTTGTCTCCTCAGACCATGTCTTCTTTGTATAAACTGTAGGTTTGGATGTTTTCAACCTTTGCCTGTAGGCTGGAATTAAATGAATTAGACAATGATCTGAAAAGCCCACTGCTGCTCTCCTCACTGCCCTGTAGGCCCCTTTTAAGACAGTATAGCAGTGATCAAGCGTATTGTTCTCTCTCGTGAAGCAGTTTATATGTTGAGTAAATTTGGGGAGATCCAGGTTGAGTTTTCCTTTGTTAAAGTCCCCCATTACGATCACAAATGCTTCAGGAGATCCTTTCTCCCATTCTGATATTTTGCAAGCTAATTCACCAATAGCAGCTTTAACAGATGCTTGAGGGGGAATATATACTGCAACCAGAACCATAGATGAAAACTCTCTTGGAGCGTAAAATGGTCTACAATTGAGTGCAAGGTACTCTAGATCTGGAGAGCAACCTTTTCCCAGTATGTTAACATCACAGCACCAGCTAGTGTTGATGTAGAGACATACCCCACCCCCCCTTTGTTTACCTGAAGCTACACAATCACGGTCAGCTCTGTAGATAACAAAACCAGGTAGATCCAGACTACAATCAGGGATGGTGTCATTCAACCAGGTCTCAGTAAAACAAAGAGCAGCTGAATTGGCCATATCAGATCTCATGTTACAAAGTAAGTTCAGTTCCTCCATTTTGTTAGATAAGGAACGGACATTAGCCAAGTGGAGTGAAGGAAGAGCTGTTCTGAACCCTCTCCTCCGAAGGCGTGCCAGGACTCCTCCTCTCCTACCTCTCTTGCAGTACACCTCCACAGGTTTCACAGAAGTAATGGATTTTATGTACTCAATTGTTGAATTAGCAATCATGCTCCAAGAAGGGGAGTCCATGAGAAATTGCGGATGATTCCAGAATAATAAATCGTCCCTTGAAATCATAAGAGTAGGTTTACAGAGTGCAGTGGCCATGACTACACTCAGCTTGTAGCTATAAAGACTGAACAGTCACAGCTTAGCAGAGTTAAATGTACAACTTTCCATAAAGGGTGCTCCCAGCACTGCTGGGGGGGAGGGCATGGGTGCAACAAGACAGGGACATCAGGGTACACGCCAACAGTCAGTCCAAACCTGCCCAGCTCACCCTTTCAGCTCCACCTGGACCACAAGATCTCCAGAACAACTCCAGCACCGCACACTCCACCAGGTTTCCTATCCTGGGATCATCTGCATGCTGGAAATGGGTACAAGGCAGGCAGCCAGCAGCTTCACTCTCTCCCAGCTGCATCCAGGCACGGAGCTCCACGAGGACAGAAAGACACCGGTCCCAGCTGATCGCAGTCTCCACACTACTCCCAGCTCTGCCGAATCCTGTAGCTACGCAATGGTGAGTGAACCAAAGGGAGAATTAACAATTAAACGGGGTAAAAAACTAAAAAACTCAGGAGCCTCATGCCAGAGCAGCCATCTCTCGGCGCTCCTCCTCCTGAACACGTCATTAAGCTGTGTGCGCCACGTGTGATCACGTGCGCGAAAATCCATAGTAGGAATAGGGATAACTGTGAAAAACACAGAAACAATTAATGAAAGCAAAAACCCCTTAAACATCATCTGGCGTAATGGGGAGGGGGAACACCCAACCACCAACGCCAATATGCATAAACTCAGAAAATCAATGAAAAACAGGACAAAACTCAGAGCATGCAGTAAAAAATTGTCAAATTTTATTAGAGTAAAGTACTACAAATGACATATATCAAACAGTGTGCTAATAGGGACAAAAGCAGACAGTATCCACCAAAAGTGCCCTAAACCTCCATGCAGATGGAAAAAATGGCCCCAGAAAATATCACGTTGCCTAAGTCTGGAAGGTATGAATACTGTTTGGTTGTTGTTGATATGTTCTCCAGTTGGCCGGAAGCATTCCCTGTTACCAACATGACTGCAAAAACCACAGCGAAGAAACTGGTGATGGAAGTTATATGCAGATATGGGGTTCCATAAGTTGTTGAAAGTGATCAAGGTCCGGCCTTTTCTTCTCATGTGTATCAAGAAGTTCTGACAATACTTGGATCCACTGTAGCCCTCCATACTCCGTATCACCCACAATCCAGTGGGAAAGTTGAGAGGCTGAACGGCACACTGAAGGGACAATTGAACAAAATGATGCAGGAGACTATGGCTCCATGGCCAGAGCTCTTACCCATTGTACTATACCACATTCATACTACCCCTATTGCAAAACATGGCCTGTCCCCATATGAGATATTGTTTGGTACTAGACCCCCAGTTGCAAATTTCCAGCCTCAGCAGTTATCAGAAGAAACTGACCGTGCTGTTCAATATGTTATTCAGCTTAGTAAAAATCTTGCTAACACCCATGTTCTAGTTTCTTCTTCTTCTCTTCTAGATTCAGCAGAAACCGACATCTGTCATAACCTGAAGCCTGGTGATTTGGTAGTCATGAAAAGGCATGTCAGAAAGCACGGACTAGAACCCTTGTATAACGGTCCCTATCAAGTTCGCAAATAAAGGGGGCATAATGTTTTGGTTTTTCGCATTTTCCATATTATTATTGGTAGAAGTTAAAAGTTAAAGTTAGAAGATATTCAAAGACTCAGAGATCAATACAATAAAGACAATGATCGTAATAAGGACAGTTGGTGGTCAGACACCTTCTCCTTTCTCAATCCAGCCAATTGGTTTAAGGGAATTGGAGGCTGGATAGCTGGGATCTTACAAAGCTTGTTACACATTGCTGCCTGTATCCTTGTTGTATACGTGATACTAAAACTTGTTCTTTGGTGTATTTCTGTATGTATTAGGAAATTCTGCACTAAGACAGCTAATGATGATACCAAAGGCGTCGTTGCCCCTGCTCTTCTCTGCACCGATCTCAAAAGGCTACTTGATGAAGATGTTGAAGCCAAGCGCATGGCTTCTTTAAAAAGATCTCCACCATCATCATCAAAAATTGTTATTCGTGAATTGCAGTATACAGGGGAGACAGGTGCGCCGCGCCAGCCATGACTGGTAACACGGCATCAGTCATGTGAAGACCAGTACCCCTCAAGCTTTTAGCTTTGGATAGAACCTCTGATGCTGCATATGTGTTAAAAAAATGTATCTAGGGGGTATTGAGAAAGGTTAAAACTAAAATCAAAGCTGAAGTTTCATTTTCTTCATTTTCTGAAGGTTTCGTTTCTCCATTTTTGTCGCTTTAAGATAAATTTTTTGTAATTAGGATGAAAAGTTCAGGCTGTCATAAAACCAGACTGTTCCTCATCAGGTACAAGATAAGGGACCTGGGGGTATATTACTCTGAAGAATATGCCATTATACTACTTTCTATGCTATGGAAATACGGACATATATGCAGTTTCCGATTTTCTTGCAATATTATTGGCTTATAAAGTGAAATGATGCTATTGGTAGTTGAGAACTTTGCATAATTAAGCAAAATATTATAAAAGAAGTGACTAAAATAAATGGGTTTAGCGATCTCTTTGGATCGTCCCATACAGAGACACGTCTCCGTTTGGTCATTTGAGTTGCTGGCAACACTCTGTTGAATAGTTTGGAAATCACTGGATCAACTGTGAAGGGTTAATTTAACCCTCTCCCTATCTCTTCCAGTACCGTTTGGAATATCAACCTTGTCTGGAATAGTTGCGGACACCTGCCGGGCTTTGTGGAACATTCTCTGTCCCGAATTTATGCCCCTGCCCACCGTAGAAAAGTGGTTTGAAATTGCTGAAAGATTCTGGACAGTCGGCAATTTCCCTAACTGTTTGGGTGCCATTGATGTGAAACACTTCCTTATTATAAAACCAAAAAGAACAGGCTCTGAGTACTACACTCCCTGACAGAAGTTATGTCGCTTATCCAAGTTATGTAAATAAAAGCTTATAACCGAACGTTAAATTCATCCATTGGTTGTATAAATTATTCTTTTGAAAGCTGAAACCCTCCGAAATGTGGTTTAGGTTAAGAAAATAAATTGCCATCAATGCAGAAATATTGATCATTTAATGGACACAGAATGGTCAGATTTTGGCAAGACAAAAGTTTTGTCGCCCTCAGAAAGTAATGTGATATGCAAACAAATAATTAACTTAAAATACAAATATGTGTTGCATAACATTGGTGAATGAAGTTATGGTGCTATTAGAGTCATATTTAATATTTTGTGTGACTTCCATGAGCTTGAAGGACTGCAGCCATGCGGTTCAACAATGATTCATTCAATTTATTAATGAAGTCATCAGGAATAGCAAAGATTGCAGTCTTACATGCCTCACAGAGTTCATCTAGATTCTTTGGTTTTGCCTTCCAAGCTTCCTCTTTCATCATACCTCAAACATGCTCAATGATGTTCATGTCTGGTGACTGGGCTGGCCAGTCCTTGAGCACCATGATCTTTTTTTGCCTGGAGGAACTTTGTTGTAGAAATGGATGTATGAGATGGAGCACCATCCTGCTGCAGAATTTGACCCCTTTTGTGATTTTGAATATAAGAGGTAGCTAATACTTCTTGACCTTTTAGGCTATTGATATTGCCTTCCACCTTGCAAATGTTTCGCACACCCCCATACTGAAAATAACCCCAGACCATGATCTTTCCACCACCAAATTTAACTGTTTTCTGGGTGTATATTGGATCCATACGGGCTCCAGTAGGTCTCCTACAGTATTTGCGGCAGCTGTGGTGTAATTCTACTGAAGATTCATCAGAGAAATCCACTTTCTGCCACTTTTCCAGCGTCCATCTGTTCAGCAGGCTGTGGGACTTTGCAAATGCCACACGGTTTTTTATTTGCCTTTTGTTTAGTGCTGGATTCTGGGCACTGATTCGACCATGGAGGCCATTTCGAGACAGAATCCTACAAACTGTTCTAGTTGATACTTGGACTTGAGGTGACCAGGCCTGTTGGAGCTCTGCTGCAGTGGAAGAGGGCTTGCTTTGGATTTTCAAACAAACAAACGTTCCTCCTGAGCAGTTGTCCTGCGAGGCCTGCTGGACCTGGGCTTGTCAAACACATCTCCAGTCTCTTCAAATCTTTTTTTAATTCTTTGTACTTGATGCTGAGACACATTAAAGGTGTCAACTAGAGTTGAGCGACTTTTGGTTTTTTAGGGTCGCGTTTCGTTTCGTGAAACCCGACTTTTCCAAAAGTCGGGTCGAGCAAGATCGTCCGATTATAGGGAAAAGTCGGGGTCGTCCCGAAACACGAAACCCAATGTAAGTCAATGGGGAATAAAAGTCGGCAGTGAGAGGAGGACAGGAAACACACCAACAGTGCCCATTTGAATGCCAAAAGCATCAATTCTTCTTACTTAAGCTTGTCAACCTTAATTAACTTCATAATACAAGTTACGCACTGAAAAATGGGGGTTATTTGGCTAAAGTTGTGGGGGGGGAGGGCTGGCTGCAGGTTTTCATGTGCCCTGGGCGAAAGAGCGCCCCTTTAACACATACCACAACTCATCATGCTCCGATACGGCAGAGAAATAGCGGTATAGTACAATGAAAAATACCTCACTTTTTACATCTCATGACGAGGCCCATCTATTTCTCCATACAGAATCATTGGTCCCATATAATGTTTGAAACAGTATATGATGAGCTCCACATAATGCTACAGTATATGTTGGTCCCCATGGATGAAGCTCCACTGTCTTATGGGCCCAAATAATGCTCCAAACATAATGGGCCCCATTTCTAATGCTCTAGTGTATAATGGGCCCTGTAAATGCTGCTCCAGTGTCTGATGTCCACCTTTGGAATGTTCCAGTGTATGGTGGGCCCCATCTATCATTCTCCAGAGTATAGTGCTCCCCAAAAATTGCTGTCCCAACATTGAAAACAATCAAATAAGTCTCCTCGCTAGGGAATCCCTGTACTTGTCTGGATTCCTCGTCGTCCCCATCTTCCATCTCACTGCACAGTATTTCAACTTTGCAAGTGCTGTGATCCTGAGCAAGCAGGGGGGGCCCACTCGTTGTCGACGGCACTGGCACAGGGCCCCTGATAGTATGGTGGTGTGTCTGATGGCGGGTGGGCCAAACCTGCACTTTCATCTGCAGCTTCCTCTTTGTCACCGTGTAAGATGGAGCTGTATATGGGAAGGGTAACCTGAGTTTCATCAGGGTCAGATTCAGGTCGTGTAGCGTGCGAGGGGAATGTAGTGGTCTGGGTCAATGTACCAGCAGATTCATCGAGCAGTGGCTGGGCATCAGTGCACTTGTGTCGCCCCCAGGAGTACGGTCGCCACAGTGGCATTACCTTCTTCCTAGGGAGTGTGATGTCATGCTTGGGAGCAACGAACGATCTCTCTAGCAGGTTAACTGATTGGGCGGCGTTATTCCCACGAGTCATGACCCTCCAAACAGCGTTCATGAAGGCAAAGTGTTTGTTTTACGTGGGCAGTATGGTTGCAAAGCTGAACCTTAAAGGAATGTCCAGAAGGGCACCACCAGGAGTGGAGCATACGGTTAAATTCGACTCCACCTGGGAAACCTCAACCTTGCCAGCTACAGAACAGATGCACACACATTGCAAGCTTAATTCCGTTAACGAACGAGACTCCGTCATGCCCCGCGGTCCGAGTCCGGCTTACTAGAGGGACACGTGAGGCTCTGGGACATGAGATTGGCCAATAACTGGTGTGTCATGCCCTTACATGTCCGTGGCTGCATGTGCGCTACACTGAAAAGGCCAGCGTTTGTCGCTTACAGGTGCAAATAACCCGCTGAACAACGTTAGTGATGGGGATCACTGATTACAATTATTACCCGCGAACAATGATTTCCCAGTAAGTGCAGGTCAACCGCAGTTCCGGAATTAGGCCTAACCGTCATTCCTGAAAAAATGAAAAACTTACGTGTGCAAACCACAGGTGCTGTAGCTTGCTTAACAGCTCGCCAGCCGTTCTCACGCCCAGTATGGATTACACGTGATTGCACAAAGGTGAGAAAGGGTACTGTATCCCCAGATAACATGTATGGATAGCGTACACATTCAAAATATATGTCTATACATCAGGAGGCAGGCTCAGACGGTGTTAGGCCCAGTATGGATTGCACGTGATTGCACAAAAGTTAGAAAGGGTACCGTTTCCCCGGATAACATGTATGGATAGCGTACACATTCAAAATATATGTCTATACATCAGGAGGCAGGCTCAGACGGTGTTAGGCCCAGTATGGATTGCACGTGATTGCACAAAGGTTAGACAGGGTACCGTATCCCCAGATAACATGTATGGATAGCGTACACATTCAAAATATATGTCTATACATCAGGAGGCAGGCTCAGACGGTGTCAGGCACAGTATGGATTTGACGGCCCAGACTACACAGCGGAGGAGCAGGGAGAGGTAAAGATTGCAAATGCTGGGGCCCTGCCCAAGCAAGGGGGGCCCACTCGTGGGCGTCGGTACTGGCACTGGGCCCCTCATAGTACGGCGGTGTGTCTGACGGCGGGTGTGCACCACCACCGTCAGAGACACTTGATTGCACTATGAAGGACCCTGTACCAGTGCCCGCGCCTAAGAGTCGGCCTACCCACCTGTCCAGGGCAACGGCACTCGCACGGTGTCATGCGCTAGGTGGTGACCCCGGCCATGGGGAGGGGGAGGCAGCACAGTTAGGGAGTTTTAGAAAGTGGCTTATGTTGATGTTGGACATTCAGCTGATGCAAAAGGTGAAATAGGTCAAGTCCCAGGAAGAGGTGGACCAAAGCAAGCCATTTTTCTGTCACCCTATGTGTCATCAGGGGAAGGTGGGACAAAATCCTTGGAAACCCATTCGTGGTTCATTTTAATGAAGGTTAGATCATCCACATTTTGGGTTGACAGACGGGTCCTTTTTTCTGTCAGGATTGATCCAGCTGCACTGAAGACTCTTTCCGATAGCACACTTGCAGCTGGGCAAGCGAGCTCCTGTAAGGCATATTTTGCCAATTCAGGCCAGGTGTCCAGTTTAGCGGCCCAATAGTCAAAGGGGAATGACCTGTGTGGGAGAACATCGATATGGGAGGAAAAGTAGTTTGTAACCATAGTTGACAACTGCTGTCTCCTGTCACTTTCCATCGATGCAGTATTACCAGTTGTGTGAGCGGTACTTGAAAAATCAGTCCACAACATTGTCATGAAACCCCTGTCTCCAACGCCACTTCTGCTGTGTGCACCACGAACACCTCTGCCAAGCTGCCCCCGGCCCGTACGGCTCGTGTGAGAACCATCACCGCTGCTGTGTGCTGGGAATGCCTCAAGCAACCGATTTACCAGAGTTGCTTGTTTATTAGCCAATATTAGGTCAAGGTTCTCCTGTGGCATGATGTTTTGTAATTTGCCTTTATAGCGTGGATCCAGGATGCTGGCCAACCAGTAGTCGTCATTGTTCATAATTTTGGCAATGCGTGGGTCCCTTTTTAGGATCTGCAAGGCATAATCTGACATGTGGGCCAATGTTCCCAGTGTCAATGATGCACTGCGAGTGCTGGTTGGAGGAGCACTTTCTGGCAAATCCACATCCCTCCAGTCACGCACAAACCCTGTACCAGACCTTGCCATGCCAACATTTTCACTTGCCCCACGAGATGCATCCTCCTCCCCTAAGTAATCATCCCCATCATCCTCCTCCTCCTCTTCTTCCTCCACCTCGTCCAGGAGAGGTCCCTGAGCAGACAATGGCTGAATGTCATCAAGGATTCCCTCCTCCTCTTCCTCCTCATCAACATTGGCTGCAGACGCCTGCTCCTTAAGGTGCGTCAAAGTTTGCATGAGCAGACGCATAAGTGGGATGCTCATGCTTAGGATGGCGTCGTTTGCGCTTACCAGCCGTGTGCATTCCTCAAAACACTGAAGGACTTTACAGAGGTCTTTCAGCTTCGACCACTGCACACCTGTCAACTCCATGTCTGCTCTCAAAGTGCCTGGCCGTGTATCCTCCCACAAATGCATTATGGCCTGCCTCTGCTCGCACAGCCGCTCCACCATGTGCAGGGTGGAGTTCCACCTTGTTGCAATGTCGATAATGAGGCGGTGGTTGGGAAGGTGGAGCAATCGCTGCAGCTTCTGCATACGAATGGAGTGTACAGGCGACCGGCGGATGTGCGCGCACAGTCTTCGCACCTTCTGGAGCAGGGCTGTTAACTCCGGATAATTTTTGAGGAAGCACTGCACCAGCAGGTTCAAGGTGTGAGCCAAGCAAGGTATATGGCTGAGTTTTGAAAGGGCTATGGCTGCCACAAAATTACGGCCGTTATCACTAACTACCTTGCCTGCCTCAAGATGTACACTGCCCAGCCATGACTCAGTTTGTCGCTTCAAGTACTCCTCCAGCACCTCGGCGGTGTGTCTGTTGCCCAAACACATCATCTGCAACACAGCCTGCTGACGCTTTCCACTAGCTGCTCGTTAGGGGGACACATCGTGTGCAACAGTGGCAGCTGCAGAAGGAGTGCTCATACGACTGCGCTCTGTGGACGAGCTTTCGCTTCTGGAGGAGGAGGAGGGTCGAACGCCTACAGCCAACTGTTTCCTATACCGTGGGCTAGGCAGCACTGTCCCACCACCGCTGTCCCCTGTGGACCCTGCATCCACCACATTAACCCAGTGCGCAGTGATGGACACGTAACGGCCCTGGCCATGCCGACTGGACCAGGCATCAGTTGTGAGGTGCACCTTTCCGCTCACTGACTGCTTGAGTGCATGGACAATGCGGTCTTTCACATGATGGTGGAGGGCTGGGATGGCTTTGCGAGAGAAGAAGTGGCGACTGGGTAGGTCATAGCGTGGTACTGCATAGGCCATGAGTTCGTGGAAAGCTGTGCTTTCCACCAACCGAAAGGGCATCATCTCAAACGAGATTAGTTTGGCAATGTGGGCGTTCAAACCCAGTGTACGCGGATGAGAGACTGAGTACTTTCTTGACCTACTCATAGTGTCTGGGAGGGTGAGCTGGACTTGAGAGCTGCATATGGTGGAAGTAGCGGTGGACAGGGCGGACTGAGAGAGGGTTGATGATGGTGATGGAGTTGGTGTTCTTTCTGATGGCCTAGAATCAGTCTTTCGTTGATATAACAGTGGGATTCCCTGACTGCTATGGCCTTGCAACGACACCTCAACATTTGCTGCTGTGCTAACCGGTGGGCTTACAGTGGGGGAAACAATGTAGCGTTGCTGACTACCTTCTTTGTGATCAGTTGCACATGTGGCACTTGAGGTTTGGTGTTGTGTCCACGCTTGCAAGTGCATGCTGGTTAAATGTCTAAGCATGCAACTGGTATTCAAATTTTTCAGATTTTTCCCTCGGCTAAAGGTCTTTGCGCACTTCTTACAGATAACCTTGGCCTGATCATGAGGATTTTGGTCAAAAAAGTGCCACACTGCACTCTTCCTACTTTGGCAGACATTTTGCGGCCTAGCACGCTGTGATCTTTTGACCCTCTGGACAAGCTGTCCAGCAACTCTTTTGATGTTTGGAACCTGTCTTTGGAGTGCTCCGGGCCTGCCAGATAACAGCTGTTGCGATGTCGATGTCTGCTGTGGATGCTCCTCATCTGAGCTATTGGAAGCAGCACCCTCTTCCCCCAATGGATGCCAATCTGGGTCAACAACTGGGTCATCCATCACCTCCTCTTCTATGTCATGTGCACCTTCCTCTGTGTCACCGTGTATGGTGGTATAGTGTGCAGGAAGGGGCACCTGAGTCTCATCAGGGTCAGAATCTGGCTCTGTACACTGCGAGGACAATGTAGTGCTCTGAGTGAATGTACCAGCAGAATCATCCATCAGCGGCTGTGCATCAGTGCACTCCATGTCAGATTCATCTTGGCCTGGGTAATTCACCATTTGAATTGATAATCCAGGCATGGTATGTGAAAACAGCTCCATGGAGTAATCAGTAGTATGGCCTGCGTCATCCTTCAATCTTGGTTGGGGTGAAGGACACAAGGAAAGGTGTGGTTCATGAACATGAGCCTCCAATGACGACTCAGTGCTTTTACTTTTTACAACTGAAGAAGAGGAGGCGATAGAGCTGGAGGCTGAGTCAGCAATGTAAGACAAAACTTTTTCCTGATGCTCTGGCTTTAAAAGCGGTTTGCCAACTCCTAGAAAACTAAGCGTTCGAGGCCTTATGTAGCCAGATGATGATGCAGGCTCAACACCTCCTGCATTCGGTCCTATTTTGCTCTTGCCACTACCATCAGATCCACCACCAACACCATCATTACCAGCTGCCAACCCCCGCCCAATTCCACGGCCTCTTCCACCAGCCTTCCTCATTTTTGGTAGAAATGTAGACAAAATCCAACAAACTATATAGTAATGTAAAACAAGGTACAAGGTGTCTATAGGACAGGGGAGATTTTGAATTTCTGCAGACACTTGTGGACACTGGACACTTTTGGATTGTGTGAGGCCCACTGATATCTGAGCGCTATGTCACAGGCTCGATGGCACAGCTGTGACAAAAGTGACGAGAGGATAAGGGAGATTTTGAATTTCTGCACACACTTGTGGACACTGGACACTTTTGGATTGTGTGAGACCCAATGAATATCTGAGCGCTATGTGACAGGCTCGATGGCACAGCTGTGACCAAAGTGACTAGAGGATAAGGGAGATTTTGAATTTCTGCACACACTTGTGGACACTGGACACTTTTGGATTGTGTGAGGCCCAATGAATATCTGAGCGCTATGTGACAGGCTCGATGGCACAGCTGTGACCAAAGTGACTAGAGGATAAGGGAGATTTTGAATTTCTGCACACACTTGTGGACACTGGACACTTTTGGATTGTGTGAGGCCCAATGAATATCTGAGCGCTATGTGACAGGCTCGATGGCACAGCTGTGACCAAAGTGACTAGAGGATAAGGGAGATTTTGAATTTCTGCACACACTTGTGGACACTGGACACTTTTGGATTGTGTGAGGCCCACTGATATCTGAGCGCTATGTCACAGGCTCGATGGCACAGCTGGGACAAAAGTGACGAGAGGATAAGGGAGATTTTGAATTTCTGCAGACACTTGTGGACACTGGACACTTTTGGATTGTGTGAGGCCCACTGATGTCTGAGCGCTATGTCACAGGCTCGATGGCACAGCTGTGACAAAAGTGACTAGAGGATAAGGGAGATTGGATTGCTTTTAAAAAAGCAGTTTGCAGAGCAGTGGGTAAACAGCAATGCCAGCCTGTCAGGAAGCCTTAAAAGGCAGCCCAACAACCAACACCACTGATACACCACAATATAGCCTCCCCTTGCACTGCACACACAGTGACTGGTGTGTTGTGCAGGCCAAATCGCAAGCAGCAGAAGCAGTTTTTTTTTCTTCTCAGCAGGATAAAAAAAAAAATTGGGATTGCTTTTAAAAAAGCAGTTTGCGGAGCAGTGGGTAAACAGCAATGCAGGAATGTCAGGAAGCCTTAGAAGGCAGCCCAACAACCAACACCACTGATACACCACTATATAGCCTCCCCTTGCACTGCACACACAGTGACTGGTGTGTTGTGCAGGCCAAATCGCTAGCAGCAGAAGCAGTTTTTTTGTCTTCTTCCCTGCCTAACGCTCTCCCTACAGAATCAGCAGCAACCTCTCCCTATACTGAGATCGGCAGAAGTAAGATGGCGGTCGGCGTGCACGCCCTTTTATACCCCCTGTGACGCCCACCAAAGCAAGCCAATCACTTGCATGCCCTTCTGAAAGATGGTGGTGACCCCTGCCTATGTCATCACGTTGCCCACAGTGTCCGTGGATCCTGATTGGCTGAAAAAGAGAGCAAAACAAACTTTTGAAACGCGACTTTGGCGCGTAAGTCGCCGACCTCGTGGCCGACCTCATCCTAGGGTCGGGCTTCGTTTCATGAAACCCGACTTTGCCAAAAGTCGGCGACTTTTGAAATTTTTCGACCCGTTTCGCTCAACTCTAGTGTCAACCACCTCTGCAGTGGATCTGGTCTTCAGCCTCTTGATAATCCAGGCTTTGGTTGCAGGGTGGCTTTTTGGCATGTTGTCAGAGCTCAAGTTGCAGTTCAAGTGAAGGTCTGGTGTGCTGGGTTTCTTTTTATACACACCCACTAATTAACCGATCATTTACTAAGCACAGGTGAGGATGTAAACTAGGATTGGGTGCATTTTACTGTATGACCAGGCGACAAAACTTGTCTTGCCAAAATCTGATCATTCTGTGTTCATTAAATGATCAATATTTTTGCATTGATGCCAATTTATTTTCTTAACCTAAACCACAATTCGGAGGGTTTCAGCTTTCAAAAGAATAATTTATACAACCAATGGCTGAATTTAAAGTCAGGTTATAAGCTTTTATTTACATAACATGGATAAGCAACCTAACTTCTGTCAGGGAGTGTTTAAGTATAAAAAGTACTTTTCTACAGTACTCATGGCCATTTCAGGTGCAGACTGTATGTTTGTTGCAGTTGACATTGGTGCATTTGGCCGTGGGAATGACTCCCAGGCTTTTAAGAACTCTGACATGGGTTGGAGGTTGTATGGAAACCAGTTCAATTTCCCCATGCCACGGCCTCTTCCCAACACGGAAGGTCCCCCACAGCCCTTTGTAATGGTTGGGGATGAGGCATTACAGATGTGCCAAAACCTACTCAAGCCCTACTCCAGCCGGGACTTGGAACACACCAAAAGAATTTTTAATTACAGGCTGACTAGGGCCAGAAGAATTGTTGAGGGTGCCTTTGGTATACTTGTCTCGAGATGGCGCATTCTCAGCACAGCCATTAATCTTAATGTCACTGTCTGTACTGAATTGGAGTCTATATTATTGCAACCACTAGGGGGCACAGAGGCAGATAACGTACCAGATGACAGCTGGGGGTTGGTACACTGGAGAGGCAGTTCGGTAGCAGAGGATCAAGCAGATAACGTAGTCAGATGACAGCCGGGGTTCGGTACACTGGAGAGGCAGTTCGGTAGCAGAGGACCAAACAGATAACGTAGTCAGATGACAGCCGGGGGTCGGTACACTGGAGAGGCAATTCGGTAGCAGAGGATCAAGCAGATAATGTAGTCAGATGACAGCCGGGGGTCGGTACACTGGAAAGGCAGTTCGGTAGCAGAGGATCAGCAGAAGGAAGAGCTTGACTAGAGGCTGGAAGCACAAAAATCTCACACTGCAGCAATCACAAGGCCAGGTTTATATAGGGCGTGTAATTAGCAATCAGAGGGCCAATGAAAGAACACAGGGTTGAGCCAATCAGGAACAACAGTCACTGGTATCTGGGTTTTAGCAAGGAGCTGTCCAGCTGACTTGAATAGCACAGGAGGTAGAGCTGCTGGGTTGTGGACAGGAGGTACTGGGTTCAATTCCTGAAACTGGAAACAGTGGATGAGGTGATGAAGGCCTGTGTGGTTCTACATAATTTTGTCATGGTTAGAGAGCACCCGAACTTTGAACTCAATGATGCAGCTCCTAACCCATTGCCTGAATTTACTCAGCACCCTCTCAGGTCATCCGTTGAAGTTGGCCAAATGAGGGACCTATTTGTGGCCTACTTCAGCTCAGACGTGGAACGGCAAGGTCAAATGGTGTAACAAAGTTTTCTTTTCTGTGTATATTAATAAAAAACCTGTGTTGATACCTGTACCGAGTGCACTCTGTCTTCTTACACTTCAATACAATAATCATCTGGCCTGGTGTACCAGTGAATTAATGATGCTGTGTTTTGTGCATCATGAATTTACTAGTGCTCCTGACAAGCTGTATGATCTTTATCATCTGTTCACTTTGAGTTCAGTTTGCTGCGACGGTAGAGATAATACAAATAATTTTTGTGTCACCTGGCATGGTGTTAACAATAGTGATTTGGGACTGCAGTTGCATCCCTCACTCTTTAGGACACCTAACGCTGTGACTATATATATTATTTGTAGTATCATCACTGTGGCTTCAGTTTGAACGCAGACAGTAGACATAATAAAGTTTGTACAACTAATACAATACCCAGGCCTGGTGTCATGCTGAAGTGAGGATGCCAAAAGTAACACATCCAGACTTCAGAAGGTTATCACACATGGGCAGGAGAATACACATAAGAGGTAAACTGCAGCATCGCTACAGTCTGATAGAAATATATGCAGACTGAAGCGACGCTGCAGGTTAAAACTTATGTGTATTCACCTGGCCAGGTGTGATAGTTATGATACAAGGGCAGGGTATTGTACATATGGCGTATATTTTCCCCATCATCTCCTCAGTTTCTCAACACACACTCAATAGAGGATGTGGTTAATTACAAGGTATATCTAGAGTCACCTTGCCTTGTATCACAAAGAGTTAAATGATGATGGTAAAAATACACCATAGTCAATTAACTTTTTATGATACCTGGCAAGGTAACAATAGATACGCCTTGCACTCAACAACATCCTCTATTCAGTCTGTATAATATTAGCTGACTCAAGAGACTGGTGGGGAAAATACAAGTCATATAGATTTGTATTTTTGACTACACATATCTCCAAGACTGACACAAGAAACATGTGTCGGTAATGGAGCTATGTGGTGGCAAAAATGCTAAGTGTACGGCTCAGTTTGTGTGTACGGTGCAGTGTGTGTAGGCGGCGAAAGACTCATTAATAAAAAACATTATTTTGTGAAAGCAGAATTGCACATTTATTTTAAAAAAAAATTATTTTGAAGGACGTTTGGGGGAAGAGTGGGATACTTTGGGGGTGTGGAGAGACGAGGAACGACTGGAAGTTGAGGAAGGGGTTCTAGGTGAAGGGGCGACTAAAGTAGTGGGGGAAGGGAGCTCAGGGATGGAAATGGAGGCAGGTTGAGAAACATTAGAAGGAGAGGGGGGACTGACGTGGTGGTGCTCTGATGATGAGGAGTGGTGGCAGTGCTCCTATGAGGCGAAGAGGTGGCGGTGCTCCTATGATGAGGAGTGGTGGCGGTGCTCCTGGAATGATGATGAGTGGTGGCGGTGCTCCCATGCTGATGCTGAGTGGTGGCGGTGCTCCTAGACGGAGATGTTGTGTCGGTGCTCCGACCAGAAGTACAGGTGGTGGTGGCCCAAGCTGGTTGTGTGGTGGCGGTGCGCCAAGATGGTGGAAAGGTAGCAGTAGTGGTGCTCCAGACAGGAGCAGCGCTTGCCATGCTGATTGCGGGGGTGGAGTGTCCAGCAGCACTCAGCATTAGTGTGGTTTATTGTTGTGTGGCTTGGCTAGGAATGCAGGGGGCCGTGCAGTGGTATGCAGCAGAAGTCGGTACTGTAGTGAAGCGAGTCAGTGGTGGCACAGGTGGGAATGACACTACTGAGTGCTGCACATACTGATTCTGCTGCATAGCCTGCAAGTAAGCAGTGTTGCAGGCCTGTAACACATTCAGCTGTTGCTCAGGACTAAGGTGTTCTGCCATGCCCTGTTCAATTTTAGACTCACCAAGACCCTGACTAATGCACTAGCAGGATGCAGTAGACCTCCATTGATGAAGGCTGGGGCAGCACAGGTGCAAACCACTGATGAAAACAGCCAGTAACCCAAAGTGGTCTGGCTGCCTAGTGGAAAAAAAATACACACAAATAGGGCTTGCATAGGACATCAGTCACACAGATAAGTGTGGTGCAAAGTGTCTGAACAATCTATTAATGATGGCCATAGTACTAGCAGGCGGGCTGCGCAGCACTATATATATATGCATCACACAGGAAAAACCAAGCCAACATAAAGAGGTCTAACTGCATTCTGCAAAAATGATAAAAAGTGCAAAAAGATAAAGATATGGGGTATTAGTTAATATTTTGGCCAAAGCAGATAGGCTCGCAACCCAACGTCGAGGGTCCCCAAATTTTGGGAGTCCCTAACACTAAATCTGAATAGCGCACATAAGGAAAAAATTCCCAAAAATTCAAAAAAACACATTTGAAAGGTAGACTCACCAAGACCCTGACTAATGCACTAGCAGGATGCAGTAGACCTCCATTGATAAAGGCTAGGGCAGCAGCCTTTCAAATGGGTTTTTTTGAATTTTTGGGAATTTCTTCCTTATGTGCGCTATTCAGATCTAGTGTTAGGGACTCGAAAAATTTGGGGACCCTCGACATTGGGTTGCGAGCCTATCTACTTTGGCTAAAATAGTAACTAAAACCCCATATCTTTATCTTTTTGCACTTTTTATCATTTTTGCAGGATGCAGTTAGACCTCTTTATATTGGCTTGGTTTTTCCTGTGTGATGCATATATATAGTGCTGCGCAGTCTGCCTGCTAATACTATGGGCGTCATTAATAGGCTGTTCAGACACTTTGCACCACACTTATCTGTGTGACTGATGTCCTATGCAAGTCCTATTTGTGTGCATTTTTTTTTCCACTAGGCAACAGACCACTTTGGGTTACTGGCTGTTTTCATCAGTGGTATGCACCTGTGCTGCCCCAGCCTTTAACAATGGAGGTCTACTGCATCCTGCTAGTGCATTAGTCAGGGTCTTGGTGAGTCTACCTTTCAAATGTGTTTTTTTGAATTTTTGGGAATTTTTTCCTTTTGTGCCCTGTTCAATTTTACTAAAGAAATGGTGCACTGGTCTGTTGAGGTCGGCCTCCAGCCGGTCAAGGCGCTAGCCGACAGAGTGGAAACCGTGTTCCATGTGGGTAAAACCGCGTTCCATGAGTGAAAAACCGCTTTCCACTCTGTCGGACAGCGACTTGAGGCTGGCATGAAAGGCCTCACTCAAGTGCATGAACTTGGGCAAGACAGGCCTGTCCGAGGCCCTCTACCGCTGGCAGGTAGTGCCCGCATAACCAGTGGCAGAGACCTGGGACAGGGGAACACCTGATGGACCAGCTTCCTGGTCACCAGCTGTCCGTGTTGCTGACCTGCAAGTTGGTTCCTGGCTGTTGGATGGCTGGGACAGGTCCGAGGTCGATCGATGAAGGCCCACTCCAGGGACAGGTTGCAGGGTGCTGCTCCAGGTGCTGTGGAAAGAAAAGTAAAACATTACTATCATGCATTTACTAGAAGCATCAGCTGTGGAATAGAAAAGCACATGTTATTAAAAAAAAAAAAAAATTAATACTTACGTTCTGGTGGCAAGGACTGGTCTTAGGAATGCCAACTCACGATGATAGCAGTACTTTGTTCTGGTCCTTGCCGCTGAACCACTGCGAACCTGTCCCTCAGAACGAACATCAGTGTTGAAGCGGTCCTTCATTGAGCGCCAACGTGTGCGGACTTTGTTCACTGTAGAAAAAACAAAGAAAAAACATTATACAATGCACTGATGGCAACATCTGTATCATCACACACACCTGAGTGAACGTGGCAAACATTCAATGCGGCATCTCAAAAGAATTCAATACACAATGCAGTCACTGTTGATCCTGATGTCACTGGTGTGTTTACTGCAAGAATATATCTTGCAAGAAACACACCAGTATCAACAGCATCAAGAGTTAAGGCATGATCAATACAACATTACAATACACAATGCATTCACTGTTGATCCTGATGACACTGGTGTGTTTACTGCAAGAATATATCTTGCAATAAACACACCAGTATCAACAGCATCAAGAGTTAAAGCATGCTCAATACAGCATTACAATATACAATGCAGTCACTGTTGTTCCTGAGGACACTGTTATGTTCCCTGATAGAATATGTCTATCAGGGAACACAACAGTATCCTCAGGAACAAGAGTCAATGTGGCATCAAACAGCAGGGAAATACTTACTAAATGCCTTTTTTGAAGCTGCAGAGGTGCTGTCCCAGCCCTCCATCAACGCTGCGGCCACCTCATTCCAGAGCTGCCGGGTCACCACAATTCCTTTGTACTGCTGGTCACGGCTGTCCCACAATGGGACACTGTCCTGGATAAGGTGCTTGTTGTTGAGATAGATGTCTTCATCCCGTTGTGGAACCTAGAAAAAAAAATTATAATCTTGGAAATTGATGAGAATCACATAGAAAAAAAAAGGAAACAGAAAAGAAGAAAGATATAGAAGATGAAAAACAGGACAGAAAAAAAGGAATAGAAATTTTTTTTTTTTTAAAAAAAAGGGACCTTCAAAGACTTGATACTTACATTGCGTCTCCTCGCCGTTACTTGGCTAAGCTGCTCCCGCTGTCCCGCCTCATTTGCTGGTTGCGATGCTGAGGTCTGTAAAAGAACACAAATTATTACCCATTTGTAGAGGCAGCTATACTTACACAAAGGCAGCAAAATCCTCACCTCCCGGTCAACTTGGGCCAGCTCTTCTTGGGATGGCGAATTGGTGAATATTCGGATCCAGAAGACATGCTGGAATAAAAAAAAAAACATTAGTACATAATATATTTTAAAGGACAGGCACACATATATAGATTTTGTAATACTCACATTTTAGCTGCTGAAGCTGTAATCCAAACTTGAGTCTTGTCTCTTGCTGGGTGGGCATATTCTCTCTTGCAGGGCTTCTTATCTCTTGCAGACTGTTTGTAGAGTGTGGTCTGGCACTACAGACCCCTTCTTTTATGTACACTCCTCCAAAAATATGTTGCTTGCTTAGGGGGTGGATAAAACAAATGTCTAGACATTGTTTACTCTGAAATCGCGCACGCTCACCAAGCACTAACGTGCGCACTTCACAGCGCACGTCAGCGACCCCATAGACTCTAATACTATTTTTTTGCACATTGTGTGCGCACACGCATGCATGCGATTTTTTAACGATGTTGGGCGGAACAAAAGATGCAACATGTAGCGTCTGGTCACACACCTGGAAAATGCGCAGCGCACGAAAATGCTGAGGCACACGCTCAATTGCTAGACACTACGCCCGCTATTTTAAAGCTAGGGAACAATTGCGTGTGCGACCGATAGCGCACGATGCGCTGCGTGATAAAACGCTAGGTGAAACCAGCCTTAGACTTGGCAAAAGTTAGCTCATTAACTGCCAAATACTTTAATCTACTGTATAATCATCTAATTCTGTCTGTTTGTCTGTTTGTAACAGGCGCAGTCCGGCCACGAATTGGCGAGGAATTCGAATGACGCACACCACCGCTACCGTTGGGAGATCTGCGGCTCTAGCCGCTGATCTCCCGATGGTTGCCGCGGGTCATCTCCTGCCACACGTAAGTCAGCGGCGACGCAGCCAGGAGATGACCGGCGGAGCGCTCAATGTGCGGATAGTACCCAGGGTCCGGAGGAGAGGGACTCTCCTCCAGGCCCTGGGTACCATAAACCTGTAAAAAATAGAATTAAAATAAAAAATAGTGATATACTCACCTTCCGACGGCCCCCGTACGCTTTCCCTCCTCTCACCACACGCCCTGCATCTTCCGTTCCCAGTAATGCTTTGCGTGAAAGACCGCTGATGACGTCGCGCTCTCGCGAGTGTGACGTCGTCTCCGGTCCTTCGCGCTAAGCATTACTGGGAAGATGCCGGGAGCGTGGAGAGGAGATCAGGGGCCGTCAGAAGGTGAGAATAACCTTTTTTAAATTTTTTTTTCAATTAATTTTTACATTCTATCTTTTACTATTGATGCTGCATAGGCAGGATCAATAGTAAGAAGTTGATCACAATTGTCAAACACTATGCTTGACAAGTGTGACCAACCTGTCAATCACATTCCAAGAGATGGTTCAAATCGCTTGGAATGCGCTTGAATTCTGCACGTGAAAATCGCATGAAAAACGCATGTTTTCCACGGGAAAACACATGTGAATTTGTATGCGTTTTTCCCACGGTGGGAGTTGCGGAAATGCTGTGGAAATTACAGCAGCATTTCTGCAATGTGGGTACTTAGCCTCAGGGTGACACGCAGCAGCGACCAGGCCCCGCTGTGAGATCGCCGATCGCCGTGGATCATCCTGGACCATCTTTTGAACGTTGGACTCCCGCTGGCCATATTCTAGAATACCCGATGTGTTAGAATCGGGCCACCATCTAGTTGCTAATATTTCCGCAATGGACGTGCAAACAAAAAAAAGTTTTACTCTACACTCCAGCCACTATTATACCTTGTGTCCAGCTCAACATGAAAATTTTGGTGAAAGGTCCTGTGTTTATGCCGTTACTGAAGATGTCCGATATAAATTTTAATTTTGCTTTAGGCATGGTTGCTCTCAAAATAAAAAAAAGGTGGCAGATTTACCCTATACAGAGTGTGCCATTTACATTATATGGATACACCTAAATAAAATGGGAATGGTTGGTGACCCAGATCGTCGCGCTGAATTTGCAGAATGGGCAAAACAAAAATTGGAACAGGACCCTCAGTTTGCACAGAACATTATGTTCAGTGATGAGGCACAATTTTTTTGGTTGGGCCATTTATATGGATACACCTAAATAAAATGGGAATGGTGACAGTTTTTTTGCGTAGGTTGTCTTGCATTGAAATCTGCTGCAATGACCCGGGTACTACATTCACCAGACATCAATTTAATTTCTATTCGCTCCTCATGTCATGTGTTAACCTCTGTGACATGTCAATGGCTGTAAACAAAGAGAAACGTGTAAATAACTCATGAAAGAATAAAGTTACATTAAAACCAAGCACACCATTATTTTCTCAATAAGTTTGATGTGTCACATGACCCTCTTGACATTGAAAACAATACAGTTGGATCCAAAATGGCCAGCTTCAAAATGGCCGCCATGGTTGCCACCTATCTTGAAAAGTTTTCCCCTTCCCAAATAATAATGTGCCACAAACAGCAAGTTGATATCACCAACCATTCCCATTTTATTTAGGTGTATCCATATAAATGGCCCACCCTGTAGATTCAGCCAAGGCCGCTCTGGATTTCTTAGCTAGATATGAAAGCAATGCCGTCTCCATTCCTAAGTCAAAGTATCCCGGCAGCCTGTTAGTCAGGAGAGCATGTCAATAAAGAAACAATGAATGACACGCTCCTCTCGTCATCTCGCCACTGCACCTGATCACTGGCTGCGGTGGTCTTCTGACTTCCAAAAGAAGCAATGGAACAGGCATTGCTTCTGGTGGGGATGAACATCTCCATAGTGGCCTGTAAAGGATTCATGGAGGCATTGGAATGTGAGTACACCACCAATTTTTTTTATTTTAACCCCTTCATCCTGAGCCTGTTTTCACTTTCATGACCTGGCAAAATTTTACAATTCTTACCAGTGTCACTATATTTGGTAATAACACTGGAACGCTTAAACACATCCCACTGATTCTGAGAAAATTTTTCGTGATACATTGTACTTTATGATAGTGGTAAAATTTCTTCGAGATGACTTGCGTTTATTTGTTAAAAAATGAAAATTTTGGAAAAATTTTGAAAATGTTGCAATTTTCAAACTTTTAATTTTTATGCTCTTAAGTCTGAGAGATATATCACACAAAATAGTTATTAAATAATATTTTCCGCATGTCAACTTTACATCAGCACAATTTTTGAAACATATTTTTTTTTTGTTAGGAACTCCTAAGGGTTAAAAGTTGACCAGCGATTTCTCATTTTTCCAATGAAATTTACAAAACCATTTTTTGAGGGGCCAATATGACAGAAAATACTCAAAAATGATACCATTCTAAAAACTGCACCCCTCAAGATGCTCAAAACCACACTCAAGAAGTTTATTAGCACTTCGGGTGTTTCACAAGAATTTTGGGAATGTGGAAGAAAAAATGACCATTTAAATTTTTGTCACAAAAATTTTACTTTAGTCCCCAATTTTTTTATTTTTGCAAGGGTAACAGGAAAAAATGGACCCCAAAATTTCCCACAAAAATGTTATTTTAGCCCCAATTGTGAAATTGTTCCTGAGTACGCCAATACCCCATATGTGGTCGAAAACTACTTTTGTGGCACAGTGCAAAGCTCAGAAGGGAAGAAGCGCCCTATTGGAGTTCACATTTTGCTGGAATGGTTTGTGGGTGACATATCACATTGGCAGAGCCCATGAGGTGCCAGAACAGCAGAAGCCCCCATAAGAGACTCCATTTTACAAATTACACTTCTTAATTAAATAAACTGGGGTGAAATGAGTATATTGACTCCACAGGTGAGTCACAGAATTTTATACCATTCGGCAATGAGGAAAAAAAGTATTATATTTTTACAATCAAAATTTACTTTAGCCCCAAATTTTACATTTTAACACAGGCAGATGGGTAAAAATGGCACCAATATTTGTCCCACAATTTCTGCTGAATGTAGAAATGCCCCAAATTTGGCTGTACAGTACTGTTTAGCCATATGGCGAGACTCGGGAAGGACAGAACGCTATTTGCCTCCTGGAGTGCAGATTTTCCTAGATTAATTTGCGGACTACATATACAGAGTCCATAAGTGCTAAAAGAGCAGAATCCCCTTTCAATTGACTGACTTTTTGGAAATTATACCCCTTTGGGAATTTATCTACAGGTGTAGTGACGATTTTGGCTCCATGGGAGTTTTCCAGAAACAAGCAGCAGTTGATGTTGCTGAGTGAAAATTGCAAACTACCATTCTAGTGCTCAGAAGTGAATTGGGGGGGGCTCTCATAGTTACAGGAACATGTGGTTTAGGCACACTCGGGCTCAAAAGGGAGGGTGGCATTTGGATTTGGGAGCACAGAATTTGCTGAATTTTTATTGAGGATCGAGGTGCCATTTTGCTTTTCCAGAGCCTTTGTGCTGCTAGCAATATTTCCGTTAACAGATGACAAATGTGAGTGGGGACTTGCTTTCTTATGGATTGAGTTGAAGCTTTTATTGGGAACATTTTACATAACAATTTGGATAACATTTATCCTGCACTCTACACTGAGCACTTACATTGGAGTTTCCTTTAAATCTTCAAGTGACATAATTCAGGTTAAACCCCCCAAGGGAGGCACTCACTATAATGTGGCAGCAGAGTTACTCTGAATTCCATCTGGCCTTTGCTCAGCAGTGTCCTTTATTGCAGAGGTGTAGAAAACTGTGGCCGACTGCATTTTTATGCACTCCTAATAAAATGACAGACACCACCGGATCACAGGCCAGACGGTGTCAACAGTGCCTCCATCAGCCTTTTTATAAAGAATCTTCTGCTGGGGGTTCCTTCTGAATCACGTATTTCAGAGATTTACATGGAAACCCCAGTATAAGCGCTCAGTGTAAAGCGCAGGATAAATGTGAGCCGAGCCTTATTTTGGGAGGCAGAATAAAAAAATGAATAGCAGGTGAAGAATTGTTTTTATTTTTACCGCCGTTCCTCACGCGGTATAACAGATAAGATGACTTTATTCTTCGGGTCAGTGCGATTACAGCGATACCAGAATAATATTGGGTTTTTATGTTTGGCTTCTGTTACATACTAAAAAATGCTTTTTAGTTTTCAAAAGCTAATTTTTACATCACCATATTTTGAGAGCTATAGTTTTTCCATATTTCGGCTGACACAGTCATGTGAGGGCTTGGTTTTTGTGGGACAAATTACCGTTTGTATTGGTACCATTTTTGGACACATGAAATTTTTGGATCTCATTCTATTTTGATTTAAAAAAAAAACAAAAAAAAACAGCAATTCAGGAATTGTTTTTTGGGCTTTTTTTAATGCCATTCCACGTATAGTAAAATTGATATGGAAGCTTTATTCATTGGGTCATTATGATTACAGCAATACCACATTTATGTGCTTTTTAATGTTTTGGCTCCTTTACACAATAAAAACTATTTTATAGAAAATATAATTTTTGCATTGTTTTATTCTGAGAGCTATAACTTTTTTATTTTTCAGCTAATGGAGATGTATGGCAATCTGATTTTTGCGGGACTAGATGAAGATTGCACTTAATTGTGCACTTTGTTCAACTTTTCCAAATGTTCATGTGTTTTCAAAGGGGAGAACAGAGAATGTCAATGCCATACAACTCTGGTGGCAGCTTATGTGAAAAATAGCAATAAGGGTTTGGTTTAGAAACCAAACTGTCCAACCCTGCTCCTCCTCAACATCATCATGTCAGGGAGAGTCAGGAGGCCATCATACAAATAAGAGTGTTGACAGGTCGCCAAAACTGGGAAATTTGGATTACTTTGGCAATTGTTATGGGGACATTAATGTTGGCATAAGCAACAGAAATGGACTTATTATTTATGTAAAGGAGGACTTTACATTAGCCTGACAGTAGATGGCGATAGTGTGAAGTTAAATGTTTGCTGTATTGTGGGGAGAGAAGCTCTCTTGTTGTTGTTATGTTTTACTTTAGTTTTTGAATGTATTATGCCAGCAGCACCGGCTGTGTGCTTGTGAATTCTCTTATCTCATGTTTACCCATAAGAAGTAAATGCTGTTTACTCAAGATAACTTGCTCAGTGAAGTTCTCCTGTGTACCGGTGGATTCTCAAAAGATACACTCTGCTACAGGTTATGAGCCCAGACACCCAGGAGGAAGCCCGGACACCCAGGACAGAGACACCCAGAAGATAACTACAAGCAGTAACCTACAAATAAGTCTTTTTTATCATGACTATAGAGATGACCGACATCTACTTTTCTTGACTAAGCAACCTTTTTAGTCATGTAGTTTGAAAAGCCTGGAAACAACTTGACAATACTGCCACTTGAATAAAATTACTAGTGAATTACCGGTGACTTTTTCATTTGAACATGACCTCTTTACTGTCTTCTCTACATCATTGTATGTAACTTTTATAAATTGTGCCCCCCATGATGTACATTAAGTGTCCTCTGACCTGCCGTAGGTAGGCAATGAAAAAGGTGATAATTCTGCTTTGCACAATGCTACTAATGGGCTACATTTAACCCCTTAACGACCGCCGATACGCCTTTTAACGGCGTTAATTAAGGGTACTTAAACCACAGCGCCGTTAATTCACGGCGCTGTGATTTAAGTGAATAGCGCCCCCCAGTGTCGGATTTTCTCCGGGGTCTCGGCTGCCAGGGGTAGCCGAGACCCCAGAGAACATGAATCGGTCGGTTTTTACCAACCCCCGCTTTTGCGATCGCCGTTATTAACCCTATAACGGCGACCGCAAAAAAAAAAAGCCGCGATTTTACATTTAATTTCTCTTTCCTCTGATGTGATCGCACATCAGAGGATAGAGAAATAGGGTCCCCGATCCCCCCGGTCCCCTCACGGTACCTCTCCCTTGTCCTCCGTCCCCTCCCGGTGGTCCCGCGCCCGCCGGCGTCATCCGATGGGCGCCGCCATCTTGAAAATGGCGGGCGCATGCGCAGTGCGCCCGCCAGGAATCTGTTGGCTCCGGCTGGCAGATTCCATTCATTATTTTGATCACTATGATAAACGATCATAGTGATCAAAATAATAAAAATAGTACATAACCCCCCCGTTTATCACCCCCTTATATAGGCACACATAATGAAATAAAAAAAATATTTTTTTTTTCAGTTTTCCATAAGGGTTAGGGTTAGGCTAGGGTTAGGGTTAGGGTTAGGCTAGGGTTAGGGTTAGGCTAGGGTTAGGGTTAGGGTTAGGCTAGGGTTAGGGTTAGGCTAGGGTTAGGGTTAGGCTAGGGTTAGGGTTAGGCTAGGGTTAGGCTAGGGTTAGGGTTGGGCTAGGGTTAAGGGTTAGGGTTGGGCTAGGGTTGGGCTAGGGTTAAGGGTTAGGGTTGGGCTAGGGTTAAGGTTTAGGGTTGGGCTAGGGTTAGGGCTAGGGTTGGGCTAGGGTTGGGCTAGGGTTAGGGTTAGGGCGAACTAGGATTAGGGTTAGAATTAGGATTAGGGATTAGGGTTGGGATTAGTGTTAGGGGTGTGTTGGGGTTAGGGTTGGAGCAAGAATTGAGGGGTTTCCACTATTTACCAACTTTGAGGGTCTAAAAATTGGGGTCTAAAAAATCACTTTTGTGGAAATAAAAAAGACTTTTTATTTTCACGTCTCTGCGTTTATAAACTTCTGTGACGCGCTTGGGGGTTCAAAGTGCTCACCACACATCTAGATAAGTTCCTTAGGGGTCTAATTTCCAAAATGGGGTCACTTGTGGGGGGTTTCCACTGTTTAGGCCCATCAGGGGCTCTGCAAACGCAACATGATGCCCGCAGACCATTCCATCAAAGTCGCATTCCAAAATGGCACTCCTTCCCTTCCGAGCTCTCCCATGCGCCCAAACAGTGGTTCCCCCCCACATATGGGGTATCAGCGTACTCAGGACAAATCGTATAATAACTGTGGGGGTATGATTTCTCCTGTTACCCTTGTAAAAATAAAAATTTGGGGGTGAAAAGATCATTTTTGTGGAAAAAAAAATGGATTTCTTATTTTCACGGCTCTACGTTATAAACTTCTGTGAAGCACTTGAAGGTTCAAAGTGCTCACCACACATCTAGATAAGTTCCTTCATGGGTCTAGTTTCCAAAATGGGGTCACTTGTGGGGGGTTTCCACTGTTTAGGCCCATCAGGGGCTCTGCAAACGCAACATGATGCCCGCAGACCATTCCATCAAAGTCTGCATTCCAAAATGGCACTCCTTCACTTCCGAGCTCTCCCATGCGCCCAAACAGTGGTTCCCCCCCACATATGGGGTATCAGTGTACTCAGGACAAATCGCATAATAACTGTGGGGGTATGATTTCTCCTGTTACCCTTGTAAAAATAAAAATTTGGGTGCGAAAAGATCATTTTTGTGGAAAAAAAATGGATTTCTTATTTTCACGGCTCTACGTTATAAACTTTTGTGAAGCACTTGAAGGTTCAAAGTGCTCACCACACATCTAGATAAGTTCCTTCATGGGTCTAGTTTCCAAAATGGAGTCACTTGTTAGGGGTTTCCACTGTTTAGGCCCATCAGGGGCTCTGCAAACGCAACATGATGCCCGCAGACCATTCCATCAAAGTCTGCATTCCAAAATGGCACTCCTTCCCTTCCGAGCTCTCCCATGCGCCCAAACAGTGGTTCCTCCCCACATATGGGGTATCGGCGTACTCAGGACAAATCGCATAATAACTGTGGGGGTATGATTTCTCCTGTTACCCTTGTAAAAATAAAAATTTCGGGGTGAAAAGATCATTTTTGTGGAAAAAAAAATGGATTTCTTATTTTCACGGCTCTACGTTATAATCTTCTGTGAAGCACTTGAAGGTTCAAAGTGCTCACCACACATCTAGATAAGTTCCTTAATGGGTCTAGTTTCCAAAATGGGGTCACTTGTTGGAGTTTTCCACTGTTTAGGCACATTAAGGGCTCTCCGAACGCAACATAGCATCCGATCTTAATTCCAGCCAATTCTGCGTTGAAAAAGTCAAACGGTGCTCCATCCCTTGCGAGCTCTGCCGTGTGCTTAAAAAGGGGTTTACCCCCACATATGGGGTATCGGCGTATTCAGGAGAAATTGTACAACAAATTTTGTGGTTGATTTTCTCTTTTAACACTTGTGAAAATAAAAAAAATTGGTTCTGAAGTAATTTTTTTTCCAAAAAAAAGTTAAATGTTAATTTTTTCCATCCACATTGCTTTCGTTCCTGTGAAGCACTTAAAGGGTTAATAAACTTCTTGAATGTGGTTTTGAGCACCTTGAGGGGTCTAGTTTTTAGAATGGTGCCAGTTTTGGGTATTTTCTGTAATGTACACCCCTCAAAATGACTTTAAATATGATGTGGTCCCTAAAAAAAATGGCTTTGTAAATTTTGTTGTAAAAATGAGAAATCGCTGGTCAACTTTTAACCCTTATAACTTCCTAACAGAAAAAAATGTTGCTTCCAAAATTGTGCTGATGTAAAGTAGACATGTGGGAAATGTTATTTATTAAGAAATTTATGTGACACATCTCTCTGATTTAAGGGCATAAAAATTTAAAGTTTTAAAATTGCAAAATTTTAAAATTTTTTGCCATATTTCTGTTTTTTTCATAAATAAACACAAGACTTATCGAAGAAATTTTACCACTAACATGAAGTACAATATGTCACGAAAAAAACAATCTCAGAATCAGCAGGATCCATTAAAGCGTTCCAGAGTTATAACCTCATAAAGGGACAGTGGTCAGAATTGTAAAAATTGGCCTGGTCATTAAGCTGCAAACTGGCTCTGTCGCTAAGGGGTTAAGGGTAGAATGCCAGATAATTGCTTAGTCCCAAAAGTATGTCATACAGACCAGTTACAGGATAACAAGCAGAATTCCTGCTGCTAAAATATTATGTTCCAACTGCTACTGCTGTGCTTTGACGTTGTGATAAGAAATGGAAAATTACCGTGCTCGTAAGTCTTTTGGTTATACAAAGACTCCTTCTAGATATGTAAGATAATCTCACATTTAGTACAGGATGTTGCATGTTACAGTTGATTAATAGGACATTTATATAACATGGGCTCTGCAAGCAGAAATAATATTGTCTGGATATAAC
This sequence comes from Dendrobates tinctorius, assembly GCF_039654945.1. Lineage (NCBI taxonomy): Eukaryota > Metazoa > Chordata > Amphibia > Anura > Dendrobatidae > Dendrobates > Dendrobates tinctorius. Next base: position 9,024,766 of record NW_027361876.1, read on the forward strand.
ACTTGAAGTCTGCTTCGGTACATTGGCTGGTATGATGTACTTTTCTTGTTTGTGTCTTCTAAGCAGAAAAAATACAGGTTTATCTTTTAATCTGTGGGGTAATGACTAAAGATTAGAGTTGAGCGAAACGGGTCAGTCAAATTTATAAGTCGCCGTCTTTCGCTAAAGTCGGGTTTCATGAAACGAAACCCGACCATAGCGTGAGGTCGGCCACGAGGTCGGCGACCAGAGCGCCAAAGTCGCGTTTCAAATGATGCTTCCAGCGCCCTTTTTCAGCCAATGATGGAGGACGCACACTGTAGGCAACGCGATGACATGGGCAGCGGTCACCACCATCTTTGAGAAGGGCATGCAAGTGATTGGCTTGCTTTGTGTGGCGTCACAGGGGCTATAAAAGGGCGTGCACGCCGACCGCCATCTTACTTCTGCCGATCTTAGCATAGGGAGAGCTGCTGCTGCTGATTCTGAATAAGGGAGAGCGTTAGGCAGGGAAGAAGAAAAAAAAACTGCTTCTGCTGGTAGCGATTTTCACTGTACAACACAACAGTTTGTGTGTAGTGACAGGGGAGGATATATTTTTGTGTATCAGCTCTGTTGGCTATTAGGCTGCCGTATAAGGCTCCTGATAGCTGCATTGCTGTTTGCACACTGCTGTGCAAACTGCTTTTTTAAAAGCAAAAATACTTTTCTTCCTCTTTTCTGCACAGTTACCAAGCGTTCATTTTTCCACACTTTTGTGTGCAGCAGTCCTGCTTATTAGGCTGCCTGCTGCCATACTTGGACTGAGAGCATCATTGTCAGCCTCCTAAAATCTCTAGGGAGCTTCCAATTCTCCCCAATACTATATACAGCTTGTACCTTGTCATACACCAGCCAGTTTCAGCCAGTTACATTGAGGTGTAATCTATAGTGGGCCTGAGATAATAGTTCAGCCTCCTAAAATCTCTAGGGAGATTCAAATTCTCCCCAATACTATATAATCCTTGTACCTTGTCATACACCAGCCAATTTCAGCCTGTTAAATTGAGGTGTAATCTACAGTGGGCCTGGGATAATAGTTCAGCCTCCGAAAATCTTTACGGAGATTCAAATTCTCCCCAATACTATATACACCTTGTACTTTGTCATACACCAGCCTATTTCAGCCTGTTAAATTGAGGTGTAATCTATAGTGGGCCTGAGATAATAGTTCAGCCTCCTAAAATCTCTAGGGAGATTAAAATTCTCCCCAATACTATATACACCTTGTATCTTGTCGTACACCAGCCAATTTCAACCTGCTAAATTGAGGTGCAATCTATAGTGGGGCTGAGATAATAGTTCAGCCTCCTAAAATCTCTAGGGAGATTCAAATTCTCCCCAATACTATATACACTTTGTACCTTGTCATACACCAGCCAATTTCAGCCTGTTAAATTGAAGTGTAATCTATAGTGGGCCTGAGATAATAGTTCAGCCTCCTAAAATCTCTAGGGAGATTCAAATTCTCCCCAATACTATATACACCTTGTACCTTGTCATACACCAGCCAATCTCAGCCTGTTACATTGAGGTATAATCTATAGTGGGCCTGAGATAATAGTTCAGCCTCCTAAAATCTCTAGGGAGATTCAAATTCTCCCCAATACTATATACACCTTTTACCTTGTCATACACCAGCCAATTTCAGCCTGTTACATTGAGGTGTAATCCATAGTGGGCCTGAGATAATAGTTCAGCCTCCTAAAATCTCTAGGAAGATTCAAATTCTCCCCAATACTATATACACCTTGTACATTGTTTTACAGTACCATATAGCTGGTGGTATTTTGGGTACATTTTCCCAAAAATGAGGAAGTATGGTGGAAGAGGCTGTGGAAGTGGGTGGGGGTTGCCAGCTGGTACTGATGGTGGTGGTGCATCTGCTGGTAGTGGCAAAAGCACAATAGCACCTAGGGCAGGAGGTGTTGAGCCTGCGTCATTGTCTGGCTCCACAAGGCCTCGAAGGCTCTCTTTTCTGGGAGTAGGTAAACCGCTTTTAAAGCCGGAGCATCAGGAACAAGTTTTGGCTTACATTGCTGACACAGCCTCCAGCTCTATCGCCTCCTCTTCTGATGTTTCAAAAAATAAAAGCACTGAGTCGTCAGTGGAGGCTCCTGGTCAGGAAAAACACCTTTCCTTGTGTCCTTCACCCCTACCAAAAGTGAAGGATGCGGCAGGCCACACTACAGATTACTCCATGGAGCTCTTTTCACATACCATGCCTGGGTTATCAAGTCAAATCGTGAATTCCCCAGGCCAAGATGAATCTGACATGGAGTGCACTGATGCACAGCTACTGCTAAATTTTTCTGCTGGTACATTCACTCAGAGCACTACATTGTCCTTGCAGTGTACTGAGCCAGAATCTGACCCTGATGAAACTCAGGTGCCCCTTCCCGCATACTATACCACTTTACACGGTGACACAGAGGATGGTGCACATGAAATTTAAGAGGAGGTGATGGATGACCCAGTTGTTGACCCAGATTGGCATCCATTGGGGGAAGAGGGTGCCGCTGCCAATAGCTCAGAAGAGGAGGATTCACAGCAGGCATCGACATCGCAACAGCTGTTATCTGGCAGGCCCGTCGCAGTTCAAAAACGGGTTACAAAAACCAAAAGAGTTGCAGGACAGCTTGGCCAGACGGTCAAATTAGCACAGCATGCAAGGCCTCAAAATGTCTTCCATAGTAGGAAGAGGGCAGTGTGGCACTTTTTTGAGCAAAATCCTAATGATCAGGCAAAGGTTATCTGTAAGAAGTGCGCAAAGACCTTTTAGCCGAGGGAAAAATCTGAGAAATTTGAATACCAGTTGCATGCTTAGACATTTAACCACCATGAACTTGCAAGCGTGGACGGACTACCAAACCTCACATACCACATGTGCACCTGCTCCGAATGAAGGTAGTCAGCAACGCTACATCGCTTCCCCCACTGTAAGCCCACCGGTTAGCACACCACCAGCAGCAAATGTGGAGGTGTTGTCGCAAGTAGTGTTGAGCATTCCGATACCGCGAATATCGGGTATCGGCCGATATTTGGGTATCGGAATTTCGATACTGAGTTCCGATACTTTTTGCATATCGAATACCGGAATCGGAAGTTCCCATAATGCTATGAGCCAGTTTGATTTGATTCAGGCAATGACAATCCTCAGAAGTGTGGGCACATCCTGTTAGGCATGTAGGCATGTTAACTAATGGCATGGCTGTGATTGGCTGCTGAAACGATGTCATGATGCACTATAAAAGCCGCCGCCGCCATTTCGGGTTCACTCTGCTGTGAATTCAGTTAGGGACAGGCTGCTGTTCAAGACTCTGAGGGACAGTTAGAGATAGCGATTTTCCAAATAATATTGTGCTTTACCCAGGCTACATTATCAATCAGTGTAGCTTTCTTTTGCCTTGCAGCGCTGTTCACAGCTGTCTGCAAGGTCTGTGTGAGTGCAGCTCACGCTGTGTAGTGTGTCCTGCAGCCACGTCTGGTTGTAGGCCGCTCAGCATGCGTCACTGCCTCATACATATTTTTCTTTTATTGCAGCTCATTTTTCATTAATTCTCCTATTAGTGTGCATCCATCCGTATCCATATATATTGGTTGCAAACACTATAGGATTAGACAGCGGAGCCTTTCTGCAGCCTTTCAGTGCTAGTGCCCAGTTATCTGCACTGTTCATGGCTGTCTGAGAGGTCTCTGTGTGAGTGCAGCTCACGCTGTAGTGTGTTGTGCAGCTACGTCTGGTTGTAGGCCGCTCAGCGTGCGTCACAGCCTCACACATATTTTTCTTTTATTGCAGCTCATTTTTCATTAATTCTCCTATTAGTGTGCATCCATCCATATCCATATACTTTGGTTGGTTGCAAACACTATATAGGAGGAGATAGAGGAGCTTTTTTTCTGGCTTGTGCCCTGCAGCCGCAGCCAGATTACTATTACCCTATTTTTTGGAGCCTCATCTATTGCATTGTAGGTTACCTTCCTGCATTCTAATAGCTCAAAAAAGTTTGTGATACTATCGCTTTCACATCTTTGGTCACATCCTTTTTGTTTTTTTGAAAAAACAAAACAAAATAAAGTTCACTAAACACTCCACTTGACAGTTGTGTAGGCCACATTAGCTCATATTAAATTGTAGTCCACACACTTTATAAAATAAGTGTTTCTTATACCTGCTAGCAGCTGTTCAGGAATAAGCACACTAAGCTCCCCTTTGTACTTTTCTGCCTATCTTTATCAGTCTACCAAGATGAAGAAGGCAGGGAGTAAGGCATGTGGTCGTGGGCGTGGCGTTGCAGCAGGGAGAGGACGTGGGGATTCAGCAGGGAGAGGACATGGGGATTCTGTGCCTGCTGCAGGCAAAAGTGAGTCAGCATCCCCCAGTTTTACCAGGCAACAGTCCTTTATGCGCAGCTTTGTAGGACCTCGCCGTACCCCACTGCAGCGGGATGAACAAATTGAAGCCATTGTCGGATGGAAGGCAGCTAACACATCGACTTCAATGACTTCCGCATCCTCTCAGGGCCAAAGCACTGAAGAGCAACCATCTGTCTCTTCACCACCTTCCAAATTGCCCAGGCAGTCAGAGAGCCCTGTACAGGAGCCATCTCAGTCTCTACTTCTGTTCTCTGAATCTGTTGGCTTGGAAAGAGGGGGCCAGCCAAGCAGCATTCAAGAATGTGAAGAAGAGGGAGTATGCAGTGATGCACAACTGCTTTGTCCCTCTGAATCTGAAGAGGCAGGTGGGCCAGTGCCTATGGTCAGCACACCTCGGTACACATCAGATGATGAGACTCAGGTGCCACTTTCTGGTGCGTACGGTGCTGGCGAGACTACCCAGGAGAAGCAGGTGTTTGAAGAGGGGAGTGTAGATGATGAGATCCATGACCCATCATGGCGTGAGGAACAGGAAGGTGGTGGGAGCAGCTCTGAGGAAGAGATTCCCCGAATGGCCAAAACAGGAGCGAGATGGAGGGAGCAGACTTGGTTGCCTGTAGCCTCCACTTCGGCACCCATTAGTAGCATTCCTCTTCCAAAAGCCAAAACGGGCGCTCCCAAGACTTGCAGTGCGTGGTCCTTTTTTGACACAGTTGCAGATGACATTTGCTTTGTCAAATGCAAGCTGTGTCACCAGAAAGTCAAAAGAGGGAAAAGTGTCAGCAACCTCAATACCACAAATATGTGGAAACATGTACGGACCAAGCACATGGTGGAGTTACAAAGACACACTGAAGACGTAGGCCAACCTACAGCACCACCTACCACCTCTTCAGTTCGTGTTGTAGCCTCTTCCTCCAGCTCAGACACAGCTGGTTCGGCTTCCTCACAGGATCGCCATGGAAGAACCTCTGGCACTGTTGTCCAGAGACCCAGTGACATTCCACCCACAGCACCACGTTCGCGTTCATCCTCACACTCCCAGGCCACTCTACAGCCATCGGTAGCACAGGCATGGGAGAAAAGGTGGCTATACTCGGCAAACCATCCCCGAGTACAGGCTCTGAATGCTGGCATTGCCAAACTACTGGCCCTTGAAATGCTCTCATTCAGGCTGATGGAGACAGACACCTTCCGGAACTTCATGGCATTGGCAGTCCCACAATACACCGTGCCCAGCCGCTTTTATTTCAGCAGGCAAGCCGTCCCTGCCCTGCAAAAGCAAGTGGAGGGAAAAATTAAACATGCGCTACTAAACGCCGTCAGTAGCAAGGTCCACCTGACCACCGATGCGTGGACCAGTAACCATGGACAGGGACGATACCTTTCCCTCATTGCCCATTGGGTCAATGTTGTGGAGCCGGGTACAGATCTTGAGAGTGGAGCTGTACATGTTCTGCCAACTCCAAGGATTACAGGAATCCAGTCTGTACACATTGACTCCTCCTCATACTCCAGTTCCTCAGAATCAGCGCTGCAGGAGCCTGTTACCACCGATATGAGCACAGCCGTGGCCAAACGTCAACAGGCCGTACTGAAATTAATTTCTTTGGGGAATTGAAGCCACACAGCGCAGGAGCTCTGGAATGCCATCAAGCAAGAGAGCGACGTGTGGTTTGTGCCAGCGAATCTCCAGCCAGGCTTCGTAGTGTGTGACAATGGCCGAAATCTGGTGGCAGCTCTGGGCCTAGGCAACCTCACTCACATCCCATGTCTGGCACATGTGCTCAACTTGGTTGTGCAGAGCTTTCTGAGGGACTATCCGGATCTTGATGCACTGCTGCACAAGGTCCGCATAGAGTGCGCTCACTTGCGGCATTCCAGCATGGCAAGATCGCGCATTGCAGCTCTGCAGCGCCGATTACACCTTCCGGAACATCGCATCATATGTGACCTACCCACCAGGTGGAATTCAACGTTACATATGTTGCAGCGGTTGTGTGAGCAGCAGGCAGCAGTAATGGAATACCAGCTGCATCAGGTGTAAACAAGTCTCACTGTGCGCCGGTAACACTTCAGCACCACTGAGTGGGCCTCTATGAAGAACGTCTGCCACATTTTGCGTGCCTTTGATGATTCCACGCGGATGGCGAGTGCAGATGATGCACTAGTCAGCATGACTGTCCCCCTTATCTGCCTGCTTCAAAAACACTGCAAGCACTAAGGGAGGAGGTTTTGGAAGAGGTGGAGGATGAGGAGTCACAACTAGTGTTGAGCATTCCGATACCGCAAGTATCGGGTATCGGCCGATACTTGCTGTATCGGAATTCTGATACCGACTTCCGATATTTTTTCAATATCGGAAGTCGGCATCGGAATCGGAAGTTCAAAGTTGATTGACAGCCTGACGTCATCATGATGCGCGGTGTGTGCGCATCATGATGCGCCGTCATTTCGGGCCTTCCGGGGGTCTCTGCCGGCCTGCCGGGGGGCTGTGTGGACTGCCCGGGGTCTGTACCGGCCTGCCGGGGGGCTGTGCCGGCCTGCCGGTGGTCTGTGCACCCTGTGGGGGTCTGTACCGGCCTGCCGGGGGGCTGTGCCGGCCTGCCGGTGGTCTGTGCACCCTGTGGGGGTCTGTACCGGCCTGCCGGGGGGCTGTGCCGGCCTGCCGGGGGGCTGTGCTGATGTCCGGGGGTCTGTGCAAGCATCGTCCGATGGGACTACAAGTCCCATCTGGCGATGCCTGCTACCATGACAGTGATTGACACATTAGCCAATGATGGGACAGTAGTAGACCCATCATCCGGCTAATGTGTTAAATGTTAAAAAAAAAAAAATACTACATACATACTACATGCATGCTACATACATACTACATACATACCACATACATACTACATACATACTACATACATACCACATGCATACCACATACATACTACATACATACTACATACATACTACATACATACTACATACATAACACATATATACTACATGCATGCTACATACATACTACATGCTACATATATACTACATACATACTACATACATACTACATATATACTACATGCATGCTACATACATACTACATGCTACATACATACTACATATATACTACATACATACTACATGCATGCTACATACATACTACATGCTACATACATACCACATACATACTACATACATACTACATACATACTACATGCATGCTACATGCATACTACATGCTACATACATACTACATATATACTACATGCATGCTACATACATACTACATGCTACATACATACTACATATATACTACATGCATGCTACATACATACTACATGCTACATACATACTACATATATACTACATACATACTACATACATACTACATGCATGCTACATACATACTACATGCTACATACATACCACATACATACTACATACATACTACATACATACTACATGCATGCTACATACATACTACATGCTACATACATACTACATATATACTACATGCATGCTACATACATACTACATGCTACATACATACTACATATATACTACATGCATGCTACATACATACTACATGCTACATACATACTACATATATACTACATACATACTACATATATAATACATGCATGCTACATACATACTACATGCTACATACATACCACATACATACTACATACATACTACATGCATGCTACATACATACTACATGCTACATACATACTACATATATACTACATGCATGCTACATACATACTACATGCTACATACATACTACATATATACTACATGCATGCTACATACATACTACATGCTACATACATATTACATATATACTACATACATACTACATACATACTACATGCATGCTACATACATACTACATGCTACATACATACCACATACATACTACATACATACTACATACATACTACATGCATGCTACATACATACTACATATATACTACATGCATGCTACATACATACTACATGCTACATACATACTACATATATACTACATGCATGCTACATACATACTACATGCTACATACATACTACATATATACTACATACATACTACATACATACTACATGCATGCTACACACATACTACATGCTACATACATACCACATACATACTACATACATATATACTACATGCATGCTACATACATACTGCATGCTACATGCATGCTACATACATACTACATACATACTACATACATACCACATATATACTACATACATACTACATACAATACATTCATACAATACATACATAGACATACAGTACATATAACATACAGTAACATACTTACCAATACTTGTCACATTGTTCCCCGAAGCCATTGTCTTTTACGGAATAAATATTAACATAACAAACCACAAAAATACTCACCCACGATCCGAAGCAGTCCACGAGTGTGTCCCACGACGATCTTGGGTAGAGAACTGCAGCATCAGCTGTTGCTGCCGTTCTCTACGGGCTGCAGGAATCCAATGACGGAAGGTAGGTATCCTTCCGCACTGTATTCCTCCGCCACTTAAAAAAAAAAGTCCCTAGTCTCACTTTATGCCATTGCTGTGTGGGAATTTCCCACACAGCAATGGCATAAAGTGAGACTAGGGACTTTTTTTTTTTTAAGTGGCGGAGGAATACAGTGCGGAAGGATACCTACCTTCCGTCATTGGATTCCTGCAGCCCGTAGAGAACGGCAGCAACAGCTGATGCTGCAGTTCTCTACCCAAGATCGTCGTGGGACACACTCGTGGACTGCTTCGGATCGTGGGTGAGTATTTTTGTGGTTTGTTATGTTAATATTTATTCCGTAAAAGACAATGGCTTCGGGGAACAATGTGACAAGTATTGGTAAGTATGTTACTCTATGTTATATGTACTGTATGTCTATGTATGTATTGTATGAATGTATTGTATGTAGTATGTATGTAGTATATATGTGGTATGTATGTAGTATGTATGTAGTATGTATGTGGTATGTATGTAGCATGCATGTAGTATGTATGTAGTATGTATGTAGTATGTATGTGGTATGTATGTAGCATGCAGTATGTATGTAGCATGCATGTAGTATATATGTAGTATATATGTAGCATGTAGTATGTATGTAGTATGTATGTGGTATGTATGTAGCATGCATGTAGTATGTATGTAGTATGTATGTAGTATGTATGTGGTATGTATGTAGCATGCATGTAGTATGTATGTAGTATGTATGTAGTATGTATGTGGTATATATGTAGCATGTAGTATGTATGTAGCATGTATGTAGCATGTATGTAGTATGTATGTAGTATGTATGTAGTATGTATGTAGCATGTAGTATGTATGTAGTATGTATGTAGCATATATGTAGTATGTATGTAGCATGTAGTATATATGTAGCATGTAGTATGTATGTAGTATGTATGTGGTATGTATGTAGCATGTAGTATGTATGTAGCATGCAGTATGTATGTAGTATATATGTAGTATGTATGTAGCATGTAGTATATATGTAGTATGCATGTTGCATGCATGTAGTATATATGTAGTATGTATGTTGCATGTAGTATATATGTAGTATGTATGTTGCATGTAGTATATATGTAGTATGCATGTTGCATGCATGTAGTATATATGTAGTATGTATGTTGCATGTAGTATATATGTAGTATGAATGTAGCATGTATGTAGTATGTAGTATGAATGTAGCATGTATGTAGTATGCATGTTGTATGTATGTAGCATGTATGTAGCATGTAATTTTTTTTTTTTTTTTTTACATTCAACACATTAGCCGGATGATGGGACTACTACTGTCCCATCATTGGCTAATGTGTCAATCACTGTCATGGTAGCAGGCATCGCCCGATGGGACTTGTAGTCCCATCGGACGATGCCTGCACAGACCCCCGAAGCCGGCACAGCCCCCCGGAGCCTGCACAGCCCCCCGGCAGGCCGGCACAGCCCCCCGGCAGGCCGGCACAGCCCCCCGGAGCCTGCACAGCCCCCCGGCAGGCCGGCACAGCCCCCCGGCAGGCCGGCACAGCCCACCGGAGCCTGCACAGACCCCCGGCAGGCCGGCACAGACCACCGGAGCCTGCACAGACCCCCTGGCAGGCCGGCACAGCCCCCCGAAAGGCCCATACAGACCCCAGAGAGGCTGTACAAGGGAAAAACAGGATTTTTCTTATTCCGATACCGGAAGTCCCATAGACTTGAATGGGACTTCCGGTATCGGAATCGGCGATACCGATACTTTTTTTTAAGATCGGCCGATCCATTCCGATCCGATACTTTGAAGTATCGGACGGTATCGCTCAACTCTAGTCACAACTGCCATCTGCTTCTGGACAGTCTGCGCTACGTGGTTCCTCACAAAGGCCTAGGCAGGGGACACTATGTGAGGAGGATGAGGAGGAGTCAAAGCAGGACGAAGACATCTCTCCAGAGGAGGGAGGTACTCAATGCTCTATTCAGTATGTACAGCGAGGGTGGGTTGATGCAGAGCAGGCAGAGATGACGCCTCAAGCAGGGGACAGCGTTTCTTGAGCAGTTGGGAGTCTGCAGCACATGGTTGATTTCATGCTGCAGTGCCTGAGAAACGACCGCCGCATCGCCCACATTCTCAACACGGCTGATTATTGGGTGTACACCCTCGTAGATCCTCGCTACCGGGACAACTTACAAAGCCTCATAAAACCGTGAGCGTAAAATGCGGGAGTACCAAGAGACACTGGTGCATTCCATCATGTTCTCCATTCCACCTGAGAGCAGTGCTGCTAGTGCTTTACAAAGGAGGAAGCTCTGCACAAAGAGGGAGCAGAGGCAGCGCCTCAGCACAAGGCAAGACCAATATGGCCCAAATGTGGCAAAGTTTTGTGTGCCCGCCACAAATGTCTACACCATCACAGACGGCTCTAGTCAGCAGGAGGCAATGTTTCCGTCAGATGGTGACAGACTACATGTCTTGCCCTGTCAGTGTACTCCCAGATGGCTCTTCCCCCTTCAAGTTTTGGGTCTCTAAGCTGGATATATGGCCAGAGCTTAGCCAGTATGCATTGGAGGTGCTGGCTTGCCCTGCTGCTAGTGTATTATCGGAATGCGTCTTTAGTGCCGCAGGTGGTGTACTAACAGGCCGTCGCACGCGACTATCCTCCGATAACGTTGACCGACTTACTTTTTTGAAAATGAACAAGGCCTGGATCTCGCCAGAAGTTGCCAGTCCTCTTCCAGAATGAATAATTGGTTGGCAACAGTATCCAGGACTCCTGTTGTGTTCATGTTTCTACCACCTGAACTGTAATCCCTGGGCTCCAACACCACCAGTTGTTGCTCAGAAGTGCCGTCTGCACAGAGAAAAACACATGCTCCAGTGTTAGTGGGGTTCAGTAACGCTAGCTGCTCCCCTGCTGTGTGTCTGGCAATGTCTACTGCTGCCTCCACATTCTCACTACTACTGATTTCAAGCTTGCTCCAATTAGGCCTCATGGGTACCTTCTGCTACCCCTCCGGGTTCCAGCACCGTCAGCTGGTTCCAGGCAGAGCCTTTGGCCTAGGTGCCTCCTTCTCGCTATCCGAGTTCCAGCAATGTCTGCTGGTCCTTGGTAGTGCTTTCTAGCACAGGTACCTCCAGCTTAGTAATCGGGTTCCAGCACCGTCAGCTGGTCCTCGGTAGTGCCATTGGCTCTTGTTCCTTCTGCTGCCCCTCCGGGTTCCAGCACCATCAGCTGGTCCTCACTAGTTCCATTTGCTCTTGCAGCTTCTGCTACCCATCCGGGTTCCAGCACCGTCAGCTGGTTCCAGGCAGAGCCTTTGGCCTAGGTGCTTCCTTCTCGATATCCAAGTTCCAGCAATGTCTGCTGGTCCTTGGTAGTGCTTTCTAGCACAGGTACCTCCTGCTTAGTAACCGGGTTCCAGCACCGTCAGCTGGTCCTCGGTAGTGCCATTGGCTCTTGTTCCTTCTGCTGCCCTTCCGGGTTCCAGCACTGTCAGCTGGTCCTCGCTAGTTCCATTGGCTCTTGTAGCTTCGGCTACCCATCCAGGTTCCAGCACCGTCAGCTGGATCTCGGCAGTTCCTCAGCCTTCTTGTACCTTCTGCTACATTTCCAAGTTCAAGCTTTTGGAAGTGGTTTTTGTTTATTATCACTCTGGATCTCCCTGACGACAACCCTGAAGACGATGACCCTGAAGACCACCCCGAAGAAGACGACAACCATGAAAACAATGACCCTGAAGACGACGACCCGGAACACCACCCTGAAGAAGACCAAAAAGATGACCCTGAAGAAGATGACCAAGAGGACAAAGAACATGAAGACAACCACCAAGATACAGAACAACAAGAGACAGAAGACCAAGAAGCTGCAGAACAAAAAGCAGAAGAACATTAAGCATAAGACTAAAAATCAGAGCAAAAGATATTATCTAAAGTATAAGCAGTAGAAGACTAAGCAGTGTATGGGGGTGAGTCCGTTCCTCCTCGTGGTGCCCCTGGAAAATGCCTGCTGCTGCAGGCCAAACTGAACGCGGACAAATCCTGTTGTAAATCTTTTTATGACAGGCAGAACGGAAGGTGTAATCTTCAAACTTTTATAGATAACCACTACAGGAATGCCTGTCACAAATAAGAATATGATGAAGAAGAAGAATAGGAAGGAGATGAAGAAGTAGAATATGAAGAAGAATAATAGTTTGTGACATCGGCGGTCGAGCCCGCCGATGCCTCATCAGCGGCGGCATCCGCCGATGCCTCTTCCCACCGATGCTCCCCCGTCAGAGTGCTCTCTTACCTGTCCTCTCGCTCTGCTGTAGCCTTAGGCTCTGTCCTTAGGCTGCGGGCGCGTGCCCGCCCGCTCTTTTCGTACAGCGGTGGCGTCGCTGAGGGCGGGGCCTGCTGCTCACTTCCTGGCCATTAGGTATTTCAGGCGTCCTCCCTATGGGGAAGACGCCTGATGATTGTGTGGCATCCCTGCACTCTCTGGCCGCTATAGTTTCTCTGTAGTACGCCTGCCTTGTGTCACGCTCAGTTCCCCCCTGTCTGCCTCAGCCTCGTCCTGTCCGTTCCTCTCTTCCTGGACTTCCCTTCCCTCCTGGGTTCCCTCTCTTCTGCCCTTCCGCTTCTGCATTCTCTCCCGTGGCCTCCTCCTCTTTACTCCCTCGCCTCCTGTGGCGTAATCTTGCTATCTTTCTAGTAACTGCTGCCTGGTGTCCTCCGTTACCTCGCTCCGGTACCCTGGCCTCTGTCCGGTATCTCTGCCCTCTCTCTGTCCTAGCTTGTCCCTTGAGCCGTCCCTCTTGGTACCAGCTGTCACGGTTCTGACCCCTGCGGTCTTGCCCCCAACGAACCCTGTATAGGGGTCGGTCCTCACCTGGCGCGCTCGGCCCAGGGGCTCCAGATCCGCAACCCAGAGGGTCCACTCTCGGACGTTGTCGGTCCCTGAACGTCACATAGTTGAATAAGAAGAATATGAATAATGGAAAAAAAAAGAATAATAGGAAGAAGGTGAAGAAGAAGAAGAAGAAGAAGATGATGAATAAGGTGAAGAAGTTGATGAAAAAGATGCTGCTGCTGCTGAGGATCATGAAGGAGAAAGTGTGGGAGAAGTAAAAAAGAAGGTGAAGAGCATGGAAGTAGTGAAACATACATATCTGACAAAATATAAAAAAGGTTAACATTGTCAATATCTTTGTAACTCTGAACGTCTTTAAAAAAAAAATTTATTCCTGCTATTCCATTTGATTGGGCTAAACCTCTATGCCCTTAATGTCTCCTCCACCTCCCCCAATACATTCTACATTATTCTTAGTTGTTTTCCTTCATGTAGAATTAACCTACAAGGAAAGAAAGGGTTTTTTTAATTCCGATATTTCTGTCCCATTGACTTGCATTGGTTTCCGGTATTAGAATCGGCGATACCCGATACTTTTTTGGTATCGGTCTGATCCAATCCGATCCGATATTTCACGATATCGGATGGTATCGCTCAACACTAGTCGCAAGGCCAAAGCAATCAGGGAATCACAATGTTATTGCTACGAAAGACTGAATCTAGGCCATCAGCAAGACCACCAACACCATCACCATCACCAACCCTCTCTCAGTCCACCATGTCCACCACTAGTTCCTCCATATGCAGCTCTCAAGTCCAGCTCACCCTACCAGAGACTATGAGTAGGACAAGAAAGTACTCATCCTCTCATCCGCGTACACTGGGTTTAAGCGCCCACATTGCCAAACTAATCTCGATAGGTTGGTTGAAAGCGAAGCTTTCTATGAGCTCATGGCCTACGCAGTACCACGCTATGACCTACCCAGTCGGCACTTCTTTTCTTGAAAAGCCATCCCTGCCCTCCTCCTGCATGTGAAAGACTGCATTGTCCATGCACTAAAGCAATCAGTGAGTGGAAAGGTGCACCTCACAACAGATGCATGGTCCAGTAGGCATGTCCAGGGCCGTTACGTGTCCATCACTGCACACTGGGTTAATGTGGTGGATGCAGGGTCCACAGGGGACAGCGGCGGTGGGACAGAGCTGCCTAGCCCACGGTATAGGAAACAGTTGGCTGTAGGCGTTCGACCCTCCTCCTCCTCCAGAAGCGAAAGCTCGTCCACAGAGCGCAGTCGCACGAGCACTCCACAGCTGCCAGTGTTGCACACGAGGTGTCCCACTATCGAACAGCTAGTGGTAAGCGTCAGCAGGCTGTGTTGAAGATGATGTGTTTGGGCGACAACAGACACACCGCGGAGGTACTGGCCGACTACTTGCAGCGACAAACTGAGTCATGGCTGGGCAGTCTACATCTTGAGGCAGGCAAGGTAGTTAGTGATAACGGCCGGAATTTTGTGGCAGCCATAGCCCTTTCAAAACTCAGACACATACCTTGCCTGGCTCACACCTTGAACCTGGTGGTGCAGTGCTTCCTCAATAATTATCCGGGGTTAACAGCCCTGCTCCATAAGGTGCGAAGACTGCTGCGAAGATCCGCCGGTCGCCCGTACACTCCAGTCGTATGCAGAAGCTGCAGCGATTGCTCCACCTTCACAACCACCGCCTAATTATCGACGTTGCAACAAGGTGGAACTCCACCCTGCACATGGTTGAGAGGCTGTGCGAACAGAGACAGGCTGTAATGCATTTGTGGGAGGATACACGGGCAGGCAGTTTCAGGGCAGACATGGAGTTGTCGGGTATGCAGTGGTCGAAGCTGAAAGACCTCTGTAAAGTCCTTCAGTGTTTTGAGGAATGCACACGGCTGGTAAGCGCAGACGGTGCCATCATAAGCATGAGCATCCCACTTATGCATCTGCTCATGCAAACTTTGACGCACATTAAGGAGCAGGCATCTGCAGCCGAGGAGGAAGAGGAGGAGGGAAGCCTTGATGACAGTCAGCCATTGTCTGGTCAGGGAACTGTCCTGGACGAGGTGGAGGAAGAAGAGGAAGAGGAGGAGGATGGGGATGATTATTTAGGGGAGGAGGGTGCTTCTCAGGGGGCAAGAGAAAATGTTGGCGTGGAAAGGTCAGGTACAGGGTTTGTGCGTGACTGGAGGGATGTGGATTTGCCAGAAAGTGCTCCTCCACCCAGCACTCGCAGTGCATCATTGACACCGGGAACATTGGCCCACATGTCAGATTATGCCTTGCAGATCCTAAAAAGGGACCCACGCATCGCCAAAATGATGAACGATGATGACTACTGGTTGGCCAGCATCCTGGATCCACGCTATAAAGGCAAATTCCAAAACATCATGCCACAGGAGAACTTAGAGCTAATATTGGCTAACAAACAAGCAATTCTGGTAAACCGTTTGTTTGAGGCATTCCAAGCACACAGCAGCGGTGGTGGTTCTCCCACGAGCCGTAGGGGGCAACATGGAAGAGGTGTTCGTGGTGCATACAGCAGAAGTGGCGTTGGACACAGGGGTTTCATGACCATGTTGTGGACTGATTTTTCAAGTACCGCTCACACGACTGGTAATACTGCATCGATTGAAAGTGACAGGAGACAGCAGTTGTCAACTATGGTTACAAACTACTTCTCCTCCCAAATCGATGTTCTCCCTCACAGGTCATTCCCCATTGACTATTGGGCCTGTAAACTTGACACCTGGCCTGAATTGGCACAATATGCCTTACAGGAGCTCACTTGCCCTGCTGCTAGTGTGCTATCTGAAATAATCTTCAGTGCTGCTGGATCAATCCTGACAGAAAAAAGAACCCATCTGTCAACCCAAAATGTTGATGATCTAACCATCATTAAAATGAACCATGCATGGGTTTCAAAGGATTTTGTCCCACCTTCCCCTGATGACACATAAGTTGCCAGAAAAATGGCTCGCTTTTGTCCTCCTCTTCCTCGGACTTCTCAAATTCCTCCATTTGCAGCTGCTGAATGTCCAACATCAACATATGCCATTTTTTCAACCTCCCTAACTGGGCTGCCTCCCCCCGGGGCCAGGGTTACCACCTGGCGCACACACCCGTGCGAGTGCCGTTGCCTTGGACAGGTGGATGGGCCCACTCTTGGGCGACGGCACTAGCACAGGGTCCCTCATGGTACAATCAAGTGTCTCTAACAGTGGGGGGGTGCACACCCGCCATCAAACACACCGGCGTACTATGAGGGGGCCTGTGCCAGTACCACCGCCCACGAGTGGGCCCCCCCCTGCTTGCTCAGGGCCCCAGCACTTGCAATACTTATCTCTCCCTGCTCCACTGCTGTGTAGTCTGGGCTGTTAAATCCTTGACTGGGACTGCCACTACAAATTTGGTGAACTGATAGATGATGGTTAAGACGTAGCTTCCATTTGTTATGGACGTCGACTCACAGTGAGATGCAGTGGTGGTTTATCATCAGCTTTCACAGTTTTCCTACTCACAGACGTGTGATATTCCTGCCCACATTTTTAAATGTGTCCTCTCATGCCAATTCAATAGAATCGCCTACGGCCTGTGGCTTCTGTCTTTTGCACTCCAAAGTTACCTGACAGATCATGATAGGCAGTGAGGACCATGTCTACATCTCTCCCTGTGATCACAATTTGATGGAGATGAGTAACGGTGATGGGATCCATGGTACTGCGATACAGCAACTCTTTCTTCACAAAGAACTGTTTTCGCTGTCTCCACAGACAAAGTAATTGAGGGTCAGCATTGCCTCTGAGAATTCTCCCGGGAGTTTTTCCCGTGATCAGTAATTCCAAAATTTCTACAATCACTCGACTTTCCGTTTGTACTTTTTATCCATTTCGTTTCCTCTTGCGGAGAGTCTGGACTGTCTTACTGAGACTGAAATATATATGAAGATTTAAAAACACCCCAACAGTGTATACTGGTGTACGCTTCGAACACATTACCCTTTTTCTACTTTTTAGATTCTTGTCTAATCCATACTGAGGCTGTGATTGTCTTTGTCGGACTCCGGAAATATACATGGAGATTTTAATGTTTAAACTATGCTATATATACCTGTTATCCAGTGATACTGTACCCTTTCTCAACTTTCTACAATCTTGTTGAATCCATACTGGGCCTGAGACCGTCTGAGTCTGCCTCCTGATATATAGACATAGATTTTTAATGTGTAAACTATGCTATATATACCTGGTATCCGGTGATACTGTACCCTTTCTCAACTTTCTACAATCTTGTCGAATCCATACTAGGCCTGAGACTATCTGAGTCTGCCTCCTGATTAGAGATGAGCGGTGTTCGAGTCGAACTGTTCGCCAAGTTCAAATTCGAGCTGTTTTGGGTGGTGTTCGAGCCGTTCATCGAACTCGAACACTTTGCTTAAAATTCGGGTGTTCGAGGTTCCTTTCGAGAACGGTTCATTCACCAAAAGCGTAATTTTATTTTCACATTAATAATGGTTTTCAATGTTAATAGACAGTTTCATAGCATAGTAGCGGTGTCTGGTAGCCAGCGGTGTAGTACACCTGTCAAGAAGCTACACTGTGTGTGTTTCTAAGAAATTTTTATCGCATCTTGTCCAGAAAATCCTTTTGGGCCTTGTAGCACTGTCTGCTACTCAGCAGAGGAGCCCACCCATGAACCTAGCTATGCCGCCTGTTTATGAAAGAACCAGTTTTTGACTGCATTTAGCCCAGTTAATACTTTGGGCCTAGTAACTGTGTCTGCTACTCAGCAGAGGAGCCCACCCGTGAACCAAGCTGTGCCGCCTGTTTATGTAAGAACCATTTTTAACTCCATTTAGCCCAGTGAATACTTTGGGCCTAGTACCTGTGTCTACTGCTCAGCAGAGGAGCCCACCCGTGATCCTAGCTATGCCGCCTGTTTATGTAAGCACTGTCTGCTACTCAGCAGAGTTGCCCACCTGTGAACCAAGCTATGCCGCCTGTTTATGTAAGAACTGTGTGCTACTCAGCAGAGGAGCCCAGCTGTTAAGCAAGCTACAGCACCTGTGCTTTGGACACTTAATTTTTCCATTCTTTCTGGAATGCCGGTTAGGCCTAATTCCGGAAATCCAGTTGACCTGCACTTACTGGGAAATCCTCGTTCCCGGGGAAGAATTGGAATCCCAGATCTCCATCACTAATGGGGTTCAGCGGGTTATCTGCACCTGTAAGCGACACACGCTGGTCCTTTCAGTGTAGTGCACGTGCAGCCCCGGACATGTAAGGGCACGACAGACCTATTATTGCCCGATCTTGCGTGCCAGAGCCTCACGTGTCCCTCTAGTAAGCTGGACACGGACGCATGCCGGAGTCTCGATCGTTAATGGAATTAAGCTGACAAATCGCTTGCACAACTAAAAACGGCCATGCACCACCACCCACAGAATCGAGAAAGCTGGCAATCTGTCCATTCTTCACGTGGCTGGCATGGTTGAGGTTGCCCGTGTGGAGTTCAATTAAGCCGCAGGCTCCACTCCTGGTGGTGACCTTCTGGACATTCCTTTAAGGTTCAGCTTTGCAACCATAATGCCCCCAGAAACCAAACACTTTGCCTTCATGGACGCTGTTCAGAGGGTCGTGGGAATAATGCCGCCCGATCGGCAGTTGGCATAATTTATGGTGGGAAGTCTGACGGTATATGATCGTCTTCGATTGTAGAATTTTTTTTATTTTACATTTTTATTCAAGCCTTTCTTGACTTTATAAGGGCATGACATGTCTATATCTGTGTCTCCTCCTCCTCCTTTTACGCCTCCACCTCTTTTCTATATTTAGTTGCCCTTTTCCATACGTTATTTGTGTCTTCTGAGCATTTTGTCTGCTTTGGGACACCTTTTAAGGTGTTTTGTATGTGTTTTCTATGTGTTTGTGTTTGCCTGCCATTGTTTTCAATGGGGTTCGACGGTGTTCGTCGAACGTTCGACGAACATTCGACGAACTTGCCTCCAGTTCGACGAACCGAACCGAACTCGAACACTAGCGGGGTGGCTCAACACTACTCCTGATATATAGACGTACATTTTTAATGTTTAAACTATGCTATATATACCTGGTATCTGTTGATACTGTACCCTTTCTGCCAGAAAGTCCTCCTCCACCCACCACTCTAAGTGTATCATTGACACCTGGAACATTGGCCCACATGTGTGATTATTTCTTGTGGATGTTCTTTTTATATTGTGGTGTGATCCATCCTGAGCGTGTGAGAGTCTGTGGGTTACTCCTGCAATTTATATGTAGATTTAAAAATTACCCCAACACTGTATACAGCTCTACGCTTGTGATACATTATCCATTTATTGCTTTTTATATTCTGGTCTAATCCAAACTGACCAAGTGAGAGTCTGTTTCTGACTCTGGAAATAAATACTGAGATTGACAATGACCCCTACACTGTATACAGCTGTACGCTTCAGATCCATTACCGTTTTATGGCTTTTTATATTGTGTTGTAATCCATACTGAGCCTGAGAGCGTCTGTGTCTGCCTCCTGAAATATATACGAAGATTTAGAATGTTTCAACTATACTATATATACCTGCTATCTGATGATACTGTACCCTTTTTCTACTTTTTATATTCTTGCCTAATCCATACTGAGCCTGTCAGCATCTCTGTGTGATTCATGAAATATATACGGAGATTTACAATTATCCTTTGACTGTATACAGCTGTACGCTTCTGATACAGTACCATATATCTGATGTTATTTTGGGTACATTTTCTCCAAAATTTGGAAGTATGGTGGAAGAGGCCGTGGATGTGGGCGTGGGGGGGCCAGCTGGTACTGATGGTGGTGGTGCATCTGCTGGTAGTGGCAAAAGCACAATAGCAGCTAAGGCTGGTTTCACACTTGTGTCTTTTTGCGCTGCTTTTAGCGCAAAAAACGCATGCGTTTTTTTCCCCATACATTAACATGGGTGCGCATAGGTGCGCATACACATGCGTTTGTACACGTTTGTATGCGCATGCGTTTTTTTGTAGTGTGCGCTTAGGCGCACAAAATGCATCCTGTTGCATTTTTTGTGCGTCCGACTTGCCCCCAAAAAGCGCATGCGCACGCAATGCGTTTTACAGCAAAACACCCATTATAGTCTATGGGTGCACATACATGCGCATTGTAATGCGCACGTATGCGCAAAAAAGCATGTGTTTTTTTAAAAAATGCACCAAAACCCGCAAAAAAAACGCACACAAGCGCATGATGCGTTTTTTTCATGCGTTTGTGTGCGGAAAAAATGCACAGCAAAAAAACGCAAGTGTGAAAGTAGCCTCAGGAAGGAAGTGTTGAGCCTGCGTCATGGTCTGGCTCCAGAAGGCCTGGAAGGCTACCTTTTCTGGGAGTAGGTTAACCGCTTTTAAAACCGGAGCATCAGGAACTGGTTTTGGCTTACATTGCTGAAACAGACTCCAGCTGATATGCCCTCCTCTTCTGAAGTTTCAAAAAATGCAAGCACTGAGTCGTTAAGTGCTGGCTCCTGGTCAGGAAGAACCCCTTTCCTTGTGTCCTTCACCCGCACCAAAAGTGAATGATGCAGCAGGCCACACTTCACATTAGTCCATGTAGCTCTTTCTCACATACCATGCCTGGGTTATCAAGTCAAATCGTGAATTTCCCAGTCCAAGATGAATCTGACATGGAGTGTGGGTCGCCAGCCAGGGCAGTGTAGTTAATCGGTACCTGGCCGGTGTCTCAGAGGGATGTGTCACGTGGTGGTGACCTGGTCCGTGGCCCTGGGCGTCCATGCAAAGGGGTGAATAACATTTATAGGTGAATGATACGTGACGCCACCTGTGGTTTCTGATAAAATTGACCACCGCTGCAGTGTCGCTTCTCTGGGACAGATGTTGTGCTGCAGCTAAGATGTAGAAGCCCTGCACAGGTAGGGCTGTAGTCGCAGGGCAGATGAAAGAGTTGGTAGATGGTGTGCAGTGCAGGATGTAGCAGAGTCGTTCTCCAGGTGCAGGAGAAAGATGACAGACACAGTCGTGCAGTTCCTTTACCTGTGCTTGGTAAGTGCCGTACAGGACCCAGAGTACAGATGGATAAGGAGTTGGTCAGCAAGGAAGCAAATTAGGAATTCTCTCTCTGCAGATTGGTAGTGTGGCCTCCGTTCTAGCACTTATCTGAGGTACTCGCAGTGCTGAGTTCAATGAAGTTCCCCCTGTTGACTCTCTTTTGGAACTTTCTCGTGTGGCTGGCAGCCGTTGCCTTTTCCTTCTGGCTCACACACGTCGATGCTGGGGCCTCCGAGCCTCAGTTGGGTACAGAGCATTTACAGCTGCTACTTCCTCCAGATTCTGCTGCAGGAACATCAGTGTCCCTACAAACTCGGAGACCGGAATCCAGACCATGCGCTTCTGCTAGGAGTGAGCCTTAACTCTGCTCATCCTCCATCTCCCCTTCTCACGTCCACACACTTCCCCTTCCCTCCACAGACTGCCCTAACTTCCCTCCTCTCAACCACAGAGAGCAGCTCCTCAGCAGTCAGATTCAAAGCTCTCCCTGCTGGCCTGGAGTGGGAACTGTGTTGTGTGCTGGTTTAACTGCTAGAGAGATCCTTCGCTGCTCCCAAGCATGACATCACACTCCCTAGGAGGAAGGTAATGCCACTGTGGCGACCGTACTCCTGGGGGCGCCACAAGTGCACTGATGCCCAGCCACTGCTAGATGATTCTGCTGGTACATTGACCCAGACCACTACATTCCCCTCGCACTCTACACAGCCAGAATCTGACCCTGATGACATTCAGGTTCCCCTTCCCGCATACTATACCACCTTACACGGTGACAAATAGGAAGGTGCAGATGAAAGTGTAGGTTCCTTGAGCAGGTGGGGGGGCATACTCATGGGCGACGGCAGTGGCACAGGGCCCCTCATAGTACGCAAAAGTGTCTCTGCCGGTGGGAGGGGGAGGGCCGGTGGGAGGGGGAAGGCCCACCGTCAGACACACCGCCATACTATGAGGGGCCCTGTGCCAGTGCCGTCGCCAACGAGTGGGCCCCCCCTGCTTACTCAGGATCACAGCACTTGCAAAGATGAAATAGTTACCTCTCCCTGCTCCACTGCCGTGACGTCTTCCGCGTTTCCTGACAGTGACATTCTGGTCAGAGAGCACGATGACATCACGTCTGTACGCCCTCTGCCTAAACAGTCCAAGTGCAGAGAGATGGAAGATGGGGACGACGAGTAGTCCAGAGTACAGGGATTCCCTAGCGAGGAGACTTATTTAATTCTTTTAAAGGTTGGGAGCAATTTTTGGGGAGCACTATACTCTGGAGAATGATATATGGGGCCCACGATATACTGGAGCATTCCAAAGGTGGACATCAGACACTGGAGCAGTATTTACAGGGCCCATTATACACTGGAGCACTAGAAATGGGGCCCATTGTACTATACCGCTATTTCTCTGCCATATCAGAGGATCATGAATTGTGGCATGTGTTAAAGGAGCCCAGTGACACTCTTTGGCCTTGGGCCCACGAAAATCTGGAGCCAGCCCTACCCCCCCCACAACTTTAGCCAAATAACCCCCAGTTTTCAATGCCTAACTATTATTATAAAGTAAATTAAGGTTGACAAGCTTAAGTAATAAGAATTGATGTTTTTGGCATTAAAATGGGCACTGTAGGTGTGCTTCCTGTCCTCCACCCACTGCCGACTTTTCTTCCCTGACTTGCATTGGGTTTCATGTTTCAGTCGGCCTTTGACTTTTCATGATAATCGGCCGATTGCGTTCGACCCGACTTTGGCAAAAGTCGGGTTTCGTGATGTCCATCATAGAAATTCAGAGCAAATAGAATCTACTAGAAAGAGTTAAAAAAAAATTATAGTCGCTTATTGTCCCTGCACATACTTCTTGTGCTGCTTGGCTCCACTGATTTTTATTTTTCGTCTTTTATCTTCATCTTTTCAGACCTTCTGCACTGTAGTTTTTTTTTGGTCCTATGTAGTTGTGTTGAGGGGCAACACACAACATTGATAATGAGGTTCATTGCAATACACAAAAGTTTTGGCACCTCATGGGCTCTCCCAGTGGGTCATGGCACCTGCAAACCATAACAGTAAAATCTGGCGCTCCTTCCCTTCTGACCTCTGCCATGTGCCCAAACAGTGGTTTACCCCCACATATTGGGTATCAGCATACCCAGGACAAATGGTACAATAACTATTGGGTCTAATTTCTTCTGTTACCGTTGGGAAAATAAAAAATTGGGGTAAAAAAAGATCATTTTTGTGGAAAAAATATGATTTCTTATTTTAAGAGCTCTACGTTATAAACTTCTGTGAAGCACTTGGGGGGTTCAAAGTGCTCTCCACACATCTATATAAGTTCCTTTGGGGATCTAGTTTCCAAAATGGTGACACTTGTGGGGGTTTTCCACTGTTTAGGCACATCAGAGGCTCTCCAAACGTGACATGGCGTCCGATCTCAATTCCAGCCAATTTTGGATTGAAAAGTCAAACGGCGCTCATTTCCCTTCCAAGCTCTGCCATGCACTCATACATTGGTTTACCTGCATATATAGAGTATCAGCGTACTCAGGAGAAATTGTGCAACAACTTCTGGAGTCCGATTTCTCCTGTTACCTCTGGTAAAATAAAAAAAATTGGATCTGAAGTAAATTTTTTGTGAAAAAAAGTTAAATGTTCATTTTTTTTAAACATTCCAAAAATTCCTGTGAAGCACTTAAAGTGTTAATAAACTTCTTGAACACAAGATAGCCGCGTCCAGCGTTCTCCACGTGCAGCACAGCGCGCCAAGCGGCGCTCTGTTCATATTTGTGACTATGGCGCCAGAGCATGTGCATTAAGTTCCTGAACTGAACTTTATTGTGGATCGTTTGTGCACACAAGATGGCCGCGCCCAGCGTTCTCCACGTACAGCACAGCACATCATGAATACTGACTCTCTCTCTCCTCCCTCCTGCAGGTGAGCCACATCTCAATTATTCAGCAATGATATATATATGTTCAGAATGGCAAACATGACATGCTATCTTTTCCCTGAGGAAGCCACCTGTGTGTGGCGATACGCGTAGGAGCTCATCCCACACTTAGGTTCTCTCCATTCTGTGGCACTGCTGGCCTGATTTGTTCACTCTGGGGCATATAATGATCCTAGAGTATACATAGATTTATATGAACTTATTTTGTTCATATACCATAGCTGTTGGGCATCCATAATTGATGAGTCTCTTATATCTGACCTATGTAGCTTAAATCCTTGCTTAGGGATAATCTTCCTTTATTCCCTTTGCAAGAAAAAATCAGTTTATTATCAGATAAACTGTTTCTTTTCTGCCCATTACGAATGCTGTTGGACCCCTCTCCTTTGGTATTGTATGCACACTTTTTTTCTGGTTGTTCACATCTTTTTGCATATGTATTGATTTTTATGTGATCCTTGCTAACTTGAAGTGTGTTACTTCACATATTTATCGTGAAGTTGTATATATATTTAAGCCAGTTATTTTTCTGGTTGTACACATCTTCTTGCATATGTATTGATTTTGTGCATATATGTGATCCATGTCAACTTGAAGTGTGTTATGTCACTTATTTATTGTGAAGTTGCATATATTTAAGCCTGCCTTTTTCTCCACATAGCGCCTTTTGTGAGACCCTTGTGTGGTCTGCCACAGCCTTTATATTAAGGTGTGGAACTGTGATGGGTTTCTTTGCATATATTATATGCAATTTTAATTGTTTTTATGTGTTTCGGTTTTGTCATGTATCCTTGTATGATTATTAATAAAATTTGATCTTTATGTATTACTACATTTTTGTGCAATTGAGGTGTTCCCTTGTTATGGGTATGATCTCTGCTTTCCATTTTTACCGAATGATGGGAAAGTATCACAAGAGGTGGACAATGATGAGACACAATTGCCAGTAAGTCAGGAGGAGGACCAGGGTGCGGAAGTGGAAGATGAGGTGGTGGATGATATAGTAACTGACCCAAGCTGGCAGAAGGACATGCAGAGCAAGGACAGCAGCACACAGGGGGAGGAAGGCATAGCACCCCAACAGGCAGGAAGAAGCATTGTGGTGGCCGCAGACAGAAGGCGGGCAGCCGTTCCCAGTAACACACCAGCATGATGAAAGTTGCCAGTCCAAAGTACCAGCCTGACCACCACCACCATGATCAGGCACATGGCAGCAAAGCACCCTACTTTGTGGGTCGAACCCCAGGGTCCAGGAACAGTGTCTGAGGTTGACACCATTGCTTCTTCCACAGTTGTGCTTGAAAGCCAATCCCCTGTCTATAGTGCATGTGAAGATGCCTTCTGTCCTGCACCTGTCATTGTACACACTCAACTGGCACCATCATCAAGCAAGTCCATGTCCTTGTCCCAGCAGTGTTCAGTTGTCCACACCCCAGTCCTTGGAACGCAAGCGCAAATACGTAGCCAACGCCCCACAGGCCACACTACTAAATTCACACATTTTGCATCTGCTTGTGCTCGAAATGTTGACTTTTAGGCTCGTGGAGATGGAAGCTTTCCGCAACCTCATGGGGGTGCCGTGCCTTGGTACTCAGTCTCCAGCCGCCACTACTTCTCCCGGTGTGCCATCCCTGCATTACCCAACCACATGTCCCACAACATTAGCTGTGCCCTCAACAATGCAGTTACTGGGAAAGTCCACCTAACCACGAATACATGGACAAGTGTTTGTGGGTAAGGAAGGTATATCTCGGTGACGGCACACTGGGTTATCATCGTGGAAGCCGGGACCCAGTCAGAACTTGGGATGGAACATGTCCTCCTGATGCCGAGGATTGCAGGCCCTATGTCAATCAGGGTTGCCCCCACAGTCTATAGCTCCTGCACCTCATCATCCTCCTCCTTTTCAGCCTCCATCTCCGAAATGACCTCATCAGTCACAAGCCGGATGAACTGCAGCACTGCCTCAGCCAAGCGGCAACAGGCTGTGCTGAAGCTAATATGCTTAGGTGACAAACCCCACAATAATTAAGAGTGGTGTACAGCTCTGAAAGAGCAGGCAGATCTGTGGCTGACACCGCTGAACCTACAGCCTGGCATGGCCATGTGTGAAAATGGCTGGAACCTGGTGGCGGCTCTGAGGCGAGGTGAGCTCACACACGTACCATGTCTGGCCCATGTGCTTAACTTCATGGTTCAGCAGTTTCTCAAAACCTACCTGGAGCTGCTGGATCTGCTTGTCAAAGTACACCACCTGTGTGCCCATATTAGAAAGTCAGCTACAGCTTCTGCCACCCTTGCCGTGCTTCAGCAGCGTTTGCAGCTTCCGGCTCACCGATTGGTGTGTGATGTCCTCATGCATTAGAACTCTACACTGCAGATGTTGGGAAGGATTTCTGAGCAGAAGAGAGCATTTATTGACTACCAGCATCAACAAGGCCATCGGTATTCATTTCAGACTCCACACATAAGACCTCAGGAGTGCACAAAATGTCAGACATATGTACCATCCTCCAAAACTCACTGACCGATGCATATTTACCGCATCCAATACATATTTATAGTGGAAATTTCTGTTGCGGAGAATAGCGTCTCTGCAACAGAAATTAACATGCTCTGCTCGTAAACCTACACCATTAATGAGTTTACGTAGCATCAAGCAGAAGCACAGTGGGTATGGGATTTCTATAAATCCTATCCATTGTGCTTGTACTGTACAATGCAACATTTTGAGCGCAACAACCTATTTTATTTATCTGTGATTGTGTGGAATTTTTCTCCTCACTAAACATGATTAGGTATTTTCTTCTACTAATTGTTGGAGCCTTGTTTTGCTACAAAGTTACAGCTGATCTTTACTCTCTTAGGGTTGGTCCACATAAACTCAGGAGGTATGTGCACGACAGTGTGAATAGTCAAGGTGGATGACAAGTAGTGATGAGTGAATGCACCCGGATAAGGTGTTATAGGAGCTTGCTTGGTTGCTAACCAAGTGACTTTGGTGTGCTCGAAAAATATGTTTCAGTCCCCGCGACTGCATGTCTCCTGGCTGCTCGACAGCCTCAACACTTGCAGGGTGTCACGGAGTGACTGACCCGGTGTGACATGACCCAATGGTGGTCGGTCCCCAAACAGGACAACACACAAGGGAACACCAGGGAAACAATAACAATGGTGGGCCCTGTTGATAGGGAACGGGGGAATGGACACCTTCTGCACTCACCTAAGGATGTGCCCTGATCTCACTATCGTCCCTAAATGGGTTCTTTCACCCCATCGCTGAGCAGGAAACCTAATCCCTCACTTGCCCTGCTCTTATCCCTAAGTAGGGAACTTGCAGGTGAGAGCACTGGTCCCACCGCTGCACTAATACAACAAAAGGAATGGAAAGACAGACACCAAAAGGGATAACACAGCTAAAAATTCAACATTTAACTTTCTGCTGCAAAGCACCGCATAGCAGGATAAAGACACAAGAACAGCAAACTCCGCAAAGCACCACTGCACCCAGCCAGCTCCTTCATCCAGTATGGTCACTGTACAATCCTCTAACACCAACAGTCAGCTGATGCATCAGGTGACCTCTTGAAGGATGGTGGGAGTGGTCATCACCCACCTCAGCAGACCCAACAGCATTGCAATTACACCAGCAGGAAAGTGGGTGAAAAAAATGACATTTAGACCCCCGATGGCCTGAAAGGAAAAAAGTTTTAATCTGAGAAGTCAGATCTGCCACAGATGTAAAAATGGATCGTGAAACAGGGATTGTCTGTAAGGGTGGTTTCACATTAGCGTTTCAGGCTGCAGCGTCGGCCTGTGCACTGCCGCCACTAAGCCCCGCCCCCTGCTGCGCCTCCTCCGGTAGCTCTGCCTATGAGCACCAAACGCGCCAAACGCAACCTGTTGCAATTTGGTGCGCTCGGTGCACCGTCAAAAGGACGCATGCACCGCCAAATGCATACCTGCGCATGGCCTGCATCCCCAGTGCTAAAGATAGGGGACGCAGGCCGCATGCAGCGTCATGCGCCCATAGGCGGAGCTGCCGGAGGAGGCGCGGCAGGGAGCGGGGATTAGCGGCGGCCCTGCACAGGCTGACACTGCGGTCTGAAACGCTAATGTGAAACCACCCTTAGACAGGTAGATAGATCATCACTAATGCAGAGGAATCCATCCACAATAGAAACCTACTATAAAGAAAAATATTCTGCATAATATACATCTCTTGGCAGTGGCCTTCTGTAGAAGAAAGAACTTTCTGCTGCACTTTTCTGTACAAGTAAACAAATGGTGTACAGACTCATACCAGCCAGATAGAGGCCGAAAAAACACACACTCGACCTCCGTCTGGTGAATGGTCGCCTAAGGTGGCAATACAGTCTGCAATAGGAAAAACTCTTATTGTTTATAGTAGGTTAGATGCGCAGACATGGCCTTAGTGATCCAGCCTGAATGGGCCTTAATGACTGGACAATTGTTTTTTTTTTGCTTTTTTGCAGCTGTAAGGCCAGGGTGGTAGTCATGGCAAGGAGCTGTAGTGTCCCCACTCCCTGGTGCCCCACAGATGAAATACAATGTCCTTTTTGCTGCACATGCGGTGCACACAGCAGAACACTAATGGTTACTGTCAGGATTCCTTCCAGTTTTATCACTCCTGCTCCTGATTTCCCAGCTCCACAAAACACTCCGGAGTCACAGTCTTTTTCCAACAGAAAGTGCACTCATCAACTTGGCAACACAATTCACACAGAGCCACGTATACTGCACTTTCCTTGCCTTCCGCGCAGCCTCTATTCCTTATGTATTCTCTCTTTCTTTTCTCCGAGGTTTACAGCTGTACCTCTAGTCAGACTCTGTTTTGTCCATGCCTTACTTTTCCCTGCCATCCGGGCAGTCTCTTTGGACAGTCTGTGTCCCATCTGTGCTTTCCACATCATCAGCTTCCAGGAATGCCATCTCAGCTGCTCTCTCCCCGGTCTTCTTGTGGATGGTCATGTTGAGCTGGTGCCCAACTGCACTGTTCTCCACTTGGGGCCCCTTACTGCTGTAGCAGATTTATCCCCACAGCCAGCCACTGTCTGCTCCACTACTTCTCATATAACTTGCCCTGGGCAGGCTGCCTGGGCTTCTCCCTCTAATCAGGAAGTGCCTTATCTATATCTTCCTGCTCTATGCTCAGTGCTCTGTGCCCCTCCCATCTACTTAACCCCTATTCTGCCTATACCTTACTAACTCTTACATCTATTCTATCTCTATGGTGCCCCTCTTGTACTCTAATCCCCTATACTGTATCCCAACCTATCCCTAAGCTAAAAGCACAATACATTACATTACAGTATATGACAATAACATTAAGAAACCACACATTAGCAATTAGGTGCCGCATGTAACCGTGTGAACAGTGTCAAGGAGTGAGAAGGCACATGAGAGTCCCTGCCAACTCCTTACACAGCAACCAAATTTTTTTATCCTTTCATGGACATGGCTGTATTATGCTTTGTTTTTTGTGACACAAGCTAAATTATTGTTCAACTATGACTTACGGTACATAGAAATTGTTTTGTAAGTTATATATATATATACTTTTTTGGGGAGTTACGCAAATATAGAAAAATGTTATTTTTTCCGTTGATTATATTTTTACTGTTCATGTTTCACCCTAAACAACCTGTTAAATGAATATCCCAGGTTAGGCTAGTTGGAGGAGTTGCAATTGAGGAGTTGCAGACGGCTGCGCGCTTTCTCTGTGAAGCTCTGCCTCCGGCCGCACCTCCTCCGGTCAGCCTCTGTCGGCATGCGGCCTGCATAACCTATCTTTAGCATTAGCGGAGCTAACCGGAGGTGGTGTGGTCGGGGGCAGAGCTTCACGGAGGAAGCCCACAGCCGTCCGCAACGCCTCCATAGGCTAGTGTGAAACTAGCCTTACTAAGGTTATGTGTAGTTTTTTTGTTATATATGTGATAAAATGTATTTTCGAAAATTTCATATTTGTAGTCATAAGGACTTTGTTTTTTATTACTTTTTTTACTCTAAATATTTAATCTATGTATAGATTTTTATACAATTTGTCATAACCATGTCACAGCTGCACTGTCTGACCTTACCCTTAGGTCTCTATTCAGACATTATTAAGAGTCAGTGATAAGCGGTCATAGAGGAGCGCTTAGGAAGCAACCCAGGGGCAGACAAGAATGTCAGGTCTCCACCGCAGCTCCAGCCGCAAACCGCCAATGGAGGATAGGAGCAATGAGAAAATGGAAAACGGTCTTTGGAGCGTAGGAAAGAGACTCAGACTAGAGATGGGTTTAAACCACAACGCGTTTCGACGGACGATTCGTCTTCATCAGGTGGAACTTCCACCTGATGAATATGGATCCTCCGTCGAAACGCGTTGTGGTTTAAACCCATCTCTTGTCTGAGTCTCTTTCCTGCGCTCCTAAGACCATTTTCCATTTTCTCATCTATTCAGACATTAACTTTTTTCTCATATGTGAAAAAAAAAAAAAGACTGACTCTGACCAGGTTCTCATCAGTTTCTGGTGTACGTTTGAATCTTCTTAAGTTTTTCAAAGTCTATTTTATTTATGTTTGCTTGTATTTTCTTATGTTCACCATTGTGAACGAAGTTTAGTGATTCCAGATATTTTTGCCTGATTTATCAATTGCTTCTTTTTTAAAGCTAAGGGCCCCGTCACACATAGCGACGCACCAGCGACCCTGACAACGATATGACCTTGTCAGGATCGCTGGTGTGTCGCTACATGATCGCTGGTGAGCTGCAAAACAGGCAGATCTCACCAGCGATGAGGACTAGCGACGACCAGGGTGACAACTGCGCACGTCGCTTAGTTACACGCTGTGTACCTTAGATAGCAGCGTGCTGGTGCAGGGAGCAACACTACTTCAATATCCCCCTTGAGTGATTTCATGTACGTGAAGCAAAAAGTGCCATTTTTTTGTGACATTTTCAAAAAGAAGTCATTTTTTTGGCTTAAAAAGTTGCAAAAACAATTAATCACAGGAAAAAAAAGCTCATTTTCAACTTTACACAAATTTCATGACACACGTGCAATTTTGATAAATTTGGTGCAATGAACATCAGTGAATACCATGAGACAAAAAAAGAAAACTGTCTTAAAAAATGCAAATGATCAATTAGTGACATTGCCTTGTATGGGTAATTTTAATCAGTAGCTTGGATTAAAAATGGGCATGCCTCCATGTATTGGTAATAAATAGCGAGGGTAGTACAACATGGTATATATGACATGTGGGGGAATCTAATGTGATCATCAAATACAATTTTGGACAATATACCACCCACATGTACACTCAAGGACTATGATTGACCAGTTGCAATATTATACAAAGCACAAGGGGGAGGACGAATCCAAAATACAACTAACGGTCATTATAAAATTGCTTTATTAAAGTGGAAGGCAAGGTACAAACATAACATACTATACAGCCATAAAATCAAAAACAGCAGATAAGGACACAAAGGCCCATGTTGCCAATACTGCACTTAAGGATACTTTTAGTTACATGGCAATAGTATATACCGCACTGTATAACAAAAAGCCTAACAGCTAATAATACCTAGTATAGTACCCATGGTATACTAACGGGTGGCCAGGCTGAATGATGATGAATCCAGGCAGCAATCTAAAGTGCATATTCGTGTGAACAATATATATTACCTGAACACAATGGCAGATGGCAAACAAGAGGTCCCTGTGTCCGACCCAACGCGCGTTTCAGAACACCTTCGTCAGGGGGTGTATTGCCAACTGTTCAGCAATTAGGTTCGGATACGGCTTTAAAGAAGGCTACTACTTGGATATAGCACAATTTTATTATACAATGATTATAATACAACAAATTAATGGAATGGCAGATATAATATTACCCTGTCTTGTTAATTAATTTCATGTGAATCATACAATAATTATGAATTATAGTACATAGAGAAATAAGTATCCATACTATACATTACCAAGCATTGTAGCATCACTTCTCTACTGGAGGGACCCCACAGTGTTATGATTGAGTCACCGTAGGAGGCAAAAACAGAAATGCTAGCTAAGTCCTGAAAACCAGAGAAGTTGGCAACTATCAGATTGCAGACCCCTGAACCTATCAACACAACTAGCAGTAGCCGTGGGGGGTTCCTACGATGACCTAGACCCCTCGATCACAGCCGGAGAGATACATAGGCCTAAAGAAGGAAAGGGGAAATCTAACTGCCCCAGAGCAGACCCCAAAGCAATAGGCAGCCCCCCACATATAATGACGGTGAAGCAAGATGAAAACACTTACACAGACAGAAAGACAGGCTGAGCAAAGACGGGGCCCAAAAACTACCTAGATAGGAACGGATAGGAAGGCTGCTGTCTGCAATCTGCCAAAACCCTATCAGAGATAAAAGCCAACAAGCTGATATAAAAATGGCCCTGAAGCAACTAAGCTTCAAAAACTAAATCAGCACTCAGGTAAATTCAGAAGACAGAGCTCACGGAACACTGCACACTCCAGCAGGGAGTGGCAGAATCCAAAAAGCAAGAAAAACAAAAACAAAACTTAGATGCAAAAGGCAAAACAGAAAACTTAGCTTTAGGAGAGCAGGAATCAGACTGGTGTCCAAGAGTCCACAGAGAAATCACCCGCAGGGCAGAAAGGGCGTAGGCTGCCTTAAATCCAGTCAGTGACTCCACTCAGCCAATCGTCTTCATTAGTCCCAGGTGCCTGATAATCAGGCTCACTACCTTCCTTCACTAGAATAGGGAGTTCACCAGGCCTCAGTGACGGAGGGGAAAATGAACTCACAACACCACAGTGTCAGTGAGAAGGAAAATACTCTGGTCTTGTCATCACAGAAACTGTGCACCCACGAAAGCTTCTGGAAATGTCCCTTCCTGGAAATGTCCCCTCTCCTCACTGACATAGGGTCCACCTTTTTATACACAACACTCCCACATTACAACTGTGCAGTATGTTTAGTCTGCATCAGAATCTTGAATCTGCACAGTACGTTGTTATCTTGACAACAGCACAAGACGTCAAGGTCTGTTTGTTATAGACTACTACAATCTTAGTTTGTTTGCGCCAACCAGAGATTCGTTTGCCATTAGCATGTCTCTTAACAATAGCACAATGTTTTGCTGCTGATTATAACCCAGGCTCTGTTTGCCTCTGGTCAACTTGTCAAAGTTGTCTATCACTATTCAAAGTTCAACATATGTTGCTTGTTACAAAGTTAACTCTTCATGCTCATAGCATAATGCTCTAAGATGGGCAGCATGACTTCCATAATCACCTATTCTGAAAACTGGATACCTATCGTAACTCAGACACACACTCATACATGTCAAAATGTGTATCACAATCGGTCCTCGATTATTGATGTCATGCATGACCCAATATTGCTACCTGAGACCAAAACATTTTGGTCTCTCTTGTCAATTGAGAATCATGCTATTATTGAGCATAAGACTTCCTTGTTCAAGCAGCACAAATATTCATTATCTATACAGTTGTTATTCCTATTGTAAGAATACACCACACAGAATTAGTTGGAAAGCTCCTTGTAGAATTCCCATCAACCACCCCCCAAGTGAAAGTATTCAGTATCTATCACTGTTTGTCAACGCAAATATCACAGTGGTCACTTGTGTACAAATCAGGATAATGAATCTTTGAAACACAGAGCTTCAAAGACCACAGAACAATTCCTTGTCTTACGGTATTGACACAGAGCAAACGCTTTGTGGCTCAGTGTCAAAGTTCAGCATTAATGATATTACACCATAGTATATTGCAATATAGTGTTTGGATTCAAACAACCATATTTCAAATTTGCAATACTTTCCACCCTTGGTCTAGTGACCACACTATATCAAAGCATATAAACAATATATTACAATATGTAGGCTATAAGATATCCATATTTTTATTAGCACCACAGGGGGCGCAATGAATAGGGTAAAAACCGCTGTTTAAGTAGCGGGCATGAACCGGAAATTACGCTGACAACGTAACCGGAAGTGGTCATAGGTTACCATAGAGACGCGCACGCAACTGCATGCATGGAAGGTGGACATAAGCAACAGTGTAAACCGTTGCCTGGGAGACACCCACGCCCCTCCAGGCATGATGATAGGAAGGTGTGACGCCCAGATCACTCGGGGCCCAGCGAGACTGGATGCCCATAACTCCCGACGTCAGCACAGGAAGTGCTGTGAGAGCCGCACAGGTGCAGTAATAAAAGAAGATAACCACCACCATATTGAAAACTGGCACAAATGAATAAATTCCCACAACTATGCCAGGACAAGTATTGGCACACAGAGAAAAGATATTACACATCCTTTACATAGATAATAATAATGAAGCATATCAGTATAGAATAAGTAGTTGTAAGTGTTGTACTTAAAGACCTAAATAATGCTATATATTATATAATATAATATGGGGGCAATTTCAATGAGATAATACTCATGCTTATAACTAATGAAAAATGCGTGTATATATATATATATATATATATATATATATATACAGTCATGGCCAAAAGTATTGACACCCCTGCAATTCTGTCAGATAAAACTCAGTTTCTTCCTGAAAATGATTTCAAACACAAATTCTTTGGTATTATTATCTTCATTTAATTTGTCTTAAATAAAAAAACACAAAAGAGAATGAAGCAAAAAACAAAACATTGATCATTTCACACAAAACTCCAAAAATGGGCCAGACAAAAGTATTGGCACCCTCAGCCTAATACTTGGTTGCACAACCTTTAGCCAAAATAACTGCAACCAACCGCTTCCGGTAACCATCAATGAGTTTCTTACAATGCTCTGCTGGAATTTTAGACCATTCTTCTTTGGCAAACTACTCCAGGTCCCTGATATTTGAAGGGTGCCTTCTCCAAACTGCCATTTTTAGATTTCTCCACAGGTGTTCTATGGGATTCAGGTCTGGACTCATTGCTGGCCACCTTAGAAGTCTCCAGTGCTTTCTCTCAAACCATTTTCTAGTGCTTTTTGAAGTGTGTTTTGGGTCATTGTCCTGCTGGAAGACCCATGACCTCTGAGGGAGACCCAGCTTTCTCACACTGGGCCCTACATTATGTTGCAAAATTTGTTGGTAGTCTTCTGACTTCATAATGCCATGCAAACGGTCAAGCAGTCCAGTGCCAGAGGCAGCAAAGCAACCCCAAAACATCAGGGAACCTCCACCATGTTTGACTGTAGGGACCGTGTTCTTTTCTTTGAATGCCTCTTTTTTTCTCCTGTAAACTCTATGTTGATGCCTTTGCCCAAAAAGCTCTACTTTTGTCTCATCTGACCAGAGAACATTCTTCCAAAACGTTTTAGGCTTTTTCAGGTAAGTTTTGGCAAACTCCAGCCTGGCTTTTTTATGTCTTGGGGTAAGAAGTGGGGTCTTCCTGGGTCTCCTACCATACAGTCCCTTTTCATTCAGACGCCGACGGATAGTACGGGTTGACACTGTTGTACCCTCGGACTGTAGGGCAGCTTGAACTTGTTTGGATGTTAGTCGAGGTTCTTTGTCCAACATCCGCACAATCTTTTGTTGAAATCTCTTGTCAATTTTTCTTTTCCGTCCACATCTAGGGAGGTTAGCCACAGTGCCATGGGCTTTAAACTTCTTGATGACACTGCGCACGGTAGACACAGGAACATTCAAGTCTTTGGAGATGGACTTGTAGCCTTGAGATTGCTCATGCTTCCTCACAATTTGGTTTCTCAAGTCCTCAGACATTTCTCTGGTCTTCTTTCTTTTCTCCATTCTCAATGTGGTACACACAAGGACACAGGACAGAGGTTGAGTCAACTTTAATCCATGTCAACTGGCTGCAAGTGTGATTTAGTTATTGCCAACACCTGTTAGGTGTCACAGGTAAGTTACAGGTGCTGTTAATTACACAAATTAGAGAAGCATCACATGATTTTTCGAACAGTGCCAATACTTTTGTCCACCCTCTTTTTTATGTTTGTTGTGGAATTATATCCAATTTGGCTTTAGGACAATTCTTTTTGTGTTTTTTCATTTAAGACAAATTAAATGAAGATAGTAATACCAAAGAATTTGTGTTTGCAATCATTTTCAGGAAGAAACTGAGTATTATCTGACAGAATTGCAGGGGTGTCAATACTTTTGGCCATGACTGTATATATATATATACACATTAATACCCCACATAAGATATGATGTAAAAGGTAACAATAAAATGCATTCAGTAATAGTAAGGATACCATGATCCAGAATAGAATAATCTATATATATAATTGTCTTATCATGTCTGTCTGTAACTGAAATCCTGCGTCGCTGATTGGTCGCGGCAGATAGGCCATGACCAATCAGCAACAGTCGCTTAGTCGTTGCGGCAACACGGCTGCATTGCTTATTGTACAGGCACATTACAGCCGTTAAAGGAATCACTGCTGCATTGCTCATTACACATGCACAGTCCTGTACATATACAATATATTAGGTAAGAGCAGAACATTGACTGCAGCTCTGGGTGTAACTGGAGTACAATACATTAGGTAACAGTAGAACAGTGACTGCAGCTCTGGGTGTAACTTGCGTACAATACATTAAGTAAGAGCAGAAAAGTGACTGCAGCTCTGGGTGTAACTGGAGTACAATACATTAGGAGAGATCTGAACAGTGACTGCAGCTCTGGCTGTAACAGGAGTATAATACATTAGGTAAGAGCAGAACGTTGACTGCAGCTCTGGGTGTAGCTGGACTACAATACATTAGATAAAAGCAGAACAGTGACTGCAGCTCTGGGAGCAACTTGAGTACAATACATTAGGTGACAGCAGAACAGTGACTGCAGATCTGGGTGTAACTGGAGTACAATACATTAGGTAACAGCAGAATAGTGACAGCAGCTCTGGGTGTAACTGGAGTACACTACATTAGGTAACAGCAGAACAGAGATTGCAGCTCGGGTGTAACAGGAGTACATTAGGTAACAGCAAAACAGTGACTGCAGGTCTGGGTGTAACAGGAGTACATTAGGTAACAGGAGAACAGTGACTGCAGATCTTGGTGTAACTGGAGTACAATACATTAGGTAACAGCCGAACCGTGACTGCAGCTCTGGGTGTAACTTGAGTACAATATGTGGTGCCCGCAGGAGTATGGTTGCCACACTGGCTTTGCCTTCCTCCAGGGAAGGGTAATGGCAAGCTTGGAAGCAGTGATGGGTCTCTCCAGCAGTTAACCTAATGCATGCAACACAGTTACACTCCGGGCCACAAGGGGGAACTCTGAACCAGGATTGAGGAGCAGAGTACTCTCTGAGGGTCAGGAGAAAGGAGTGGGGAGATTGTGTGAGGAGGTCCACGTGTGCAGACGTGTGGAGCGGGGTAGAGGTTGAGCTCCGGGAGGAGAGCTCCCTCACCGCTAGAGCGCAAAGACTGGAGCCTGGTCTCCACGGTGGTATGGATACTGACGGTCCTGCCACAGATACCAGAGGAGTAGGAGGCTGTAAATGCCCTGCTCTCACCAAAGACTTGGGACACAACAGCAACTGAATAGAGAGCCAGGACTCAGGAGAGGAGTCCCTGAGAGAGGCTACAGCTGTCTGTCATACAAGTATAGTTCTAGGAACATCTGAAGAGAGACATTCCAGAGTAACTAAGTACTGGAGTGCTTCACACTACAAAGCGCTAGGAAGGAGACTGCACAGCCCTTCTGCTGAGAGAGAATCCTGATCTGCTTCCAGGCAAACCTGCTTCAATACCATCTGTAATCAGGACTCTGGACTGCATATACTCAGTAAAGGTACGGAAACTACAACCGCTGTGTCTTGTCTGTTCCCTACGCTTTCGGCACTACTACATCCCCGTGCCAGCTACATCTACACTGCCCTGGGACTACAGCTCCACCTGTGGGGATCTTTACCATCTAAGCTGCACATACCATCAGTCCCAGCGGATCTGTATGCAGCGTTAGCCTAACACCATATTTGCCAAACACCACGGGTGGCGTCACAAACTATTCTACCAATAACTACATCTCCCCATTACTTGGGCGCCCAGGGCCATGGACCGGGTCATTGCTGCTGTGACACATCCCCCTGACACCGGCCCGGTACCGAGTACCCCACAGCCCTGGCGTCACGAACAGGATTACAGAGCCCAGTATCCCCGGGTCCTGTGTGCCATAGACTGTGACTGTGAACTGTGTGAAATTGGCGCCAGTTGCCGCCATTGCCGCGCTGCTTGGCACGCGCGGGAAGAAATAGGCGGGTCTTCGTGGGCGGAGCCTGCCGCAGAGCGCGAAGAAGTGAAGTGCCACGCGGGAAGAGAGGACAGCACGCGAGAAGAGGAGGAGCTGAGGCCTAAAGCCCGGAGCGTCGGGCCTGTGAAGCGGCCGCCGGTGAGCTCACACAACCCCATCACACAACCCCCGGCCCTGGCCAATGTCCACTGGGGGGGAGAAGATGTCCGCGCCAAACGGCGATGCAGCGGCAGGCGCCGGTGCCAATCCCACGGTGCCGCCAGGAGGAGCGCCCGCCGCAGCGGTCCCTATAATGCCGCTATCCATGCCCTACATACCGGGAGCGGCCTGGCTACCGCAGTACTCGGGTGAGTCACATACCCTGAGTGAATTTAAGGAAAGACTGTGCAGCTTGTTTAAAGTTTACCCTCTGTCTGAAGACCAGAAAGTGAATATCCTGATTGGACAGCTAACGGGTGCAGTGCTGAGAGAAGTGAAAGCCTGGCAGGACACTGATAAGGACACTCTTGCAAAGATCCTGGCCAAGCTGAGAAGTACTTTTGACACCCGCACTACAGCTGAAATCAAGATGCGGTTCTTTGGCTGTAAACAGAGGGCGCAGGACAGTATCAGGGACTATGCCCTCAACCTGCAGGAGGCGCTGCGAGCAGTTAAGCAAGTTGACTCTGACAGTGTGAAAGAAGAAGACAAATTGTTTTAGGAGCAGTTCATCAAAGGACTCCTGTCCAGTACCCACAGAGGACAGTTACGCATCATTACCCTGCAAAACCCTGATTTGAACTTTGCTGAGTTTAAGGACAGGGCTATCCGGGTACTGCAGGAACCAACTGACAGCCGTCCAGCGCCCCTGAGGTGCCCAGCGATCACTTACCATCAGGAAGCTACATCCTTTCCTTCCATCCCTGTGGAGGCTGATGCACAGACCCTGGATAAAGACCCTACAGAGGAGCTGCGTCTTCAAGTCCAGGAGTTGACCAAAGGAATGGCTGCACTTACCAAAACCATGCTGTCCCTCCAGGTGTCCTCTAAGGAAAAGATCCAGCTTGCTTCCAGTCCAGAGGATGTCCCGTGGCTCCGGAGGAGGAGAGCCCCGCCACTTCGAGGAAGGAACAACGATCACTACGATCAGGACGGACATCCCATCTGTCGCCGCTGCTACAAGGCAGGTCATCTTGCAAGGTACTGTCCTTTAAACGAGCAACCCCTGGGGGCAGAGGGCCAACCCCCAGGAGTAGGATCACCAGGCCCAAGGAACTGGAGAGCCAAGTATGTGGGAGGGAGACCGATCCTCCCTGTGGTGATTGACGGCATCCCCATGAACGCTTTGCTGGACACTGGCTCCCAGGTGACCACTATGCCGTATATTTTGTACAAGAGGTACTGGGCTGATTCTGAACTCACCCGTGGCCCAACTGATGAACTGACAGTAGTTGCTAGTAATGGTCATACCTTGCCACAGATTAGATGCAAGGAAATTACTGTTAAAGTGGGGCGGGTAGAGCTAAAATCACAAGGACTGATAATTGTTGATATTGATCGACTTGAATGTAATCCCATGATGACTCTTGGTAAAAATGTAATTGAAAACTGTCCGAGGTTATTGTCTTGTTGCAACAGGTGGCTGAGACTGCTGGTTCCGGTGAACAAAGAGTCCTGCAGAAGGAGATCCGAGCCCTGATGCAAAGACAACAGGTAGAACTCTCTGGTGGAGATATTGGCAGCGTCAGAGTGAGTGATGTCTTCCCCATTGTAATACCCCCCAGGAGTGAAATGTTGATATGGTGTCGGGCAGTCATAGGTCTCAGAGGGCAGGATTACCAGGCACTGGTAGAGCCAGTATATTCGGATAGCAGGCCCACTGTCCTGACAGCCAGAGGGATGGTTGATGTACGAAAGGGGAGAGTGCCTGTACGCCTTTTGAATTGTGGGGAGGAGGAAGTCACAATACCTCGGTACGCCACAGTTGCTAAGCTGCTCACTGTTAATAACAACTCATTGCAGGCAGCAGAGCCTTTGGTCTCATCCAATCCGGTGGAGGACAATGGCCCTGTGAAACAGCTAGAAGAGTGGTGCCAGCAACGGCAGGTGGGGACTGACTCTACACCTTCATACCAGAAAAATGGGGTTTACAGAGTGACACAAGAGTATGAGCGGGTATTCAGCAAACACCCACTAGATTTTGGGCAGGCAAAAAGGGTGCAACATCATATCCCCACTGGAGACCATCCACCCATAAAAGAGAGGTACAGACCTATACCCCCAACACAGTTCCAATGTGCTAAGAGTATGTTGAAAGAGATGAAGGAAGCTGGGGTCATTAGGGACAGTTGTAGCCCATGGGCAGCCCCAATAGTGTTTGTAAAGAAAAAGGATGGTACTATGAGAATGTGTGTTGATTACAAGAAAATTAACAGTATCACACATAAAGATGCCTACCCATTACCTAGAATTGAAGAGTCATTAGCTGCACATAAAACTGCTAACTACTTTTCCACCTTGGATCTCACCAGTGGGTATTGGCAGGTTCCCGTGGCAGAGGCAGACAAGGAGAAAACCGCATTTACCACTCCAATGGGTCTCTGTGAGTTCAATTATATGCCATTTGGACTCTGCACTGCTCCAGGAATGTTTCAACGGCTGCTGGAGTGCTGCCTGGGACACATGAACTTTGAAACAGTCCTGTTGTACCTGGATGATGTCATCGTTTTCTCCAAAACCAATGAAGAGCATCTGGAACACCTTGCTGAAGTGTTTGAAGCTTTGTCCAATTTTGGCCTGAAAGTGAAGCCTTCAAAATGCCATCTCCTGAAGCCTAAGGTACAGTACCTCGGTCATGTGGTCAGTGCAGAAGGTGTGGCACCAGATCCTGACAAGGTCACAGTCATCTGGGACTGGACGAAGCCCAACAACCTCCATGAAGTACGCCAATTCCTGGGACTGGTAGGTTATTACCGGAGATTCATCAAAGGCTTTACTGAAATAGCCACCCCGATGCAAAACCTTCTGGTGGGGCAGTCTAAGAAAGGCAAGCAGAAGAATTTCACATTTGAATGGACTGAAGAGTTGGAGAGCAACGTGGGATTAGGAGCAGTACTGTCGCAGAGAGAGAGTGATCTCCTACGCCAGCAGGAAGCTGCATCCCACTGAGAGGAACCCTGATAATTACAGTTCTTTCAAGCTGGAGTTCTTTGCCATAGTCTGGGCTGTCACTGAAAGGTTCAAGCATTACCTAGCTTCGGCCAAATTTACAATCTTTACGGACAACAATCCGTTGACCCACTTGGACACTGCCAAGCTAGGAGCACTGGAGCAGCGATGGATGGCTCGGTTATCCAATTATGATTTTACCATCAAGTACCGGGCAGGGCACAAGAATGCCAATGCTGATGCGCTGTCCAGAATGCCTAATCTGCCATATGCAGGAGAAGACCCTGAGGCTACCGAAGAGATAGAGTTGCCTCCCTTTCACCGGCCACTTGCGGCCCAACGTGCTCAGGGAGTGAGAAACAAGCGGTCTGGCTTGAATGAAGTCACTCTGAACCCATTGCCCCATCATGACTGGGCAGAAGCGCAAGATAATGACCCTGCAGTCCACCTGGTGAAAGAGCTACTGCTACAAGCTGACTCACGCCCAGAGTTGAATGCTCTTGAAGAAACTCATCAGTTGTGGAAGGAAAGAGGTCGGCTGTTCATTTATGAAGGGAAGCTGTGTCGGAGGAGTATCAATGCCCACACACATGAGCTGGTCTGGCAGGTGGTGGTCCCAAAGAGAGATGCATCAATGGTCCTAGGAGCATACCTCAATGGAGCTGGACACTTTGGATGGAAGAAGTTGGAAACATTGCTCCGAGAGAGGTTCTACTGGACTGGCATGCGGAAGGCCATTGAGAGGTGGTGCTGGGAGCGTGGACAATGTAACCTACGCAGAAAGGATCGAGACAGCCAGAGAGCTCCCCTACAGCCAATCATCACCAAACAGCCACTGGAGTTGGTAGCCCTGGACCATGTGAAGTTGGTTCCAAGCCGGTCAGGCTACCTCTATGCCCTTACCATAGTGGACCACTATTCAAGATTCCTGGTGGTTGTGCCCGTCAAAGATCTAACGGCCAGGACCGCAGCCAGAGCGTTCCAGCAGCACTTCTGCAGACCACATGGTTATCCTGAGAGGGTGCTGACAGATCAAGGTCCAGCTTTCGAGGCAGAAGTGTTCCATGAATTTTGCAACTTATATGGGTGTAAGAAGATCCGGACAACACCTTATCACCCACAGACCAACGGCATGTGCGAGAAGATGAACCAGGTAGTGACTGATTTACTGAAGACATTGCCCTTAGGCTGGTTTCACATTTGTGTTTTTTTTCGCGGTAATTTAGCGCTAAATAGCGCATGCGTTTTTTTTTCCTATACTTTGCATGGGATGCGCTTATGTGCGCATACACATGCGTTTGTACGCGTTTTACCGCGCATGCGTTTTTTTGCGGTATGCGCTCGGGCGCACAAAATGCAACTTGTTGCATTTTTTGTGCGTCAGATTTGCCTCAAAAAAACGCATGCGCGCGCAATGCGTTTTTTTACAGCAAGACACCCATTATAAGTCTATGGTGAGCATATGTGCGCATTGGCATGCTTATGTATGCGTTTTTTTGCACATGCGTTTTTTTTTTTACCATTAGTTTAGACAATGGAATTTAGGGGTTTGGGTAAAGTTAGGGTTAGTTAAGGGGGTTTAGGGTTAGGGTTAGGGTCAGGGTTAGGGTTAGGGTTAGGGTTAAGTATGGTTTGGTTAAGGGTTAGGGTCAGGGTTAGGGTTAGGGTTAGGGTCAGGGTTAGGGTTAAGTATGGTTTGGTTAAGGGTTAGGGTCAGGGTTAGGGTTAGGGTTAGGGTTAGGGTCAGGGTTAGGGTTAGGGTTAAGGTTAAGTATGGTTTGGTTAAGGGTTAGGGTCAGGGTTAGGGTTAAGTATGGTTTGGTTAAGGGTTAGGGTTAGGGTCAGGGTT
The DNA here is from genome assembly GCF_039654945.1 of Dendrobates tinctorius. Taxonomy (NCBI): domain Eukaryota; kingdom Metazoa; phylum Chordata; class Amphibia; order Anura; family Dendrobatidae; genus Dendrobates; species Dendrobates tinctorius. The sequence continues at coordinate 9,068,815 of NW_027361876.1, forward strand.
AGGGTTAGGGTTAGGGTCAGGGTTAGGGTTAGGGTTAGGGTTAGGGTCAGGGTTAGGGTTAAGTATGGTTTGGTTAAGGGTTAGGGTTAGGGTTAGGGTTAGGGTCAGGGTTAGGGTTAGGGTTAGGGTTAGTAAAGTCATGGTTTGGGTTAGTGTGAGTGGCCACCTAATGTTGGAAAAAAACGCAAACGCGGTAAAAACGCACTAAAAACGCATACAAACGCTTAAAAACGCTGCGTTTTTTTCATGCATGCTCATAAAAATGCTTGAAAAAAAAGCAGCAGTTGTATGCTTTTGTATGCGTTTTTCAATGCGTTTTTTTGCGGGAAAAACGCGCTGCAAAAAAAAGCAAGTGTGAAACAGGCCTTAGAGGAGAGAAATCTGTGGCCAGAAAAGTTGCCCGATCTGGTGGACCTCTACAACCATATCCCAGTGAACTCTACCAACTGTACTCCAGCGTACCTGATGAGAGCAAGGCCTGGTAAACTGCCTATTGACTTGGACATGGGAGTCCTGACGCCTGAAGTAACGTCACCAGATGCTGACTGGGACAAGGAGAGGCAGCAGCAGTACAGAAGGGTACAGGAGTGTGTGGAGAAGAATTTGGCTCAGGCAAGGCATAAGCAGGAGAGACTTTATAACCAAAATGCACCTGCTGTTCCTTTTTCGCCGGGAGAACAAGTTCTCAAGAGAAAAAGAAGACTGCATAAGCTGGATGATCAGTGGGAAGAGGAGCCCTATACAATTCTGCCCTCAAACTTCGATAATACCAAAGTATGCCTTGTTAGCAAAGAAGGAGGAGAGACCTCAGCAGCAGTATCCAGGGATCACTTGAAGTTATGCCCTGACCAGTTGAAAGAAAAAGTGGGAGGATCAGATAACATCCCACCTACAGAGGAAGAAAAGACAGTCAGTACCGTGCTGGGAAAGTTCCCTGCGAATTGGAGTAGAGTTAATGATGCAATCGTGGTGCCGGTGTTGTTATTTCCCCAAGTAGAAGCACAGGAGAATAGGACTCAAGAAGACCTTGAAGATCGAGAAAATCAGGCAACAGAGGCCACACCAGCAGTGGAGTCAGAGAACCCTCGCGATGCCAGTGGTGAGCCTGTTATGCCCATGGTGGGTCCAAGAGTTACTAGACAATCTAGAATCCCTGTGCCATATGAGACACCCAGTAGTGTATCCAGTACATTACCCACTGCACCAGTCTTACGCAGATCTACCCGCACCACACAAGGAATACTACCAGTTAGATATCGTATGGAGCTAAATGTAAATGTTGAAATTGTTGAAATGTAAATATGTAACTGTTTTTCAAGTTTTGTGCCTACAGGTAATCTGTAAGAGTTTCCTTTGGAGATTTGTTTCATGGACACTGAACCACAGGACTTGTATGTGGTCAAAAACTTTATTTGTAAATAATTTACCATTTGCCAGGAATGGACCATGGACACTGGTGTTGGACTTGTCATAGAATCATAGAATCATAGAATCGTAGAGTTGGAAGGGACCTCCTGGGCCATCTGGTCCAACCCCCTGCTCAAAGCAGGATTCGCTAAATCATCCCAGTCAGATGTCTGTCCAGCCTCTGTTTGAAGACTTCCATTGAAGGAGAACTCACCACTTCTCGTGGCAGCCTGTTCCACTCATTGATCACTCTAACTGTCAAAAAGCTTTTTCTAATATCTAATCTGTGTCTCTTCCCATTCAGTTTCATCCCATTGCTTCTAGTCTTTCCTTGTGCAAATGAGAATAAAGTTGATCCTTCTACAATGTGACAGCCCTTTAGATATTTGTAGACAGCTATTAAGTCTCCTCTCAGTCTTCTCTTTTGCAAACTAAACATTCCCAAATCCTGCAACCTTTCCTCATAAGACAGGGTTTGCAGACCGGTCACCATTCTGGTTGCTCTTTTCTGAACTTGCTCCAGTTTGTTGATGTCTTTTTTAAAATGTGGTGCCCAAAACTGGACACAATATTCCAGATGAGGTCTGACCAAAGAGGAGTAGAGGGAAATAATGACTTCACGTGATCTAGACTGTATGCTTCTGTTAATACATCCTAGAATTGCATTTGCCTTTTTTGCTGCTGCATCACACTGTTGACTCATATTCAGTCTGTGATCTATTAGTATACCCAAGTCTTTTTCACATGTGCTGTCACTTAGCCCTATTCCTCCCATTCTATATATGCTTTTTTCATTTTTATTGCCCAGATGTAGTACTTTGCATTTCTCCCTGTTAAAAACCATTCTGTTAGTTGCTGCCCACTTCTCCAGTTTATTTAAATCTTTTTGAATCCTCTCTCTCTCTTCTCTAGTATTAGCTATCCCTCCTAGCTTTGTGTCATCAGCAAATTTAATCAGTTTACCCTCAATTCCTTCATCTAAATCGTTGATAAAGATGTTGAACAATACAGGGCCCAGGACAGAGCCCTGTGGTACCCCACTTGAGACATTCTTCCAACTGGATGTGCAGCCATTTACGACCACTCTTTGGGTCCGATCACTAAGCCAGTTATGAATCCACCTAACAGTTGCCTTGTCCATTCCATACTTAGTCATTTTTTCAATAAGGATTGTATGAGAGACTTTGTCAAATGCTTTGCTGAAGTCAAGATATACTATATCTACAGCATTTCCTTGATCCACCCAATCAGTGATACCGTCATAGAAGGAAATTAAGTTAGTCTGACATGACTTATTAGTTAGAAACCCATGCTGACTCTGTTTAATCACTTCATTCTTATCCAGGTATTGACATACATGTTGTTTAATAATTTGTTCAAAGATCTTTCCTGGTATAGAAGTCAGACTCACCGGCCTATAGTTGCCTGGGTCCACCTTCTTCCCCTTTTTGAAGATAGGAACAACATTTGCTCTTCTCCAGTCTTCTGGCACTTCTCCTGTTCTCCAAGAATTTTCAAAGATTATGGAGAGGGGTTCAAAAATTTCTTCTGCTATCTCCTTCAGTACTCTGGGGTGTAACTCATCTGGACCTGGAGACTTGAATTCATTTAGGTTAGCTAAGTGTTTCCTCACTATCTTTCTGTTTATAGATATCCTGGATTCTTCTATTCCCTTAATAGGACAGTGAATAACAGTTGATGTTGCATTTCCTTTCTGAGAGAAAACAGATGCAAAATAGGAATTTAAAAGTTCAGCCTTCTCAACATCCTGTCTTACCATTTCATCATTTTCATCCTGTAAAAATCCTATAGCATCTTTGACTTTTCTTTTACTTTTGACATATCCCCAAAATCCTTTATTATTGCTTTTGACATCTCTTGCAAGCCTCAGTTCATTTTCAGCTTTAGCTAATCTGATTTGTGCCCTGCAGGTTCTGCAGACAGCATTATATTCTTCTTTAGATATGCCTCCCTCTTTCCATTTTATAAACATTTTTTTCTTCCTTTTTAGCATGTGCTTAAGTTCTGTGTTCATCCATCCTGGTTTCCTTAAATGCTTCCTATTCTTCCCTCTCTTCGGAATTGTTAACAACTGTGCTTTGAGAATTTCATTTTTCAAGATTTCCCATCCTTCCTGGACATTTTTGTCTTTAAGGATATCCAGCCATTGGATCCCTCCAATTCTCTTTCTGAATCCCTTAAAATCTGCCTTTCTGAAATCTAACCTTGACGTCTGAGTCTTCACAGGTCTTCCACCTCTAGTAATCCAAAATTCTAAAATAGCATGGTCGCTACCTCCTAGGGTCCCAGCCACTTTTACCTCCTCAACCATTTCCTCCCTGTTTATAAGGATTAGATCCAAGGTAGCAGTTCCCCTTGTTTTCTCCCTTACCTTTTGGAAGATAAAGTTGTCAGCAAGAGAGGATAAGAATTTCCTTGACCTGTTAGTTTTGCCTGAGAGAGATTCCCAACAAATGTCTGGATAGTTGAAATCTCCCATGACAACTATGTCATATTTTTTGGAGAACTTGGCCATCTGATGCATAAAGAGTTCATCTATATCTTCGGCTTGCACAGGCGGCCTGTAGTAAATGCCTACAATGGTGTCCTTTCCATTGTTCTGTCCTTGTATTCTTACCCAAACAGTTTCCACAGAACTCCCAGTCTCTGAAGCTTCAATCTCTGTGCAGATATACGCGTTTCGAACATACAATGCGACACCCCCTCCTCGTTTATCAAGTCTGTTTCTTGCAAATAAGTTGTATCCTTCTAGTCTTGTATTCCAATCATGTGTATTGTCCCACCAAGTTTCAGTGATTCCAATTACATCATATTTCTGTTCCTGTGTTAGTAGTTCCAATTCTCCTTGTTTGTTGCCCATGCTTTGTGCATTAGTATAGAAACATTTTAGTTTGTGATTGGTTTCTCTTTCTCCAATATTTTTATTAATTAGATTCTTTCGTCTTTGTTCTTCCTTTCCACTTCTAATAGCAGAGTTCTCAATAGCATTTGTCAGGTGTATGGCTTTTTCTGGTCTTTTGCTTCCCTTCCCATGTTGTTCTAGTTTAAAGCTCTCCTTACAAGTGTAGCACCATTTTTGAGCTCTTGGTTTTTGTACATTTTTCCCTTTTTCAAATCTTGTACAAATTATTATTGTTCAATTGTTCATATGTTATGCATGCTTTCTTTTGTTCAGCCCAGGAGTGCTGACTTGCACTAGGGGGGAATGTGGCGCCCCCAGGTGTATGGTCACCACACTGGCTTTGCCTTCCTCCAGGGGAGGGTAATGTCAGGCTTGGAAGCAATGATGGGTCTCTCCAGCAGTTAACCTAATGCATGCAGCACAGTTCCACTCCGTGCCACCAGGGGGAACTCTGAACCAGGATTGAGGAGCAGAGTACTCTCTGAGGGTCAGGAGAAAGGAGTGGGGAGATTGTGTGAGGAGGTCCACGTGTGCAGACGTGTGGAGCGGGGTGGAGTTTGAGCTCCGGGAGGAGAGCTCCCTCACTGGTAGAGCGCAAAGACTGGAGCCTGGTCTCCACGGTGGTACGGATACTGACGGTCCTGCCACAGATACCAGAGGAGTAGGAGGCTGTAAATACCCTGCTACATCCCCGTGCCAGCTACATCTACACTGCCCTGGGCTACAGCTCCACCTGTGGGGAGCTTTACCATCTAAGCTGCACATACCATCAGTCCCAGCGGATCTGTATGCAGCGTTAGCCTAACATCATATTTGCCAAGCACCACGGGTGGAGTCATGAACTATTCTACCAATAACTACATCTCCCCATTACTTGGGCGCCCAGGGCCACGGACCGGGTCATCGCTGCTGTGACACATCCCCCTGACACCGGCCCGGTACCGAGCACCCTACAGCCCTGGTAGGGCGACCCAAATACATTTGGTAAGATCTGAACAGTGACTGCAGCTCTGGCTGTAACAGTAGTATAATACATTAGGTAAGAGCCGAATGGTGACTGCAGCTCTGGGTGTAACTGGACTACAATACATTAGGTAAAAGCAGAAAAGTGACTGCAGCTCTGGGAGTAACTGGAGTACAATACATTAGGTAACAGCAGAACAGTGACAGCAGCTCTGGGTGTAACAGGAGTATGATAAACTAGATGGTGGCCCGATTCTATCGCATCTGGTATTTTAGAGTGTCTGTTAAAATAAAAAATAGTTATATACTCACCTTCCGACGGCCCCCGGACTCTGTCCCTCCTCTCACCACGTGCCCGGCATCTTCCGATTCCAGTAATGCTTAGCGAAAAGGGCTGAAGATGATGTCACTCTCGCGAGAGCGCGACGTCTTCAGCAGTGTTTCGCGCAAAGGCAAGCATTACTGGAACTGGAAGATGCCGGGAGCATGGAGAGGAGAGAAAGAGTCCGGGGGCCGTCGGAAGGTGAGTATATAACTACTTTTTATTTTAACAGAGACTCTAGCATACCCGATGCGATAGTATCGGGCCACCTTCTAGTAGCATTATAAACATCTATGTACAAGCATTTGTTATACTAAGCAGCATTATAATTGCGACACTGAAGAGTAACCAATTACAGGATACTCCAAAATATCTATTCAACACAATATATATAATACAAAAAAAGAGGGGGTCAATAGACCTGAAGCAGAACTCCATAACGCCATAATCATAAATGTCCATAGAACATAAGCAGCAGAACCTCTTGGCACGTCAGCAGAGGGGGAGGAAACTTCATTTCAGTGTACGCTCACACCAACTGATCCATCCGAATGCCCGCAGATAGAACATAATCAGCTAAAAAATATAAAAATATAAAATCAAGAAAAGAAAATAAAGGCAATAGTACAGAGGAGACTCCACAAAAAAACCTATACTAAGAAAGGGGTAAAGCTGAGGTTCTCATTTAACCCGTGAGGGTGCACATTTCTCAACGTCCAAATCCAACGGGATTCAAGACGTGCTAATTTGGTAGATAGCTTACCTCCCCTTATATTGACATCAATGGCGTCAATACCTCTAAACCTAATCAAACTGCTATTACTCTCATGGCAGAGTTTAAAATGCCGAGGAGTCGTCTTCAGCGAGGATGCATCCACCTGGCCAGCCAACGCCTCAATGCCCAAAACATGTTCGCGCACACGCACCTTCAACTGATGTGAGGCCTACATAAATAAGACCACACGGACATGTGGCATAGTAGATGACATACCGTGTATCACATGAAATGGATTTCTTGATGTTAAAAATCTTACCATTGGAGTCAGAGAAGGTGGTGGCGCAATCCATGCTTGGGCAAGCGACGCAGTGGCCACATGGATAGCAACCATGCCACATGGTCCTACTGTCAAGGAACGTAGTCCTAGGCTCACTTATTATATTTTAGCTGATTATGTTCTATCTGCGGGCTTTCGGATGGATCAGTTGGTGTGAACGTACACTGAAATGAAGATTCTGCCCCCTCTGCTGACGTGCCAAGAGGTTCTGCTGCTTATGTTCTATGGACATTTATGATTAGTATAACAAATGCTTGTACATAGATGTTTATGCTGCTATTATTCTATTCTGGATCATGGTATCCTTACTATTACTGAATGCATTTTATTGTTACCTTTTACCGTATATACTCGAATATAAGCCGAGATTTTAAGCCCAAAAAATTGGGCTGAAAGTCCCCCTCTCGTCTTATATTCGAGTCATATACAAAGGGGGTCAGAGGGGGAGGGGGGGCGGGGGTGTCAGGTCATACTTACCCGTCCTGACGCTGTGTCTTGAGCCCCCAGCTTCTCCCCGTGCTCTCTCTTCCTGCATTCAACGGGCACGTGGTGCCGCTCATTAAAACTCATGAATATGCACATATTCATGAGTTTTAATGAGCGGTAACACATGACCGCTGAAGGGAGGAAGAGAGAGTGTGGAGAAGCTGGGGGCTCAAGACACAGCGTCAGGACGGGTAAGTATAGCGATACTCACCTGTCCTGCGTCCATGGCTGCTTGCTGCTGTCTGTCATCGGTCAGTGACTTCAGACAGCAGAGGGTGCGTTGACGTGGTTAGTGCGCGCCGCACCCCCTGCAGTCTGAACGTCACTGACTGATGACGTGGCAGATAGCGGTGAGCAGCCATGGACGCAGGACACGTGAGTATCTCAGGTGCCAGCAGTGACACCGGCACCTGACACCCAGCGACGGAGAGGTGAGTATGTCATTTTTTTTATTTTTACATGCAGCAGCAGCAGCATGGGGGCAGCATATGGGGGAATAATCTATGGAGCTTCTTATGGGGGCAGCATATGGGGGAATAATCTGGAGCTTCTTCTGGGGTCAGCATATGGGGGAACAATCTATGGAGCTTCTTATGGGGCAGCATATGGGGGAACAATCTATGGAGCTTCTTATAGGGACACCATATGGGGGAATAATCTATGGAGCATTTCCCACCCTAGGCTTATACTCGAGTCAATAAGTTCTCCCAGTTTTTTGTGGCAAAATTAGGGGGGGGTCGACTTATACTCGAGTATATACTGTACATCATATCGTATGTGGGGTAGTAATGTATATATATATATATATATATATATATATATATATACACACATATTTTTCATTAGTTATAAGCATGAGTATTATCTCATTGAAATTGCCCCCATATTATATTATATAATATATAGCATTATTTAGGTCTTTATGTACAACACTTACAACTACTTATTCTATACTGATATGCTTCATTATTATTATCTATGTAAAGGATGTGTAATATCTTTTCTCTGTGTGCCAATACTTGTCCTGGCATAGTTGTGGGAATTTATTCATTTGTGCCAGTTTTCAATATGGTGGTGGTTATCTTCTTTTATTACTGCGCATGTGCGGCTCTCACAGCACTTCCTGTGCGGACGTCGGGAGTTATGGGCGTCCAGTCTCGCGGGGCCCCGCGTGATCTGGGCGTCACACCTTCCTATCGTCATGCCTGGAGGAGCGTGGGCGTCTCCTAGGCAACGGTTTACTCTTCCTTATGTCCACCTTCCATGCATGCAGTTGCGTGCGCGTCTCTATGGTAACCTATGACCACTTTCGGTTACGTTGTCAGCGTCATTTCCGGTTCATGCCCGCTACTTAAACAGCGGTTTTTACCCTATTCATTGCGCCCCCTGATGAAGGTGTTCCGAAACGTGCGTTGGGGCGGACACAGGGACCCCTTGTTTGCTATCTGCCATTGTGTTCAGGTAATATATATTGTTCACACCAATATGCACTTTTGATTGCTGCCTGGATTCATTATCATTCAGCCTGGCCACCCGTTAGTATACCATGGGTACTATACTAGGTATTATTAGCTGTTAGGCTTTTTGTTATACAGTGCGGTATATACTATTGCCATGTAACTAAAAGTATCCTTAAGTGCAGTATTGGCAACATGGGCCTTTGTGTCTATCTGCTGTTTTTGATTTTATGGCTGTATAGCATGTTATGTTTGTACCTTGCCTTCCACTTTAATAAAGCAATTTTATAATGACCGTTAGTTGTGTTTTGGATTCGTCCTCTCCCTTGTGCTCCATGTTTTGGTGCAGACATTTTGTCCACGAAAAAACTCAGACGTGACCAACTTCATAGGCTCTAATAAGTAAGCAGTCTGTCCATTTAATACATGGATTGAACATGCATATGAAACACAAATATCTAAAAGAGGCCTCTGTGGTACTAAACAGAATTTCAGCTGTGTACAATACATACATGACTAATGAAATGCTTGAAGGGAATGTGTCAGCAGCTTTTTGTAATATAATCTGAGAGCAGCATAATATAGGGCAAGAAAGCCTAATTCAGCGTGAACTATGATTAGAACCAGTTGGTTTGAAACGCGTAAGGCCATGAGTTTCCTGGGTTACTTGCCTTTGTTCTAAACTAATGGTTTTATGCCATAATTTTAACCATGTTATACATTAAAGACTTTTGTTTTTAAATAATTTTTCACCGATGGATCTGTTGTTGGATACCTTTCCTTCTGAGAATAAATGTGGAAGCTGCTGGAAATGTGAGAATGAGAAGTCAAATGTGTCTTTGTTGTAATCTCTGTAGATGAGTCCTGGCTGAAAGAAGTTGCCATATTGGTCTAGGCTGAATGGAAAAGACATGAATAATGACCTGTTGCCATGTACGGACTGGGGCTGAAATTCAGCCCTGGCATTTGAAATCACATAGGCCTTTGCTGTCCCCGCCCCGAGCACCAGATGGAATATATTACCCTGAATGAAGGAAAGAAAGATTTACTACAAAAACGATATTTCTAATGATACCTGTGGCCTACTGGGGTATGTGGCGGAGTCAGCAACTTTGTGCTCCATCACAACTCTTAACAGTATGGGTGTCTTGAGATCACCAATTCTGTTAACTACATAGCAGACAAGGCAGAGCACGGCCAGACAGGCCCTTCTGTCATTTGCCAGAATTGCCAGATGGCCAGTCCGGCCCTGCCTGTTGTGGCACCATAGTCGTAATCAGGATTACCAATTAGTGGCCCACTCGGAGATTTCACCCCCCAGCTTAACCCCTAGTTATGCCTCTGACCAGAGTTAAATGTTTGGGGCTGTGTATAACCCCACCCAAGCACGTAATTGGCAGCTTCCTGTGTACACTGTGAATTGTCAGCAAGCTGCCAATCAGTGATTGGGTGGGATTATACAAATTAGCTTGACTTGTCTGACACAGGAGATGTAGTCATGTAGTGTTAATCTCCTGCTGATAAAATACTGATTGTATTGAAGCTATAGCACACAGCCCAATAATGTGACACACCCCTGAAATCAGGCTCTTGTGCACTATATTATGCTGCTCTCAGACTAAATAGCAAAAACCTGCTGACAGGTTCCTTTTATGACCGGGTACACACAATGGTATTTCTAGTTCATATGCAGTCCGCAATGTCCAAACTGGTTGCTGGCCTCCTGACCTTGATTTACAGCCTCAAAAGACATATGTGAAAGTATAAGTTCAGATCAGGAGACCTGCGGTCAGTTCGGTCATTGCGGTCTGTATATTGACTAGAAATATGCTTGTGTTGAACCAGACCTTAGTCAGACTCCAAGAGTATTTCATCATGTACAGTACACACCCAAGCTTCAATTAGACGTCAGCGATTTTTCTCAGATCCTTTGAATCATTGTTGGGTCTGTGTTTCAATTTGTGTCAGTGGTTTACTAGTATGCAGAAACAAGACAAAGATTCTCCTGCCCATTATACTGTTAAAAAAAATCAGTTCACGTGGATTATCCGTCTGCTGCCAGTGATTCTTCATAGACCAGTGTAATTGTATGGGGAATTTTGATTAGAGGTTTGGATCAAGAATAGACATGTCTCAGCAATTTTTTTTTGTGCAGATACAGTCTGAAAAAAACCCACAGGCATGTGATTGGTTCCAAATACTAAAACAGGTATATATAACATCATTGATAGAACACGCATGTGTACACTGGATATCTGGATGAGGACCAAGGTGGGCAGAGTTATTGGTATTGCACATAGAAGATCGTACAACACTGGTGCAGCTACATGGACTAGACCAGGCAAGCCTGTTACCAACCCTCCATCACAAGCCAGCATTAAAATATTTTATGTGGCTGGAATAATTTTAATCATATATCTAGGGTATGCCACTCAGCAATCCCACTGTACATAAATCTGCACTAAATGGCACAGATTTCACTGTGCAAATGTTGATTTTCCCACCATAGATTACCAGCTGCAGTCCTGCTCAACTTAGGGTTCATTCAGACTTCCATTTTTGCGTATGAGTTCTATGCATGCTTTTCACGTAACTATTACAGTGAATGGGGTCATTCACATGTCCGTGACTTTCGGCGGACCCAGCGCAGAGGCATGTCTGATTTTGATCGGTGTCAGATCAAACTCGGCAATGCAAATCTATTGGTCCACAAAAAATCACACTGCGCTTAGATGCCATCCAGGTGCTGTCAGGTTTTCACTAGCTATTAGAAGATGGAAAAACTTTTTATTTTCACGTATGAGAAAAACCAATGAACCTCAGACCGAACTCTGATAAAACTCTGATTGAAATCACTGATGAAAATACGCCAGTTTTCTTGCACGTTAAAAAAATGGACGTGCACATTTTCTCAACAGCATGTGAATAACTTTCGTTATCTGCAGTGCCATACCCAAGTCTGTTTCTGCTGTTTGTACTAAATTTTCCATCCAGATAATGTGTTGCGTAATTGAGCCGTGGGAACGCACCCTCAGGTTGTTATCAAACACTGATGTTTGCCATCATAATTGTAATGTCATACTTTTGACATACAGTCACTTACGGTGGCATGTAAAAGTTTGGGCACCACTGGTAAAAATTGCTGTTACTGTAAACAGTTAAGCAAGTTGAAGATGAAATGTCAAAGGGTTAAAGTTAAAGATGACACATTTTCTTTGTGGTTTAGGAAAAATATAGAAATAATATACTATATATATATATATATACTGCTCAAAAAAAATAAGGAAGCACTATTCCATTAGCAACGGGCTGTTTGTGTTCCCTATATTTCTTTGTATTTCTTTGAGCAGTATATATATATATATATATACATACAGGGTGGACCATGTATTTGGACACACCTAAATAAAATGGGAATGGTTGGTGATATCAACTTCCTGTTTGTGGCACATTAGTATATGGGAGGGGGGAAACTTTTCAAGATGGGTGGTGACCATGACGGCCATTTTGAAGTCGGCCATTTTGGATCCAACCTTATTTTTTCCAATGGGGAGAGGGTCATGTGACACGTCAAATTTATGGAGAATTTCACAACAAAAACAATGGTGTGCTTGGATTTAACCCCTTAATGACCAGGGGTATTTTTGGTTTTACATTTTCATTTTTCCCTCCCCTTCTTTCCAGAGCCATAACTTTTTTATTTTTCCGTTTATATGGCCATGTGAGGGCTTATTTTTTGCGGGACGAGTTGTACTTTTAAATTACATCATTGGATTTACCATATCGTGTACTCGAAAACGGGAAAAAAATTCCAAGTGCGGTGAAATTGCAAAAAAAGTGCAATCCCACACTTGTTTTTTGCTTGGCTTTCTTGTTAGGTTCACTAGATGCTAAATCTGACCTGCCATTATGATTCTCCAGGTCATTACGAGTTCATAGACACCAAACATGTCTATGTCCTCTTTTATCTAAGTGGTGAAAAAAAATTCCAAAGTTTGCTAAAAAAAAAAAAAAAAAAAAAATTTGCGCAATTTTCCGAGACCCGTAGCATCTCCATTTTTCATGATCTGGGGTCGGGTGAGGGCTTATTTTTTCAGTGCCGGACTGATGTTTTTAATGATACCACTTTTGTGCAGATACATTCTTTTGATCACCCGTTATTGCATTTTAATGCAATGTCTTGGTGACCAAAAAAACGTAATTCTGGCGTTTTTAATTTTTTTCTCGCTACGCCGTTTAGCGATTGGGTTAATGCTTTTTTTTATTGATAGATCGGGCGATTCTGAACGCGGCGATACCTAATATGTGTATGTGGGATTTTTTTTTACTGTTTTATTTTGATTGGGGCGAAAGGGGGGTGATTTGAACTTTTAGGTTTTTTTAATTTTTTTTTATTTTTAAACTTTTTTTTTTTTACTTTTGGCATGCTTCAATAGCCTCCATAGGAGGCTAGAAGCATGCGCAACCCGATCGGCTCTGCTACATATGGGCGATGAGCAGATCACCCATATGTAGCAGATTTACTGCTGTGCTTTCAGCGCCGACCACCGGGTGGCGCTGAAAGCCATATGCCTGGAACAACCATAGAGGTCTCATAGAGACCTCTGGTTGTCCAGGCAACATGACGCCGACCCCCAATCACGTGACGAGGGTCGGCGATGACGTCATTTCCGGCCCGGCGGCCGGAAATGCTATTTAAATGCCCGCTGTCAGCATTGACAGCAGGCATTTAACTAGTTAATAGGCGCGGGCGGACGGCGATTCTGCTCGCGCCTATTGCGGGCACATGTCAGCTGTTCATAACAGCTGACATGTCCCGGCTTTGATGCGGGCTCAGCGCCGGAGCCCTCATCAAAGCAGGGGAAATGTCTGATGACGGACTATGTCCGTCATTGGACATTAAGGGGTTAACATAACTTTATTCTTTCATGAGTTATTTACAAGTTTATGACCACTTTATTATGTAAATAAAAAAAAACAATAAAAGTACACATATTTAGTATCGCCACGTCCGTAACGACCCGGTAAAATTGTCCCACTAGTTAACTCCTTCAGTGAACACCGTAAAAAAAATAAAAAACAAGGCAAAAACAATGCTTTATCATCATACCGCCGAACAAAACGTGGAATAACATGTGACCAAAAAGGCGGATATAAATAAATATGATACCGCTGAAAACATCATCTTGTCCTGCAAAAAACGAGCCGCCATACAGCATCATCAGTGAAAAAATAAAAAGTTACAGCTTTCAGAATAAAGCAATGCAATGTAAAATAGTTTTTATTGTATAAAAGTGCCAAAGCATAAAAAATTATATAAAATAAGGTATCGCTGTAATCGTACTGACCTGAAGAATAACACGCTTTATCAATTTTACCACATGCAGAACGGTGTAAACGCTCCACCCAAAAATAAATTCATGAATTGCTGATTTTTGTTCATTCTGCCTCCCAAAAATCATAATAAAAAGTGATCAAAAAATGCCACATGCCCGAAAATGGTACCAATAAAAATGTCAGCTCGTCCCGCAAAAAAAAGACCTCACATGACTCGGTGGGCCAAAATACGGAAAAATTATCACTCTCAAAATGTGGTGATGCAAAAACTATTTTTTGCAATAAAATACGTCTTTTAGCATGTGACAGCAGCCAAACATAAAAACCCGCTATAAATAGTAAATCAAACCCCCTGTTATCACCCCCTTAGTTAGGGAAAAATAATAAAGCAAAAAAATGTATTTATTTCCATTTTCCCACTAGGGTTAGGGTTGCAGCTAAAGTTAAGGTTAGGGTTGTGGCTAAAGTTAGGGTTAGGATTGGGGCTAAAGTTAGGGTTGGAGCTAAAGTTAGGGTTAAGGTTAGGGTTGGGGCTAAAGTTAGCGTTTGGGTTGGGGCTAAAGTTAGGGCTGGGTAGGGGCTAAAGTTAGGGTTAGGGTTGTGGCTAAAGTTAGAGTTAGGGTTTCGATTAGGGTTGGGTTTAGGGTTAGGGGTGTGTTAGAGTTAAATTTGTGGTTAGGGTTATGTTTAGGGCTGGAATTAAGGTTAGGGGTGTGTTGGGGTTAGGGTTGGAGTTAGAACTGGGGGTTTCCACTGTTTAAGCACATCAGGGACTCTCCAAATGCAACATGGCATCCAATCTCAATTCCAGCCAATTCTGCGTTGAAAAAGTCAAACAGTGCGCCTACCCTTCCGAGCTCTGCTGTGTGCCCAAACAGTCATTTACCCCCACATATAAGGTATTGGCGTACTCGGGACAAATTGGACAACATTTGGGGTCAAATTTCTCCTGTTCCCCTTATGAAAATAAAAATTAGGGACAAAAAGATCATTTTTGTGAAAAAAAATATGATTTTTTATTTTTACAGCTCTACGATATAAACTTCTGTGATGCCCTTGGGGGTTCAAAGTGCTCACCACACATCTAGATAAGTTCCTTAGGGGGTCTAGTTTCCAAATGGGGTCACTTGTGGGGGGGTTCCACTGTTTAGACGCATCAGGGGCTCTCCAAACCTGACATGGCGTCCAATCTCAATTCCAGCCAATTTTAGCTTGAAAAAGTCAAACGGCGCTCCTTCCCTTCTGAACTCTGCCATGCACCCAAACAGTGGTCCCCCCACACATGGGATATCAGCGCACTCAGGACAAATTGGACAGCAACTTTTGTGGTCCAATTTCTCCTGTTACCCTTAGTAAAATAAATAAATTGGATCTGAAGTACATTTTTTTTACAAAAAAAAGTTAAATGTTCATTTTTTTAAACATTCCAAAAATTCCTGTGAAGCACCTGAAGGGTTAATAAACTTCTTGGATGTGGTTTTGAGCACCTTCAGTGTTTAGAATGGTGTCACTTTTAGGTATTATCTATGATATAGACCCCTCAAAGTGACTTCAAATGTGATGTTGTCTCTAAAAAAAAAATGATGTTGTAAAAATGAGAAATCGCTGGTCAACTTTTAACCCTTATAACTTCCTAGCAAAAAAAAATTTGGTTCCAAAATTGTGCTGATGTAAAGTAAACGTGTGGGAAATGTTACTTATTAAGTATTTTATGTGACAGATCTCTGTGATTTAAGAGCATGAAAATTCAAAGTTGGAAAATTGCGAAATTTTCAAAATTTTTGCCAAATTTCCGTTTTTTTACACAAATAAACACAAGTCATATCAAAGAAATGTTACCACTATCATGAAGTAGAATATGTCACGAGAAAACAATGTCTGAAATACCGGGATCCGTGGAAGCGTTCCAGAGTTATTAACTCATAAAGGGACAGTGGTCAGAATTGTAAAAATTGGCCTGGTCATTAACATGCAAACCACCCTTGGGGGTAAAGGGGTTAAAACCAATGATATGTATCCGTATCCCTTTATCTATAATTAGGGTGTCTACCAAATGATGGACACTTTAATTGAACTCAAACTACCCCCATTATAGTTAAATCACATTAGTTTCCATGACTGTCCTTGTGTCTGAAATATAAAATAGAGTACGTCAGGGAGGAATGTCGCTTCTTATCCTTGCATTGTGTAAATTGTCTGCAAACAACGAGAGATTCCATATCTAACTGAAAACACACTCCCTGTTGATCCTCACCCCTAATGTACTTCACTTTTTTGTATTTTTACTGGAATTTTTGAGTGAAAAAGAGGGGACACTTTAAGAGTCCTTAGTGCCTGACTCGTTCCTTTACTTTGGTGCTGAGGGTTCATCTGGGTGGGGGGTGGACACCGTCAGCTTCATCGACCTAGGGCACAAAAATATCTTGTCCCGGCCCTGCCTAGCATCTAGTCACAGCCAACTAGTCTGAAGGTGGTAATATATGGTTATATAACCAACTTCATAGATGTATTTATTATTCTTCGCATTTCTCAAATTCTATTTCTGCCTTTATCACAAGTTCTCTGCACGCCTGAGGCATCTCAATGTGGCAAAATGCGGGAAACTAACACTTTTCTATGTCACTCGCTTTGCTACAACATGAAGAAAGCCTGTAGCTGCGTATATCTCCTTGGGTGTATATAGAATATCAGAATGCTCTGATTGTAGGTGCACAAGTGTTTATAAGACCCCCAAATACCAGCTAATATAATTAATGCTTGTACTGGTACTCCATGCTAATGTGTTTTATACTAGTTGAGTATTAACTACAGCTGAAGATACTGAATATTCATCTAGAATTTATGGATTTTCACACTTTTACAGCTTCCATACAGAAAATGATTTATTGGAGAAGATATAGTGAAACGTCAAACAGTGCCATCTGCTGGTCGCCTCCATGGTAACAGGCTGTAACTCGGGAGGCTTGTCACATTGATTAGACTATAAATTATTTCAGATGTCATTCATGCATAAACCGCTCTACTTGTAAAATAAGCTCTATTTTATCTATTGATGACTCTCTTTTACATACATTCACACTTTCAGTAGAAAGCCAATCTGACCCATCAGTATTCAGTACTTGACTAAGGTATCCTAGGAAGAAAACAGTCACATTGACTGATTTGGAGGCCAGAGAAGGGGGCTGGCTTAGCTACTGAAATGATACAGACCCCTGAGGAAACCACATATTAGGTGTAAGTCCATTCCCCTTCCGATCTCTAAAATAAAAGTACACCACTACAAAGGAGAGCAAACAGCGTCTATTTAAACTCACTGTAATGTCTGTCAGCAACACATCTGAAATCCATTTTTTTTCCAAATATTCAGATGGAACCCATCAGAACACCACTGAAAACAGTGTGTACCAAGCAGGTACGGACTGGGGCTGAAATTCAGCCCTGGCATTTGAAATCTCACAGGCCCATGTTGTCTCCATCCCCATGAACCAGATGGGATATATTACTAATGTTACCCTGGATGGAGGAAAGGAAGATTTACTACAAGACCAAAATTGCTAATGATACCCTTGGCTTGCTGGGGTAAGGAACGGTGTTAGCAACTTTGTGCTCCATCACAACTCTTAACGGTATGGGAATCTTGAGAACACCGATTCTGTTAACAACCTAGCAGACAAGGCAGCCCATGACCAGACAGGCCCTTCTGGCATTTGCCAGAATTGCCAGATGGCCAGTCCGGCCCTGGTGCCTGCAGTGACGCGGTTTCCACCATTCGTCGGCCGTGGAAACCGCGTCACTGCAGGCAGCACGCGAACACTCTTTTGACGTCTTTAAGGACGCTGTACAGCATTGCGCCCACACCTACTGCTGCTTACCAGCGGTCACATTTAAATGGGATGTATTCCCCTACCTGTTTCATTGCCCAAGGTCTTTTCCTATTTCTGAACAGTCTGCTAACTGATGAAGGTCACTTGAGGCCGAAACGTTTTGTTCAATTTAGCTGCATTAAATACAACTGCATTCATTCAGAAGTTGAGTGACATTTTTTTTCTTGTCTTCATTTGTCTGTCTGGTTAGTGTTTGCCTAAACACTTCAGCCTTAGGGTACCGTTACACTAAGCGACGCACCAGCGATCCCGACAACAATACGACCTGGTAAGGATTGCTGGTGTGTCGCTAAATGGTCGCTAGTAAGCTGCCAAACACTCAACGACACAGCAATGATCTGGCGATCCGTATAATGACCTCAGCGGTCGTTGGGATCTTGTCACACAGCAGCTATTCTGACAACTCCCGCCTGCGTCCCTGAGTTCTGCATCGCCAACAAGGACGCTCGTTGGCATCAAACACAGCGATGCATGCTGGCCAGCGGGACACCAGTGATCAAAAAATGGCCCAGGACATTCGAGCACGATCAGTGACATCACAGCGGGGGCCCGGTCGCCGCTATGTGTCACAGGTAGCGAGATCGCTGGTGAGGTTGCTGTTGCATTACAAAATCTGTGATGTTTTAGCGATCTCGCTATGTGAGATGGGGCCTTAACACCTCCCTCGGTGAGGGAGGGAACAGATAAGAATAAGATAGGAGCACAGAAAGGTACTAGACCCCGTCATGCTATAATGCTGTATATAAGCCACCAACCCGACCTGTAAGAGAAGAAAAATAACTTTTATTATACTCACCTGCATGGTGGTTAGGTACGGTCAGCGTGGTGTCGCTCTTCTTGGTCTGGTGCCTCCCATCTTCTTGTGATGCCATCCTCCTTCTTGATTCATAAAGACGATGCGTCCCTGTGTCATCCACAGAAGTCTCCTCCTGCACAGGTGTACATTTCTGCCCTGTTAAAGGTAGAGCAAAGTAGTGCAGTGCGCAGGCATTAGGGCTCTCTGACCTTTCCAAGTGCGGTACTTTGCTCTGCTCTCAACAGAGCAGAGAAGTATGCATGTGCAGGAATGCAATGCAAAGACTTCTGTGGATGACGCAGGGATGCATCATCCAAAGTAAGCAAGAAAGAGGACAGCATCGCAGGTGTGTATAATAAAAGTTACTTTTCTTCTCTTACAGATCAGGTTGAGGGCTTATATACAGCAATATAGAATGCTGTCTGTCAGCCCAAAAAGGTGGTGTCTGTAAACTCATATTGGCCAAACCTGGTGAAAGGTTTGCTTTAAGGTAAAACGTGTAAATGTTTTGGAGTGGCCTAGACAAAGCCAAGACCTTAATCCATTTGAGAATCTGTGGTCAGACTTGAAGATTGCTGTTCATCAGAGGAAACCATCTAACTATAAGGAACTGGAGCAGTTTTGCATTGAGGTATTGGCAAAAATCCCAGTGGCAAGATGTGGAAAGCTCATATAGAGACTCATTCAAAGCAACTTATTGCTGTAATTACCGCAAAATGAGACTCTACAAAGTACTGACTTTAGGGGAATAAATATAGTGCTGTGCAAACTAATTGGGACAAAGCATTTTTTTTTTAAGTAAAATCGTAAGTTGGTTAATAGTCAGTGATTCAAACCAGTTTTAGCTGCTTTAAACAGGCACCCACACCTGTTCAAAGCAGTTAAAACTGGTTTGAATCACTGACTGGTAACCAGCTTAAGATTTTACTTAAAAAAATGCTTTGTCCCAATTAATTTGCACAGCACTGTAGTTATGCACACTGAAGTTTTTAGATATTTTGTCTTATTTGTTGTTTGCATCACAATAAAAAGATAACCAAAGGTTAAGAGATGCAAGCATGTTCTTTACATGAACTGATGCAAACCCTGATAAAAGGTGAAATTCCAGGTTGTGAGGTTGCCAAACATGAAAAAATGCAGCGGGGGATAATACTTTTGCAAACCAATGCAAACCTCAAGGCTTTACATATTCTGAGTAGAGGAAAAACTACAGTGTCAAGATGGATACAGTAGCCGAGGGTAGAGCTGGTCATGCCGTGGCTTGGTCGATCGGTGGTCACTGCAAGGTTGTAGGCTTGCCAGAAGAGGTAGGTCTTCAGGTTCTTTTTGAAGGTTTCCATGGTAGGTGAGAGACTGATATGTTGTAGTAGAGAGTTCCAGAGTAGGGATGATGCAAGTAAGAAATCTTGTATGCGATTGTGGCAAGAGGAGATAAGAGGGGCGTAGAGAAGGAGATCTTGTGAGGATCAGAGGTTACGTGTAGGTAAGTACCAGGAGACGAGGTCAAAGATGTATGGAGGACACAGTTTGTGGATGGCTTTGTATGGCATGGTTATGGTTTTGCACTGGAGTCTTTGGGCAATGGGGAGCAAGTGCAGTGATTGACAGAGGGGAGAGGTTGGGGAATCGCGGGGGGACAGGTGGATTAGTTGAGCATCAGAGTTTAGAATAGATTGGAAGGGTGTGAGAGTGTTATAGGGGAGGCCACAGAGCAGGAGGTTGCAATAGTCAAGGCGGGAGATGATGAGGGCATGGACTATGGTTTTTGCAGATTCTTGGTTGAGGAATGTACGGATCCGTGAAATATTTTTGAGTTGAAGTCGGCAGGAAGTGAAAAGGGCTTTGATATGTGGTTTGAAAGAGAGATCAGTGTCAAGGCTTACCCCCGAGGCAGCGAGCTTGTGGGACTGGGGAGAGTGGGTAGCCATTTACTTTATTGGATAGGTCCGCTGGGGGGGGTCAAGTGAGATGGGGGAAAGATGATGAATTCTGTTTTGTCCATTTTAAGTTTTAGAAATCTAGCGGAGAAGAAGGATGAAATAGCAGACAGACATTGTGGGATTCTGGTTAGTAGGGACGAGATATCTGGTCCAGAGATGTAGATCTGTGTGTCATCAGCATAGAGGTGATACTGAAAGCTGTGAGATTCTATGAGTTGTCCGAGGCCAAAGGTGTAAATGGAGAAAAGCAGGGGCCCTAGGACTGAATCTTGTGGGACTCCAACAGATATGGGGTGAGGTGAGGAGGTGGTGCGCGAGTGGGAGATGCTGAATGTCTGTTAGATTTGACGAGATCCAAGATAGGGCCAAGTCTGTGATGCCAAGAGATGAGAGGGTCTGTAGTAATAGTAATCCTTTTGTACTATCTCTTAAATGTTGTGCTGCTATCTATTTATAAATATGATACAAATACAGTAACATCTGATTTGGTGAAAAAAAGACATTCCTCACCATCAACGTGTTAATAGATAGAATAGCATCTCACAACACTTTTGAGTTAGCTTATGCCTTCAGTAATAACTCCCTTTCAAAATTTGAATCCAGATGGACCTCATGGAATTCAGTCTTTTCTCCCCAAGCAGAGTTCTGTGTTCATGTAAGATCTTAATATTTAGGCAGTAGAAATTCTTTTTTCTTATTATTATATTTACCCTTCTTTGTCCGTGTGATCACATTCTCAGTGGACTATTGTTTGTCCTTTCCCCAATTTTGCCTGTTTTATCCTTTTCTTTCCCACTCTTCATTATTATTTTCTTCTAGTCCCCCCACACACACCTTGCTATTAGTGTTGAGCATTCCGATACTGCAATATCGGGTATCGGCCGATATTCGCTGTATCGGAGTTACGATACTGAGTTCCGATACTTTTAGAATATCGAATATCGGAATCGGAAGTTCCCATAATGCAATGAGCCAGTTTGATTTTATTCAGCCAATGAGGAATCCTAAGAAGTGTGGGCACATCCTGTTATGCATGTTAGGCATGTTAAATAATGGTATGGCTGTGATTGTCTGCAAGCAGACCACCCAGCTGCTCCTCCCCCAGACACACGCTGAACAGTGATCTATGGAAAGTGAAACTAGTGAGGGAGGAGGAAACGACAAGTTCTCATTTCAATGCCAGAACACCTCCCCCCTGGACGTTTATCTTAGAAGCAAGAGATGATATCTTGGAAACCGTGCAGACTAGCCACAGAAGGTAAATTACTTATTGTCAGCATTCTGAAGCACAGATATGCACTGAGATTATGTGAAAAGCCCGGACAACCCGTTTAACATAGTCAATATCTTTGTTACTCCGAATGTCTTAAAAAAAAAATTAATTCCTGCTATTCCATTTGATTGGGCTAAACCTCTATGTCTTTAATGTCTCCTCCACCTCCCCCAATACATTCTACATTATTCTTAGTTGTTTTCCTTCATGTAGAATTAACCTACACAAGTGTGTCCCAGTGACTTGCATTGGTTTCCGGTATCGGAATCGGCGATATCCGATATTTTTGGGGTATCGGTCCAATCCAATCCGATCCGATATTTCCCGATATCGGAAGGTATCGCTCAACACTACTTGCTATGCATTTTTTTAATCTTCCTATTTATGTTTTCTCCCCTGTTATACTGTCCAAACGCCTTCATTATACTTAAGGCATTATTTTTATGGCTTTATTTGATACACATTAATAGCATGTTGTCCATGTATAACTTTACTCATGTTTTATTATTTTAGATGATGTTTTCCCTTTTCCCTGTTATTGTAAAAACTAGCTATTGAACCCGTTCTATGCCCGGGTGGCGAACATTTCTATTGGTATATGGTCTCCCATCCTGGTATGTGCTGCCCCCTTCCTATCCTGGTATGTATGGCCCCCTCATCCCTATCCTGGTATGCATGGTACCCCTCATCCCTATCCTGGTATGTATGGTATCCCTCATCCCTATCCTGCAATGCATGGCCCCCTCATTCCTATAATGGTAAGCATGGTTCTTCACCCCCCAATCCTGGTATGAATGGTCCCCTCACCCCCCAATCCTAGTATGCATGGTCCCTCCTCATCCCTATCATAGGATGTATGGTACCCCCTCATCTCCCAACCCTGGTATGCATGGTCCCCTCATCCCCAATCCTGGTATACATGGCACCCCTTACCTCCCAATTCTGGTATGCATGGTCCCCTTATCCCCAATCTTGGTATGCATGGTACCCCTCATCCCCAATCCTGCTATGCATGGTACCCCTCACCCCCCTATCCTGGCATGCATGGTACTCCTCATCCCCTAATCCTGGTATGCATGGCCCCCTCACCCCCCAATCCTGGTGTGCATGGTTCTCTCACCTCCCAATCCTTGTATACATGGTTCCCTCACCCCCTTGTCCTGGTATGCATGGTTCCCTCACCCCCAATCCTTATGTGCATGGTCCCCTCACCCCCCCAATCCTGGTATGCATGGTCCTCTCACCCCCCTATCCTCGTATGCATGGTCCTCTCACCCCCCCAATCCTGGTATGCATGGTCCTCTCACCCCCCTATCCTGGTATGCATGCTACCCCTCACCCCCTATGCTGATATGCATGGTCCCCTCACCGCCAATCCTGATATGCATGGTCCCCTCACCCCCAATCCTGATATGCATCGTCCCCTCACCTCCTATCCTGGTATGCCTGCTACCTCTCACCCACTCCTATCCTGATATGTATGGTCCCCCTCACCCCTATTAACGGCACACATGCAAAAAAACTAAATATTTATACTCACCTTTCTTCCCTGTGCTCCAGCGCTGTCCCGTTCTGCCGGAGGCCGGGGGAGGAGTGCAGCGCTGTAGTATGCGCATGCCCATACTGCGCTGTCCGGCGCCATATTGCTGAAGACACACTGCAAATGTGTCTTCAGTAAAATGGCTCCGGATAGCGCTATGTGCATGCGCGATTCCGACGCCACACTCCTGCCCCAGTCTCCGGCAAGAAGAGAAGCGCTGTGGCAACACTCCTCCCGGTCATGTATGAAAGTATGATGCCGGCGATTGCGGTATGCATTCAGTGTCTACGCATACCGCGATCTCCGGCACCATACACACTCCACATACCTGAAAACCTCAAAAAGAGGAAAAAAATCCTCCAAAAAATTCAGATGCAAACCAGACAGGCCTAAATGCATCTGCACTAATACAGGGTGCAGTGGACCCAAGTAAAATGGCAGCTGCACAGGTGCATAAATACCAAATGAAACAGCCAGCCTACAATCAGGGATTGGCCATGTGGTACACCAGTGCAGAAGAAATAATCCGCATGTGGCAGTGTTCACACAGGGAATGCAGGGCTTCTGGTTCACAACCTCTTAGTAACACCATATAGGGGGGCTGCCCAGTGCCAACTAGAATGCATCCCGTGTGAACAGAGGCCACAAGTTTGCAGAACCATTTGGGCCCAACTGCACCCTGAAAGAAATATAAAAAGTGCACAAAAACATAGCAATATATGTAAGGTATTGGTTGATATTAAGGTCTTAATACGGAAGCTGGCAAACTGCGTCAAAGTTCCTTACAGTTGCCAGTCCTACTGTAACATGAAAACCTCAAAAAGAGGAAAAAATCCTCCAAAAAATTCAGATACAAACCAGACAGGCCTAAATGCATCTGCACTAATACAGGGTGCAGCGGACCAAGTAAAATGGCAGCTGCACAGGAGCATAAATACCAAATGAAACAGCCAGCCTACAATCAGGGATTGGCCATGTGGTACACCAGTGCAGAAGAAATAATCCGCATGTGGCAGTGTTCACACAGGGAATGCAGGGCTTCTGGCTCACAACCTCTTAGTAACACCATATAGGGGGGCTGCCCAGTACCAACTAGAATGCATCCTGTGTGAACAGAGGCCACAAGTTTGCAGAACCATTTGGGCCCAACTGCACCCTGAAAGAAATATAAAAAGTGCACAACAAACATAGCAATATATGTAAGGTATTGATTGATATTAAGGTCTTAATACGGAAGCTGGCAAACTGCGTCAAAGTTCCTTACACTTGCCAGTCCTACTGTAACATGAAAACCTCAAAAAGAGGAAAAAATCCTCCAAAAAATTCAGATACAAACCAGACAGGCCCAAATGCATCTGCACTAATACAGGGTGCAGTGGACCCAAGTAAAATGGCAGCTGCACAGGTGCATAAATACCAAATGAAACAGCCAGCCTACAATCAGGGATTGGCCGTGTGGTACACCAGTGCAGAAAAAATAATCCGCATGTGGCAGTGTTCACACAGGGAATGCAGGGCTTCCGGCTCACAACCTCTTAGTAACACCATATAGGGGGGCTGCCCAGTACCAACTAGAATGCATCCTGTGTGAACAGAGGCCACAAGTTTGCAGAACCATTTGGGCCCAACTGCACCCTGAAAGAAATATAAAAAGTGCACAAAAAACATATCAATATATGTAAGGTATTGGTTGATATTAAGGCCTTAATAAGGAAGCTGGCAAACTGCATCAAAGTTCCTTACACTTGCCAGTCCTACGCTAACATGAAAACCTCAAAAAGAGGAAAAAATCCTCCAAAAAATTCAGATACAAACCAGACAGGCCTAAATGCATCTGCACTAATACCTGTAACCACTGGATGCTTTCTTCTGTCTGGAGCCAGACAGAGTGACTCTTGTAGCGTTATATTATAGATTCCACAGATAAAAATTATTGAAATGAAAAAATATTGACATAAATATGCTCCACCACTAGTGGAATCTATGCAGCAGGTTACATTGCATAGGTATGAGCTTCAGTATGTAGCCCAGATCCCAAAAAAATGTCCTATATTAGGACTGCCTTATATTACCTTTAAGCATATTATCTAGAATGGTAAAAGGAGACATAAATAACCACCATGAGGCCCAAAATATGGTTACATAGTTACATAGTTACGTAGGTTGAAAAAAGACCTAGGTCTATCAAGTTCAACTTTTCTCCACCATTTGTACATTTTGTCTCTAATTTAACTATAACCCACAATGTTACAGTTGTGGCCAAAAGTATTGACACCCCTGCAATTCTGTCAGATAATACTCAGTTTCTTCCTGAAAATGATTGCAAACACAAATTCTTTGGTATTATCTTCATTTAATTTGTCTTAAATGAAAAAACACAAAAAGAATTGTCATAAAGTCAAATTGGATATAATTCCACACCAAACATAAAAAAGAGGGTGGACAAAAGTATTGGCACTGTTCAAAAAATCATGTGATGCTTCTCTACTTTGTGTAATTAACTGCACCTGTAACTTACCTGTGGCACTTAACAGGTGTTGGCAATAACTAAATCACACTTGCAGGCAGTTGACATGGATTAAAGTTGACTCAACCTCTGTCCTGTGTCCTTGTGTGTACCACATTGAGCATGGAGAAAAGAAAGAAGACCAAAGAACTGTCTGAGGACTTGAGAAACCAAATTGTGAGGAAGCATGAGCAATCTCAAGGCTACAAGTTCTTCTCCAAAGACCTGAATGTTCCTGTGTCTACCGTGCGCAGTGTCATCAAGAAGTTTAAAGCCCATGGCACTGTGGCTAACCTCCCTAGATGTGGAAGAAAAAGAAAAATTGACAAGAGATTTCAATGCAAGATTGTGCGGATGTTGGCTAAAGAACCTCGACTAACATCCAAACAAGTTCAAGCTGCCCTGCAGTCCGAGGGTACAACAGTGTCAACCCGTACTGTCCGTCGGCGTCTGAATGAAAAGGGACTGTATGGTAGGAGACCCAGGAAAACCCCACTTCTTACCCCGAGACATAAAAAAGCCAGGCTGGAGTTTGCCAAAACTTACCTGAAAAAGCCTAAAACGTTTTGGAAGAATGTTCTCTGGTCAGATGAGACTAAAGTAGAGCTTTTTGGGCAAAGGCATCAACATAGAGTTTACAGGAGAAAAAAAGAGGCATTCAAAGAAAAGAACACTGTCCCTCGCAGTTATTTTGGCTAAAGGTTGTGCAACCAAGTATTAGGCTGAGGGTGCCAATAATTTTGTCTGGCCCATTTTTGGAGTTTTGTGTGAAATGATCAATGTTTTGCTTTTTGCTTCATTCTCTTTTGTGTTTTTTCATTTAGGGCAAATTAAATGAAGATAATAATGCCAAAGAATTTGTGTTTGCAATCATTTTCAGGAAGAAACTGAGTATTATCTGACAGAATTGCAGGGGTGTCAATACTTTTGGCCACAACTGTATGTGTATTGAGGATATCGTCCAGCCCTTTTTTAAAAGCTATTACAGTGTCTGCCATTACTACCTTTTGTGGTAGGGCATTCCACATTCTGACTGCTCTAACTGTGAAGAACCCTTTCCTATTTAGCTGCCGGAATCTCCTTTCTTTCACCCATAATGAGTGCCCACAGGTCCTTAGTATGGTCTTTGGAGGAATAAGTCATGTGCCGGTATTTTGTACTGGCACAAATATATTTATACATGTAAATGAGATCTCCTCTGAGGCATCTTTTTTTCTAAGCTAAACAAGCCCAACTTTTCCAACCTTTCATCATATGAGAGGCCTCCCTTCCCTTGTAGTAATCTACTTGCTCGTCTTTGAACTGATTCTAACTTCTGAATATCCTTTTTAAGATGTGGAGCCCAAAACTCAATACCATATTCTAGATGTGGCCTCACCAGTCATTTATAAAGAGGTAATACATTTGGATCATGGGATTTTATCTCTCTTTTTATACATCATAAAATCTTGTTTGCTTTTACAGCTGCTGCTTGACATTAAGTGCTTCTGGTCAGCTTACTTGTAGCAAGAATACCCAAGTCCTTCTCCTGTTGGGTAGCCTTGAGTATATTCCCATTTAATTTATATGCAGCAATAGGATTACTCCGTCCTAGGTGCATTATTAGTGCCTGTTTAATATCTCAGCCTTTTCTTTATCCTCTGTAATTATCTTGTCAATGTCATCTTTTAAGGTACCAATACCATCTATTTTAGTATTCTTGGCTTTCAAGATTTTGAATGCCCTTTGTTTTTGTCTTATTAAACTTTGTACTGTCTTATTAATCCATAATGGTTTCTTTTTATTCCTTGAAATGTTATTACCAGAGGGTATAAGTTTTCTACAGGATTCTAGTAGTATATAATTAAAAATGCTCCATTTATGTTCGGTATACCCAGTTACCATGACATTGTCCCAGTCTACATGATTAAGCTCTTCCCTTAATTTGTTGAAATCAGATTTCTTAACGTTCCAGGTTTTTGCATTTCCCCTTTGAATGTTTGATTGAAAATTACTATGAAACTTACAATATTATGGTAACTGCTTCCCAAATGCTCCCTGACCTGTAGATCTGAAATTGTGTCTGCTCTATTTGACAGAACCAGATCCAGCAGATTACCTCCCCTGGTCGGTTCATCTACCAGCTGAGAGACGTAATTATATTGCACTGTGGATAAGGAAGTGCAGCTTTTAGCACAACCAGAATATTCTATGTCCAATTGAATGTCTGGATAGTTAAAACCCCCTATAATAAGAACTCTGTTACTGTTTTTGCTGCCTTCTTAATTTGTTGCAGCATTTCATCCCCTACCTGTTCAGCTATATTAGGAGGCATGTAGCAAACTCCAGTTAGCAGCTTTCCATTATCACCATCCCCATGTACATTTACCCACACTTACTCTACATTGTCGCAGCTCCACCCAATGTCGTCATTGAGTGCAGGTTTTAATGTGGATTTTACGAAGATGCACACCCCTCTAACTTTTCTTATCTTTCCTGTCCTTTCTAAATGTAGTGTATCTCTCTATGTTTGTTACCCAGTCATGGTTCTCATCAAGCCAGGCTTCTGTAATGCCCACCACATCGTATTCTGTGACCGTCATAAGAGTCTCCAGTTCATCCATTTTTTTACTAGACTTCTTGAGTTTGCAAGCAGACATTTAATATTATTAGCACATTTAATACTCTCTGCTTTCCTTGCATATTCTAGCCCCCCCACTAATCCTCATTTACCTCTACTGGTCAATTGAATGGTTCAGTAACATACTGGTCTTTGGGTCATATTTATTGTTGCATTGAATATTTTGGTATTTGTAATTAATTGTTTTTCCTGGGATTTTTTTTATATAGGTTTA
Organism: Dendrobates tinctorius; assembly: GCF_039654945.1. Classification (NCBI taxonomy): domain Eukaryota; kingdom Metazoa; phylum Chordata; class Amphibia; order Anura; family Dendrobatidae; genus Dendrobates; species Dendrobates tinctorius. The sequence continues at coordinate 9,097,538 of NW_027361876.1, forward strand.
TATGGAATGATATACCCCCTTGCTCAATATCAAGTATATATGAGTCAGAAATAGAAGTATGGTGCCCCAGGATTGATTCATTTTGAGAGTCCTTCTACAATAATACAATTGAGTATCAATGTTACATGATTAGCACTGCTGCTTTGCAGTGTTGGAGTCCTGGGTTCAAAGCCCAAATCTGCAAGGTGTTTATACACTATGTTCTCCCCGTGTTTGCGTGGGTTTACTCCAGGTACTCAGGTTTCCTACCACACTCCAAAGACATACTGGTAGGGAATTTAGATTGTGGTGACAGTGCGATAATGTCTGTAAATTGCTGTCTAATTAATGGGACTATACAGGTGAGTAAAATAAATAATGTTAATGTAGACTGAAAATTATGATGCTATTTGCTGTGATTGACTGTGTGCATGACGTCATCGTGCTAGAGTCCTTTTCTATTTGACAACCAGATTTTTTTAAAGTCTGTCAGCACAAAATAACTTGTCCAAGCCAAGTGCATGCTCTGATACACCCTTGGAATGGTCAAGCAGGGCTAAACTGTTTGGCCATGACACGGGTAGCACAGATTGCCTGTACCTGAGCAGTCAGTCTCTGCTAACAGACTCCTTTTAGGGGACAAGTCACATCACAGGATCAAAAAAATTCTCCAAAGAATTGATGAAACCTATTGTTACCGAATAATTTCCCGTATCTGTCCGGATTTCTAAATTGAATAGGTCTTTGATGTGATTCATTGCAGTTTAAATGGCAAATGCATACACTGGAGCATTCTGAAAAAAAAAAAGAAATAATAGAAGTCTCAGAAGTATTTCTTTCAGTTCATAAAAATTGCTTTCTGCACTGGGTATGGAAATGTCAGCTGTCTAAATGCTCAGAGGCTGAAACCTTTCATATGCCATGTTTTATAACAGTTGTGCAACTCTGAGAAGGTCACTAGTAAGACATTACTAAGCCATCCGCACGGAAAGTCCACATCCCACACGTCACAACAAGACGCAGGCACAGAGGGAGCAGGGATTCGAGTTGCATCCTGTTGAAACATATATTCCTAATCTCGTTGTTATTGCTGACGTTCTTCTAAAGAACGAGTTGCTTGAAGATTATAGAACAGAAAACTGACAAATTGTATGAAGCGTGTTTACTAATGATGAGGCAGAAAGAGTTGGGTGTCATTCACATGTCCGTATATCCAGTATTACCCTTCTGTGCATTCCTGTGTGAAATGGAAGCAGAGGGGCTCGATTGATTTCCATTGGGGTCCATTCATTTATATTCTCTTTGCTTCCTGTTTATTTTTAGAGCAGAAGAAAACATTCTGCACCCTGGGCTTTTTTTTCCATTCCAAAAACATTCAACAAATGGAAAAAATACAGAACCTGTATAAATCATTGGGAACCCTCTGCTTCAGAACGAGCAGGATGATAATTTTATTTATCTGTACCAATTCTTTAGATAAATAAAAAAGACACACACTGACTTTCACAGAGCCTTAATGTGGTTTATCTTTGCCTTTTATTTCATAAATTCTTTGCTATATTGGTCATGTGCATACACACACTCGGAGATTGCAGAATAGATTGGTCAGTCTATGTTGGGAAGGAAAGACTAAGACATGGGGCAACATAGGCACAATGAGCATGGAAAGTAGAGTGATTACTTGTCACTGGGCAGTTGCGGGGAAACAGGAGACGTGGAGCCAGGGCCCCTGAACTGCCCCTCAGGCTAAAGGGGGTGCCCTGACTCTCCTTAACTTGGGGGTACACTTGATGGTAGTGAGGCCCAAGTCCCCGACCTGTCCCTATCTCCTGTTTAGCCCTGAGCTAAACACCCAACCCCGTCCCCAGGAGGTGAGACAGGGAATAAAGTGAACTGCCCCAATAACACGAAAGGAAATATAAAACAGACACCACGGGGTTAAAGCAACTGAAAACCAAAACTTAGCTTTATCTGCTGCCAATGCTCTGAGCAGCAGAGTAAGGCACCCGATCAGCATCCAGCTGCATCACCACTGCTCCAGATAAGCTGAACTCCCTCTGCACCAGGTAGGTCCAGTCTTCACCAAGGTTGGTTAGCAAATAACCAGTATTACCAACAGTGATCTGCAGCACCAGGTGGCCTTATAAAGGGAAGTGGGAGTAGTCACCACCTGCTGACTAACTAAACATGTAGTAACACCAGCGGCCACCAGTGGGGAAAAAACCCAGCAGCCGACCAACTACAGTTGTAGCAATACCAGCGGCCACCGGGGGCAAAAACTGACATTAACCCCCGATGGCCTGAAAGGGAAAAAATTTATAAAAGAGAATCCAGAATCTGACAGATCCAAAAATGGATCGTGATAGTACTAGCCACTGACTTTGTCATTTAATAATCATTGTACTTAATAAGTTTTGCTTAGTATGAAGCAGATAACACTGAACCTTAAGGCTATGTGCCCTAGATCAGGAAATAACAGCACTTTGGACGCATGTATTTTCACTGCGTCCAAAACGCTGCCTTCCATCATGTAGTTAAATTCACATGTGTTTACTGATCCACATCCAATACATTTCAGTTGTGAAAAGTTCTGTTGCGGAGACTGCAGATAATTGACATGTTGCGGCTCGTTAACCCACACTGCGGGTGAGTTTACGCAGCGTCAATTTCAGAATTTCTATAAATCCCATCCACTGTGCTTGTATCATATAACTCGAGTGAGCTGCGTCCAAAACACTGCTATTCCAGATCGTGGGCACATACTCTAAATTTTGTTTTAATTTTATGCCCTATATTTTTAGCGACAGACGTTTTTCAGCATGTTCTACCGCATAGGGCCCATTATTTAGTAACTCAGAAGTCTTAGCATAAAGAGGTTTTATCATTTTGGACATTTCTCTGTATGGCAACATGCTACTGAATGGCCTATAGCAATGAAAAAAATTACCCAGCATCTCACATACAATTTTAATCTAGTAGAATTTTTTATTTATTTCCCTCCAATCTGCATCCTGTTTCCCAACATTACAGCTGCCTGTTGAGTCTTAATAATGAAGAGACTGGACATAAGTATATGAGTCAATGCGGTGATTATTAAATATTAATATTCAATGAACTGTTTGAAAACTTTATTTCACCTGCAGAGCCTTTCTCTGTGTAGCAAAATGTTTTATCTCTTTTATCTTTATATTACTAAAATAATAATAAAAGAATGAATCCATGTCTTTGGTATTAGGTGGGAATGGATGAAAATAACTTGCTGTGATCTGTAATGGAGGAGTGGATACAGTAGCTACACACGTGGTCAAAATTGTTGATACCCCTTGCTTAATGACAGAAAAACCCACAATGGTCACAGAAATAACTTGAATGTGACAAAAGTAATAATCAATCAAAAATCTATGAAAATGAACAAATAAAAGTCAGACATTGTTTTTCAACCATGCTTCCACAAAATTAAAAAAAAAAATAAAACTCATGAAATAGGCCTGGACAGAAATGATGGTCCCCTTAACTTAACATTTTGTTGCACAACCTCTTGAGGCAATCACTGCAATCAAACGATTCCTGTAACTATCATTGAGACAAGGCAAATTGGACATAAATACACACAACACCCCCAAAATGAGCAGGAGAAAATGGTCGGCACCCTCAGCGTAATATTTTATTGCGAACCCTTTGCCATAAATCACTGCAATCCATTGCTTCCTATAGCCATCAACAAGCTTCTTACACCTCTCAACTGGAATTTTGGACCACTCTTCTTTTGCAAACTGCTGCAGTTCTCTCATATTTGAAGGGGGCCTTTTCCCAACAGCAGTTTGAAGAACTACCACAGGTGTGCAATGGGATTTAGATCAGGACTCATGGCTGGCCAGTTTAGAACTCTCCAGGGCTTTGCTTCCATCCATTTCTGGGTGCTTCTTGAAGTATGTTTGGGGTCATTGTCCGGATGGACATCCTGCTTGTGACGTCAGTAACATCATCACGATGTGGCATTAGTAACATTTGTGTAAGTAAAGGCTTTTTTCGGCCAACTGTTCTACGAAGGGCACCTCCGTAGAGTTTTTGGTTTGTTATGGTTCTATGGATTGATAGTCCAGGCTCTGCTTTGGAACTCTGACGCTCCTTCAAGGTTCCCTAGGTCTCTGTGCCGCCTCCATGATTAATGCTCTTCTTGCCCGGGCTAAGAGTTTTGGTGAGTGGCCATCTCTTGGCAGGTTTGTTATGGTACCATGTACTTTCCATTTGATGATAATGGATTTGATGGTGCTCCAGGGAATCATCAGAGATTGTAATATTTTTTGTATCGCATTCCTGACTTGTTCTTCCCAACAACTTTGTCCCTGACTCGTTTGGAGATCTCCTTGGTCTTCATGGTGTTTGGTTAGTGGAGCCTCTTGCTTAATGGTGTTGCAGCCTCTGTGGTCTTTCAGGAAAGGTGTGTATATACTGACAGACCATGCGACACTTAGATTGCACACATGTTGATTTCCTTTCAGTAAGTATGTGACTTATGAAAGTAATAATTTGCACCAGAGATTTTTAAAGAGATCATAGCAAAAGGGGTGAACACATATGCACATGCCAATTTTTAGTTATTTGATCCCATTCCATCCCATTTAATTTATCCCCATAGTTTTCACACTTCACTTTACCAACTTAGTCTATTTACTGTTGATGCATCACACACAAATTGGATTACAAAAATATTTAAAAACAGGTTTTAATGTAACAAAACAGATAAAAAGCTAAGGGAGTGAATACTTTCTCTAACCACCGTATTTTTCAACAATTTTGGTTCCCATGTGCTCAGACAGTTCTCTTTTATTCTTTCTGTTCCCCATGCTTAGTGCGGCACAGACAGACACACAATACAAAGATTGATTCAACTTCTCCCCTTTTTATCTGGTTTCAGGTGTGATTTTCATATCACTATTACTTGCCACAGGTGAGTTTGAATGAGCAGCACATGCTTTAAACAAAGTTGATTACCCACAGTTTTAGAACGGTGCCAACAATTTTTGGGGTTTTGTGTGAAATTATTTCCAATTTACCTTTCTTCTTTTTTTTTTGTTGTTCCAATACACACAAAGGACATAAACATGTGTATAACAAAATATTTGAAACTACAATAATTTTCTTAGAGAAACATTTCATTTTATTTAACAATTTCATGAGTGCTAACACTTTTGTCCATAATTGTAACTGCCACTTAAATAGTACCTATCAGCTTTCTGTGGTCGCCGTTTTTATTTAAGAAAACAGTGAGCAGTCTTAGACTGATGATTTTAAGAAAAATGCCTGGTAGTATCCTCAGTTCATGGTAAGTGTGCGTTCTTCATGTTCGTTGGTCCCACAGGGGTTTGTGTCCGAACACCCTTGCAAAACGGCCACAGACTATCTGGCAGAGCGAACATTTTCTACGGACGAGAATCGCAGAAATGTTCCCTGAACAGTGATCCGTAAGTCATCTGTGTGCAATGTGAGGATGCAATTTTCTCACATCTAAGCATCCGTGTGACATCCGTATGGCATTCGTACGGTGAGATTTTCTCGCCAGCTTGCAAAATAGACATATAATGGATCCATGGCCGCAAATATTCGTGAAAATGTATAGACAGTCTATATATATATATATATATATATATATATCAGTGAGACATATATATATATATTTAAATTTCATACAGAGGTAGATAGCAGAATAGCCGAATAGCCGATAATTCAGTTGTCGGCATCTGTAAAATCATTACAGAACCCAGCAGGATATGAGACATGGTTTACATACAGTAAACCATTGCATATCAGTTAGATTTATAGATGTCCTCACTCATAATGTTAGTACTGTATGTGTGTAACATTTTGGAGCTGTAGGTGTTAAGTTAAAGGATTAATTAATGGAAAAAACTTGAGTGGGCTCCCGCGCAATTTTCTCCGCCAGAGAGGGCAAGCCAGTGACTGAGGGTAGATATTAGTAGCCAAGAGAGGGACAATTGTTTTTGGGCCCCCCTGGCTAAAAAAATCTGCCCCCAGCTACCCCAGAAAAGGCGCATCTGTAAAATGTGCCTATTCCGGCACTTACCCTCTCTCTTCCAGGTGGCATATGGGGTAATAAGGGGTTAATGTCACCTTACTATTGTAAGGTGACAATAAGCCTGGTAAATAATGGAGAGATGTCAATAAGACACCTAACCATTATTAATCCACCAGTCTGAAAGAGTTAAAAAAAACACACACATTAAGAATAAAGACTTTTAATGAAATCAATAAACACACATTTTCCCCATCTTTATTAAACTCCCAATACAATCAAAACCATCGTTCTCCTGTAAAAATCAATAAAAAAATAAAAAAGCAACAATATCCCATACCTGTCTACCGTACAGTCATGTCCCACGCTGCAAATCCATCTGAAAGGGTTAAATAGTTTACAACCATGAGCGGTGCTAATGCTACTGGCCTGGCTGTAAACCATGGAGGAATGAAGGAAAATCTGCCTGCGCAGCCTCCCCACCTGACCGACGATGAACTGATTAGCGTGAGAAAGTTTCTGAACTTTTTCCCACGCTGTCAGTTGACCTTGGGTCAGGCTGGGAGTCAGCGCAGCCTATGGGTTAATTTTGATCACTGTGATAGACCCTATCACAGTGATCAAAGTAAAAAATAGTAAATCCAACCCCCCTTTATCACGCCCTTAGGGAAAAAAATAAAATAAAAAAAGTATTTCTATTTTCCCATTAGGGTTAGAGTTGGACTAAAGTGAGTTGGGCTAAAGTTAGGGTTAGGGTTGGGGGTCAAATTAGGGTTAGGGTTGGAGCTAAAGTTAGGGTTAGCATTGGGGCCAAAGCTAGGGTTAGGTTTAGGGTTGGGGCTAGAGTTGGGGTGGGGTTTGGATTACGGTTATGGTTGGGATTAGGGTTAAGGTTGGGATTAGGGTTAGGGGTGTGTTGGTTTAGGGTTATGGTTAGGGTTGCAATTAGGATTAGGAGTGTGTTTGGGGTTAGGGTTGTGGTTAGGGTTATGGTTAGGGATGGGATTAGGATTAGGCTGGGGTCACACTGCGTTATGGCAGTGTGGCACCCCTGAGGCTTCAGTCGCCACAGAGGTACTGCACCTTTTCCTAAGGTGTGGTGCCCCACCATCCAGGTAGGGTGGGAACTCCCTTTCACATTCCAACACCTGCACCCCACACACAGGATAGTTCAGCAGGGACCGATCCATGCTTTATGCTGGAAAGGTCATAGGGTGCCTTTTGTGGTCCCTGGCTTCGTAACACGAGAGGTGCTGGGGAGGCGGGTGGAGTTAACTATAAAAGAGAGGGAAGGTGTAGGATTTCAGGTCAGTCTGATGGGAGATCAGGCGAGAGGAGTTCAGTTCTGAAGTTAGTTTTAAGTTCTGTTGGAGTTCAGTTTGGAAAGAGTGCTGCAGCTGCCTCAGTGATCTGAGCCAGCTGGCACGGGAAAGGAACAGAAGGAAGGAGACATAGACTGGAGACTACAGATTCCATAAGAGAGATAGAACAGATTGGAACGAAGGAGAATAGAAGGACTGTGGGAAGCAGGTTGAGAAAGAGAGAGAACCCTTCCAGTCCAGAGCGCAAAGGCTGGGACCCGGTCCCTGAGGTTGATTGGATCTTTATGTCCGGCAACAGACACCGGAGGAGTAGTGAGCCACTAACGCCTTGCTCCCATCATAGACTTGGGACACAACAGCAACTGGATAGTGAGCCGGGACACAGAGAGGAGTCCCCGAAGCAGGCTACAGCTGTCTGTCATACAAGTAGAGACTAGGTACACGTAGAGAGAGGCATTCCAGGGTAACTAAGTACTGGAGTGCTTCGCCCCTAAAGGTGCATTGGAGGAGTCGTTTAGTAAGGTACATATTGGCGGAGTGTGGAGGGGAGAATCCTATCCTGCCTGGAGGTTGACTGGGGCCCTGACCTGAAGAACACAGTGCGGAGGCAGACAGTTGTGTGAACTGCAAACAGTGAGTAAAGCTTTGGAACCACACACCCTGGTGTCCTCCAGTTATTCCAGCACTGCTACACCTGGGTAACAACATCTATACCATTCTGCGCCTCTCCTCGTCCATTGCACATACACTGCCCTGAGACTACAGCTCCGCCTGTGGGGAGCTTTACCATCTAGGCTGCGCGTACCATCAGTCCCAGAGGATCTGCCCGCAGCGTCGGCCTGACATCACACTTGCCGAGCACCACAGGTCGTGTCACGAACTATTCCAATAAACTTTAACACATTAACATCACTGCCATTGATATTGGGCGCCCAGGGCCACGGACCGAGTCACCGCTGCTGTGACACATTCCCCCTGACACCGGCCCGGTACCGAGTACCCCGCTGCCCTGGGTGTGAGGGGCGACCCAGCAGTCCATTAGAAGGACTGCATTATACAGCGCGGCATAACGAGATGTAACGCTGCCATTCCCTCCTATTATTGGCGCATCGCTAACGCATGCCATAATCGGCATGCGCGAGCTATGTGCCATCATTCTGTGATGGAGCCTCGGACGCAGGCTGCAGCGTCTGAGGCTCCATCATCCGCTAGTGCAGGTGAAGCATCTGCTCTAGCGGTATAGCATAATGCAATCGCGTTATGCTATAGCGTTAACGCAGTTCGTCAACACTATGCGTTGAATGGACTCCTTTAACGCAGTTTGACCCTAGCCTTAGGCATGTGTTGGGGTTAGGGTTGGAGTTAGAATTGGGGGGGTTTCCACTGTTTAGGCCCATCAGGGGCTCTCCAAACGGGACATGGCATCCGATCTCAATTCCAGCCAGTTCTGCATTGAAAAAGTAAAACGGCGCTCCTTCCCTTTCAAGCTCTGCCATGCACACAAACAGTGATTTACCCCCACATATAGGGTATCAGCATACTCAGGACAAATTGCACAACTCTTGGGGTCCAATTTCTCCTGTTACCCTTGTGCAAAAAAAACATTGGGGGTGAAAAGATCATTTTTGTGAAAAAAGATATGATTTTTAAATTTTATGCCTCTACGTTATAAACTTCTATGAAGCACTTGTGCTCATCACACATCTACTGTAGATAATTTCCTTAGGGGGTCTAGTTTCCAAAATGGTGTTACTTGTGGGGGGGTTTCCATTGTTTAGGCACATCAGGGGCTCTCCATATGTGACATGGTGTGTGATCTTAATTCCAGCCAATTTTGCGTTGATAAGTCAAATAGCACTCCTTCCCTTCTGAGCTCTGTCATGCGCACAAACAGTGGTTTACCTGCATATATGGGGTATCAGCATACTCAGGACAAATTGTACAGCAACTTTTGGGGATCAATTTCTCCTGTTAAATAAAAAAAAATTGGATCTGAAGTAAATTTTTTGTGAAATCCGGCTTTAAACTTCTCCACAACAATATCACGGACCTGCCTGTTGTGTTCCTTGGTCTTAATGATGCTCTCTGTGCATCAAACAGAACCCAGAGACTATCACAGAGCAGGTGCATTCATACAGAGACTTGATTACACACAGGTGGATTATATTTACTGTATCATCATTAGTCATTTAGGACAACATTGGATCATTCAGAGATCCACAATGAACTTCTGGAGTGAGTTTGCTACACTGAAAGTAAAGGGGCTGAATAATATTGCACACCCCACTTTTCAGTTTTTGAATTTCCACAAAAATTTAAAATAACCAATACATTTCGTTCAACTTCAGAATTGTGTTCCACTTGTTGTTGATTCTTCACCAAAAATTTACATCTGGTATCTTTATGTTTGAAGCATGATATGTGGGAAAAGGTTGAAAAGTTCCAGGGGGCCGAATACTTTCGCAAGGCACTGTAGCACATTTTTTCTGCCAGCTGCCAGCTCCAGGACAAGAGAGAAGCAGGGAAGTGCTTAGACCGCGCCAGGAGGGGGTGAGTATGGCGGTGGAGGACGGGGAGCCGAGCCGAGCCATGCATACAAGGGGAGGACAGAGGAGCCATGTATACATGAGAGGAGTATGGGGAAGTCATGCATACGTGGGGGAGTACAGGGGAGCTATGCATACACGAGGAGGAAGGGTGAGCCATGCATACAACAGGGGGAGCCACAGAGCAGGACAGGACAGGGGGAGCCACACATAGCAGGACAGGGATGAGGGGACAATGCATACCTGGCTTATACTCAAGTCAATAAGCTTACCCAGTTTTCCGTGGCAAAATTAGGTGCCTCGGCTTATACTCGGGTTGTCTTATACTTATGTATATACGGTACCTATTGTTTTGTCAGGTTTTTGTGTTACTTTCATTTTTTAAAAAATGTCAAAGTTTTTCTTTTCTTATTACCATCTATGTTGAAAAATAATATTAGTAATCTTGTAATTTTCATACTGGCCATTGGGGCTTTTTAACCCCTTTCTGACATCAGACGTACTATCCCGTCCATGGTACCCGGGCCCCTATGACTAGTGACGTTAACCCCTGGCACACTGCGATCAAACATAATTGCAGTGTACCGGGGGATTAGAGAAGCATCGGCAGGGAGGGGGCTCCCTCCGTGCTTCCCTCAGACCCGCAGTGCGATGTGCTGTGCTGCTCTGGGGGCCTCCTTCCCTGCAGACCCCCGGATTCAAGATGGCGGCGGGGGCCTTCAGGGGCCTGCAGGGAGACGGCTAACTTAGTGCCTGCATAGAGCAGGCACGAGGAAGCCTGCAGCAGCGCCTGTCAGATCACTGATCTGACAGAGTGCTGACCAAACTGTCAGATCAGTGATCTGACACATGACAGTGATGTCCCCCCGGAACAATAAAATAAAGTTAAAAAAAGTGTAAAAATAATTTTTTAAAAATCGCTAAATAAATTAAAAAAAAATATTCCCAAATAAATTCATTTTTTGGAAATAATAAAAAAAGCAATAAAAGTACACATATTTAGTATTGCCGCGTCCGTAACGACCCGCCCTATAAAACTGTCCCACTAGTTAGCCCCCTTAGTGAACCCCTTAAAAAATAAAAATAAAAAACAAAGCAAAAAGCAATGCTTTATCATCATACCGCCGAACAAAAAGTGCAATAACACGCGATCAAAAAGACAGATATAACCATGGTACCGCTGAAAACGTCATCTTTTCTCGCAAAAAAAGAGCCGACACACAGCATCATCAGTGAAACAATAAAAAAGTTATAGCTCGCATAATAAAGCAATGCAAAAATAATTATTTTATATATAAAACAGTTTTAATTGCATAAAAGCGCCAAAGCATAAAAAAGACATAAATAAGGCATTGCTGTAATCGTACTGACCTGAAGAGTAAAACCGTTTTATCAATTTTACCACATGTGGAATGGTGTAAACGCACACCCAAAAAGAAATTCATAAAATGCTAGTTTTTGTTCATTCTGCGTCCCAAAAATCGGAATAAAAAGCAATAAAAAAATGTCACGTGCGCAAAAATAGTACCAATAAAAACGTCAACTCGTCCCGGAAAAAATAAGACCTCACATGACTTGGTGGATCAAAATATGGAAAAATCATAGCTCTCAAAATGTGGTGATGCAAAAACTATTTTTACAATAAAAAGCATCTTTTAGCGTATGACAGCTGCCAAACATAAAAACCCACTAAAAATAGTAACTCAAACCCCCCTTTATAACCCCCTCAGTTAGGGAAAAATAATAAAATTAAAAAAAGTATTTATTTCCATTTTCCCATTAAGGTTAGGGCTAGGGCTAGGGTTAGGGTTAGAGTTAGGGCTAGGGCTAGGGCTGACATCAGGGTTAGGGTTGGAGTTAGAATTTGGGGGTTTCCACTGTTTAGGCGCATCAGGTGCTCTCCAAACTCAACATGGCGTCTGATCTCAATTCCAGCCAATTCTGCGTTGAAAGAGTCAAACGATGCTACTTCCCTTCCAAGCTCTGTCATGCGCACAAACAGTGGTTTATCCCCACATACGGGGTATCAGCCTACTCAGGACAAATTGCACAACAAGTTTTGGTGTCCAATTTCTCCTGTTACCCTTGGGAAAATAAAAAATTGGGGCAAAAATATCATTTTTGTGTAAAAAAAAAATATGATTTTTTTATATTTATGGGTCTACGTTATAAACTTCTGTGAAGCACTTGGGGGTTTAAAGTGCTAACCACACATCTAGATAAGTTACTTGGGGGGGTCTAGTTTCCAAAATCGGGTCACTTGTGGGGGGTTTCAACAGTTTAGGCACATCAGAGGCTCTCCAAATGCGACATGACACACGCAGACCATTCCATCAAACTCTGCATTCCAAAACGTCACTACTTCCCTTCCAAGCCCCAACGTGTGCCCATACAGTAGTTGTCTCCCACATATGGGGTATCAGCGTACTCAGGACAATTTGGGCAACAACTTTAGGGGTCCAATTTCTTCTGTTACACTTGCGAAAATAAAAAATTGGGGGCTAAAAGATCATGTTTGTGGGAAAAATATGATTTTTTTAATTTCACGCCCGGGGATTATAAACGTCTGTGAAGCACTTGGGGGTTCAAAGTGCTCACCACACATCTAGATAAGTTCCTTGGGGGGGTCTAGTTTCCAAAATGGGGTCACTTGTGGGGGGTTTCCACAGTTTAGGCACATCAGGGGCTCTCCAAAGGCAATATGACACCAGTAGACCATTCCATCAAAGTCTGCATTCTAAAACGTCACTACTTCCCTTCCTTGCCCCGACGTGTGCCCAAACAGTAGTTTTCTCCCATATATGGGGTATCAGCGTACTCAGGACAAATTTGACATCAACTTTTGGGGTCCAATTTCTCCTGTTACCCTTGGGAAAATAAAAAAAATTGGGAACTAAAAGATCATGTTTGTGGAAAAAATATGATTTTTTTAATTTCACTCCCGGGCGTTATATACTTCTGTGAAGCCCTTGAGGGTTCAAAGTGCTCACCACTAGTGTTGAGCATTCCGATACCGCAAGTATCGGGTATCGGCCGATATTAGCAGTATCGGAATTCCGATACTGACTTCCGATACTTTTGTCATATCGGATTCCGGAATCGGAATCGGAAGTTCCCATCATGCTATGAGCCTGCTTGCTTTGATTAAGCCAATGGGAATCCTCCGAAGTGTGGGCACATCCTGTTAGGCATGTAGGCATGTTAACTATTGGCATGGCTGTGATTGGCTGCTGAAATGATGTCATGATGCACTATAAAAGCCACTGCAGCCGCCATTTCTGGTTCACTCTGCTGGGAATTCAGTTAGGGACAGGCTGCTGTAGAAGACTGTGAGGGACAGTTAGAAATAGCGATTCCACCAAACTTCTAGTGCTTTACCCAGGCTACATAAACCACCACTGTAGCCTTCTTTGCCCTAGCAGCAGTGTTCACAGCTGTCTGCAAGGGCTGTGTGAGTGCAGCTCACGCTGTGGAGTGGGTCCTGCAGCCACGTCAGGCTGTAGGCCACCCAGTGTGATCACTGCTGCCTCATACATCTTTTAATTTTTGAGCTGCATTTTTTACATAATTTCAATCTAGTGTGCTTCCATCCGTATCCATATACGTTGGTTGCAAACACTAGTAGTAGACAGCGGAGCCTTTCTGCAGCCTTTCAGTGCTAGTGTCCACTTTGCTGCACTGTTCACGGCTGTCTGAGAGGTCTCTGACTGTGTGTGAGTGCAGCTCACGCTGAGTAGTGTGTCCTGCAGCTACGTCTGGCTGTAGGACGCTCAGCGTGCGTCAGTGCCTCACACATATTTGTATTTGAGTGCAGCTCATTTTTTCTTCTATTAGTGTGCATCCATCCGTCTCCATCTACGGTGGTTGCAAACACTATATAGGAGTACACAGCGGAGCCTTTCTGCAGCCTGTCAGTGCCAGTGCCCACTTAGCTGCACTGTTGATGGCTGTCTGAGAGGTCTCTGACTGTGTGTGAGTGCAGCTCACGCTGAGTAGAGTGTCCTGCAGCTACGTCTGGTTGTAGGACGCTCAACGTGCGTCACTGCCTCACACATATTTGTCTTTGAGTGCAGCTCATTTTTTCTTCTCCTATTAGTGTGCATCCATCCGTATCCATCAACATTGGTTGGTTGCAAACACTATATAGGAGTAGATAGAGGAGCCTTTTTTTCTGGCTTGTGCCCTGCCGGCGCAGCCAGATTAGTATTACCCAATTTTTTTGGAGCCTCATCTTTTGCATTGTAGGTTACCTGCCTGCATTGTAATAGCTCCAAAAAGTTGGTGATACTATCAGTTTCAATTCTTTGTTCACATACTTTGAGTTTGTTTCCAACAAAGAAACCACAAAAAAAGTTCACCAAACACTACATTTGGAACTTGTGTAGGCCACATCAGCTCCTATTAAAGTGTAGTCCACACACACACACTTCATAAAATTAGTGTTTCTTGTACCTGTAACCAGCTGTTCAGGAATAAGCACACTAAGGCACCCCTTTGTACTTTTCTGCCTATCTTAAGCAGTCTTGCAAGATGAAGAAGGCAGGGAGTAAGGCGCGTGGACGTGGGCGTGGAGTTTCAGCAGGGAGAGGACGTGGGGATTCTGCAGGGAGAGGACGTGGGGATTCTGCAGGTAGAGGACGTGGGGATTCTGGGCCTGCTGCGGGCACCAGTGGATCAGCATCCCCCAGTTTTAGCAGGCAACAGTCCTTTATGCGCAGCTTTGTAGGACCTCAACGTACCCCACTGCTGCGGGAGGAACAAATTGAAGCCGTTGTAGGATGGATGGCAGCTAACACATCGACTTCAATTACTTCCACAGCCTCTCAGGACCAGAGCACCGAAGAGCAACCATCTGTCTCTTCACCACCTGCCAAAGTGCCCAGGCCGTCAGAGAGACATGGACAGGAGCCATCACAGTCTCTACTTCTGTTCTCGGAATCTGTTGGCTTGGAAAGAGGGGGCCAGCCAAGCAGCATTCCTGAATGTGAAGAAGAGGGAGTATGCAGTGATGCGCAACTTCTTTGTCCCTCTGAATCTGAAGAGGCGAGTGGGCCAGTGCCTATGGTCAGCACACCTCAGTACGCATCAGATGATGACGAGACTCAGTTGCCACTTTCTGGTGCGTACGGTGCTGGCGAGACAACCCCGGAGAAGCAGCTGTTTGAAGAGGGGAGGGAAGATGATGAGGTCCTTGACCCATCATGGCGTGAGGAACAGGAAGGTGGTGGGAGCAGCTCGGAGAAAGAGATTCCCCTACCGGCCAAAACAAGAGGCAGAGGGAGGGGGAAGACTTGGTTGCCTGTACCCTCCACTTCGGCACCCGTTAGGAACATTCCTCATTCCAAAGGCAAAACGGGCGCTCCCAAGAGTTGCAGTGCGTGGTCCTTTTTTGACACAGTTGCAGATGACATTTGCTTTGTCAAATGCAAGCTGTGTCATCAGATAGTCAAAAGAGGGAGAAATGTCAGCAACCTCAATACCACAAATATGTGGAAACATGTGCGCACCAAGCACGAGTTGGAGTTGCAGAGACACCCTGAAGACGTAGGCCAACGTACAGCACCACCTACCACCTCTTCAGTTCCTGTTGGGGCCTCTTCCTCCAGCTCACACACTGCTGGTTCGGCTTCCTCTCAGGATTGCCAAGGAAGAACCTCTGCCACTGTTGTCCGGAGACCCTGTCAGATTCCACCCATAGCAGCACGTTCCCATCCATCACAGCCATCGGTAGCACAGGCATGGGATAAAAGGCGCCCTTACTCGGCAAACCATCCCCGAGCACAGTCTCTGAATGCTGGCATTGCCAAACTTCTGGCAGTTGAAATGCTGTCATTCAGGCTGGTGGACACTGACACCTTCCGGGACTTAATGGCATTGGCAGTCCCCCAATACAACGTGCCCAGCCGCTTTTATTTCAGCAGGCGAGCCGTCCCTGCCCTGCAGAAACATGTTGAGGGCAAAAAAAACATGCGCTACTAAACGCCGTTAGTAGCAAGGTCCACCTGACCACCGATGCGTGGACCAGTAACCATGGACAGGGACGATACCTTTCCCTCACTGCCCACTGGGTCAATGTTGTGGAGCCGGGTACAGATCTGGAGAGTGGCGCTGTACGTGTTCTTCCAACGCCACGGATTGCAGGACTCCAGTCTGTACACATAGACTCCTCCTCCTACTCAAGTTCCTCAGAAACAGCAGAGCAGGAGCCTGTTACGACCGATATGAGCACAGCCGTGGCCAAACGCCAACAGGCTGTACTCAAATTAATTTCTTTGGGGAATCGAAGCCACACAGCGCAGGAGCTCTGGAATGCTATCAAGCTGGAGAGCGATGTGTGGTTTGGGCCAGCGAATCTCCAGCCGGGCTTGGTAGTGTGTGACAATGGCCGAAATCTGGTGGAAGCTCTTGGCCTAGGCAACCTCACACACATCCCATGTCTGGCACATGTGCTTAACTTGGTCGTGCAGAGCTTTCTGAGGGACTATCCGGATCTTGATGCACTGTTGCACAAGGTCCGCATAGAGTGCGCTCACTTGCGGCGTTCCAGCACGGCAAGATCACGCCTCGCTGCTCTGCAGCGACGATTTGGCCTTCCGGAACATCGCATCATATGTGACCTACCCACCCGGTGGAATTCAACGTTACATATGTTGGAGCGGTTGTGTGAGCAGCAGGCAGCAGTCATGGAGTACCAGCTGCATCAGGCGCAAACAAGTCGCACTGTGCGCCGTTCACACTTCAGCACCATTGAGTGGGCCTCTATGAAGGACATCTACCTCGTTTTGCGTGCCTTCGATGAATCCACGTGGATGGCGAGTGCAGATGATGCACTAGTCAGCATGACTGTCCCCCTTATCTGTCTGCTTCAACAAACACTGCAAGCACTAAGGGATGAGGTTTTGGAAGAGGTGGAGGATGAGGAGCCCCAAATGCCATCTGCTTCTGGACAGTCTGCGCTACGTGTTTCCTCACAAAGTCCTAGGCAGGGGACACTTTGTGAGGAGGATGAGGAGGAGTCGATGGAGGAGGAAGACATCTCTCCAGAGGAGGGAGGTACACAAACCTCTACTCAGTATGTACAGCGAGGGTGGGGTGATGCAGAGCAGGCCGAGGTCACGCCTCAAACAGGGGACAGCGGTTCTTTGGCAGTTGGGAGTCTGCAGCACATGGTTGATTTCATGCTGCAGTGCCTGAGAAACGACCGCCGCATCGCCCACATTCTCGTCTCGGCTGATTATTGGGTGTACACCCTCCTAGATCCTCGCTACCGGGACAGCGTACAAAGGCTCATACCAACGTTGAACCAGGAGCGTAAACTGCGGGAGTACGAAGAGTCACTGGTGCAGTCCATAATGTTTTCCATTCCACCCGACAGCATTGTTGCTAGTGCTTTACAAAGCAGCTCTGTGCGTCGAGGCAGTGGAGGAAACTCTGCACAAAGAGGGAGCAGAGGCAGCGCCGCAGCACAAGGCAAGACCACTATGGCCCAAATGTGGCAAAGTTTTGTGTGTCCACCACAATTGTCTACACCATCAGCGACGCCTCGAGTCAGCAGGAGGCAACGCTTTCGTCAGATGGTGTCAGACTACATGTCTTGCCCTGTCACTGTACTCCCAGATGGCTCTTCCCCCTTCAAGTTTTGGGTCTCTAAGCTGTATACATGGCCAGAGCTTACCCAGTATGCATTGGAGGTGCTGGCTTGCCCTGCTGCCAGTGTATTATCGGAACGTGTCTTTAGTGCCGCAAGTGGTGTACTAACAGACCGTCGCACGCGACTATCTTCCGATAATGTTGACCGGCTGACTTTTCTGAAAATGAACAAGGCCTGGATCTCCAAAGACTTTGCCATTCCTCTTACAGACTAAATTAGTGGTTGGCAACTGTATCCAGGTCTGCTGGTGTGTTCATTTTTCTACCACCTGAACTATAATCCCTGTGCTTCAACACAGCCAGTTGTCGCTCAGATGTGTCGTCTGCACAGAGAAACACACTAGCTCCTGTGTTAGTGGGGTTCAGTAACGCCAGCTGATCCCCTGCTGTGTGGATGGCAAAGTCACCAGCTCCATCAACATTCAAACCACTACTGATTTTTAACCGTGCCCAACTTAGGTCTCTGGCTCCACTGTCTCTACTATTTCCCCTGACCTCCAACCCCGCCATCTACATCTCTGAAGTGGCGTCAGCACAATCTACACTTGTTCCTGTGTTCCTGTGGCTCAGTCCCATCAGTTTATCCCCTGATGTGTGTCCGGCAAGGTCTCCTGCTCTGTCCACATTCCCATAACCAGTAGTGGGAATGAGGACAGAGCTGGCGAACTTGCCGGACAAACATCAGGGGATCAACTGACGGGACTGAGCACCAGTAACACAGGAACAAGTGTAGATTGTGCTGACGCCACTTCAGAGACGTAGCTGGCGGGGTTGGAGGCCAGGGTAAATAGTAGAGACAGTGGAGCCAGAGGCCTAAGTGGAGCAAGGTTAGAATCAGTAGTAGTCAACAACCTCCATAAAAACCGCTGCCCATTGGCCTCTGCATGCGGCATGCGTAATCCTGGGCTCCAACAGTGTCAGTTGGTGTTCAGAAGTGTCGTCTCCACAGAGCCAAACACATTCGTTCAAGTGTTAGTGGGGTTCAGCACTGCCAGCTGTTCCCCTGCTGTGGAGATGGCAAGTCTCCTGCTGCCTTCACCTGCCAAAATCCAGTAGGCCCCAGCCTGCTCCGCGCCTAATCCTGGGCTCCAACAGCGTCAGTTGGTGTTCAGAAGTGTCGTCTCCACAGAGCCAAACACATTTGTTCGAGTGTTAGTGGGGTTCAGCACTGCCAGCTGTTCCCCTGCTGTGGAGATGGCAAGTCTCCTGCTGCCTTCACCAGCCAAAAGCAACAGGCCCCAGCTTGCTCTTCGTCTAATCCTGGGCTCCAACAGCGTCAGTTGGTGTTCAGAAGTGTCGTCTCCACAGAGCCAAACACATTTGTTCGAGTGTTAGTGGGGTTCAGCACTGCCAGCTGTTCCCCTGCTGTGGAGATGGCAAGTCTCCTGCTGCCTTCACCAGCCAAAAGCAACAGGCCCCAGCCTGCTCCTCGCCTAATCCTGGGCTCCAACAGCGTCAGTTGGTGTTCAGAAGTGTCGTCTCCACAGAGCCAAACACATTTGTTCGAGTGTTAGTGGGGTTCAGCACTGCCAGCTGTTCCCCTGCTGTGGAGATGGCAAGTCTCCTGCTGCCTTCACCTGCCAAAATCCAGTAGGCCCCAGCCTGCTCCGCGCCTAATACTGGGCTCCAACAGCGTCAGTTGGTGTTCAGAAGTGTCGTCTCCACAGAGCCAAACACATTTGTTCGAGTGTTAGTGGGGTTCAGCACTGCCAGCTGTTCCCCTGCTGTGGAGATGGCAAGTCTCCTGCTGCCTTTACCAGCCAAAAGCAACAGGCCCCAGCCTGCTCCTCGCCTAATCCTGGGCTCCAACAGCGTCAGTTGGTGTTCAGAAGTGTCATCTCCACAGAGCCAAACACATTTGTTCGAGTGTTAGTGGGGTTCAGCACTGCCAGCTGTTCCCCTGCTGTGGAGATGGCAAGTCTCCTGCTGCCTTCACCTGCCAAAATCCAGTAGGCCCCAGCCTGCTCCGCGCCTAATCCTGGGCTCCAACAGCGTCAGTTGGTGTTCAGAAGTGTCGTCTCCACAGAGCCAAACACATTCGTTCGAGTGTTAGTGGGGTTCAGCACTGCCAGCTGTTCCCCAGCTGTGGAAATGGCAAGTCTCCTGCTGCCTTCACCTGCCAAAATCCAGTAGGACCCAGCCTGCTCCGCGCCTAATCCTGGGCTCCAACAGCGTCAGTTGGTGTTAAGAAGTGTCGTCTCCACAGAGCCAAACACATTTGTTCGAGTGTTAGTGGGGTTCAGCACTGCCAGCTGTTCCCCTGCTGTGGAGATGGCAAGTCTCCTGATGCCTTCACCAGCCAAAAGCAACAGGCCCCAGCCTGCTCCTCGCCTAATCCTGGGCTCCAACAGCGTCAGTTGGTGTTCAGAAGTGTCGTCTCCACAGAGCCAAACACATTTGTTCGAGTGTTAGTGGGGTTCAGCACTGCCAGCTGTTCCCCTGCTGTGGAGATGGCAAGTCTCCTGCTGCCTTCACCTGCCAAAATCCAGTAGGCCACAGCCTGCTCCGCGCCTAATCCTGGGCTCCAACAGCGTCAGTTGGTGTTCAGAAGTGTCGTCTCCACAGAGCCAAACACATTTGTTCGAGTGTTAGTGGGGTTCAGCACTGCCAGCTGTTCCCCTGCTGTGGAGATGGCAAGTCTCCTGCTGCCTTCACCAGCCAAAAGCAACAGGCCCCAGCCTGCTCCTCGCCTAATCCTGGGCTCCAACAGCGTCAGTTGGTGTTCAGAAGTGTCGTCTCCACAGAGCCAAACACATTTGTTCGAGTGTTAGTGGGGTTCAGCACTGCCAGCTGTTCCCCTGCTGTGGAGATGGCAAGTCTCCTGCTGCCTTCACCAGCCAAAAGCAACAGGCCCCAGACTGCTCCTCGCCTAATCCTGGGCTCCAACAGCGTCAGTTGGTGTTCAGAAGTGTCGTCTCCACAGAGCCAAACACATTTGTTCGAGTGTTAGTGGGGTTCAGCACTGCCAGCTGTTCCCCTGCTGTGGAGATGGCAAGTCTCCTGCTGCCTTCACCTGCCAAAATCCAGTAGGCCCCAGCCTGCTCCGCGCCTAATCCTGGGCTCCAACAGCGTCAGTTGGTGTTCAGAAGTGTCGTCTCCACAGAGCCAAACACATTTGTTCGAGTGTTAATGGGGTTCAGCACTGCCAGCTGTTCCCCTGATGTGGAGATGGCAAGTCTCCTGCTGCCTTCACCTGCCAAAATCCAGTAGGCCCCAGCCTGCTCCGCGCCTAATCCTGGGCTCCAACAGCGTCAGTTGGTGTTCAGAAGTGTCGTCTCCACAGAGCCAAACACATTTGTTCGAGTGTTAGTGGGGTTCAGCACTGCCAGCTGTTCCCCTGCTGTGGAGATGGCAAGTCTCCTGCTGCCTTCACCTGCCAAAAGCAACAGGCCCCAGCCTGCTCCTCGCCTAATCCTGGGCTCCAACAGCGTCAGTTGGTGTTCAGAAGTGTCGTCTCCACAGAGCCAAACACATTCGTTTCAAGTGTTAGTGGGGTTCAGCACTGCCAGCTGTTCCCCTGCTGTGGAGATGGCAGTCTCTCCTGCTGTCTCCACATTCCAAAGACAGTAGGCCTCTGCCTACACCCTCCTATTTCCTGGGCTTCAACACAGCCAGTTGTAGCTCGGAAGTGCCGTCCACACGGAAAAAGATACTTGCTCCCGTGTCTCAGTGGGGTTCAGTAACGTCAGCTGATCCCCTGCTGTGTGGATGGCAGTCTCTCCTGCTGTCTCCACATTCCCAAGACAGTAGGCCTCAGCCTACACCCTCCTATTTCCTGGGCTTCAACACAGCCAGTTGTAGCTCGGAAGTGCCCTCCACACGGAAAGAGATACTTGCTCCCGTGTCTCAGTGGGGTTCAGTAACGTCAGCTGATCCCCTGCTGTGTGGATGGCAGTCTCTCCTGCTGTCTCCACATTCCCAAGACAGTAGGCCTCAGCCTACACCCTCCTATTTCCTGGGCTTCAACACAGCCAGTTGTAGCTCGGAAGTGCCCTCCACACGGAAAGAGATACTTGCTCCCGTGTCTCAGTGGGGTTCAGTAACGTCAGCTGATCCCCTGCTGTGTGGATGGCAGTCTCTCCTGCTGTCTCCACATTCCAAAGACAGTAGGCCTCTGCCTACACCCTCCTATTTCCTGGGCTTCAACACAGCCAGTTGTAGCTCGGAAGTGCCGTCCACACGGAAAGAGACACTTGCTCCCGTGTCTCAGTGGGGTTCAGTAACGTCAGCTGATCCCCTGCTGTGTGGATGGCAGTCTCTCCTGCTGTCCCCACATTCCAAAGACAGTAGGCCTCTGCCTACACCCTCCTATTTCCTGGGCTTCAACACAGCCAGTTGTAGCTCGGAAGTGCCCTCCACACGGAAAGAGATACTTGCTCCCGTGTCTCAGTGGGGTTCAGTAACGTCAGCTGATCCCCTGCTGTGTGGATGGCAGTCTCTCCTGCTGTCTCCACATTCCAAAGACAGTAGGCCTCTGCATACACCCTCCTATTTCCTGGGCTTCAACACAGCCAGTTGTAGCTCGGAAGTGCCCTCCACACGGAAAGAGACACTTGCTCCCGTGTCTCAGTGGGGTTCAGTAACGTCAGCTGATCCCCTGCTGTGTGGATGGCAGTTTCTCCTGCTGTCTCCACATTCCAAAGACAGTAGGCCTCTGCCTACACCCTCCTATTTCCTGGGCTTCAACACAGCCAGTTGTAGCTCGGAAGTGCCGTCCACACGGAAAGAGATACTTGCTCCCGTGTCTCAGTGGGGTTCAGTAACGTCAGCTGATCCCCTGCTGTGTGGATGGCAAAGTCTCCTGCTGCCTACACAGTCGTACCACTACTGATTTTTAACCGTGCTCCAATTAGGCCTGTGGCTCCACTTTCTCTCGTATTTCCCCTGTCCTCCAACCCTGCCAGTTACAGCTCCGAAGTGGCGTCTGCACAATCCACACTTGTTCCTGTGTTACAGGTGTTCAGTCGGGTCAGTTAATCCCCTGATGTGTGTCCGGCAATGTCGCCTGCTCTGTCCACATTCCCATAACTAGTTATGGGAATGTGGACAGAGCAGGCGACATTGCCGGACACACATCAGGGGATTAACTGACCCGACTGAACACCTGTAACACAGGAACAAGTGTGGATTGTGCAGACGCCACTTCGGAGCTGTACCTGGCAGGGTTGGAGGACAGGGGAAATACGAGTATCACTGATATTTGTATTTCCCCTGTCCTCCAACCCCGCCAGTTACAGCTCCGAAGTGGCGTCTGCACAATCCACACTTGTTCCTGTGTTACAGGTGTTCAGTCCAGTCAGTTAATCCCCTGATGTGTGTCCGGCAATGTCGCCTGCTCTGTCCACTAGTTATGGGAATGTGGACAGAGCAGGCGACATTGCCGGACACACATAAGGGGATTAACTGACCGGACTGAACACCTGTAACACAGGAACAAGTGTGGATTGTGCAGACGCCACTTCGGAGCTGTAACTGGCGGGGTTGGAGGACAGGGGTAATACGAAAATCAGTGAAGCCACAGGCCTAAGTGGAGCTTGGTTAAAATTAGTAGAAGTCTACAACTGATCTTAAAATTTCTTCAATGCAGCCTCAGCCTGCTCCGTGCTTGTCCCTGGGCTTCAACACAGCCAGTTGTTGCTCGGAAGTGCCGTCTTCACAGAGTAAAACACTAGCTCCTGTGTTTGTGGGGTTCAGTAACGTCAGCTGTTCCCCTGCTGTTTTGATGGCAATCTGTCCTGCTGCCTCCCAATTGACAGCACATCAGGCCTCAGCCTGCTAAGTGCTTGTCCCTGGGCTCCAACATCGCCAGTTGTTGCTCATAACTGACTTTGGCACGGGTACTCCCTCCTGCCCAGCTTGGTTCCAGCCCTGCCTGCTGTTTCCGGGAAGTGTCAATGTCAGTTTGCTACCCCAAGTTGCCATGTCGTGTTGTGGTTGGGTTAGCCGAGGCTAGGGTGCCAGCAGTTTAGGTGCTTCCTATGTGGACTGCGGGTTCTGGTAAGAAAGGCTTGTTCCGTAGTGCCAGTAGGACAAGCACCCCCTGTAGGACTGTGTGATTCGGTAACTGCGGCCAGCTTGCGGCATGCCAACTTTGCTTTTCAGGGGTAACTTCTGCTACCCCTCCGGGTTCCAGCACCGTCAGCTGGTTCTCGTCAGAGCCTTTGGCCTAGGTGCCTCCATCTCGGTATCCGAGTTCCGGCAACGTCTGCTGGTCCTTGGTAGTGCTTTGTAACACAGGTACCTCCTGCTTAGTAACCGGGTTCCAGCACCGTCAGCTGGTCCTCGGTTGTGCCATTGGCTCTTATTCCTTCTGCTGCCCCTCCGGGTGCCAGCACTGTCAGCTGGTCCTCGCTATTTCCATTTGCTCTTGCAGCTTATGCTACCCCTCCGGGTTCCAGCACCGTCAGCTGGTTCTCGTCAGAGCCTTTGGCCTAGGTGCCTCCATCTCGGTATCCGAGTTCCGGCAACGTCTGCTGGTCTTTGGTAGTGCTTTGTAGCACAGGTACCTCCTGCTTAGTAACCGGGTTCCAGCACCGTCAGCTGGTCCTCGGTTGTGCCATTGGCTCTTGTTCCTTCTGCTGCCCCTCCGGGTGCCAGTACCGTCAGCTGGTTCAAGAGGACAAAGAACAGGAAGACAACCACCAAGATGCAGAACAACAAGAGAGAGAAGACAAAGAAGCATAAAAAAAAAAGCAGAAGAACATTAAGCATAAGACTAATACTCTGAGCAAATGATATTATCTTATTTATAAGCAGAAGAAGACTAAGCAGTGTATGGGGGTGAGTCCGTTCCTCCTCGTGGTGCCCCTGGAAAAGGCCTGCTGCTGCAGGCCAAACTGAACGCGGACAAATCCTGTTGTAAATCTTTTGTGACAGGCAGAACGGAAGGTGTAAACTTCTAACTTTTCTAGATAACAACTACAGGAATGCCTGACACAAACAAGAATATGATGAAGAAGAATAGGAAGAAGATGAAGAAGTTGAATATGTAGAATAATAATTGTTGAATAAGAAGAATATGAAGAATGTAAGAAAAGGAAGAAGAAGAATGTAAAAAAAGGAAGTAGAAGAATTTAAAAAAAGGAAGAAGAAGAATGTAAAAAAAGGAATAAGAAGAAGAATGTAAAAAAAGGAAGAAGAAGAAGAAGAATGTAAAAAAAGGAATAAGAAGAAGAAGAAAAAGGTAAAAAAAGGAAGAATAAGAAAGAAGAAGAAAGAAGAAAGAAGAAGAAGACATACATGTCTGGCAAAATATAAATGAGGCTAACATAGTCAATATCTTTGTAACTCCTAACGTCTTTAAAAAAAAAGTTTAATTCCTGCTATTCCATTTGATTGGGATAAACCTCTATGGCTTTAATGTCTCCTCCACCTCCCACAATACATTCTACATTATTCTTAGTTGTTTTTCTTCATGTAGAATTAACCTACAAGGAAAGAAAGGGTTTTTTTTAATTCCGATATTTTGGCCCCATTGACTTGCATTGGTTCCCGGTATCGGAATCGGCGATACCGATACTTTTTTTTAAGATCGGCCGATCCATTCCGATCCGATATTTTCAAGTATCGGCTGGTATCGCTCAACTCTACTCACCACACATCTAGATAAGTTCCTTGGGGGGTCTAGTTTCCAAAATGGTGTAATTTGTGCAGGGTTTCCACTGTTTTGGCACATCAGGGGCAATTCCAGCCAAAAATGTCACATGGCGCTGCTTCCCTTCCGAGCTCTGCCATGCACCCAAATAGTTGTTTACCCCCACATATGGGGTATCAGCGTACTCAAGACAAATTTCACAATAACTTTTGGAATCCTGTTACCCTTGGGAAAATAAAAAATAGGGGGGTGAAAAGATAATTTTTGTGGAAAAAATATGATGTTTTAATTGTACGGCTGTACGTTATAAACTTCTGTGAAGCCCTTGGCGGTTCAAAGTTCTCACCAAAAATCTAGATAAGTTCCTTGGGGGTCTAGTTTCCAAAATGGGGTCACTTGTGGGAGGTTTACACTGTTTAGGCACATCAGGGGCTCTCCAAACGTGACATGGCGTCCGATCTGAATTCCAGCCAATTTTGCACTGAAAAAGTCAAACGGCGCTCCTTTTCTTCTGAGTTCTGCCATGCGTCGAACCACTGGTTTCCACTGACATATCAGGTATCAGAGTACTCAGGACAAATTGCACAATAACTTTTGCAGTCCAATTTCTCCTGTTACTCTTGGACCTGAAGTAATTTTTTTGTGAAAAAAAGTTAAATGTTCATTTTTTTTAAACATTCAAAAAAATTCCTGTGACGCACATGAAGGGTTAATAAACTTCTTGAATGTGGTTTTGAGCACCTTGAGGTGTACAGTTTTTAGAATGGTGTCACTTTTGGGTATTTTCTATCATATAGACCCCTCAAAGTGACTTCAAATGTGATGTGGTCCCTAAAAAAAAATGGTGTTGTAAAAATGAGAAATCACTGGTCAACTTTTAACCCTTGTAACTTCTTAATAAAAAATTTGGTTCCAAAATTGTGTTGATGTAAAGTAAACATGTGGGAAATGTTATTTATTAAGTTTTTTGTGTGCCATATCTCTGTGATTTAAGGGCATAAAAATTCAAAGTTGGAAAATTGTGAAATTTTCAAAAATTTCTCCAAATTTCTGTTTTTTTTCACAAATTATATCAATGAAATTTTATGACTAACATGAATTACAATATGTCATGAGAAAAGAGTGTCAGAATCACCAGGATCCATGGAAGCGTTCCAGAGTTATTACCTCATAAAGGGACAGTGGTCAGAATTGTAAAAATTGGCCTGGTCATGAACGTGCAAACCACCCTTGGGGGTAAAGGGGCTAAACTGATATTTCCAGTCCTTTCAGGGAGAGTTTTCAGAAATGTTCTTTCTCACCAGAGGCAGGATTACACTGACAAGTAACACCTCTACACACAGAGCTGATAACATAGGAGTCACCAATCACAATAGTTGATGTCACAGCTGACCCTGCTTCTCCTTCCTTTGACCTTTGCAGATGCACATTAACAACTTCAATACAAAATATAGTGTCAGGATCTGTGACTATGTACATGTGTTCCTTTTTAAAATGAAACGAAGTATGAGTCTAAATGAGCCCCAGTGGCCAGTGCAAAAATTGCAAGAATTCTATTTTGTATGCATAGTGCCTTGGAAAAATATTCATTCCATGTGATCTTTTCCACAGTTTTTCAAATGATACCCACAAACGTAGCTGTATTTTTTAGGGATTTTATGTAATGTATTTGTGAACTGATAAGGAAATGATACACGGTTTTCTACTTATTTTAAAAATATACATTTGAAAATTGTGACGTGCATTTGTATTCAACCTACTATAGTCTGATACCCCTAAATAAAATTCTGAGTGACCAATTGCCTCCAGAAGTCACATAATCAGTAAATTGAGTCCACCTGTGAGTTATTTATTCCCAGTATAACTACATCTGCTCTGTGACATCCTCAGAGGTTTGTTTGAGAACATTAGGGATCAAATAGTACCAAATTTGTGTAGAACAATATAACAGGGTTAGGTTTTAAAATAATATTTCACGTTCTGAACATCTCACAGAGCACTGTTCTGTCTATTATCCAAAAATGAAAGGATTATAGCACAACTTCAAACCTACCAAGACATGGCTGTTCACCTAAAGTGACATCCCAAGCAAGGGAAACACTATGCAGAGAATCAGCCAAGAGACCCATGGTCACTTTGGAGGAGCTGCAGAGATCCCCAGCTCAGGTGGGAGAATATGTCCACAGGACAACTATTAGTCATATACTGCACAAATCTGGCCTTTATAGAAGAATAGCAAGAAGAAAGCCATTTTTGAAAGCAAGCAATAAGAAGACCTGTTTGTAGTTTGCAAAATGTCATGTAGAAAACACAGTTAGCATGTGGAAGAAGGTGCTCTGGTCAGATGAGACCAAAGTAGAACTTTTTTGGCTAAAATGCAAAACTCCATATGTGGGTTAAAGCTAACACCCCACATCACCGTGAAAACACCATTTCCACCATCAAACATGGTGATGGAGCCATCATGCTGTTGGGACGCGTTTCTTTAGCAGGGTCAGGGAAGCTGGTCAGAATTTATGGGATGATGAATGAAGCTAAATACAAGGCTATTCTAAAGGATAACCTGTTAGGGGCTGAAAAAGACTTGAGACTGAGGCATAGATTCACCTTGCAACAGGACAGCGACCCAAAACATACTGGCAGAACTACAATGGAGTGGTTTAGATCAAAGCATATTCATGTGTGGTAATAGCCCAGTCACAGGCCAGGCCTAAATTCCATTAAGAATCTGTGGCAAGATGTCTCCATCCAATGTCACTGAGCTAGAGCAGAGAAGAATGGGCAAAACTTTAAGCCTCTGGATGTGCAAAGCTGGTAGAGATATACCCCAAAAGACTTGCAGCAGCTATTTTAGCAAAAGGTGGTCCTACAAAGTATTGATCCGGAGGGGGGGCTGAATACAAATGCACATCACAATTTTCAGATTTATATTTTTAAAACATTTAAAAAACTGTATCATTTTCTTTACTTTTCACAAATATTTGCTTCTTTGTATTGATATATCACTTAAAATCCAAATAAAATACATTTAAGTTTATGGACGTAACATGAAAAAATGTGGAAAAGTTCATGGGGTATGAATTATTTCAGGGCACTGTATAATTAGATCTATGTGCAGTTTGAGCATCACAATGTCTTCTTGTTCTATAAGTAAATAGACAATTGACACAGTATTGTCCGCTGAGGACTAATATTTATTCTCCGATCAGTTAAGTGTCTGAAGTAAATATTGTGTAATAGGTAAACTTTTGCTTTCCTCCCATATTTTCCTCCATAATTACAATAAGCTTGTGTAGGCTGCCACATTTCTGTTAACCACAAGCCGCGGAGACACCATCACATGTTTCTCAACGCAAGCAATGACTAGCCAGGTCTTTCCCCAGGAGGGAACAACCATGGGAAGGGCAGTCTCCAATGAAGGAAACCACCTATGCCAAAACATGGTATCCATCCACAGACAGCTGTTTCGGGGTATTGCCCCTCATCAGTGTGGAGTAGGAAACTGGCCAGTAGGAGCAATGCCTAGTAGAACACTGTGAAAAATGAGGATGAATGAACTCATGGAGATCAACATCCAACACTGTGGAGACACCATCACATGTTTCTCAACGCAGTGATTCTAGGGCAATGCCCCCACCATTATGGTAAATATGTAAATATATTAAATATATGCAAAACACAAGCCGCGGAGACACCATCACATGTTTCTCAACGCAAGCAATGACTAGCCAGGTCTTTCCCCGGGAGGGAACAACCACGGGAAGGGCAGTCTCCAATGAAGGAAACCACCTATGCCAAAACATGGTATCCATCCACAGACTGCTGTTTTGGGGTATTGCCCCTCATCAGTGTGGAGTAGGAAACTGGCCAGTAGGAGCAATGCCTAGTAGAAGACCTGGCTAGTCATTGCTTGCAATACCCCGAAACAGCTGTCTGTGGATGGATACCATGTTTTGGCATAGGTGGTTTCCTTCATTGGAGACTGCCCTTCCCGTGGTTGTTCCCTCCCGGGGAAAGACCTGGCTAGTCATTGCTTGCGTTGAGAAACATGTGATGGTGTCTCCGCGGCTTGTGTTTTGCATATATTTACATATTTCCCATAAGGGTGGGGGCATTGCCCTAGAATCACTGCATTGAGAAACATGTGATGGTGTCTCCGCAGTGTTGGATGTTGATCTCCATGAGTTCATTCATTCTCATTTTTCACAGTCTTTTACTAGGCATTGCTCCTACTGGCCAGTTTCCTACTCCACACTGATGAGGGGCAATACCCCGAAACAGCTGTCTGTGGATGGATACCATGTTTTGGCATAGGTGGTTTCCTTCATTGGAGACTGCCCTTCCCGTGGTTGTTCCCTCCCGGGGAAAGACCTGGCTAGTCATTGCTTGCATTGAGAAACATGTGATGGTGTCTCCGTGGCTTGTGTTTTGCATATATTTACATATTTCCCATAAGGGTGGGGGCATTGCCCTAGAATCACTGCGTTGAGAAACATGTGATGGTGTCTCCGCAGTGTTGGATGTTGATCTCCATATGCTCATTCATCCTCATTTTTCACATTTCTGTTAACAACATTTTTTTCTATTTTAATATTTTATAAATGTGATAAAAATAATACTTATTCATAATAGCAATTGTGTAGACAAAATCCTGATTTGCAATATGTCGTCCCTGTATTTGCACAAGTGTACTTCTTCAGGCTGAGTGGTGATGTTTGGCCCTCTTTACTTGTGGTGGGAAGGGTGGTGTGGAATTTCTGTTAAGTATATTATTTGTAAAGTTGATTAGTATTTCAAATATTGCACCTTTGTTTTCTGTTGATGCCTATTACAGCTTTTCTGGATGATTAACAATAAAGCTGGCCCTCTCAATTTTCTCTTCTCAGGCCTCATTCGGATATACATTTATTTTTCTCATATGTGAAAAAAAACTGACTTTCATCAGTGGATCAGATTTTCATTAGTGTTTGGTAAGTGTTGTCCATTTAACCCCATCAGTGATGTTCTCTTACACGAAGAAAAAAAAGTCAAATTTTTTTACACCCATTACAATATTAAAAAGAGGCGGCATACAATACAATCTGCAAAAAAAAAAATGGACATGTGAACAGCACCAAAAACTATAATGCATACAGTATGTGTATCTTCGTGAAAAACAGAGAGAACCTTAGTCTGAGTGACTCAAGTTAATGGAACAGGTCTGCAGTACTGTAGCCTTAAGCTACTACTCCTATGTCGGGGATGAGCACCTGGACTTGTAGTATGTGCTCTCTCATTGGTCTTGGTGATAAGGGAGGCCATCAATATATATTACAGAGAACATATTTAAAGTGAATGAGAATTTTTGTACTCTATTAAATCAGTTATGTGATGCTGACATATTTTTATTTCCTACTTGTACAAGACACTTGCCAAAATTTTTGTAAAATCCAATTTTATGCTACTTACTGCCATCAAAACTGGTTTTTAATACACCACAGGTAGAAGAATCTGTTTTTTTTTCTGTAGATGCATTTATAAAAAAATATGCAAATTGTCTCCTTAGTGAGGAAGTGGACTTGAACTCTAGTGTCACCTGTTGGTAGTAGCGATCCTACAAGTTACTATCGACTCTTTAATGAGTTTTGAAATGTGACTTGGGATAAAAGCCAAATAATAATCTCAATTTGTAGACACTGTGCTTCTGGGTATTGCCCATCATCAGTACAAAGTATGAGATCTGATTTGTCAGGGTGAGAGGCTAAGATTTATACTGGCGTACCAAACCTGGCATGTCACTCTCCACAAGGAGAAACCTTACCGCTTAGATCCCAGTCTTAGCCTCTCACCCAGCCAAACCAGATCTCATACTTTGTACTGACGAGGGGCAATACCCGAAACACCGTGTCTACAATTTGAAATTATGTATTGGCTTTAAATCTAAGTCATATTTCAAGGCTCGTCAAAAGGCCGATAATGACTTGTAGGATTGCTACTTCTAATAGCTGACACTAGAGTTCAAGTCCTCTTTTCTTTCTGAAGAGACAATTTGTATATTTATATATTTCCCAGAGGAGCATGCAAGGCGTTTAAGTCTCCTCATACTTGCATGCCAGACCTGGCATGTCACTCTCCACAAGGAGAAACCTTACCCCTTAGATATAGAGAACTGTAAAACTATTAATGGGGCCATTCTCTGGCCTGCAGTTGTTTATTGTCACAGATTTGCACAGCATATAAAACCATTCTAGTACAGTGTGGCATTATCTATAGTGGCACTCTGGCAATACTTATGTAAGACACTCCCCCTTTCCATTCAGGTGGTACTCCCTCATTTGTTTTATGGTGGTACTCGGAATCTTTGTGAAGGTGCTCTTGAACATTTAAATGTAAGGGTACCGTTACACCTAGCGACGCACCAGCGATCCTGACCAGCGATATGACGCGGTCAGGATCACTGGTGCATCGCTACGTGGTCGCTAGCGAGCTGCCACTCAGGCAGATCTCACCAACGACATCACAGGGGACGGGGGTCGCTACTTACCTGTCAGACGTGGCGATCCTGCGTCCTCCCGCCCGGCTCCACGCGTCGCTCGTCGGCGCCACAGGAAGCCCAGCAGGAAGTGGCCGACAAGGAATGGTCCAGGAGCTTCTCGCGCGATCAGCGGTAACCAGCGGGGGAGCCGGTCGTAGGTAAGTATCACATGTAGCGATATCGCTAGCAATATCGCTGCAACGTCACAAAATCGGTGACTTTACAGTGACATTGCTAGCGATATCGCAGTGTGTAACGGGGGCTTAAGTCAGATTGGCTTTGTCCACTAACTGGCCTTTGATCCACTGTTTATGTTTCCAAAATTATACTTTTTTTGTCCAGTTGAAAAAAGGACTGCAACATTTTCATGGTATGTGCAAATTCTCCAGAAAAGCATTGTTTCCTTCAGTGAAATGGAAGTTTTTTTTCCTATACTCCGAAACACTATAATCTTATTTCTACTGATAAAGGGTATTGGAACATTTTCCTTTATGAAGAAGAACAGTGCAACCAGTATAAGCTCTTCCCCTATGCAATGCATAAAATAGAGGCTCCAGACTTTCTAAATATCTGTACTACAGTAACCTTCCTTCCCGACTCAACAAAACAAGTCTTCAATCCCTGAAATACCGGCAGTTAGAAAAACAAAGCCATGTCGCTTACTGAAATTGCAAGTAGAGCTTTGTAAAGTGAGTTAGATGGGAGCAATTAAGTGGAGGCTCAGTATTTATGCCACGTATGCAGGAACTCCTGGCCAGTATCAAATACGCACAAATCCATTGTTAGCTCTGCTTTTCCTTCCATTCAAATACATTTCAATGTTTCAATTCAGCAGTTTACTCTTTGTGACACTTCTGGGATTGCTGGTAATGAAGTTCACCTCTTTAATCACACACAATTTCCTGTGAAATGTTTGACAGTGCCTTGTTAGGATTTAGTTTAGAGTAGTGTGAGAATCATGTGGGAATAGTGGATGAGGGCAGGTATATCTCGCCCAGATTCCTCTCCTATGTGGCCTAGTCTGGTCAGTATCGCACCTGCTTACTAATGGATAATGGGAGGTGGATATAAAAGGATGCCAGGTGGTTGTGTGAGTGTCTCAGCCTGGGAACACAGAGAGCCTGTCTGTGTGAGAGACACACACGTGAGTGGAAGCAGTGCCCACTGCAACTGTGGTTTGGCTGGACGGGAGAAGCCCGCCAGTTGGTAGTTAGGTTGTCCATTGTTTAGTTAGTGCCGGACAGGCAAGGATTTGTTTTATGTTTTATTTCCTTTTGCATTGCTTTCACCGTTAATAAACCTGACCCAGGGTCAGTTATACACGAATCCCCGCTCTGCGCCTGAGTTTCATGCTGAATGCACGTGACCTTTGACCCCAGCAAAGGCGATCCCGGAGTGTTTTATCACATTGTGGTGGAGAACGCGGGCATCACGTTGCAAGCATGAGCATGGAGGACGTGGTGAAAGCGCTGGTACAGTCCACCGCCGTCCAGCAAGAAGCAAATCGGGTGATGATGGCCCAGCTGAAGTAGTTGGTGGACATGACAGCTACCGATCGTTCGCTTCTCCAGCAGGTGGCGCAGCGCTTGGCAAGCTTACCTGAGCTTAACCTGGAAGCCGAGTCTAGAGTGATTCACGTGAGTCGGTACTGGCAGAAAATGACGCCTGATGATGACGTCGAGGCATACCTGACCACGTTTGAACGGACGGCGGTGCGAGAAAAATGGCCGAAGGCACGATGGGCCGGCCTGATTGCCCCGTTTCTTTCCGGTGAGGCCCAAAAGGCGTATTATGACCTGGAACCTGAAGCTGCGCAGGACTTTGACAAATTGAAAGCCGAGATCTTGGCCCGGCTGGGAGTGACGACCGCTGTCCGGGCACAGAGAGTGCATCAATGGACTTATCAGCCGGATAAACCACCGCGGTCCCAGATGTTCGACCTGATCCACGTGACGAAGAAGTGGCTACAACCCGAGGTGTTGACAGCGCCAGAGATAATCCAGAGAGTCGTCCTGGACAAGTACCTGAGAGCTCTACCGCCAGCCCTGAGGAAGTGGGTAAGCCATGGAAATCCTACGACGGCAGATCAACTGGTGGATCTGGTTGAACGTTACTCCGTGGCGGAAGGACTCCGAGACGACGCTACCCCACCTCGTTCTTCATCGTCTCCACGTGGAACCGGTAAGACTGTTCCAGGGAGTAGGGGAGATGGAAAAATCCCTAAGACAGTTGGGGAGGAAAACGGGACTGCCCGCACTGCGAGGCCGAGAGTAACAAACTATGGTCTAAGCAAGGGGCCCGTTAGGTGTTTCCGCTGCCAAGAGATGGGACACATTGCTGCGAACTGTCCGGTCACTACTGAACCCATGCAGTGCGACATCACAGACTCTAAAAACCGCATGTCTATGGTTGCACGGGTAGTGAGTGTGAATGCCGGTCAAAAGGATGTGGAAAAACACTTGTGTGATTTAACTGTTGATGGCAAAAATGTGGTGGCATTGTTAGACTCGGGAAGTGTGGTGACTCTGGTGAAGGCCAGTCTGGTGCCAGCCCCGACTGGGCCATCAGACAAATTCTCTGTAACGTGTGTGCATGGAGACACCTGTTCGTACCTCACCACAGTCATATGCATTACAACTTCCTATGGGTCTGTGCAACATAAAGTGGGACTCGTCCCGGCGTTATTGCATGATGTTATCCTGGGCCGGGATTTTCCCCACTTCTGGCAATTGTGGGAGAATCAGTTGATGCCCTCGGGTAATAGTGTACATGATTCTTCTCCCAGGGAGCGTGTGGGTCCCGAACCCCTGGAAGAGGTCTCCCTGGAAGACTCGGGGGAAGAGTCTGCGGGAAATGACCTGCAGTTCCCGTTTTCAGTCATGGCGGGTGATAATGAGGAGACCGGGGAAGAGGAGGAGGCTGACAGCCGTCCACCTCCCCGTTTGCCGGATTTAGAAGTTCAGAAAGATGACTTCCAAAGCGAGCAAATAAAGGATCCTACCCTTTCTCAGGCTAGGACAAATGTGAAAGTGATAAATGGGGTGCCCGTAGAACCTGGCTCTAGGCTGGCATATCCTTACATGGTTCTGGAGAATGAATTACTCTATCAGATAGAGAAAAAGGGGGAAGATACGGTGCAACTATTAGTCGTGCCAAAACCCTACCGGCGGCAGGTCCTGGACCTGGCCCACGGACATGTGATGGGAGGTCACCTGGGAGTCCAGAAAACCACCGAAAGGATATTACACTGTTTTGTTTGGCCAGGCATGCATCACGATATTCGTGTATATTGCAAGTCTTGTCCTGACTGCCAAGCCTCTGCACCTAAGCCCCGGTTCTGTAGCCCTTTGGTACCCCTACCTATTATTGAAGTCCCGTTTGAGAGGATTGGGATGGATTTAGTTGGGCCCCTTCCACGGTCTGCACGTGGACACCAACATATCCTGGTCATCTTGGATTATGCCACTCGTTACCCGGAGGCCATCCCTTTGCGTAACACGGCCACCAAGACGATTGCCAAGGAGCTGGTGCATGTGTTTAGTCGGGTCGGTATACCAAAACAGATACTCACCGACCAGGGGACCCCCTTTATGTCCAAGATAATGAAGGAGCTCTGCCGATTGTTACAAATCGAACCGTTACGCACATCCGTGTATCACCCTCAAACAGACGGGTTGGTCGAACGGTTCAATAAAACTCTGAAACAGATGCTGAGAAAGGTGATAGACAAGGATGGGAAGAACTGGGACTATTTACTTCCGTATTTGCTTTTTGCCATCAGGGAAGTACCCCAGTCTTCCACGGGATTCTCGCCTTTCGAGTTATTGTACGCCCGACGTCCTCGCGGACTGTTAGACGTTGTAAAAGAAACCTGGGAGGGTCAGGTCACTCCATTTAAAACAGTGATAGATCACGTCACACAAATGCAGGACCGTATTGCGGCTGTTATGCCTATCGTCAAAGAACACATGATACAGGCTCAAGGAGCCCAAAAAAGAATCTATGATAGGGGCGCCAAGATCCGTACGTTTGCACCCAGAGATAGGGTGTTGATCCTGGTCCCCACGGTGGACAGTAAGTTCCTGGCAAAGTGGCAGGGCCCCTTTGAGATCAAGGAAAGAGTTGGTGAAGTAAACTACAAAGTATACCAGGCAGGTAAACGGAAACCTGAGCAGATTTATCATGTAAATCTGATAAAGCCCTGGAAGGATCGGTCTGCCTTGTCAGCGGAGCTGGCCCGTCCTGTCTGCTCGCATACCGTACCGGAGGTACGGGTTGCAGAGACTCTCTCGGAGCGGCAAAAGACGGAAGTCAGGCAGTTTCTACTTCACAACCAAAAGTTTTTCTCAGAAAAACCCGGGCAGACTATGCTAATGAAACATGACATCGTAACGGAACCTGGTGTCACAGTTCACGTAAAGCCCTACCGAATCCCGGAAGCGCGCCGTGAAGCCGTTTCCCGAGAAGTGAAGGCAATGTTAGAGTTAGGAGTCATTGAGGAATCGCACAGTGCGTGGTCCAGCCCGATTGTGCTAATTCCTAAACCGGACGGCACCATCCGGTTCTGCAATGACTTCAGGAAACTGAATGCGGTCTCAAAATTTGATGCCTACCCTATGCCCCGGGTCGATAGTTAATAGATCGGTTAGGAAAAGCCAGGTATATTACGACCCTAGACCTAACAAAGGGGTATTGGCAGATCCCTCTGGTGGAGGCTGCCAGAGAAAAGACGGCATTTGCTACCCCAGAAGGTCTATTTCAGTATGTGTATATGCCGTTTGGACTGCACGGAGCACCAGCGACCTTCCAGAGACTGATGGATCGAGTCCTGAGGCCACATAGGCGGTACGCTTCGGCCTATTTGGACGACATTGTCATTTACAGCTTGTACTGGGAGACTCATCTCCAGAAAGTACAAGCTGTGATTGACGACCTGTGGGAGGCAGGTCTAACCGCGAACCCCAAGAAATGTCACATCGGGCTAGAAGAAGCCCGGTATTTGGGGTATGTAATTGGGAGGGGTGTTGTTAAACCCCAGGTTGATAAGATTCAGGCGGTTCAGGACTGGCCACAACCTGTCAACAAGAAGCAGGTGCAAGCCTTCCTGGGGATCGCCGGTTATTATCGCCGGTTCATACCCAATTTTGCAGCCATCGCTACCCCCCTGACGGATCTTACAAAAGGGAAAGACTCCGTCATGATTAAATGGAGTTTAGCGGCTGAAGAAGCCTTCCATAGCCTAAAACGGGCACTTTGCTCTCAGCCCGTACTGGTGACTCCAGACTTCCGCAGCGAGTTTGTCGTACAAACGGATGCCTCTGATACCGGTATCGGGGCCGTACTCTCACAAGTGAGGGATGGAGTGGAACACCCAGTCCTCTATCTCAGCAGGAAGCTGAATAAACACGAGCAAAGGTATGCAGTCGTGGAAAAAGAGTGCCTAGCCATTAAGTGGGCTCTAGAGGCCCTCAAATATTACCTGGTGGGCCGAAAGTTCAGGCTGATCACTGACCATGCCCCTCTCAAGTGGATGCACTTGAACAAGGAACGGAATAGCCGGGTGACCCGGTGGTTCCTTGCCCTGCAGGCCTACACTTTTACGGTGGAGCACCGCCCAGGGGTACAGATGGGGAATGCAGATGCCCTGTCCCGAGTGCACTGTTTGGCGGGTGTCATTGCTCGACCAGAGTGGTCTGAGCAGAAGGGGGGGATATGTGAGAATCATGTGGGAATAGTGGATGAGGGCAGGTATATCTCGCCCAGATTCCTCTCCTATGTGGCCTAGTCTGGTCAGTATCGCACCTGCTTACTAATGGATAATGGGAGGTGGATATATAAGGATGCCAGGTGGTTGTGTGAGTGTCTCAGCCTGGGAACACAGAGAGCCTGTCTGTGTGAGAGACACACGTGAGTGGAAGCAGTGCCCGCTGCAACTGTGGTTTGGCTGGACGGGAGAAGCCCGCCAGTTGGTAGTTAGGTTGTCCATTGTTTAGTTAGTGCCGGACAGGCAAGGATTTGTTTTATGTTTTATTTCCTTTTGCATTGCTTTCACCGTTAATAAACCTGACGAGTTATACACGAATCCCCGCTCTGCGCCTGAGTTTCATGCTGAATGCACGTGACCTTTGACCCCAGCAAAGGCGATCCCGGAGTGTTTTATCACAGTAGGTATAGGAAGTAGAGTATCATTTATTTTTCTGTTCTTGTATCCAACAAATAATACTGACTTAATCACATATAGGAAAAATACCGAGGTTTTGTAAAGAAAATTTCTATAGATCTCGGTTTATTTTCCATTAGAATAGGTACGGTTGTCAGTGCTCTAGAAGGGCCCAAAACGAAAACTGGAAATATATTCTAGATCAAGGAATAATGGTAATAAAGCGTAGGCTCTGTTATATGGTTTGCAAGTGGTAATTACAATTATTTTTGGCAAAAAGCATGTTGTACAATGGGAAGAGCTGAGCAAATTTTTTCATTGTTATACCCATTCTTTTTATTCTTAGCAGATCTTATTAATTGAAATTGACAATAGCATGCACAG
The DNA here is from genome assembly GCF_039654945.1 of Dendrobates tinctorius. Classification (NCBI taxonomy): domain Eukaryota; kingdom Metazoa; phylum Chordata; class Amphibia; order Anura; family Dendrobatidae; genus Dendrobates; species Dendrobates tinctorius. The sequence goes on from NW_027361876.1 coordinate 9,135,721, forward strand.
TGGGTGAAATAAGTATTGTACACGTCACAAATTTTAAAAGTAAATATATTTCTAAAGGTGCTATTGACATGAAATTCTCACCACATGTTGGAAGCAACCCATCCAATTCATACAGGCAAAGAAATCAAACCATAAATGTTCATAAATTAAATTCTGTGTAATAATGAGAAATGACATCGGGTAAAAGTATTGAACACATAAAGAAAGAGAAGTGCAAAAAGCCATGAAAAGTCATGATAACAGCAGGAATCTATCACTAATTAGAAAGCAATACTGACACTTAGTGAAAAATAATAATAGTAGCTGGTTGGCCTATAAAAAGCATCTCACTACCGAGGTACCACACAAGAAACATCTCATGATGGGTAAAACCAGTTGTCTCAAGACCTTCGCAACTTTATTATTTTTGGTTACAGAAGAATTTCTAAGCTACTGAAGGTCCAGTAATCACTGTTGGGGCTATAATCCGGAAGTGGGAAGAAGTCCATTTCAACATAAATCGGCCATGACCAGGTGCTCCCCACAAGATTTCAGACAGATGAGTTAAAATGATTATCAGAAGAGTTGTCCAACAATCAAGGACCACCTGTGAAGAGGTACAGAAAGACCTAGAATCAGCAGCTACAATTGTTTAAAGAAAACTACAAGTAATGCACTCAATCACCATGGCCTGTATGCACACTTACAATGGAAGACTCCACTGCTGATCAAAAATCATGTTCAAACACATTTAAAGTTTGCTTAACAACATTTAGACAGGCAAGTGAAATACTGGGAGAATATAGTCTTGTCAGATGAGACTAAAATTGAACTCCTTGGATGCCATGATATACACCCATATTTGGAGGTCAAATTCACTGCTTCTCACCCCAAAACACCATACACACAGTAAAGTTTGGAGGTGGGAACATCATCGCATGGGGCTGTTTTTCAGCATACGGTAATGGCAAACTTCATGTGATTGAAGGAAGGATGAATATTGATAAATATCTGCTGCCATCTACCAGGATGATGAAGATGAAACAAAGGTGGAAATTTCAACAAGACAGTGATCCCAAACACACAGCCAAGGAAACTCATTTGGTTAACAGAGAAAGAAAAGCTGTTAGAATGGCGTAGCCAATCCCTTGACCTGAATCCAATAAAAAACTTATGGACTGAGCTGAAGCTCAGAGTTTATAGGAGGAACCCATGGAACCTTAAGAATTTGTAGACTGTTTGTGTGGAAGAACGGGCAAAAATCACAGTTGAGCAATGCACTAGTTTCTCCATACAGGAAGTGTCTTGAAGCTGTTGTTACGCTCGTGCTTGGACTGTTTAGCATGAGCATGGATTGGGGTCACACTGTTTTGTGGACCGAGGGGAGCCTGGAGGGGCGTGACAAAGTGCATCCCTAAGACTGACCCCGGATGCATGGCAACTGATCCAAGTAGATCCTGGGGAGGTGTGACCAGGTGCTACACCAGGACTGACCTCAGTCACACGTCAGCTGAGCCCTCAATGAGATATCAAGGTGCTGGCTGATACGAATGCTATACAGACAGGCAGGTGTAGGGACTAGGTCAGCCTGGACGGGCAGGAACAGCTTCAGGAAGAAATAGGTAGAAGGTATGGCTGGAATACAGGAACGGGTAGAACCGAATTCAGATAGGATGGACAGGAACGGCTTCTGGTACAACTGGGTCTCTGGCAAGGGGGTTCTGGACTGCAAATGCAGACAGACAGGGAACTGCAGATGTGGACAGACAGGACAAGACTCTGTTTACAAGGAGTCGCCAGGGCCAGGTTCACAAAGGATGCATATAAGGATAGGTACGGGCAGTGATAGGAACAGATTCAGACACTGCAGATTTTAACACTAGGTACAGGTTCAGACACTGCAGGTTTCAGGAATTAGAACAGGTTCAGACACTCCAAATTTTACGGATAGTAGCAGGTTCAGACACTGCATGCTATAGGGATAGGAACAGGTTCAAACACTGCAGGTTTTAGGGATAAGAACAGGTTCAAACACTGCAGGTTATGATGATAGGAACCGTGTTATGAATGAGTCACCATAGGAGGCAAAAACAGAAATACTAGCTAAGTCCAGAAAACCAGAGAAGTTGGCAGCTATCGGATTGCAGACCCCTGAACCTATCAACAACAACTAGCAGTAGCCGTGGGGGGTTCCTACGGTGCCCTAGACCCCTCGATCACAGCCGGAGAACTAAATAGCCTAAAGACAGAAAGGGAAATCTAAACTGCCCCAGAGCAGACCCCAAAGCAATAGGCAGCCCCCAACATATAATGACGGTGAAGCAAGATGAAAAAACACTCACACAGATAGAAAGATAGGCTGAGCAAATGATGGGGCCCAAACTAACTAAATAGGACAGGATAGAAAAGCTGCTGTCTGCAATCCGCCAAAACCCTATCAACACAAGAGCCAACAGACTGATAGGGAAAAAAGCCCTGAAGACGCTAGGCTTCAAAAAGACTATATCAGTACTCAGGTATTTTCTGAAGACAGAGCAAAAAGGAATTCAGCTCACCCCAGCAGGGAATAGCAGAAATCCAGAAAAACAAGGCAAAACAAAACCAAAACACAAATGCAAAAAGCAGAGCAGAAAACTTAGATTTTGAGGAGCAGGAATCAGACTGGTCTCCTAGAATCCCTCTGAGAAATCACCAGCAAGGCAGAAGGGCGTCGGCTGCCTTATATCCAGTCAGCAATTCCAGTCACCCAGTCATCATCATCCAGCTCAGGTGCTTGGTAATCAACCTCACTACCTTCCTTCACCAGAAGAGGGAGTTCATCAGACCTCAATGGTGAAGGGGAAAATGAACTCACAACAGAACCGGTTCCTGCACTGCAGGTTTAAGGATAGGTACAGGTACAGACACAGCAGGTTTTGGGAAAGATCCAGACTTGGATACAAAAAAGATTCAGGTATAGATCATAATTCAGACAAGAACAAACTCAGGTACAAGGTTCAGGCCTGGTTATTCAGCCTCCAGGATGGCAGAAACAAGAAGGATCAGATAGAGGTACAGAATCAGTGTTCAGGCCTGGATATTCAGTTGCAAGTGCAGATTCAGGTACAGGTCCTCACAGTCCCCTGATCTAAATGTCATTGAAAATCTGAGGCCAGACCTCAAAACAGCAGTGCATGTAAGACGACCAAGGAATCTCACAGAACTGGAAGAATTTTCCAGAGAGGAATGAGTGATTATCCCTCAAACAAGAATTGAAAGACTATAGGCTGGCTACAAAAAGTGTTTTCAATGGTGCTACTATGTACTAATCCTGCAGAGTGCTCAAACTTTTGCACTGGCCCATTTTCCTTTTTGTAATTTTTAAAATGTAAAAGATGAAGGAATATATATATACATATATATAATATTTTCCCTAAAACACAAAGAAAATGTGTCATCTTTAACTTCAGCCCATCTTGAGATCATTTCATCTTCAACTTGCTCAGCTGTTCACAATAATAAACTTGACCAGGGGTGCCCAAACTTTTACATGCCACTGTAACTGTATAAGAATATGTTTTGGTAAACAGCTAAAATGCCAAAACTTGTCTCTGTCCAAATATTTCTGAACTTAGCTGTTTATGCCAATGACTACTGGAGGCATTCACAACCAGAGTTAATTTCAAAATGGTCTGTACTGTCTTGCTTCCTTACAGAAAATCCACATCTCCGAACCTGTGTCAAGGTTAGTTCCCAGTACCATATTTATGTTCATGACTAGTGTTGAGCATTCCGATACCGCAAGTATCGGGTATCGGCCGATATTAGCGGTATCGGAATTCCGATACGGACTTCCGATACTTTTGTCATATCGGATTCCGGAATCGTAATCGGAAGTTCCCATCATGCTATGAGCCTTGCTTTGATTAAGCCAATGGGAATCCTCCGAAGTGTGGGCACATCCTGTTAGGCATGTAGGCATGTTAACTATTGGCATGGCTGTGATTGGCTGCCGAAATGATGTCATGATGCACTATAAAAGCCACCGCAGCCGCCATTTCTGGTCACTCTGCTGTGAATTCAGTTAGGGACAGGCTGCTGTAGAAGACTGTGAGGGACAGTTAGAAATAGCGATTCCACCAAACATCTAGTGCTTTATCCAGGCTACATAAACCACCACTGTAGCCTTCTTTGCCCTAGCAGCAGTGTTCACAGCTGTCTGCAAGGGCTGTGTGAGTGCAGCTCACGCTGTGGAGTGGGTCCTGCAGCCACGTCAGGCTGTAGGCCACCCAGTGTGATCACTGCTGCCTCATACATCTTTTATTTTTTGAGCTGCATTTTTTACATAATTTCAATCTAGTGTGCTTCCATCCGTATCCATATACGTTGGTTGCAAACACTAGTAGTAGACAGCGGAGCCTTTCTGCAGCCTTTCAGTGCTAGTGTCCACTTTGCTGCACTGTTCACAGCTGTCTGAGAGGTCTCTGACTGTGTGTGAGTGCAGCTCACGCTGAGTAGTGTGTCCTGCAGCTACGTCTGGCTGTAGGACGCTCAGCGTGCGTCAGTGCCTCACACATATTTTTATTTGAGTGCAGCTCATTTTTTCTTCTATTAGTGTGCATCCATCCGTCTCCATCTACGGTGGTTGCAAACACTATATAGGAGTACACAGCGGAGCCTTTCTGCAGCCTGTCAGTGCCAGTGCCCACTTAGCTGCACTGTTGACGGCTGTCTGAGAGGTCTCTGACTGTGTGTGAGTGCAGCTCACGCTGAGTAGAGTGTCCTGCAGCTACGTCTGGTTGTAGGACGCTCAACGTGCGTCACTGCCTCACACATATTTGTCTTTGAGTGCAGTGCAGCTCATTTTTTCTTCTCCTATTAGTGTGCATCCAACCGTATCCATCAACATTGGTTGGTTGCAAACACTATATAGGAGTAGATAGAGGAGCCTTTTTTTCTGGCTTGTGCCCTGCCGGCGCAGCCAGATTAGTATTACCCAATTTTTTTGGAGCCTCATCTTTTGCATTGTAGGTTACCTGCCTGCATTGTAATAGCTCCAAAAAGTTGGTGATACTATCAGTTTCAATTCTTTGTTCACATACTTTGAGTTTGTTTCCAACAAAGAAACCACAAAAAAAGTTCACCAAACACTACATTTGGAACTTGTGTAGGCCACATCAGCTCCTATTAAAGTGTAGTCCACACACACACACTTCATAAAATTAGTGTTTCTTGTACCTGTAACCAGCTGTTCAGGAATAAGCACACTAAGGCCCCCCTTTGTACTTTTCTGCCTATCTTAAGCAGTCTTGCAAGATGAAGAAGGCAGGGAGTAAGGCGCGTGGGCGTGGGCGTGGAGTTTCAGCAGGGAGAGGACGTGGGGATTCTGCAGGGAGAGGACGTGGGGATTCTACAGGTAGAGGACGTGGGGATTCTGGGCCTGCTGCGGGCACCAGTGGATCAGCATCCCCCAGTTTTAGCAGGCAACAGTCCTTTATGCGCAGCTTTGTAGGACCTCAACGTACCCCACTGCTGCGGGAGGAACAAATTGAAGCCGTTGTCGGATGGATGGCAGCTAACGCATCGACTTCAATTACTTCCGCATCCTCTCAGGGTCAGAGCACTGAAGAGCAACCATCTGTCTCTTCACCACCTGCCAAAGTGCCCAGGCAGTCAGAGAGACATGGACAGGAGCCATCACAGTCTCTACTTCTGTTCTCGGAATCTGTTGGCTTGGAAAGAGGGGGCCAGCCAAGCAGCATTCCTGAATGTGAAGAAGAGGGAGTATGCAGTGATGCGCAACTTCTTTGTCCCTCTGAATCTGAAGAGGCGAGTGGGCCAGTGCCTATGGTCAGCACACCTCAGTACGCATCAGATGATGACGAGACTCAGTTGCCACTTTCTGGTGCGTACGGTGCTGGCGAGACAACCCCGGAGAAGCAGCTGTTTGAAGAGGGGAGGGAAGATGATGAGGTCCTTGACACATCATGGCGTGAGGAACAGGAAGGTGGTGGGAGCAGCTCGGAGGAAGAGATTCCCCTACCGGCCAAAACAGGAGGCAGAGGGAGGGGGAAGACTTGGTTGCCTGTACCCTCCACTTCGGCACCCGTTAGCAGCATTCCTCATTCCAAAGGCAAACCGGGCGCTCCCAAGAGTTGCAGTGCGTGGTCCTTTTTAGACACAGTTGCAGATGACATTTGCTTTGTCAAATGCAAGCTGTGTCATCAGAGAGTCAAAAGAGGGAGAAATGTCAGCAACCTCAATACCACAAATATGTGGAAACATGTGCGCACCAAGCACGAGTTGGAGTTGCAGAGACACCCTGAAGATGTAGGCCAACGTACAGCACCACCTACCACCTCTTCAGTTCGTGTTGGGGCCTCTTCCTCCAGCTCACACACCGCTGTTTCGGCTTCCTCACAGGATCGCCAAGGAAGAACCTCTGCCACTGTTGTCCGGAGACCCTGTCAGATTACACCCATAGCAGCACGTTCCCATCCATCACAGCCATCGGTAGCACAGGCATGGGATAAAAGGCGCCCTTACTCGGCAAACCATCCCCGAGCACAGTCTCTGAATGCTGGCATTGCCAAACTTCTGGCAGTTGAAATGCTGTCATTCAGGCTGGTGGACACTGACACCTTCCGGGACTTAATGGCATTGGCAGTCCCCCAATACAACGTGCCCAGCCGCTTTTATTTCAGCAGGCGAGCCGTCCCTGCCCTGCAGAAACATGTTGAGGGCAAAATAAAACATGCGCTACTAAACGCCGTTAGTAGCAAGGTCCACCTGACCACCGATGCGTGGACCAGTAACCATGGACAGGGACGATACCTTTCCCTCACTGCCCACTGGGTCAATGTTGTGGAGCCGGGTACGGATCTGGAGAGTGGCGCTGTACGTGTTCTTCCAACGCCACGGATTGCAGGACTCCAGTCTGTACACATAGACTCCTCCTCCTACTCAAGTTCCTCAGAAACAGCAGAGCAGGAGCCTGTTACGACCGATATGAGCACAGCTGTGGCCAAACGTCAACAGGCTGTACTCAAATTAATTTCTTTGGGGAATCGAAGCCACACAGCGCAGGAGCTCTGGAATGCTATCAAGCTGGAGAGCGATGTGTGGTTTGGGCCAGCGAATCTCCAGCCGGGCTTGGTAGTGTGTGACAATGGCCGAAATCTGGTGGCAGCTCTTGGCCTAGGCAACCTCACACACATCCCATGTCTGGCACATGTTCTTAACTTGGTCGTGCAGAGCTTTCTGAGGGACTATCCGGATCTTGATGCACTGTTGCACAAGGTCCGCATAGAGTGCGCTCACTTGCGACGTTCCAGCACGGCAAGATCGCGCCTCGCTGCTCTGCAGCGACGATTTGGCCTTCCGGAACATCGCATCATATGTGACCTACCCACCCGGTGGAATTCAACGTTACATATGTTGGCGCGGTTGTGTGAGCAGCAGGCAGCAGTCATGGAGTACCAGCTGCATCAGGCGCAAACAAGTCGCACTGTGCGCCGTTCACACTTCAGCACCATTGAGTGGGCCTCTATGAAGGACATCTGCCTCGTTTTGCGTGCCTTCGATGAATCCACGCGGATGGCGAGTGCAGATGATGCACTAGTCAGCATGACTGTCCCCCTTATCTGCCTGCTTCAACAAACACTGCAAGCACTAAGGGATGAGGTTTCGGAAGAGGTGGAGGATGAGGAGTCCCAAATGCCATCTGCTTCTGGACAGTCTGCGCTACGTGTTTCCTTACAAAGGCCTAGGCAGGGGACACTTTGTGAGGAGGATGAGGAGGAGTCGATGGAGGAGGAAGACATCTCTCCAGAGGAGGGAGGTACACAAACCTCTACTCAGTATGTACAGCGAGGGTGGGGTGATGCAGAGCAGGCCGAGGTCACGCCTCAAACAGGGGACAGCGGTTCTTTGGCAGTTGGGAGTCTGCAGCACATGGTTGATTTCATGCTGCAGTGCCTGAGAAACGACCGCCGCATCGCCCACATTCTCGTCTCGGCTGATTATTGGGTGTACACCCTCCTAGATCCTCGCTACCAGGACAGCATACAAAGGCTCATACCAACGTTGAACCGGGAGCGTAAAATGCGGGAGTACGAAGAGTCACTGGTGCAGTCCATAATGTTTTCCATTCCACCCGACAGCATTGTTGCTAGTACTTTAAAAAGCAGCTCTGTGCGTCGAGGCAGTGGAGGAAACTCTGCACAAAGAGGGAGCAGAGGCAGCGCCGCAGCACAAGGCAAGACCACTATGGCCCAAATGTGGCAAAGTTTTGTGTGTCCACCACAATTGTCTACACCATCAGCGACGCCTCGAGTCAGCAGGAGGCAACGCTTCCGTCAGATGGTGTCAGACTACATGTCTTGCCCTGTCACTGTACTCCCAGATGGCTCTTCCCCCTTCAAGTTTTGGGTCTCTAAGCTGGATACATGGCCAGAGCTTTGCCAGTATGCATTGGAGGTGCTGGCTTGCCCTGCTGCCAGTGTATTATCGGAACGTGTCTTTAGTGCCGCAGGTGGTGTACTAACAGACCGTCGCACGCGACTATCTTCCGATAATGTTGACCGGCTGACTTTTCTGAAAATGAACAAGGATTGGACTTTGCCATTCCTCTTACAGACTAAATTAGTGGTTGGCAACTGTATCCAGGTCTGCTGGTGTGTTCATTTTTCTACCACCTGAACTATAATCCCTGTGCTTCAACACAGCCAGTTGTCGCTCAGATGTGTCGTCTGCACAGAGAAACACACTAGCTCCTGTGTTAGTGGGGTTCAGTAATGCCAGCTGATCCCCTGCTGTGTGGATGGCAAAGTCACCAGCTCCATCAACATTCAAACCACTACTGATTTTTAACCGTGCCCAACTTAGGTCTCTGGCTCCACTGTCTCTACTATTTCCCCTGACCTCCAACCCCACCATCTACATCTCTGAAGTGGCGTCAGCACAATCTACACTTGTTCCTGTGTTCCTGTGGCTCAGTCCCATCAGTTTATCCCCTGATGTGTGTCCGGCAAGGTCTCCTGCTCTGTCCACATTCCCATAACCAGTAGTGGGAATGAGGACAGAGCTGGCGAACTTGCCGGACAAACATCAGGGGATCAACTGACAGGACTGAGCACCAGTAACACAGGAACAAGTGTAGATTGTGCTGACGCCACTTCAGAGATGTAGCTGGCGGGGTTGGAGGCCAGGGTAAATAGTAGAGACAGTGGAGCCAGAGGCCTAAGTGGAGCATGGTTAGAATCAGTAGTAGTCCACAACCTCCATAAAAACCGCTGCCCATTGGCCTCTGCATGCGGCATGCGTAATCCTGGGCTCCAACAGTGTCAGTTGGTGTTCAGAAGTGTCGTCTCCACAGAGCCAAACACATTCGTTCGAGTGTTAGTGGGTTTCAGCACTGCCAGCTGTTCCCCTGCTGTGGAGATGGCAAGTCTCCTGCTGCCTTCACCTGCCAAAAACAACAGGCCACAGCCTGCTCCTCGCCTAATCCTGGGCTCCAACAGCGTCAGTTGGTGTTCAGAAGTGTCGTCTCCACAGAGCCAAACACATTCGTTCAAGTGTTAGTGGGTTTCAGCACTGCCAGCTGTTCCCCTGCTGTGGAGATGGCAAGTCTCCTGCTGCCTTCACCTGCCAAAAACAACAGGCCCCAGCCTGCTCCTCGCCTAATCCTGGGCTCCAACAGCGTCAGTTGGTGTTCAGAAGTGTCGTCTCCACAGAGCCAAACACATTCGTTCAAGTGTTAGCGGGGTTCAGCACTGCCAGCTGTTCCCCTGCTGTGGAGGTGGCAAGTCTCCTGCTGCCTTCACCTGCCAAAATCCAGTAGGCCCCAGCCTGCTCCACGCCTAATCCTGGGCTCCAACAGCGTCAGTTGGTGTTCAGAAGTGTTGTCTCCACAGAGCCAAACACATTCGTTCAAGTGTTAGTGGGGTTCAGCACTGCCAGCTGTTCCCCTGCTGTGGAGATGGCAAGTCTCCTGCTGCCTTCACCTGCCAAAATCCAGTAGGCCCCAGCCTGCTCCTCGCCTAATCCTGGGCTCCAACAGCGTCAGTTGGTGTTCAGAAGTGTCGTCTCCACAGAGCCAAACACATTCGTTAGAGTGTTAGTGGGTTTCAGCACTGCCAGCTGTTCCCCTGCTGTGGAGATGGCAAGTCTCCTGCTGCCTTCACCTGCCAAAATCCAGTAGGCCCCAGCCTGCTCCACGCCTAATCCTGGGCTCCAACAGCGTCAGTTGGTGTTCAGAAGTGTCGTCTCCACAGAGCCAAACACATTCGTTCAAGTGTTAGTGGGGTTCAGCACTGCCAGCTGTTCCCCTGCTGTGGAGATGGCAAGTCTCCTGCTGCCTTCACCTGCCAAAAACAACAGGCCCCAGCCTGCTCCTCGCCTAATCCTGGGCTCCAACAGCGTCAGTTGGTGTTCAGAAGTGTCGTCTCCACAGAGCCAAACACATTTGTTCAAGTGTTAGTGGGGTTCAGCAATGCCAGCTGTTCCCCTGCTGTGGAGATGGCAGTCTCTCCTGCTGTCTCCGCATTCCAAAGACAGTAGGCCTCTGCCTACACCCTCCTATTTCCTGGGCTTCAACTCAGCCAGTTGTAGCTCGGAAGTGCCGTCCACATGGAAAGAGATACTTGCTCCCGTGTCTCAGTGGGGTTCAGTAACGTCAGCTGATCCCCTGCTGTGTGGATGGCAGTCTCTCCTGCTGTCACCTCATTCAAAATACAGTAGGCCTCTGCCTACACCCTCCAATTTCCTGGGCTTCAACACAGCCAGTTGTAGTTCGGAAGTGCCGTCCACACGGAAAGAGATACTTGCTCCCGTGTCTCAGTGGGGTTCAGTAACGTCAGCTGATCCCCTGCTGTGTGGATGGCAGTCTCTCCTGCTGTCACCTCATTCAAAATACAGTAGGCCTCTGCCTACACCCTCCAATTTCCTGGGCTTCAACACAGCCAGTTGTAGTTCGGAAGTGCCGTCCACACGGAAAGAGATACTTGCTCCCGTGTCTCAGTGGGGTTCAGTAACGTCAGCTGATCCCCTGCTGTGTGGATGGCAGTCTCTCCTGCTGTCACCTCATTCAAAATACAGTAGGCCTCTGCCTACACCCTCCAATTTCCTGGGCTTCAACACAGCCAGTTGTAGTTCGGAAGTGCCGTCCACACGGAAAGAGATACTTGCTCCCGTGTCTCAGTGGGGTTCAGTAACGTCAGCTGATCCCCTGCTGTGTGGATGGCAGTCTCTCCTGCTGTCACCTCATTCAAAATACAGTAGGCCTCTGCCTACACCCTCCAATTTCCTGGGCTTCAACACAGCCAGTTGTAGTTCGGAAGTGCCGTCCACACGGAAAGAGATACTTGCTCCCGTGTCTCAGTGGGGTTCAGTAACGTCAGCTGATCCCCTGCTGTGTGGATGGCAGTCTCTCCTGCTGTCACCTCATTCAAAATACAGTAGGCCTCTGCCTACACCCTCCAATTTCCTGGGCTTCAACACAGCCAGTTGTAGTTCGGAAGTGCCGTCCACACGGAAAGAGATACTTGCTCCCGTGTCTCAGTGGGGTTCAGTAACGTCAGCTGATCCCCTGCTGTGTAGATGGCAAAGTCTCCTGCTGCCTACACAGTCGTACCACTACTGATTTTTAACCGTGCTCCAATTAGGCCTGTGGCTCCACTGTCTCTCGTATTTCCCCTGTCCTCCAACCCTGCCAGTTACAGCTCCGAAGTGGCGTCTGCACAATCCACACTTGTTCCTGTGTTACAGGTGTTCAGTCCGGTCAGTTAATCCCCTGATGTGTGTCCGGCAATGTCGCCTGCTCTGTCCACATTCCCATTATGGGAAATACGAAAATCAGTGAAGCCACAGGCCTAAGTGGAGCTTGGTTAAAATTAGTAGTCTACAACCGATCTTAAAATTTCTTCAATGCAGCCTCAGCCTGCTCCGTGCTTGTCCCTGGGCTTCAACACAGCCAGTTGTTGCTCGGAAGTGCCGTCTTCACAGAGTAAAACACTAGCTCCTGTGTTTGTGGGGTTCAGTAACGTCAGCTGTTCCCCTGCTGTTTTGATGGCAATCTGTCCTGCTGCCTCCCAATTGACAGCACATCAGGCCTCAGCCTGCTAAGTGCTTGTCCTGGGCACCGTCAGCTGGTCCTCGGTTGTGCCATTGGCTCTTATTCCTTCTGCTGCCCCTCCGGGTGCCAGCACTGTCAGCTGGTCCTCGCTATTTCCATTTGCTCTTGCAGCTTATGCTACCCCTCCGGGTTCCAGCACCGTCAGCTGGTTCTCGTCAGAGCCTTTGGCCTAGGTGCCTCCATCTCGGTATCCGAGTTCCGGCAACGTCTGCTGGTCCTTGGTAGTGCTTTGTAGCACAGGTACCTCCTGCTTAGTAACCGGGTTCCAGCACCGTCAGCTGGTCCTCGGTTGTGCCATTGGCTCTTATTCCTTCTGCTGCCCCTCCGGGTGCCAGCACTGTCAGCTGGTCCTCGCTATTTCCATTTGCTCTTGCAGCTTATGCTACCCCTCCGGGTTCCAGCACCGTCAGCTGGTTCTCGTCAGAGCCTTTGGCCTAGGTGCCTCCATCTCGGTATCCGAGTTCCGGCAACGTCTGCTGGTCCTTGGTAGTGCTTTGTAGCACAGGTACCTCCTGCTTAGTAACCGGGTTCCAGCACCGTCAGCTGGTCCTCGGTTGTGCCATTGGCTCTTATTCCTTCTGCTGCCCCTCCGGGTGCCAGCACTGTCAGCTGGTCCTCGCTATTTCCATTTGCTCTTGCAGCTTATGCTACCCCTCCGGGTTCCAGCACCGTCAGCTGGTTCTCGTCAGAGCCTTTGGCCTAGGTGCCTCCATCTCGGTATCTGAGTTCCGGCAACGTCTGCTGGTCCTTGGTAGTGCTTTGTAGCACAGGTACCTCCTGCTTAGTAACCGGGTTCCAGCACCGTCAGCTGGTCCTCGGTTGTGCCATTGGCTCTTATTCCTTCTGCTGCCCCTCCGGGTGCCAGCACTGTCAGCTGGTCCTCGCTATTTCCATTTGCTCTTGCAGCTTATGCTACCCCTCCGGGTTCCAGCACCGTCAGCTGGTTCTCGTCAGAGCCTTTGGCCTAGGTGCCTCCATCTCGGTATCCGAGTTCCGGCAACGTCTGCTGGTCCTTGGTAGTGCTTTGTAGCACAGGTACCTCCTGCTTAGTAACCGGGTTCCAGCACCATCAGCTGGTCCTCGGTAGTGCCATTGGCTCTTGTTCCTTCTGCTGCCCCTCCGGGTGCCAGTACCGTCAGCTGGTTCAAGAGGACAAAGAACAGGAAGACAACCACCAAGATGCAGAACAACAAGAGAGAGAAGACAAAGAAGCATAAAAAAAACAAAGCAGAAGAACATTAAGCATAAGACTAATACTCTGAGCAAATGATATTATCTTATTTATAAGCAGAAGAAGACTAAGCAGTGTATGGGGGTGAGTCCGTTCCTCCTCGTGGTGCCCCTGGAAAAGGCCTGCTACTGCAGGCAAAACTGAACGCGGACAAATCCTGTTGTAAATCTTTTGTGACAGGCAGAACGGAAGGTGTAAACTTCTAACTTTTCTAGATAACAACTACAGGAATGCCTGACACAAACAAGAATATGATGAAGAAGAATAGGAAGAAGATGAAGAAGTTGAATATGTAGAATAATAATTGTTGAATAAGAAGAATATGAAGAATGTAAGAAAAGGAAGAAGAAGAAGAATGTAAAAAAAGGAAGTAGAAGAATTTAAAAAAGGAAGAAGAAGAAGAATGTAAAAAAAGGAATAAGAAGAAGAATGTAAAAAAAGGAAGAAGAAGAAGAATGTAAAAAAAGGAAGTAGAAGAATGTAAAAAAAGGAAGAAGAAGAAGAAGAATGTAAAAAAAGGAATAAGAAGAAGAAGAAGAAGAAGGTAAAAAAGGGAAGAAGAATAAGAAAGAAGAAGAAAGAAGAAGAAGACATACATGTCTGGCAAAATATAAATGAGGCTAACATAGTCAATATCTTTGTAACTCCTAACGTCTTTAAAAAAAAAGTTTAATTCCTGCTATTCCTTTTGATTGGGCTAAAACTCTATGGCTTTAATGTCTCCTCCACCTCCCACAATACATTCTACATTATTCTTAGTTGTTTTTCTTCATGTAGAATTAACCTACAAGGAAAGAAAGGGTTTTTTTTAATTCCGATATTTTGGCCCCATTGACTTGCATTGGTTCCCGGTATCGGAATCGGCGATACCGATATTTTTTTTTAAGATCGGCCGATCCATTCCGATCCGATATTTTCAAGTATCGGCTGGTATCGCTCAACTCTATTCATGACACCAAAATATTTACGTTAATGTGGGTTTCTCACTAACAATGAGATAATTCAGATTTTGAATTTCTGTTTTTTGCTCCCTCTTCTTCCCAGAGCCATAACTTTTTTATTTTTTTTATTTTTGGGTCAATATGGTCATTTTAGGGCTTTTTTTTGTGGGTCAAGTTGTACTTTTGAAAGACACCATTGGTGTTAACATATAATGTACTGAAAAACGGGAACAAAAATCCAAGTGCGGTGAAATTGCAAAAAAGTGCAATTCCACAGTTATTTTATTTTCTCCTCTTCACTAAATGCTAAAACTGGCCTACCCTTTTGAATCTCCAGGTCATTGCAACTTCACAGACACCAAACATGTATACGTTGTTTTTTTAACCCCTTAGTGACGGAGCCAAATTTTTGAAATCTGACCAGTGTCACTTTATGTGGTAATAACTCTGGAACGCTTCAACAAATCCCAGTGATTTTGAGATTGTTTTTTCGTGACACATTGTACTTTATGATAATGGTGAATTTAGGTCAATATGTTTTGTGTTGATTTATAAAAAATATCAGAAATTTGAGAAAAATGTTAACAAATTAGCAATTTTCAAACTTTGAAAGCTTATCCCTTTAATCCAGATTGTCATACCACACAAAAACATTCATATATAACATTTTCCACATGCCTGCTTTACATCAGCACCATTTATAAAATGTTCTTTTATTTTGTTAGTATTTTAGGAGGTTTAAAAATGCAGCGGTATTTTTTCATTTTATCAAGGAAATTTACAAAATTTTTTTTTTAGGGACCTATCCAGGTTTGAAGTGACTTTCGGGATCCTATATCTTGGAAAACCCCCCAAAAAGTTATATCATTTTTAAAACAGCACCCCCTGACATACTGAAAACTGCTGTCAGGTAGTTTATAAACCCTTCAGGTGATTTTCAGAAATGACTGCAAAGTGGCATGACAGAAATGAAAAAGTGAATTTTTGCCACCTAAATGCCGCTAACTTCTGAACAGGTTACAACAGCTGTCAGGCTCTAAGGCCGCTATTTGGTCGTGAATTGCCATGGCAAACATCAGGACCACACAATCATGATCTCAGGGTGCCGATGGGGGTAAAGAGGAAGCCCCCACACTCTGTTTACCATTTATATGATGTTGTCACTATTAACAGCAGCATCTAAGGGGTTAAAATGATTTGGACGGTGCAAACACTGATCGTGGCTGATGCAGCAATTTGTCAGCTATAGTGTACAGCAAACAGCTGCTGGATTGTCACCTGTATGGGGATGCTATTCTCTTATATCTCACGGCAGTTAAAAGACGTATTGGCGGCCATTAAGGAGTTAAAATCCAAAATTTGTTAAAAAAAAGGCACCATTTTCCAATACCCGTAACATTTCCATTATTCGTGATCTGGGGTTGGGTGAGGGCTTATTTTATGCGTGCCGAACTGACGTTTTTAATTATACCATTTTGGTGCAGATACGATCTTTTGATCGCCCGTTATTGCATTTTAGTGCAATGTAGGGGTGGCCAAAAAACATAACTCTGGCGTTTAGTGATTGGGTTAATTTTTTTTTATATTGATAGATCGGGCAATTCTAAACAAGGCAATACCAAATATGTGTGTATTTGATTTTTTTTATTGTTTTATTTTGAATTGGGCAAAAGGGAGGTGATTTGAACATTTATTTATTTATCTTTTTAAAAACTTTTTTTTTTAACTTTTTACATGCTTCAATAGTCTCCATAGGAGACTAAAAGCTGCAATACTTTGATCGCCTCTGCTACTCACAAGCAATGATCACATCGCCTGTGTTTAGCAGAAATGCTCACTTGCTATGAGCGCCTACCACGGGGCGGCGCTTATGGCAATCTGGCAATGACAACTTTAGAGCTCTACTGCAGACCTCTGGTTATCATGCCAACCCATCAAGGACCTGCGAAACATGGGAGTCACTGGTGGGCGAGATTAGCGACGTGCTTCCTGTAAGCGCGAGTTAAATACCACTGTCAGAGATCGACAGTGGCATTTAACTAGTTAACATCCCCAAGTGGATCCCGATTCCACCCGCGGCTGTTGCAGGCACATGTCAGCTGTATAGATCAGCTGTTTTGTGCCTGGAAAGGTGCGGGCTCAGCTCCAGAGTCTGCACCAAACAGGGGGAGTCTGACATGGGCATACTATTACGCCACATTTCAGAAAGGGGTTAAAGTTGCTTTTAATCAATACATCTTGGAATAATAATAATTTCCACTATTGTATGTGTTTAAAAAAATATTCCTGTGCTGAGATAATCTTATAAATCTTATAAATGTACCTCTGCAGTGTACTGTGTCTGACCATGAAGGATCATGATCTGATCATATCACAGCTCCTGGCCAGGGGATAGCAAAAGAGAGTATACAGACAGGACAGCATGGGATCACAGTCTATTCTTTTAGTGATATAAAGCATTTTCCTGCCTGTTTTTTAAAAAGTTTTACCTCAAAGGGAGAATAATTTGTGATCCCATGCAGTAAACACTCTTTTATATCCTGCAAGGTCAGACACGGCCATTACACAGTACACAGCAGGGGCACATTTATAAGATTATCTCAGCACAGGAACATTTATTTAACACATCAAATTTCAGAACTTACTATTATTCCAAGATCTATTGATTAAAATCAACTTTGTTTGTGGGAAAACCCCTTTAATTTTTGTTCTGATTATATTTTCATTTACGTAGACAGACACAAAAATGTTTAATTAATTTTTAAAAGAGAGTGTTGAGGACAAGATCCAGGTCATGTACCGTAGTACCTGTGCAACAAAGGGAAGGAAGGGAGTTGTGTCCTCAGCTGTTTTGAATGGTGGCTCCTGTGTTATGTCTCTATAGCTTCATAATTAGTGTTGAGCATTCCGATACCGCAAGTATCGGGTATCGGCCGATACTTGCTGTATCGGAATTCCGATACCGACTTCCGATATTTTTTCAATATCGGAATTCGGCATCGGAATCGGAAGTTCAGTTGATTGACGGCCTGACGTCATCATGATGCGCGGTGTGTGCGCATCATGATGCGCCGTCATTTCGGGCCTTCCGGGGGTCTCTGCCGGCCTGCCGGGGGGCTGTGCCGGCCTGCCGGGGGGCTGTGTGGACTGCCCGGGGTCTGTACCGGCCTGCCGGGGGGCTGTGCCGGCCTGCCGGTGGTCTGTGCACCCTGTGGGGGTCTGTACCGGCCTGCCGGGGGGCTGTGCCGGCCTGCCGGGGGGCTGTGCTGATGTCCGGGGGTCTGTGCAAGCATCGTCCGATGGGACTACAAGTCCCATCGGGCGATGCCTGCTACCATGACAGTGATTGACACATTAGCCAATGATGGGACAGTAGTAGTCCCATCATCCGGCTAATGTGTTAAATGTTAAAAAAAAAAAAAAAAAATACTACATACATACTACATGCATGCTACATACATACTACATGCTACATACATACTACATATATACTACATACATACTACATACATGCTACATACATACTACATGCATGCTACATACATACTACATGCTACATACATACTACATGCATGCTACATACATACTACATACATGCTACATACATACTGCATGCTACATACATACTACATACATACTACATGCATGCTACATACATACTACATATATACTACATGCATGCTACATACATGCTACATACATACTACATATATACTACATACATACTACATACATGCTACATACATACTGCATGCTACATACATACTACATACATACTACATACATGCTACATACATGCTACATACATACTACATGCATGCTACATACATACTACATGCATGCTACATACATACTACATGCTACATACATACTACATATATACTACATGCATGCTACATACATACTACATGCTACATACATACCACATACATACATACATGCTACATATATACTACATGCATGCTACATACATACTACATATATACTACATGCATGCTACATACATACTACATGCTACATGCATGCTACATACATACTACATACATACTACATGCTACATACATACCACATATATACTACATACATACAATACATTCATACAATACATACATAGACATACAGTACATATAACATAGAGTAACATACTTACCAATACTTGTCACATTGTTCCCCGAAGCCATTGTCTTTTCCGGAATAAATATTAACATAACAAACCACAAAAATACTCACCCACGATCCGAAGCAGTCCACGAGTGTGTCCCACGACGATCTTGGGTAGAGAACGGCAGCATCAGATGATGCTGCCGTTCTCTACGGGCTGCAGGAATCCAATGACGGAAGGTAGGTATCCTTCCGCACTGTATTCCTCCGCCACTTAAAAAAAAAAAATTCCCTAGTCTCACTTTATGCCATTGCTGCGTGGGAATTTCCCACACAGCAATGGCATAAAGTGAGACTAGGGACTTTTTTTTTTTTTAAGTGGCGGAGGAATACAGTGCGGAAGGATACCTACCTTCCGTCATTGGATTCCTGCAGCCCGTAGAGAACGGCAGCAACAGCTGATGCTGCAGTTCTCTACCCAAGATCGTCGTGGGACACACTCGTGGACTGCTTCGGATCGTGGGTGAGTATTTTTGTGGTTTGTTATGTTAATATTTATTCCGGAAAAGACAATGGCTTCGGGGAACAATGTGACAAGTATTGGTAAGTATGTTACTCTATGTTATATGTACTGTATGTCTATGTATGTATTGTATGAATGTATTGTATGTATGTAGTATATATGTGGTATGTATGTAGCATGTAGTATGTATGTAGTATGTATGTAGCATGCAGTATGTATGTAGCATGCATGTAGTATATATGTAGTATGTATGTGGTATGTATGTAGCATGTAGTATGTATGTAGCATGCATGTAGTATGTATGTAGCATGCATGTAGTATATATGTAGTATGTATGTTGCATGTAGTATTTATGTAGTATGAATGTAGCATGTATGTAGTATGTAGTATGAATGTAGCATGTATGTAGTATGTAGTATGAATGTAGCATGTATGTAGTATGCATGTTGTATGTATGTAGCATGTAATTTTTTTTTTTTTTTTATTTTTTTTTTTTACATTTAACACATTAGCCGGATGATGGGACTACTACTGTCCCATCATTGGCTAATGTGTCAATCACTGTCATGGTAGCAGGCATCGCCCGATGGGACTTGTAGTCCCATCGGACGATGCCTGCACAGACCCCCGGAGCCTGCACAGACCACCGGCAGGCCGGCACAGCCCCCCGGCAGGCCGGCACAGCCCCCCGGCAGGCCGGCACAGCCCCCCGGAGCCTGCACAGCCCCCCGGCAGGCCGGCACAGCCCCCCGGCAGGCCGGCACAGCCCCCCCGGAGCCTGCACAGACCACCGGCAGGCTGGCACAGACCACCGGAGCCTGCACAGACCCCCTGGCAGGCCGGCACAGCCCCCCGAAAGGCCCGTACAGACCCCAGAGAGGCTGTACAAGGGCAGGAAAGGGTTTTTCTTATTCCGATACCGGAAGTCCCATAGACTTGAATGGGACTTCCGGTATCGGAATCGGCGATACCGATACTTTTTTTAAAGATCGACCGATACCATCCGATACGATACTTTGAAGTATCGGACGGTATCGCTCAACTCTATTCATAATAGATGTGATAACTTTCTAATCCTGCCCTGTGACAATGGAGTGACGGCTCCCCCTGCTCTCAATGTACACAGCACAAACTGATCTCTATAAAACAGGACGCACCCAGTTATTGGGAGGGCTATGTGATCAGTGTGAAAATTGCAGCATTCTTTACATATATAGTAGCACAGAAAAATGCCATATACTGTATATGTCAAATAACAATGTTTTGTGATTTCTAGGTGCAATTTTATGCTTTAATCCGGAGTCAAAACACGAGTCTCGCATGTCAATACCCGGCACTGCCACCGGTACTCGAACCGGATCGTTCAGCTGCATGTATTTCTATGCAGCCGCACACTCCGGTACCGAGTGCCGGCGGCAGTGCCGGGTATTGACGCGCGAGACTTCGTGTGAGTTTCTCGCACGTCTGACCCCGGCCTTAAAAAGATAATAGTATGATATTCTAGTTTTAAGTAAAAAAATATTGTGTTTAACAAACTGTTGCTTTTATTATGATGTTCTCAGTGATCAGTGTTACAATAACAAAATGTTCTTTTATACAAAAGTAATCTTGACTTGTTGCCAAGGTAAGCAACAAACTGCACAAATGGGGTTAAGCTATGGGGACATCTTTGCTGACTAGGTTATTTGAAAGTACATCATGCTACAGAACTAATGCAGTCCTATTATAGAATGTCATGATTCATGCTTTTGACAGTATAGCAAAGAATTTTCACATGTCAGGCCAGTGTACAATATCCGTTATTTGGATGATATTTTGTTTGTATAAACTGCTATATAGAAAATAACTTTCTATTACATTGAATCAATCCTGTAATTTTGTTCACAGTAAGAATTATTTTTGGAACAGCAAAACAATTATCTTGTTTATAGCGTACCCCGAGCTTCACAAGAAAATGATTATTGTGAATTTCTCTTAATAACGCTTAGTGATTTTTCATGATAACCTGCAGTACAGACCTCCCAAAGTCTGTGTTGTTGGCTGCACCAAGCTGTACACCATCCTGCTCGTCACTCTTAGTACCATCTTCAGTGTGGGACTGAGCTGTAAAAAGTAGGGCTGTACTTGGCAACCATGCTGCCCCTGGCACTTTAAGTGGTCATGCCCCCTACTGATAGGTTAGACTAAGGCTGCTTTTACACTTAGGCTGTGTGCCCACGTAGCGATTTTTAAGCGTTTTTGCTGTGATTTTTGGTGTGAAAACGCTGTGAAAATGTTTAAAAATCGTGTACAGAACGCCCCCCATGCATTCCTATGGCATTCCGCACATGCTGTGCTAATGCTGCGCTTTTTTCCGCGGCGGAATCGCATCGCGGAAAAAATCGCAGCATGGTCATTCTTTTGTGCGGAATCGCAAAGAATTGCCGTGATTCCGCACCCATAGGAATGCATGAGAATCGCTTACTTCCCGCATGTGGCTATGCCCACCATGCGGGAAGTTAAGCATCTCATGTGCGGTTGGTACCCACGGTGTGGAGGAGAGGAGACTGTCCTCCAGGCCCTGGGTACCATACCCCTGTAAAAAAAAAGAATAAAAAATAAAAAATCGGGGTATATTTACCTTCCGACGTCCCGCGCTGCATTCCCGGGCCTCAGCGTTCCCAGTAATGCCTTGCGGCAAGGTCCTGTGATGACGTAGTCTCGCGTGACTCTAGCGGTCTCTCGAGATCGCTATAGTAACGCGAGACCAACGTCATCACAGGTCTCGCAAGGCATCGCTGGGAACGCTGAGGCCCGGGATGGCAGCGTGTGGAAGTCGGAAGGTAAATATACCCCAAATTTTTATTTTTTTATCATTTTTAACATTTTATCTTTTACTATTGACGCCGCATAGGCGGCCTCAATAGTAAAAAGCTGCTCACACTTGTCAAACACTGTTTGACGAGTGTGACCAACCTGTCAATCACTTTCCAAGCGATGCTTCAAATCGCTTGTAAAGTGCTTGAGAAAATCGCGGCAAAATCGTGAACAGAATCACGGTAAAATCGCGGGGAAATCGCGAGGAAAAAAACACGCGATTTCTGGGAAGGAGTCCGGTTTTCAGTGTGCGTTTTAACACGCAACGTGGGCACATAGCCTTACTGTGTTTTTGCAGTCCAATTTTGTGGCCCCAATAGATTTCTAATGGGGCCGCAAAATCATCCCGCAAAAATTTCATGGTACACCGCGTGCCGTACAGCCGTGAGGGCCGTTTTTACAGCTGTGATGAAAGATCGAGCCTGCTCGATCTTTTATACGGCGTACGGACACGGCCCCCAATTGTAAATCAATGGGGCCACAAAAACAAAAGTAAGTTTGTTTTTGCGGTGCACAGTGACTTCCGGTTTTGCGGAATGCTGTTTTTTTTCTCCTAATACTATTTCCATAGTATTGGGAAAAAAAAACACGGCGATCCGCAAACTTTTTTGAGATCCGTTTTTGTGGCAGACCACAAAAAATGCGGCGACATGGCCCGCAAAAACGGGCCGCAATAACGGACAGCAAAAAATACGGTAAGTGTAAAAGTAGCCTAAGGGTATTTGCACATGGCATCTATTTCAGGTGGCTCTGTATCTTGCTTGAAAAAGAGCTAAATATACGCTAAAAATGATTAACGTCTGCCCTTGTAGAGCATATGATCAGTCCTTTGAGCGTCTTTTAATTTCTTCAGGTATTCAAAGACATAAAGAGGTTAAAAAAGTGACTTGACCATTTTTTGGACGGCTTACACTTTGAAGTTTCTCATTAGTACTTAATACAATTAATAAAAAGCAGTCACCAAAAGACGCCAGAAAAGATGACTGAAAAGAAGCAAAAAATAAGTTGCTTCTGGACAAAAATGACCCTGTTGTGTCCTGAAGCGTCTCTTGCCTGAAAAACTTGCAGGCTTTGCAGATGTCTAAAAAATGTCATGTGGTCATGTGCACAAGCCCTAACAGTATGCATAGCCATCTGATAGTAGTTAAGGTGCCCATACACACCAGACAAAAGTTGGCCAAACCCGGAGACAGGTTAATTACCTGCCTGTTCTGCCCAGCAGTGGTGAACACAGACAGAATTGAACTGCTGTGCAAAAACAATATATGGTCCCTTTGCAGTCCAATAGCTCATCATAAAGCACAATTTCCACAGTTTCTCCTGTTTTGAAGGTGGAAAAGGGCCCCCTTACCTGTGGAATAATGAACAAACAATTCCCGTCCAAAAAAGTCAGCGTAGGGTAATCATAACATATATTACAAATTGCCAAAGGCAAATCCATAACTGAGGACTATAAAATATAACTTTTATCAGTGCTATTAAAGGAAATTATACTTATTAAAACCTGCACTTGTCGGCGTGTATAATTGGACACTAGCATACTAATTATCAGACTTGCGTCTTTTAAGGTTGCTCACAGTCCCAATTCTAATATGTAACAATATTCAGGGGTATGGGGTAAGGTGCAGCCTCTACCTATATCCCCTCAAGATCCCACTCTACACAATCACTGCCTACTGTCTAGTGCTATTAAAATTTGCTCCTAAGCCTCCCCAAAATTCAAAATTTGTTAAAAAAGGCACAATTTTCTGAGACCTGTAGCAGCTCCATTTTTCGTGATTTGGGGCTGAGTGAGGGCTTATTTTTTGCGTGCCGAACTGATGTTTTTATTGATACAATTTTGGTGTAGACGCAATCTTTCGATCACCCATTATTGCATTTTATTGCAAGCGGCAATCATAAAAAAGTAATTCTGGCATTTTGAATTTTTTCTCACTATGTCATTTAGTGATCGGGTTTATTCTTTTTTATATTGATAGATCGGGCGATTCTGGACACGGCGATACCAAATATGTATATGTTTGATTTTTTTATTGCTTTATTTTTAATGGGGCAAAAGGTGGTGATTTGAACTTTTATATATTTTTTACTATTTTAATATTTTTAAACATTTCTTTTTTACTTTTTGCATGCTTCAATAATCTCCATGGGAGACTAGAAACTGCAGTACTTTGATCGCCTCTGCTACACACCAATGATCAGATCGCCTGTCACAATACAGCTGTCGGGTGACCGGAGACCAGGGGCTCCTTCCCTGTCCCTATCACTAGCTTGCCCTGCTCCCCGGGATACTTCAAATGGCAAAGATGCCAGGGTCTCTACCCTTGCCTTATCTCCTAAAGGAAGATAGCCCTCCGTCTGTTCTCTTTCCCCACCCAGGAAAGAGGGAGCGCTACTGTGCACTGTAGTACACCAACCTCACAAACAAGGCAACACAAACAATGGTTAACAGAAAGCTCCAGGCATACAAAATATTCACTCACATATAACAGAGGAATGCACAGGGGTATGAAGGTAGGGGAATAAACAAAAACAGAGAAGTATAAGGAATTACCACTTGTACAAACCAATAAACGATCACTAATAACTTCTTCAACTCTCCTTCTTATACCAACTCCTCTCCCTCCATTAGCCATGCAGAAAATGCTACCTCTGACAAGGATTAGTAACAGCCCAGATTATAAAGGGAAAGGGAGTGGCTAACCCAGTACAGCTGTGAGCACAGGGATTTTTAACATTGCTAATTAACCCCTCTTCTGCCAGAAGAAATAAACACAATTAAAATGAAGAAGTGCTTCTTCTCAACACCAGAGTAGGAGCAACCAGACACTGTGGTCTTCTGGCTCCAGACTGCCACGGTAACCTCGTAACATCGCCTGTGTATAGTAGAAATGCTCACATGCTATAAGCACTGACCATGGGGCTACGCTCATAGCAATCTGGCAATGACAACCACAGAGGTCTGCTGCAGACCTCTGATGGTCATGCCGACCCATCGGTGACCTGCAATGATGTGACGGGGTCACCGATGGGTGGGATTAGTGACTCGCTTCCTGTAAGTGCAAGTTAAATTCTGCTGTCAGAGGTTGATAGCAGCATTTAACTAGTTAACAGCCGTGAGTGTATCGCGATTCCATCCACGGCTGTTGTGGGCACATGTCAGCTGTATAGATCAGTTGTCATGTGCCCGGAAAGGTGCATACTCAGTGCCAGAGCCCGCACCAAACGGGGAGACCGACATATGGGCACTATTACGGCACATGTCGGAAAGGGGCAAATGTGCTGATTACTGGCAATGTTAATTAAAAGATATCAAGTTATACCAGCAACACTCACTACTTTTTTTTGTGTTTCGTCAAGATAAAGGACCAACAGGTAACACTTAAACAGTTTCAATTATGTAATATATGCATGCATTCATCGCTCTGAGCTTATGTTGTAAGAGTAAAATGTATCAATGCCTAGGGCACATAAATAGAACACTAAACAATACTTTATGTGTAAATATTTATTTAAAAAGAAGAATTCCAGAAATGTACTGGCATTTAAAATTATTATAGCTGGGAGGCAAATGATGACACAAGGTTATGATGAACTATGGGGCTATTGTTTAAAGGGAAAATATAATCAGAAAATGACCTATTGTTTGAATCAGGATTTTGTGTTAAATGCATTTCCTAATCTTTCAGGAAGAATTTCTAGAAGTCTCATTATCATCACAGGTAGAATTATAATAAGAGGCGACATCTACATACACAGATGATAACACAGGATCCACCAATCACAATAAGCGATATCACAGCTCCTCCTGCTCTCCTCCCTTCACAATAACCTTTGTACATGTTCATCAGGTGCTTCAATGCAAAAAATAGGGTCAAAGTCAGTTTTCTGCTGCTAATGTACATGTGAAGATCCTGAAAGAACAAGAGTCTAGAACAGCCCCAGTTTGAAAATTGCAAGATTTGTAATAGTTAAAAAATGGAAAGCAGAGATCATACCCATAACAAGGGAACAATGTCCACTTGAAGTGTGTTATGTCACTTATTTATTGTGAAGTTGTATATATTTAAGCCTGCCTTTTTCTCCACATAGCGCCTTTTGTGAGACCCTTGTGTGGTTTGCCACAGCCTTTATATTAAGGTGTGGCACTGTGATGGGTTTCTTTGCTATATTATATGCAATTTTAATTGTTTTTATATGTGTTTCGGTTTTGTCATGTATGTATCCTTGTATGATTATTAATAAAATTTGATCTTTATGTATCACTACATTTTTGTGCAGTTGAGGTGTTCCCTTGTTATGGGTATGATCTCTGCTTTCCATTTTTTACCTATTGTCTTTTACATACCCTGATGAACCCTCTTGTTCCTCAATATAAACTCATGGTGTGTTAGTGGTGCCCTCCTTTTTTTCTGTGCATAAGATTTGTAATAGTGATCTGAAAAAAAATTATTAGACTTTAAGAACAAAAATTACAGGTGCATCTCACAAAATTAGAATATTATCAAAAAGTTAATTTATTTTAGTTCTACAATACAAAACGTGAATCTCATACATTATATAGAGTCATTACCAACAGAGTGATCTATTTCAAGTGTTTATTCCTGTTAATGTTCATGATTATTAGAGATGAGCGAATATTTCAATGTTCAGTTCAGCTCACGATTGTCATATTTATATTCAACAATTTAATTGTCGATTAAATCGCTGAATATTGCCGAACATGCACAGCACAAAAGGCAGTGTTTCCCAAACTGTGTCACAGTGTGGGAAACACCGGAGTAGCAGTTCTGATCAGTGGTGAAATCATCCCTGCCGGACAGAGAGCCGCGGTTCCCACACTGTCAGAAGACTGCGTGAGTGCCTGCTGTGATCGGAGATATAAAGTTTACCTCCTGTCACTGGTGTCAGGTGATGGGACTACTGCTCCCATCAGCTGACACTTGCTGCTGGTAATAGCAGTGAGAGCAAGAGCAGAGGATGGGAGTATTCATCAGCCGCTCCTGCACCATAAATAAATAATTGTAAAAAAAACCC